>NC_136508.1:88153725-88828725 GCF_053919585.1 Euprymna scolopes | reverse complement strand
GTTCCTATCCAGAGTGCTCCTTATTGGGAAGCAGGATTTTTCCCCACGAGATTATATGTTAAAATAATACAGAAATTACATTTAAAGTTTTGCTTTTCTGTTCTTCTATGTCCATTTTTTCTCATGTTTTTCATCAAAATGTGTAGCGTATTTCCATCAGTTACATGGTTAGGAATCCTATACTCCGTTATAGTCTTCATTTTTATATCAGTGCAGAATACATGAATACGAAAATGAAGTTCACATAACTAAAGAAATAATCTTACCATGAACATTGATGAACATTGGTTAAAAACTAAGAAAATTTAGTAAACATCTATGATATTAAATCAGGGTGGTGATGAATTTCTGAGGGGACATTATTATTATTATTGTTATTATTATTATTATTATTTCACTCACTATGAGGTGTCTCACAGGCCATCATCAGTGACCACTCACTGGCAGTAACCTGTCGTATTCCTTGGAGACCAAGGGACAACAAGTCTCCCCAGATTTCCAGTGTTCTCCAACTCTTGACCACTCGTACAGATGATTACACGTTATCGCAACAGCCATTTACCATGGATTTCTCGTTGGCATAAGCGATTAGTGTTTCCTGGGGTTTGAGTGACAAAATGCTCCCCCTCCAAGGTACCAGATTCGAACTGCACACTTCCAGTGGAGATCTGGTTAGTACTCTTCCACCTCGGTCTTTCCATTCTACCTGAACCTTCACAACTAGTTGATGTGGCGCCAGTCGATGTCATCTACACCAGTTTTTTATTATTATCATTGTTATAATAATAATAATAATAATCATAATCATAATGATGGTGCCTGTGCAGTGTACGCACCTTGCTATATTTTAGATAGTATTTCCAAGTTAAATTAAATTTTTATGGTATCTTTTTTTTATTAAATTGTTAGATGAAAGTGCGGAATAGTTAGAAAGCCCCTCCCCGAATGGTTTTCTAAATAATAACATTATTATTTCAGCAGGGGACGTAGAACATTTACTCGTACTTCATGAAGAACATGGACCCTGCATAGACAGTGTTTTTATTTAATGATTGCTCCCTGTAAGCACATGCACAAAAGGTTTTCTTTGGTTTATTTAATCATGAAAACTTTTTTGCAGGTACTATTTGAGGACAAAAAGGGGTGAGGACATTATTTGAATATGTATGAAAAAATAATAATTTTACCAAAAAATAAAAATATTTAGTGGAGAAAATAATTAAAAAAATTAAAATAAATTAAAAACAAGCACGAAATAAAAGTATAAATCAAATTTACCCCCAAAAAGCGAAAATAATTCCAAAATATAAATACATGCACGATTAAAAAAAAAGTCTGAGATATATACAAAGAAAGTTAAAGAAAACGCTTTCAGGGAGCAATCATTAAATAAAAACACCATTTACGCAGGGTCCACGTTCCCCGTGAAGTACCCATTTATATATAAGATAAAACAAAAGAAAATATGTTAACTAAAATTTAATGTCCTCTGTGCAGTCACTCACACACACACACACACACACACACACACACGCTCGTGCGCAAATAAATAAACCTCTATTCATTTCAATTTTCCCCACGCATTTCGCACTAAAAAATAGGTTTTCTCAGCAACAGCACAATTTCAAATACGCCCACACATTTTTCTCACACAACAAAAGTGAAATGAACATATTTTTGGCAGACGTAGTTGAAGACAGTATCATGTGACAGAAGTAACCTATGAAAAAATTAAGATTGTCTTTTTAATGCTTTTCCAAAAACCAAAATATCAGCAGGAGCAACGTGTTCTGGAGCCAGAAATGTATAAAATACATCAAACAGTCTTCTACGAGGAGAGTTCAGCTTTTTTCCTTTCTTCTCGCTTCGACAACACAAAGAGAAGATGCCTCTCGTTTTCACAACATTGTCGCTGCCAACACCATGATACACACGCCACGCGAACACTCAAAAATCACTTATGCCCACACGCATTCATTCCACACATTTTCTAAGTTAATAACGATAAATCACTTTCCTCACGAATTACTTTCCTCATGGGACTTTTTAAGTAAGGCGAACTTCACCAGATAAACACAAACTTTAAAATAATCTCATTATTTTCACGCAGGACTTTAACCTTCTAAACTCATTAATTCCACGAAGGACTTTCACCTAACATTTTAATCATAATGACTTCGAAATAACTTTGACCAATTGGACCTTTGTTTATTCATCTTATTGTTTTTGTTAAAAAATAAATGCGGTGCATTTAAATCAGAAGGAGTCGTTTTGTTTCATTCCTTTTGTTTTTATTATTTTGTTTGGGGCAAAGAAATTTAATTTTACTTAAACATCTGCACCCCTACACCTCTTTATTTTTAGTTCATATCAAAACTTTAATTAAAACTGATTTGTTAATGAATTTTTAAGATGAATTTGTGTTCGTATGTCTTGATAAAGAACATAGAATTTCCTATTTCATTTCCCATTTCAGTCATGTAAATTACTTGCAGTTGAAATGTTATAAAACAAACTTTAAGTTTTAAATATAGTTCAAAGAAATAAATTACGCCCGGTGCTAAAATATTGAATTCATCGATCGTTTTAGTTAAATAAATTTAAAAAAAAACTGTTGTGAAAAATGCTTCTAGCTTTAAAATATTTGGAAATACTCAATGAAAAGTTTTATTTATTATTAAAAGAACGGACTGAAAAATATTCTCATATGAAAATTGATTGTTTTGCAGTTTAAAAAAATAAATAAAATGAAATATTCAATTTTCTTCGATAGACATGTAAGAAAATTACAAACACAGGTTCACTTACTGTTATATTTTGTTAGATTAAAATCATCCCAGTGTGTAATTATATAATTATCCAAATGGAGAATTGTTCTTTCTCTTTGATATGTCCTAAGGTGGCTTATTATACGGACAATCGAAGATAAAGTATTCCATGAAAGGAATAAATAAATATACACTGTGGTTTGAATGCTGAAAGAGAAGTTTATTTGCATATTTACATAGAGACAAATAAAGCGTGTTAACGTTCAGGGGGAACGTCTCCATTCAAAAGGGCCGGTGAATCTGATGACTTGGTTCCTTATGTAGAATGTTCCGGGTTTGCTACCTATCCCCACATAACACCTCCCCCCAAGTTAATTTCTCCTTGGAGAATTTTGCTTAATACCGTTTGTTTTTAGGTCTGGGGCTCAGTCGGTTAACTTTTCTTTTCACTCATGTACTTTTTCTCCTCAACACCATTTGAGGGGGTGAGCTGGTGGTGAAATTGGTATTCTCTGACCTAAAGTAGAAGATACTACTCTCGTAGTAGGTTGTGCTATGGATAGAGGAATATTAAAAGAGTCATACAATACCTCTAAGGGCAGTTCATTATCTTCTGCCTGTTTGTAGTCATTAGTATATCAAGATCTTAGCTGATTTATATGTCTGCGACAGTCAAATTTACTACTTCTTACCGAATATAGGATGTGTCCAATTCTTTTCATAATCATTCCCTCCTCCCAAAAGCTTTTCCCAGTCCTATAATTCAAGAAGAATATTTTGTCACCAGGTTTGTAGAACCTTGTCGAATGATTTTCTTTCGTTACTGTTGTCTTTGTTGCATTTGGTAAAATCCTGTCAAATACGGATCTGATTTTCCATGCGAACATTAGTTCAGCTGGTGACAAACCAGCATTCGTGTTTGGGTTAGGAGTGATCCTGTATACAGACAAAAAATTTTCAAGACTCTTCTCATCAGTGTCCATGCCTTGGTGTTTCCTTAAAGCCCTTTTGAACGTGTCAACAAATCTCTCTGCGAGGCTATTTGACTATGGATGGTATATTGCAGTTGTTAAATGTTTAATGGATAGGGCCTTGCAGAATTCTTCAAACCCTTTACTGGTAAATTGGATGCCGTTGTCACTGACAATAGTTTTAAGTACTCCAAAACGACTGAAGAGACGTCTTAATGCATCTATAGTACTAGTCGATGTCGGATGTTTACACTTAAACACTTCTGGCCATTTTGTAAAGCTGTCATCAACCACTAAGAAATAATGTCCATTCAATGGACCTGCATAATCAATGTGTAAATGCATCCATGGTGCATCCGTTTTCGGCCATGGTTGTATCGGTACAGGTGGTGCTTTTGTTGCTAGTTGATACCCTTGATACTCTCTTACCATTTTTTCGATGTCCCGGTCCATATTAGGCCAATATGTATATACGTGCATCAAGGTCTTCATTCTGGACATGCCTGGATGACTGCTATGGAATTCTTTTAGCATTCTCTTTTGCAGTGTGGTCGGTATGAAGACTTTGCATACAATAAAGTCTGTGAGCAAATCGAAAATGGCGAAATTTTTTAGTCTTTCTTTGACTTGTCATTTAGCTGCACCTGGTTTTTCATTCTTACAATGAATTCATCAGTTTCTGCTGCCTTATTGATGTCATCCAGAGTCACTGGTAACTCTTGAATCGTGTTGCACAGCAGTCCAGAGAGTTCTTTTTCTTCTCTCAATGCAGCTATCACTGTGTCCTCTAAAGGTTCTGCACACTTTCGAATCAATCTGGATAGTTCATCTGCACGTCCGATATTTTTGGATGAAATTGACTCCATTTTAAAATTATAATTCAACAGAATTATGCTTTATTGTTGAAGTCTGTTTGCAGTGTGAGTGGGTATGCCTTTTTAGATCCAAAAATAGTCAACAAGGTATTGTGGTCAGTCTGCAACGTAAAAATTCTGCCATGTAAAAATTCTGCAACGTAAAAATTCTGCCATGTAAAAATTCTGCCATGTAAAAATTCTGCCATGTAAAAATTATGCCATGTAAAAATTATGCCATGTAAAAATTCTGCCATGAATAAATCTATGGAATTTTTTAATTGCATAAATTATTGCAAAACTTTCTTTTTCAATTTGAGAATAGTTTCTCTCTTCAGCCAAAAGTGATCTGGAAGCATGAACTATTGACTTCGTTGATCCGGTTTTCAGTCGATGGAGAAGTACTGCTCCTATACCGTAATCACTTGCATCTGATGCCACAATCAATTCCTTCTGTGGATCGAAGTGTGCCAGTGCTAAATCAGATAGCATGCATTTCTTAATCTCTTCAAATGCACTTTGGCACTCCTTTGACCAAATCCACTTTCATCCTTTTTTTTAATAATTCGTTCAATGGTGCTCTCAACTTATGCATTTTGGGGATATAGATAGCATAATATTGTGCTAAACCCCCAAAAAGATTGTAGCTGGGCGACATTGCTAGGTGTTAAATCCTTGTCCTTCGGTGCTGTCAGTCCCTGAACAAATATATAACACTTAAACATGTCAACTGACAAATCTTTTAATTTAAATAGTTCACACTGGGTGTTGACTTTACCCGCATATGTGACAATATCATCAGTTTCTTCTTTTTGCATGTTCAAGAACTTATGCCTTGTATGAAAAAGGATGTCTCTTTCACCAAATATCCAATATAAAATTCGAAGTTTCCGAAAAAGAGATAGCTTCCAGTTTCTTTGGTAAAATCAAATTCGTAAATTTTGTGTTTTCCTCCGTACCCAATTTCTGAAGTAGGAGTGTGATTCTTTCCTTGTCCGACCATTTCTCACATCTTTTTGTACAAACCGTCTTGAAGCTACGATAATAAGCAGGGAACATATCACCTCGTTCTGGGTAGTATTTGAACTCTGCTAGAGAGTTGGCTATACTCTCTGCTGAAAAAAATCTAGATGCGCCATCTTCAGATTTTTGTGACAACACAGTTTCACATAATAAACGATTCTCTGTAGTTTGCTGGATAACGAGTGATTCAAAAAGTTCTTTCTGAATCAACATTTGTTTTTGAAATTCAATTTGAGCTTTTTACTGAGCGATCAAGTTTTCAGTTAACGTTTTCGTCAATTCTATTATTTTTTCAGAAGACATTTTTTTAAAACGCACAAGTACAAAGTCAACGTATACACAATTTTGTTCCCAAAATAAGATGCTCCCCTTCAGATCTCGTCACGAAAAAAAAAAAAAATTGCCAGCACTTGATAAATGTTCGAAGAAGAGAAAAAAAATCACAATACAAAATATCAATAGTTTACAAATTTTCAGAGATCCTTTTCATCTTTTTCAAATACACGTAAACTTCTTTTAAGAATTTCTTTATGACAGAAAAACAATTTACACAGTAGAATTCGTTTTATCGTATTAACCAAAAAGAAAAACCCCCGAATCGCTTTTCAAAACGAGACGATATGACGTCAACTTTTCAGAAAGCTTAAAGAAAAACGGCAATAAGAATATAAAAATTCTTTGTACTTGCGTGAATACTTGTCTTTCGCTTTTGAAGAAATATTTCCTTAATCGGATACAAACTCTTTGAGAATTTTTCTTTTTTTTCAAATTTCGCGCTCACCCCGTGCTTATCTTCTTTCTTTTTTTTTTACTGAGTTCGTATCTCGTCTTCGTCGCAAATTTGATATGTTCTAAGGTAGCCTATTATAGGGACAATTAAAGATAAAGTATTCCGTGAAAGTAATAAATAAATATACACTGTGGTTTGAATACTGAAAGAGAAGTTTATTTACGTATTTACATAGAGACAAATAAAGCGTGTTAACGTTCAGGGAGAAGTCTCTGTTCAAAACGTCCAGTGAATCCGGTGACTCGGTTCCTTATGTAGAATGTTCCAGGTTGGTTATCTATCTCCACATAACACTCTTTAGAAAAAAAATACATGCACGTTTGAATTACCTTCATAAAATTACCACAAGGGGCAATGAAAAATATTTTTTATGGTTATTAGCATGGTCACGTGGTTGAACACAAAAAAAAACTTTAGGCACCATATCCCTACATGTTGATCTGGTAATGACGTCACACTGTCATATTCATCGGCCTTTTATCTCAGTAGCCTTGATCATACCCACTGGTCCCTCAAACTCGAAAGGAAAAGGAACGTGGTATGGCATGTTTTAGCTAAGTAACCTGCCAGCTGCCTCTTTTCTCGGTACTGAGAGTTTGTGCCTATTCCCCAGACAGTTTTCAAATTGTGGGCCCCCCCAACAACTTTTAGCTTTAGTTTAGGTGATCAGGCTAGTGGAACCTTCCACCAACTTGAACAAGCTTTAAAGGTCATTTCACCTCGCCCACAAAAAAAACATGCTTTCAGGGACACGTCCATGAAGCTGCCAAATAGGGTAGCCACCGGCCCTGATCAAGCATCAACTCAAGATCTTTGTGACCAGGAAATAGGTAGAGAACATATTCTGGGCCTGGACGTTGGTTTCAACCCCAAGAGCAGAAACAGTAGCAGTAGTGGTAGCAGTAGCCACAGTGAAATTAAAGAACATTAAATATGAGAAAGTCCAGGTCACCAACAAATAAGAGAGTTGCCGAAGCACCGACGCTACTTGAAACATTGCAAGATTGACCAACACTAACATTGTCAGCATTGGACTCCAAAACTATTCTGCCCAGATAACTTCTGCTACTCCAAATATGACAAGCCCTAGTAAGGAGTCAACTCCACAAGCAGCCGTTCCAGCTAAAACCTGAGGAGTATCATCAGCTTTTCGACTCCACTTGAAAAAACTTAACATAGAGGAATATTATAAAACCTGCTTCTAGAGCTGTAGAAGAGTGAGCAAAAAAAATGGTCTCACTCATGTCCTCATATACCAAATCAAAAGGATTGCCATGGTCTCCAAACAGACCATGGCAGAGCTCCTGTAAGTTACAGAGTGTGAGGTACTTACTGCACTAAAGTAACTCTGCTACAATAAATATTGTATCAATTAAGATAAAAATGAAATGTAATATGTCCCCAGACGTACCTCTCCATCGTACAGTATATCGATACACTAAGGCTGACTGGGATAACTTCCGTACATTTATATCTGATCTACCTCTGCATTCCATGTTTAAAAAGGATGTGTCCTCTATAGTATTAGACCTGACTGAATGGTTAATTGTAGGTATTGACCGTTTCATACCCTCGAAAAAGTTTCAGCAAAAACCTAACAGCCAGCCATGGTTCTCTCCAGAATGTACTGCTGCCATTGCACACAGAAATCACTTTTTCCACTGCTTCAAACGTAATAGATGTATGGAAACTAAAGCCGTTTTCAGGACTGCCAGCAACCATTGTAAGAAAGTAATAAGGAACGCAAGAGAGTTGTATGCTCAATCTGTTAAGTCCAAAGTAGCTGAGCAGCGGCTTGGTTCCCACCAGTTTTGGCAAATAACAAACAGAATCCTGAACAGAAGCGTGTGCTCCATCCCAACTATTATCAATGGACCTGAGGTAATCTTGTCAGCATCAGACAAAGCCAAACTCTTTGTCAAGAACTTTGCAGCTAATTCTACCCTTTGCGACCAAGGCCGCCAACCCCCAATATTTCCTCCTGTATCAGAAAACACGCTATGTGATATACGTATATCTGTACGTGATGTTGCCAAGCTAATCAAAAACCTTGATTCCAGTAAAGCAATCGGCCCTGACGGTATTCCAATTATAGTACTCAAAAAACTTCAACCTGAACTAGCGCCCATACTTACAAAACTGTTTAAACGTTGTCTTAAGGAGAATAGTTTCCCATCTCCCTGAAAAATCTCATCAGTATGCCCTGTATTTAAGAATTCAGGTGATCGCTCATCCCCCTCTCAGTACAGGCCAATAAGTCTCCTGTGCGTCATGAGTAAGTTGCTAGAATCTGTGTTAAATACAGAAGTAATCAACCATCTCAACAAAAATAACCTTCTTAGTGACACTCAATATGGTTTCCGTTCTGCTAGATCTACAGCAGATGTGCTTACAGTTATATCGCATAGGATTAGCAAATCTCTCGACGGTGGCAATCTTTCTAGGGCAATTGCTCTTGACATATCTAAAGCCTTTGATAGGGTATGGCATAAAGGTTTACTTCATAAGATCGCTAGCTATGGTATAGCTGGAAAAGTCTTCTCAATTATTAAGTCATTTCTTTCTGATAGGTTCATAAGAGTAGTAGTTGAGGGGCAAAAATCAGAAGCTCACAGTATTAATGCCGGTGTCCCTCAGGGGTCCATCCTGGGCCCAACTCTTTTCCTGATCTACATTAATGATCTTCCAAATCACATCCTTACATCATTTGTAGACATTTATGCTGACGACACTACCATTTATGGTAGCACATCTAAGACAGTAAACGACCAAGTTCTCTCCAATTCTCTCTCCTCTGATCTTGAGCACGTAGTACAATGGGGAAAGGAGTGGCTGGTTACTTTTAATGCATCTAAAACCAAGCTTCTCTCTTTACATCATCAACATTCTAATCCACATTTGGCATCAATTGAAATGAATGGCTCTCGTCTTCAGGAGGCCTCAAGTTTTGACAAGCTTCTGGGCTTGACCATTACTCCTGATCTTAAATGGAACACGTACATCAAATCTGTTGCCAAGGCCGCTGGAAAAATGGTGGGATCTTTCTATCGATCCGGTAAATATCTCACTGCTGATGCTATTCTCTATCTATATAAGAGCCAGGTACGTTCAAGGATGGAATACTGTTGCCACATCTGGGCAGGAGCTGCTAGAAAGGACTTGTCCTGCCTTGATAGAGTTCAAAATAGACTTCGTAGCCTCGTAGGAGATGTCCTTTTCTCCTCCTTGCAACCTCTATCTCACAGAAGAGATGTTGTGAGTTTGTCTCTGATGTATCGTTATTTTCATGGAAAGTGTTCGACTGAGCTTCAGTCTATGGTCCCCCCTCGCCAAACTTTCACAAGAAACACTCGTCTAGCTGAAAACACTATCAATAATTCCCCCCACTCTTTATCTGTGCCTAAACCTAAACGTAGATTCCATGAACAAAGCTTCTTTCTTAGAACTGCACGCCTGTGGAATTGTCTTCCGTTTTCCTGCTTTCCGGCTGACTACAATATGGTTGTGTTCAAGTCTAAAGTAAATAAGTTCTTGATGAGCCGTTCCATATAAGTTATCAAATTTACCAAATTTTCATTACTAATGATTACTATATTGTCCAATTTCTACTGTACACTCTTTAACCCTTATCCTTGAGTGGCCTCTGGGCCTTGATAATGTGGTGATGCCTATGTAAAAAAAAAAAAAAAAATATCCAAGATTTACAAACTATTGTTGAGAGTGTTGCACATATTCATTCCCATTCTGATAGAATGTGTTTAATTACTGGTTTGATACGGTTTCAATCTGGGGTTAGGTTATCAAAGGAGTGGTCACATTGCTAAAGATGAACAGGTATTCAGTGATTTTAGGCCCATAACTTTGCTAAACACAGACTTAAAGATTTTGGCACTCATTCGTTCCAACTATTTGCAGATTGTTATCATTGATTTAATCAGGCCTGAGCTGTGAAGGAAAGATCATTTCAAAACAATTAGCATCTGTTTCACATTTGAGACGACATTGAAGCCACACTGATTAATCTTTTTTTTCTACATTGCGAGGAAGATCAAATCGAAAGAAAGAACATGCTTTGAGCTATGTGAATTCTGAAGTGGTGACATATCTGGATTTGGCATCAGTAATTTACAATGCAGATCCATTTGGGCCCAGAGAGAAACGAATGGTGTTCTTAGCGATTTTAGTAGTAGCTTGACTGGTAGTGTGGGTTTCATGCATAGAGATAGGGCATGGTGGAGGCATCACTTTCTCATTACGATTTAATTTCATATTTTAAACATCAGCTTAAAATCACAATCAGATATGATAGAAGGATGTTGCCTCTCATGGTTTACAAATGTAGGTGGATTCACACCATCAGTTTATATGTATTTAATCAAAACAAGTTTGAGTATGTGTTTCCTGCCTAAGCATGACACACACCAAACTTAGGTCCTAAGTCAAAGACAAGAATGAATAATTAGATAGATTAGGAGAACCCCCAATAATACAACATTTCATTTGGTTCATTTCTTTTTATTGTTATTTTTCTTTATTTTAGCATGTTCTTAAGGCCTAGATATTTCCCACTCTTCATCATCTGACATGTTCTACATGTACATTTTTTGGATTTTTTGCTTTTCTTTTTATTGTTTAAAATGTGTTTTTATTTATGCTCCTATAAATTTGTGTTTCTTTTTTTGTGTATCGATATTCATATTAAAAACCCTTTTTTCTATTTATTTAAAAAGAAAATACAACTTTATTATATACGGATTGTGGAATTGCATTCATCTGCAAAAGATCTAACTAATTTGCTTATTCTTTTAAAAGATTCATTTTAATCAATTCCCTATTAGTTTATTCGTTTTTTTTTTGGTTTTTTTTCATGGAATAATCATCTTTAGTTAAATATTACGTGTAATTATATTCATGCAGATATTGTACATGATTTATACTTGCGTAATATTAGTGTAAAAAGGTTATAGTAAACACAACCCCCTTTCTATATATATTTTGGTCTGCATATATTTGTTTAAATAATTTAGCCTACTAAACTCCTCTATCAGTTTTTATTCTTCAGACCATATATAGGGTATCCGAACCCATGCAAAACTTTATATTTTGGTTTTAGCTGGGGAAAATCAGTACAAAATTAAAAAACGGAATTTACCAGGTGAAGGTCAAATGACAGCATTAGGAATATACATGCGTAACATTGTAGCTATTGGTTGATGTTTAAAGTTTTAGTCTTGCAACAAACATGTCTTCAGAGGTCAGGCATTAACGTCAAACATAAAAAATAAATCATAGGCTAAACGTTTTGGTTACGATTCTTGGTGGTGGCGCAGGAATCATATTTTTAACGTTTTAAATCATTACTATATATTGCGTCCGATATAATCTATCAAAGTGAAATTGTCTTTCTGTGTGTGTGTGTGTGTGTGTGTGTGTGTGTGTGTGTGTGTGTGTGTGTGTGTCCTTTTCCCTGCCAAACTACTCTGTCAATTTTCAGTCTACACACTCGAGATTTGACATAAAGGGTACTGAGATTTGGGAAAATCTTTTTGATTGCTTTTCGGCCAGAAATTTGATTATCAAAGGGTCAAAGTTCAATGATTTTACATTTGAAAACTCTATCAAACTTCTTTGCCAATTTGGGGTCTAAACATTTGAAATTTTAGATATAGGTTACTTGGACATGGATCAAACGTTTTAACTTGATTTGAGCCCAAGACAATAAATTCTAAGGGTTCAAAATTGAGGTCAAATTTTTAAAAAATTGACCTTTGCGGTCTCTACCATATTACTCAGCCAATTTTTAGTCTAAACATTTGAAATTTTACATAAAGTGTATTCAGACATACCGCAAGCTTTTTAATTGGTTTGTGATCGAAAATTTGGCTGCCAAGGTGTCAAAGTTCAAAAGATTTGACCTTTGCAGTCTCTAGCAAACTATTCAGCCAATTTTGGGTCTAAACATTTGAAATTTTACATAAAGGGTATTCAGACATGCAGCAAGCTTTTTACTCAGTTTTGGGGCGAAAATTTGGCTTGCAAGAGGCCAAAGTTTACAGAGTTGACCTTTGCAGACTCTACCAAACTCCTTCGCCAATTTTGGGTCTAAACACTTGAAATTTTAGATGTAGGTTATCTGGACATGAGTCAAACATTTTAATATATATATACATATACACATAAAGTTAAGAACAGTACATAGAGCAAAGCCGGGCTGAACTGCTAGCATAATAATAAATACGAAATCTGCATTAATCAAAATATCATATTTAAGCGTATTTTATGACCGGGCAATGCCGGGCGGTCTGCTAGTTTGTAAATAAAATCTTATGTCTTGTTGTTTGTCAATAAAATGTTTTCACTTTGTAAATAAATTTAATTAATGTGGGGATATTTTAAATAGCTTAAGTCCATATACTGAATGCAATATTATGGTGAGTGAAACTAGCTTAGAGATATACAACGTGGATGACCCCTCATTCCCTTTTGGCTTTATGTTTTTGTTATAAAGACTCTCCTCATTCTATATATAAACATTTAATAAAGTCTTGTATTAAAAAATGGGGGGGGGGTCTATTCACAATAAATAAATTCAGCTTGACATAGGAGTGAGGAGATTTTCATATGTAAAAAGTCAAGCTCAGTAAATATCAACAACATCCTTCAAGGTCTACCAACTCTCTCCAATAACTGATGCGACAATCAAACCTCATGAACATTTATCAAGCGCCATAAAATTCACTGATATTCCTTAACAATCATTATAGAAGAAGTTGCACCAGTTCAAGATGAGTTAAGCTGCACCATGCACATTGAAAACTCAATAACTGGACTGATGATTCGCTGAAGGCACCCGAACCAACACCAGTACAGATTCATTTGTACTTGACTCTGCAGATTCACTTGCAAACCTTGTGCAACTGATTTGAACCATAGACAATTCATTTGCAACACAAATACACAATCAATAAGTGTAGATTTACTTGCACTCATCTCATGAACTCTGCAGACATATATGCAGATTAAGAGCACAATCATGCAGACCCACTTGCAACATTCATTCAGTCAACCATGCAGAGGTACGTACACCACAGAATTTTCTCATCACTATTGTAGATCCACTTGCACTCATCATTCCAACGACCCTTACAGATACACTTGTTGGAAATTGAGCTAGGATAACACCGATAAAATCAGAGGTGTGCACGCACACACTCCAGATGGATTTTTATCTAGATTCTTGTGTCCTATAAAAATGATCTGAATTGTAACTATCACTGAAAACAAAGAAAGGCTTACATTCTAGGTCAAGAGTTAGAATGGTGTAACACAAAATAAAGAACAATTAAATATTTCAAATATTTCAAATATTTACATTTCATGTCACTTGATGTTGTTATACGACACAAATAACATAAACAAAAAGGTAAAGATGTGAGTGACAAATTCTGGTGTCACCTCACACACACACACACACACACACACACACACACACACACACACACACACACACACACACCTTTACCGTAAACACCATTGTTATGTTCTGTCTGTCTGTCTGTCTGTCTGTCTGTCTGTCTGTCTGTCTGTCTCTCTCTCTCTCTCTCTCTCTCTCTCTCTCTCTCTCATGTAAATGGCCAACAGTGAATAAATAAACTTGTATGTTGACAAAATTCGTCTGTGTTGATTTTGAGTACAATGGCAAAAAATTGTCAGGTGTATATACTTTTGCAAGCATTTGAAAAGTGCAAGTTAGAAAATTATATATACATTCAATAACACAAAACACATCTGCACATACTTTTGATATGACTGTCTGCCATATTGTTTCTTCGGTATGATCATGATCAATTACCAAAGACAGAGGACTTTGTCATGGTGTCATGTTACCACTCTTTTGTTTACATTAAAACGAAACACACATGAATACATCGGTCGTAACAGATACATTACCAACATATCACGACTATCTTGTTAAAAAGGAAGAAAAACAATATAGTCAACGAGTTGTGATATGACCTCCATTTTTATTTTTCATAAAATTCATCCAAAGTGAGGGGTTGTATATCTCAAACTGTGCTGATTAGAGAATTCTCTAAGGGGAGGTAACGGTTACATACTATCATTCTGATGGTATCCTGGAAAATAATGTTTTTGACTCAGGCATTTTATGCAGGAATTGCCTGTTTCAGTTATATAGTTTCCTGTCTCTTGCCTCTACTTCATATGACCTACCAGTCATTCATTTTTGGACTGTTGCTTCCCTTCACTCTCTTGTGTAGGAATTGGATGGTTGGACTCGAACACTGATGTGGAGGCCTTTCAGCTCTTTCCCCATCTCATTGTGTCTGAGCTCCCTTTCCTGTTTTCTCTATCCTTCATCAGTTAAGTGTGGGTAGAGGGGCTTAAGTTTTAACTCAACAGCTGGTACTGTTGACCTTGTCCTTTTACCAAAGAGTCTTTGTGTCAAGCCGATGCTTAATTCTTTGGAGCATTGCATAGGCTCAATAGTTCTAAAAATGGACCTTCTCCTGATGTTTTGCATTTGCGAAAGAGGTGTTTTGCAATTTTTACTGCTGCTTCAGCAGCATCATTTGCTTGGCTGTTGCCTGGTTATATTATTTCGTGTTTGAACAGCTATTTCCTTGCAAATTTTTTGAACATCTGTGATGAGAATTGATGACTATCGTTGAGGTCCATATCTCTAGAATTCCATGACGTGCAAAATGTGCTTTCATGCATTCAATCATAGCTTTTAATGTGGGTGTATCCAGTTTGTCAATTTTAAAGAAATTGCTATGTCTGTCCACTGTGATCAGATAGCTATTCCCTCTCCATGATAGGAGATCCACTGTTTCTTGTTGCCAAGGTCTTTCTGGGACTGGTGCTATGATTTCTGCTTCTGCTGGCTGGTGGTCTGCATAGGTTGTGTAGGTGCTACAAGCTTCAATGTATTGTCTAATCTTTAGACATTCCTGGCCAAAATATAAGGTCCCTTGCTCTTCGCAGACATGTATTTATGCATAGCATGCAGTATGACTTCTCTGTCCTCGCAGTATTAGTCTATTTTGTACAGTAAGTTTATCTCTGTTGTCAAAACACAGACAAGGGGCTTGTGGTCAGTCAAAACTATCACTTCTCTTCCGTGGGTATAGTGGTGAAATTTTTCTAGGCCATATACAGCTGCCAGCATCTTCTCAATTCGTGCATATCTTTGTTCAGCATCTGATAAGGATCTATTTGCAAATGCAACTGGTTTGCCAACCTGTTTTAGCGCTGCTCCTAACCCATACTTGCGTTTGGAATAAATTTTCCTATATAGTTTGTCATTCCTAGGAATCTGTGGAGAGCTCCAATGTTTCCTGCTAGCATATCAGTGATAGCCCTCACTTTTTTTTCGGTCGACTCCAATGCCATCTTTGGTGATGCCATGCCCATGAAAGTGATTGCATTTTGTCCAGTCTGTAGTTTTTCTAGGTTAAGTTTTACTCCTATTGTTTGGCATTTCTGGAGTAGCTTGTGGAGCAGTCTGTCATGTTCTTCTTGGTCCTTCTCATAAATGACCAGATCTGCAATAATGACAACTCCCTGAATGTCTTGAAATTGCTCATTCAGTTCTCTTTGGAAGATCTCTGCTGAGGAGGCCAAATAGTAACTAATGCCAACAGTATCAGCCAAATCATGTCTGAAAGGTGGTCAGGTCACTGAATGCATCGAGCTCAACATGCCAATATCCTGATGATAGGTCTACTATTTTTGCATCTCATGTCATGAAGAACATCCTCAAGAATTGGTATGGTCTAGTGCTCTCGCATGAGTGCTTTGTTGAGCTCGTGAGGATCCAGGCATATCCTCATTGTCCCATTTCTCTTTCTTGTGCTGACAAGTCGGTTAACCCATGGAGTGGATGTTTTTATTGTTTTAATCACTCCTAATTTGATCAACTTAACCCTTTTTTCAGGTCTGAACATATGGCCATGGGTATTCTCTGATTGGGCATTACAACTAGTATTGCATCTGGTTTGAGCTGGAGAGTGACAACACCTGGCAGTCTGCCGAGTTGATCACCAAACACATCCTTGTAGTTTTTCTTTATGTTGACTACTGTGACACGGTGGAAATTCTGTTTTATCTCCATAAGGTCCATTTGTATACTTGCCCACAGGCCAAGCAGTGTCAAAGAAAAAAAAAAAAAAAAAAAACACAACAAACCTACTCTGTGGAATTTGTAATATTCAAAGATGAAGATGACTGACTGTGAACAGTCATCTTCATCTTTGAATATTACAAATTCCACAGAGTAGGTTTGTTGTGTTTTGTTTTTTTTTTTTTTTCTTTGACATACACAGAGTGGTTTTATCAGAGATTTGTTCCACATTAATAAGACCCCTTTATAAGGTTTTATATTCTTGGTAAACTTTTCAAGGAGAGTATTATTAGATGCCCCTGTGCCAATCTGGAAAGCAATTTTGTTTTTTATCCAGATGCATTTGTCCTCTTTTGCCTGTTTTGTCTTTGGGGTTTTTATCACATTCATCCCGTGAGTGCATTCTTCATCTTCCTCTGATGATGATGTGTTTAGTTTATGTACTTGTAAAGGGGCAACGTGCTTCTTGTTCATGTGTTGTGTCTGTTTTCCCATCCTTTTGTTGGGACACTTGAACTCGAAGTGTCCCTTCTTGTTGCATGCATGGCACAGTTTGCCATGAACTAGGCATCTGCTGTATTTTGGTAGCCAAAAAATAGGCATTCTTTTTTATAGACTGGTTCCTTCACTCGATTGGCGTAACATATCCTCATCACCTGGGCTGTGTCTAGTTTCATTCCTTGACTGTGGGTTGAGACTATTTCAGCCATTCTGCATATGTCTACACTCTTTTGTAGAGTGAGGTTCTATATTTTTAGCAGATTCTGTTTGGTTAACAGGTCACAGACATCTTCTACAATCTGGTTTCGCAGAAGTGAGTCACTGCATTGAGCGCAGAAGTGGCACATCTTTGACATTACTTGTTGAAGGCCTCTCTCTCACCGTGTTTCCCCTGATGGAACGCAAATCTCTTATGGGTTTCACTGAGAATTCCAATAGCATACACCATCCAGTGCACTTAGTGCTCTACACAGTGAGCTCAATCTCCAGGGTGTCAAACTGCATGTCCTGGTATATTTCATGGCATCATCGACAAGGCAGTTCAACTTGAATTTCTCATGGTTTACGGTCCATACCTGTCAATAACGAGTAGTTGGACCATCGTTTATGAAAGATTTTCCAGAAGTCTGCCTCATTCCAACTAACTATGAGTTGTTCTTGAGCTCTGATGTGTAAACCGGACATATTGTCAGTATTAGTTGCAGTAGCCATATTGGATGATATTCTAATTAGTTGCAGTAGCCATATTGGATGATATTCTAATTAGTTGCAGTAGCCATATTGGATGATATTCAAATTAGTTGTAGTAGCCATATTGGATTATATTCTAATTAGTTGCAGGAGCAATATTGGATGATATTCTAATTAGTTGCAGGAGCAATATTGGATGATATTCTAATTAGTTGCAGTAGCCATATTGGATGATATTCTAATTAGTTGTAGTAGCCATATTGGATGATATTCTAATTAGTTGCAGGAGCCATATTGGATGATATTCTAATTAGTTGCAGTAGCCATATTGGATGATATTCTAATTAGTTGCAGTAGCCATATTGGATGATATTCTAATTAGTTGCAGTAGCCATATTGGATTATATTCTAATAAGTTGCAGTAGCCATATTGGATGATATTCTAATTAGTTGCAGTAGCCATATTGGATGATATTCTAATTAGTTGCAGTAGCCATATTGGATGATATTCTAATTAGTTGCAGTAGCCATATTGGATGATATTCTAATTAGTTGCAGTAGCCATATTGGATGATATTCTAATTAGTTGCAGTAGCCATATTGGATGATATTCTAATTAGTTGCAGTAGCCATATTGGATTATATTCTAATTAGTTGCAGTAGCCATATTGGATGATATTCTAATTAGTTGCAGTAGCCATATTGGATTATATTCTAATTAGTTGCAGTAGCAATATTGGATGATATTCTAATTAGTTGCAGTAGCCATATTGGATGATATTCTAATTAGTTGCAGTAGCCATATTGGATGATATTCTAATTAGTTGCAGTAGCCATATTGGATGATATTCTAATTAGTTGCAGTAGCCATATTGGATGATATTCTAATTAGTTGCAGTAGCCATATTGGATGATATTCTAATTAGTTGCAGGAGGCATATTGGATGATATTCTAATTAGTTGCAGTAGCCATATTGGATGATATTCTAATTAGTTGCAGGAGCCATATTGGATGATATTTTAATTAGTTGCAGTAGCCATATTGGATGATATTCTAATTAGTTTCAGTAGCCATATTGGATGATATTCTAATTAGTTTCAGTAGCAATATTGGATGATATTCTAATTAGTTGCAGTAGCCATATTGGATGATATTCTAATAAGTTGCAGTAGCCATATTGGATGATATTCTAATTAGTTGCAGGAGCCATATTGGATGATATTCTGATTAGTTGCAGTAGCCATATTGGATGATATTCTAATTAGTTGCAGTAGCCATATTGGATGATATTCTAATTAGTTGCAGTAGCCATATTGGATGATATTCTAATTAGTTGCAGTAGCCATATTGGATGATATTCTAATTAGTTGCAGTAGCCATATTGGATGATATTCTAATTAGTTGCAGTAGCCATATTGGATGATATTCTAATTAGTTGCAGCAGCCATATTGGATGATATTCTAATTAGTTGCAGTAGCCATATTGGATGATATTCTAATTAGTTGCAGTAGCCATATTGGATGATATTCTAATTAGTTGCAGGAGCCATATTGGATGATATTCTAATTAGTTGCAGGAGGCATATTGGATGATATTGTAATTAGTTGCAGTAGCCATATTGGATGATATTCTAATTAGTTGCAGTAGCCATATTGGATGATATTCTAATTAGTTGCAGTAGCCATATTGGATGATATTCTAATTAGTTGCAGTAGCCATATTGGATGATATTCTAATTAGTTGCAGGAGCCATATTGGATTATATTCTAATTAGTTGCAGTAGCCATATTGGATGATATTCTAATTAGTTGCAGGAGCCATATTGGATGATATTCTAATTAGTTGCAGTAGCCATATTGGATGATATTCTAATTAGTTGCAGGAGCCATATTGGATGATATTCTAATTAGTTGCAGTAGCCATATTGGATGATATTCTAATTAGTTGCAGTAGCCATATTGGATGATATTCTAATTAGTTGAAGGAGGCATATTGGATGATATTCTAATTAGTTGCAGTAGCCATATTGGATTATATTCTAATTAGCTGCAGTAGCCATATTGGATGATATTCTAATTAGTTGCAGTAGCCATATTGGATGATATTCTAATAAGTTGCAGTAGCCATATTGGATGATATTCTAATTAGTTGCAGGAGGCATATTGGATGATATTCTAATTAGTTGCAGTAGCCATATTGGATGATATTCTAATTAGTTTCAGTAGCCATATTGGATGATATTCTAATTAGTTGCAGTAGCCATATTGGATGATATGCTAATAAGTTGCAGTAGCCATATTGGATGATATTCTAATTAGTTGCAGGAGCCATATTGGATGATATTCTAATTAGTTGCAGTAGCCATATTGGATGATATTCTAATTAGTTGCAGTAGCCATATTGGATGATATTCTAATGAGTTGCAGTAGCCATATTGGATGATATTCTAATTAGGTGCAGTAGCCATATTGGATGATATTCTAATTAGTTGCAGGAGCCATATTGGATGATATTCTAATTAGTTGCAGGAGGCATATTGGATGATATTCTAATTAGTTGCAGTAGCCATATTGGATGATATTCTAATTAGTTGCAGTAGCCATATTGGATGATATTCTAATTAGTTGCAGTAGCCATATTGGATGATATTCTAATTAGTTGCAGTAGCCATATTGGATGATATTCTAATTAGTTGCAGGAGCCAAATTGGATGATATTCTAATAAGTTGCAGGAGTCATATTGGATGATATTCTAATTAGTTGCAGTAGCCATATTGGATGATATTCTAATTAGTTGCAGGAGCCATATTGGATGATATTCTAATTAGTTGCAGTAGCCATATTGGATGATATTCTAATTAGTTGCAGTAGCCATATTGGATGATATTCTAATTAGTTGCAGTAGCCATATTGGATGATATTCTAATTAGTTGCAGTAGCCATATTGGATGATATTCTAATTAATTGCAGTAGCCATATTGGATGATATTCTAATTAGTTGCAGTAGCCATATTGGATGATATTCTAATTAGTTGCAGGAGCAATATTGGATGATATTCTAATTAGTTGCAGTAGCCATATTGGATGATATTCTAATTAGTTGCCGTAGCCATATTGGATGATATTCTAATTAGTTGCAGTAGCCATATTGGATGATATTCTAATTAGTTACAGGAGGCATATTGGATGATATTCTAATTAGTTGCAGGAGCAATATTGGATGATATTCTAATTAGTTGCAGGTGCAATATTGGATGATATTCTAATTAGTTGCAGTAGCCATATTGGATGATATTCTAATTAGTTGCAGTAGCCATATTGGATGATATTCTAATTAGTTACAGTAGCCATATTGGATGATATTCTAATTAGTTGCAGGAGCCATATTGGATGATATTCTAATTAGTTGCAGTAGCCATATTGGATGATATTCTAATTAGTTGCAGTAGCCATATTGGATGATATTCTAATTAGTTGCAGTAGCCATATTGGATGATATTCTAATTAGTTGCAGTAGCCATATTGGATTATATTCTAATTAGTTGCAGTAGCCATATTGGATGATATTCTAATTAGTTGCAGTAGCCATATTGGATGATATTCTAATTAGTTGCAGTAGCCATATTGGATGATATTCTAATTAGTTGCAGTAGCCATATTGGATGATATTCTAATTAGTTGCAGTAGCCATATTGGATGATATTCTAATTAGTTGCAGGAGCCATATTGGATGATATTCTAATTAGTTGCAGTAGCCATATTGGATTATATTCTAATTAGTTGCAGTAGCCATATTGGATGATATTCTAATTAGTTGCAGTAGCCATATTGGATTATATTCTAATTAGTTGCAGTAGCAATATTGGATGATATTCTAATTAGTTGCAGTAGCCATATTGGATGATATTCTAATTAGTTGCAGTAGCCATATTGGATGATATTCTAATTAGTTGCAGTAGCCATATTGGATGATATTCTAATTAGTTGCAGTAGCCATATTGGATGATATTCTAATTAGTTGCAGGAGGCATATTGGATGATATTCTAATTAGTTGCAGTAGCCATATTGGATGATATTCTAATTAGTTGCAGGAGCCATATTGGATGATATTTTAATTAGTTGCAGTAGCCATATTGGATGATATTCTAATTAGTTTCAGTAGCCATATTGGATGATATTCTAATTAGTTTCAGTAGCAATATTGGATGATATTCTAATTAGTTGCAGTAGCCATATTGGATGATATTCTAATAAGTTGCAGTAGCCATATTGGATGATATTCTAATTAGTTGCAGGAGCCATATTGGATGATATTCTGATTAGTTGCAGTAGCCATATTGGATGATATTCTAATTAGTTGCAGTAGCCATATTGGATGATATTCTAATTAGTTGCAGTAGCCATATTGGATGATATTCTAATTAGTTGCAGTAGCCATATTGGATGATATTCTAATTAGTTGCAGTAGCCATATTGGATGATATTCTAATTAGTTGCAGTAGCCATATTGGATGATATTCTAATTAGTTGCAGCAGCCATATTGGATGATATTCTAATTAGTTGCAGTAGCCATATTGGATGATATTCTAATTAGTTGCAGTAGCCATATTGGATGATATTCTAATTAGTTGCAGGAGCCATATTGGATGATATTCTAATTAGTTGCAGGAGGCATATTGGATGATATTGTAATTAGTTGCAGTAGCCATATTGGATGATATTCTAATTAGTTGCAGTAGCCATATTGGATGATATTCTAATTAGTTGCAGTAGCCATATTGGATGATATTCTAATTAGTTGCAGTAGCCATATTGGATGATATTCTAATTAGTTGCAGGAGCCATATTGGATTATATTCTAATTAGTTGCAGTAGCCATATTGGATGATATTCTAATTAGTTGCAGGAGCCATATTGGATGATATTCTAATTAGTTGCAGTAGCCATATTGGATGATATTCTAATTAGTTGCAGGAGCCATATTGGATGATATTCTAATTAGTTGCAGTAGCCATATTGGATGATATTCTAATTAGTTGCAGTAGCCATATTGGATGATATTCTAATTAGTTGCAGGAGGCATATTGGATGATATTCTAATTAGTTGCAGTAGCCATATTGGATTATATTCTAATTAGCTGCAGTAGCCATATTGGATGATATTCTAATTAGTTGCAGTAGCCATATTGGATGATATTCTAATAAGTTGCAGTAGCCATATTGGATGATATTCTAATTAGTTGCAGGAGGCATATTGGATGATATTCTAATTAGTTGCAGTAGCCATATTGGATGATATTCTAATTAGTTTCAGTAGCCATATTGGATGATATTCTAATTAGTTGCAGTAGCCATATTGGATGATATGCTAATAAGTTGCAGTAGCCATATTGGATGATATTCTAATTAGTTGCAGGAGCCATATTGGATGATATTCTAATTAGTTGCAGTAGCCATATTGGATGATATTCTAATTAGTTGCAGTAGCCATATTGGATGATATTCTAATGAGTTGCAGTAGCCATATTGGATGATATTCTAATTAGGTGCAGTAGCCATATTGGATGATATTCTAATTAGTTGCAGGAGCCATATTGGATGATATTCTAATTAGTTGCAGGAGGCATATTGGATGATATTCTAATTAGTTGCAGTAGCCATATTGGATGATATTCTAATTAGTTGCAGTAGCCATATTGGATGATATTCTAATTAGTTGCAGTAGCCATATTGGATGATATTCTAATTAGTTGCAGTAGCCATATTGGATGATATTCTAATTAGTTGCAGGAGCCAAATTGGATGATATTCTAATAAGTTGCAGGAGTCATATTGGATGATATTCTAATTAGTTGCAGTAGCCATATTGGATGATATTCTAATTAGTTGCAGGAGCCATATTGGATGATATTCTAATTAGTTGCAGTAGCCATATTGGATGATATTCTAATTAGTTGCAGTAGCCATATTGGATGATATTCTAATTAGTTGCAGTAGCCATATTGGATGATATTCTAATTAGTTGCAGTAGCCATATTGGATGATATTCTAATTAATTGCAGTAGCCATATTGGATGATATTCTAATTAGTTGCAGTAGCCATATTGGATGATATTCTAATTAGTTGCAGGAGCAATATTGGATGATATTCTAATTAGTTGCAGTAGCCATATTGGATGATATTCTAATTAGTTGCCGTAGCCATATTGGATGATATTCTAATTAGTTGCAGTAGCCATATTGGATGATATTCTAATTAGTTACAGGAGGCATATTGGATGATATTCTAATTAGTTGCAGGAGCAATATTGGATGATATTCTAATTAGTTGCAGGTGCAATATTGGATGATATTCTAATTAGTTGCAGTAGCCATATTGGATGATATTCTAATTAGTTGCAGTAGCCATATTGGATGATATTCTAATTAGTTACAGTAGCCATATTGGATGATATTCTAATTAGTTGCAGGAGCCATATTGGATGATATTCTAATTAGTTGCAGTAGCCATATTGGATGATATTCTAATTAGTTGCAGTAGCCATATTGGATGATATTCTAATTAGTTGCAGTAGCCATATTGGATGATATTCTAATTAGTTGCAGGAGCCATATTGGATGATATTCTAATTAGTTGCAGGAGCCATATTGGATGATATTCTAATTAGTTGCAGTAGCCATATTGGATGATATTCTAATTAGTTGCAGTAGCCAAATTGGATGATATTCTAATTAGTTGCAGTAGCCATATTGGATGATATTCTAATTAGTTACAGTAGCCATATTGGATGATATTCTAATTAGTTGCAGGAGCTATATTGGATGATATTCTAATTAGTTGCAAGAGCTATATTGGATGATATTCTAATTAGTTGCAGGAGGCATATTGGATGATATTCTAATTAGTTGCAGTAGCCATATTGGATGATATTCTAATTAGTTGCAGGAGCCATATTGGATGATATTCTAATTAGTTGCAGGAGCCATATTGGATGATATTCTAATTAGTTGCAGTAGCCATATTGGATGATATTCTAATTAGTTGCAGTAGCCAAATTGGATGATATTCTAATTAGTTGCAGTAGCCATATTGGATGATATTCTGATTAGTTGCAGTAGCCATATTGGATGATATTCTAATTAGTTGCAGGAGCCATATTGGATTATATTCTAATTAGTTGCAGTAGCCATATTGGATGATATTCTAATTAGTTGCAGGAGGCATATTGGATGATATTCTAATTAGTTGCAGTAGCCATATTGGATGATATTCTAATCTTCTCACAGACACCTGAGGAGCACTTTACACATTTGTCGGAGGTATTTGAGAGGTTGCGCCAACATCAACTGAAAATAAAGTTGCCCAATTGTCAGTTTCTTAAGAAGGAAACAAAGTATTTGGAATAAGAACGGACATAGACAAGGTGGAGGTTATCAGGTCTCTACCCGAGCCGAAGACCGTGCAACAAGTGCGAGGGTTCATTGGAATGATCGGCTATTATCGCTTATTAATACTTGTGTTTAGTCGATTGGCCACTCTGTAATCAGAGTTTTTTTTCTGTCTGTTTCGATTTACTCAAAACCGCCCACACCTCGTCTTCTCATGTATCGTTCTCTTCTTCCTCTTCTACTTCTTGCTCTTTTTCTTCTTTTTTCTTCTCAGTCGTCAGAAGCGTCGTCTTTGTCTTGACTACGTTTTTCCTTCTCCCTTCTTGCTCACAGTGACCCGTTTTTATGCTAAGTTGAACTCTCGTGTGTGCGAGAGAACACGAGATTTTGCGTGATTACTTGGCAATATTAACCGGCCGCCGCCATCTTGCCATTTTTCTTTGGACGTGCCCACTTTGCAGAGTGCACACCTCGAGCGTTTGTCAGGTAAGCCCGTCTGTTCGCAATTTATTACACACACTCCCATAATAGCATAACGAAAAAGCATGCCTGTTATAAATGGACCCCAGACTGTCAGATGGCTTTTGATGCCCTGAAGGAGCAGTTGACTGCTATACCGTTGCTGGTGTATCCGGACCTAAGTAAACCTATGGTTCTGTATACGGACTCAAGTGACACGTGTATGGGAGCGATGTTAACCCAACCATGTCCTGAGAAGGAAGGCCTTGTGCCTGGCATACTAGAGGAAATTCCGATATATTTCCTGTCGCATAAGCTATCCAAAACGCAACAGAGGTGGCTAGTGATTGAGAAAGAAGCTTTTGCAATTATATATGCAGTACAAAAACTAAATTATTATCTGAGTGTGGCTGAATTTGTGGTGAAAACTGACCACAAACCGTTGAAATATTTATTTGAGGCGGATTGGATGAACAAGAAGATCCAGCAGTGGGCACTCAAGTTGTCCGGCTATCAGTGCCGAATCAAATATTTGCAAGATAAGGAGAATACCTGTGCGGATCTTCTGTCCCAGATTCCAGAGCAGCTGGAATCCGAAGCCATCTGATTGGAACCGGGGGTGGATGACAGAGCTTTCTAGGTAGGAGTGATTAATTCCCACACCGTAAGGGAAAGACCAGACTGGAGTGAGACAGATGTAACCGAAGCTGAACCTATAGTTGACCCACATTGGGTCAAAATGATCGAGGCAGGTCAAGAAGATAAAGAATTAGCAGCGTTAAGAGCCTGGATAGAGGAAGGTTGAACCCAAAAGTACACCCTCCATCACGATCAGCTGTATTATATCACTGGTCGGGATGGAGAAATGGGATTAAAAATGGTGGTACCAGCCCAACTCCAGAGAGAAATCCTGGATCAAGCCCATGAGAGGGCAAGACACTTAGGGATCGAAAAAACTTATCAGTTAAATATTTAGAAACTATTATTGGCCGGGACTGGTCAAAGATGTTGTGGAATAGGTAAACAGATGTGTAAAATGTCAGACTCACAGTAGATATCAACCGCTTGCTCCACTGGCAAAAACAGATGTTCCGCAGTATCCTTTCCAAAAAGTGAGTCTGGACATCTCCGGACCCTACCCCCTAACAGAGCGTGGTAATCAATATATCGTGAGCATAGTGGACTGGCTCACTAAATGGCCGGAGACTTATGCGGTGCCAGATAAGACTGCCCAGTCGGTGGCCGGTATAATCCTGGAGGAGATCTATCTGAGGTATGCGTCCCCAGAACAATTAGTCACTGACAATGGCACAGAGAATGTGAATAAGATTATGAAGGAGGTACTCGACAAGCTTGGTGTCCAGCATGTGTTGACCTACCCTTACCACCCCCAAAGTAACTCCAATGTCGAGTGATTTCACAAGACGCTAGTAGATATCCTGAGTAAGCTTGTTACTAATAATCCTGCAGAATGGAATCAGTTCCTTACACAAGCCTTAGCAGCAGTGAGGTTCACAATGAATGAAACCTCGGCATTTTCACCATTTAATTGGTGTTTGGGATGTGATTCTCCCGATTGATAATCTCTTGAAGCTGCGTAGGAAGCATTTGTGGGGGGAGCATCACCAGTTATTGTTGGAACCACAACATAAGAGATTTGTCCGTCGGGCCAGGGACCATATTAAATGAGCACAGAAGAAATGGAATGCTCGAGTGAATAAAGATAGAAAGGTGGTGGAATTCAAGGTGGGAGATCCTATATACCATTAGGTGAAAACTTCAGAGGGAAAGTTGGATAAACGTTGGACTCCTTACTATCAAATAGTAAAGCAGATCGGCCCTCTTTCCTTTATAATCTGGGACCAGGTTGCTGGAAAGATAACAAGGGTACATGCCAATTACCTTAAGCTGGCAAAATTGGAATGTGGTATAAAACTGGTCCTGCAAAAATCAGGGAGACGCTACCTTGGTTGCATCCCAGGAAACGGAAACCTCCCATGAAGAGGGAATGTCCGTTCAGCTCGATGTAGATGTTATGAGGACGCTTAGAAACCGGGGGTAATAAGGCGGCGATGCCAGTCCCTCGGGAACTACAGGCGGCTGGAATTCGGCACCAGTCCAAGCGGATTTCCAATTTGAGAACCATAGACAGCGTCGGCATTGGAAATGACCCTGGGGAGGGGTCAAATGCAGACAGTAAAGTCCCGTCGAAGGGTACGGACGGGTCTTGGGAGGAGGAGGACCAAATTCTTATTGAAAGAACGGCTGTTGCAGCAAACAGAAGGGACCAGCGGGGCGCTGTTTCCAAGGGAAATGCCCCTAAAGGACAGGCTGAGGGGGGCCACGGCCAGAGAGAGACAACAAAAGGGAAACTTTTGACCCCCTAAATTAACTCGGATAATAACCTCGATGAGACGAAATGCTGTTCACTCATGGAAATAAGGTGATAAAATTGATGGAAAAGGGGAGAGAACTGTTGATCTTATTTGGAATATGAGTTGAATCGACTTTGTCTTTTTTTAGAGCATATGGAACAGTCATTCCTAATTGTGAAATGACGAATACGAGTCAATCTAATTTTCAAAAAAAAATAGGTAGATATAATAATAATTGAAAAAAGAAAAATTGAAAAGAATGAGAGTATTATTTTAACAGGTTTTGTAGAGATATTAACTTTGAGAATTGGATTGATTTTTGGAAAATTATTTGGTTTTGTTCTCTTTCTCCTCAGTCTGGAAAGATTTCTCTCATGAAATTGAACAGATTTTAGTTGAATTCAGTTGAGAATAATTAAGGGCATTAATTTCAGTGATTAAATTGACTTTTGAGAAGAAAATAGAATTTTACCTCAGCCAGGAAGGATTTCTTAATCGAGAAATAAGAGTCAAGAAGATGCTAATTGAGTGGGATTAATTGAACATAATTATCAGCATCACTGAGCGAGGTAATAAATTAATTGTACTACACCCAATTTAGCTTGAAAGCGATTTACAATTTTTTTAGATGGATTTTTCATTTTGAATAAATCGTGCGCGTGGTGTTCGCACTTGGAGACATTAGTGAAAAAGAGAATTTCTTGCGAGATATAGAGGCGTTAACTGACTCTACATAATTGCTTGGTTTGCGAAGGCAATTAAACATTATGCATTTTAGCATTAATTAATTTTTTTTTGGGGGGGGGCGTGTTAAGAAAGGTAGGGCTGACGGCAGGAGGGGGCGTATGCCGTTGTAATGATTGTCAGGTGGCTCTTGGTTTTGGATCTGGCTGGGGGTGATCTGACCCAAATGGTGATGTCTCCGCCCCTCAGAGGCCCTGTGGTCATTCATAGGTGTGGTGTACGAGAATGGGAGGGGGGAGTAAGCGTACTATGAATGACACATATGCTACTGGTGATGATGGTAGTTGTTGTTGCTTGTGATTATATGGTGTGTAAAAAGAACCAGTGTGATAAGGAAACGATGCGATAAGCATCTCGAGGCTGGTTGCACAGATGGCAAAAGAGACTCTGGTCTGAAACCGCCTGTGATTTCGGAGAATGCGAGTCCTGGTGCTGACATAAACGAGACCGATGTGCATCCTGAAGACCTTCCCGACGCCGAGATCCAAAAGCACTGAAGACGACTTGAATATTTCTCTTCTTTTCTTTTCTCTCTATTTATCAAAATTCTTGCAGGACGCTGAGCTGTGAGTTGCCAAGAGAGATCCCATCGGTAACTTGAATGAGGTGAGAAGAAGTCTCAACAAGATGCTTACCAGAAAATGTATTGAACTCTGATTGGTTGAATGGACTGCCATACCCCAATCAGTTCCTGAATATTTAAACAAGCGCCGAGACTGTCTGACCAGATGTGCGCCGAAATCTCAAGAGAACAACACCCGCTCCGAGACGCCCCCTCCCTCTCCGTCTATCCTAACCAGCCATTTAGTGACGAAGAAAGGAATTTGTGAGACTTAAAATGTTTTGGTGAACTGAATGGTGTACATATGTAAAAAAATCTGTAACTTTTGTGAAATTAACTTTTCGTAGTTAGAAAACATTTTGTCTGTCTTTTCTTTCCCGCACACGCAAAGCTTTGCTTTTGCTTTTCAGCAGAATTCAACACAGAGATACTAAGAATTCATGTGGAGAACTCCCGGTAGACTTGACATCACGAGTCACAGTTTCTGAAGAAGTTAGAGGTCAGTTTTGACCTGAATAATGGGAGACCTGTCACAGAAGGTGTAACCACCTCCCTCCTTTCTTAGGGATCCTTTGTTCACAAACTGAGTCTTGCTGAGTGATGCTATATCTACCCAGTAACACTGAAGCTCCCTTATGCAAGCACTGTTCTTCTTTCCAGTCTTGAAATGAGAGCTCTATTCAGTAAGGTTCAGACATTCCATGCCCCAATTATAATCCTTTGCATTGTTGTTTGACTGATATTTGGATGAGTCCATTCACTGTGGTAAGCTAACCAGACACTAGAAGGGCAAGCATTTGTCTGGGATACCTTTTCTAACCCCCTCTTGCAGCGAGGGTGAGCAGTGCTGTCCTAAAGAGGCTGGCCAGTAACCCATGGGTGCTACCAAACTCTCTTGTTGCCCTTGGATTCAGAAAAAAGAGTGACCACTTGCCCATAGACCGCCTACATGAGGGGTTAGGGATACAAACGCCAGTGTTCACGTACACCTGTTGCTTTTGCCACGTGCACATCATTACAGGACTTGAAGGGTGTGCATAGACAGATTAGTAATGTGAATGTTTTATAGTGAGAAGACCAGTGCACTGGGGCAATCCCACTCTTTTAATCTAGGAAGTCTTGATCCAGTGTCACGGAGAACCATTATGATCGGAGACTGCCAGGCTGCAGTGGATCACCAGGATTTCTTTGGGTAGCACATACTGCTCTAGGCGCTCCAACAACAGTTGCTCCAGCCACCTTCACAATGGTTGGATCTTCAAGTAAACTCTTTGGCTTGTTCCATGCAGTAGGGTTGACACAGCTCGATTCTAACTCATTGAGAGTTTGAAACTCGTCTGCATTCCTCACCTGGTTTAGCAAGCTCGCCAAATCCAGTATGCAGATTATGACCATTGTAGCATGCGACAACTATGGGAGCCACAGGTGAGAGCTGAGTGCCACAGTGGCATACGAGCAGTCCTAAAAAAAGGATATGGCAAGCCCCTTACCAAAAGTACTAACCACTCCTTGAACACCCTATGCACGCCTTAATCCATAAAATAATTTGCTAATCTAATAAAAATATAACTAAAGTGCTAATTAAAGAAAAACATGGGGGAAAATTATACATATAAAAATATACTCATTATATAGATATGTATATATATGATGATTGCTACTTCTTGACAGAAATTTGCCATCTCTTCAGTTAAGTGTTGTGCGTCTGTGTGCACGTAGGTGACTTTTTAATCCAGCTTTAGTCTTTCATGAAAGTACACATATGTGACATAAAAACTTTCCTTCTGGTAAAGGTGATCACATGATAATATTGGGAATCCTCAAATTTTGTGTCAGGCCATTTTTAGATTTGCAGATCACAAATATGACAACTTGGTGTTGCTGGATGTGCTGTAAAAGCCTCCTCATTAAGACTGTCGTTCCTGTCTTTGATTGTGTGATTTCAGATGATTTACAAAACCAGCTTTTGACAAAAGGTATCTGCCACATACAGTGCATTTCAGTTCCTGTTTTAATTTCTCTGACATATTTTCGTCCTGTTTTCTTTAAGACAACAAAATCTACATGCTGCTCTTCAAAAATCTTACAACTTTCTCTGATGGTTTTTTTTACAAAGTGATCGATCTTTCGCCTTTAGCTTCCCCATTTTGTACATCCATCTTAAGTACTTTCAAGTTGTTTTTCAGAGAATCTGTAAAGTTTTTTCTTGGTTTATGTTGTGGTCTTTTACTCCTATCTATTTCACCATGAAACAGTTGTTTAGGAAGACTTTTGCCCTCCACCCTAACCAAGTCCACCGCATTTGACTTTGAATGATTTTCATTTCTATGCTAGTACTATTTGATCGTTCAAGAACTACAGTGTCAGGCATTAAAGTCCACCAATTAATATTAAGTATTCTCTGAATACAACTTTGGTGAAACCTTTCCATTAACTTGAGATGCCTTCTATATGTTGTCCAAGTCTCTAACCAATATAGCAGTGTAGTGATTACGCATGCTTCATTAACACTTAGCTTTGTTTTTGATGTGATTCCCCAATCTGACCACACACGTTTGGCTATTCTGTGATTTATCTCAGCATCAAGCATACAGCGTTCTACCCAGATATACAAAATTGTCTGTGATATTTATCTTCTTACAATCAACTAAGATGTTTGGTTTAACATTGCGATTGTGATAGTATCAAAAGCTTTTGTCAGATCAACAAAAACTTGATACAAACGCACTCACTGCTCCATGCATTTTTTAATTAGCTGTCATGCAAAGAATATCATGTCCATTGTGACGCAGCTAGATCTAAAACCACATTTATTCTCTTGGATGATAAAAGGACAAATCCATTTCAGCAAACAATTTAACATCATCTTTCCCTCTGCTTCAAGTAAGCTAATGCATCTATAATCATCAAACGTAGGTTTATAAATTGGAATCAATATTGCATCAATCCAATCTTGAGGGATAGCATTACCATGCCAAACAGCGAGGATGGATGTTGGACTGTATTGATAACACCATCACTTCTAAATAGCAATAATTCAACAGTATCCCATCAAGTCCTGATGCTTTTCCCTTATTAATCTCTATTAATGTTCTTTTGATTTCATCAATGCTGGGATCAGTTATCATCTCATCAACGACCTCCTTTTGAGAGAGACTATCAACAACTATATCATTTACTTCAGGCAGATTATCAAAAGATCTCCAAAATATTCTGTCCATCGTTCCATGATCCCCTCAACATTGTTGAAAACCATCTTTGGAGTTCACAGGTACCAATGTTAGAGGCTGCAGTTCAAAAGCTTGTCTGATTTTGTAATACATATCTTTTGAATTTTTCCGGTCATAATCTGTCTGCATGTCTGCTCACAATTTCGCCCACTACTTGTTCTTCATTCGGCGTGTCTCATGCTGTATTTTTAATTTTGCTTCTTTATACACTTTTTCTGCAAACATATTTAGTAAGCCTTTTTCTTTTCTTCTAAAAGATTGGTAATTGTAGAATCAGTTTCATCGAACCAGTTCCTACGTTTGTTTTTTTAAAAGCCAAGAATTTCACTTCCTTTGCTATATACTTGCACCTTTAATCCCAAGTGCCGTCAAATGAGATATTAATAAATGACATCCTAAGAGTTTCACATGCTTCCTTATTTTGTAACTTGGAGACATCGATGCGTTTAGGTATTTTTACTCAATTGCCTCTGACCTTCTTCCTTATACACAACTTAAGGTTAGCACGAACAAGATTTTATGCCTGCACATGATGACATAATCAAGAATATGACCATGTTTTGATCTAGTGTGAATCCAAGTAAACTTGTAAATGGATTCTTGTCAGTACAAGCTGTTACATACTGTTACAATATTTACAGCACAAGAAGAATTGCAGTTTACCAAAGCCATATTTATTCTAAGACACCCCAGGTGTTGTGATCACTTTCAACCCATGCATTAAAGTTTCCAAGCAACAAAATCATCTGCTTTTGGTATCCCTTTAATAAAATTCCCTAGATCTTAATAAAACCCCATTTTAACATCCTGCCTAGTATCCAAAATAGGGCCATATATGGAGATAACTGACACGTAACGATCACAAGGTAAAGGTGCCCTCAGTAACATGATTCGATCACTAATTCCACAAGATTGTTCTGAGATGTGATCTTTGTCCTGATAGCAAAACCAACTCCTCCTTCCCTTTTTACTCTCTTGGGTTTGCCTTTCCAGAAAAACGTATGCCCTGCACCTTTTGCAGTAAGTTGATCTTCATCACTAAAGCGGATTTCAGATAGAGCAGCAATATCCACGTTGTATCTAGCTAATTTTCTGACAACAATAGCTGTTTTTCGCTCTGGATAATTCGACTCTTTCATACCAAGAAGTGTCCTTATGTTCCAGATAGCAATATTCAATTTAGTTTTCTTTTTAGAATAAATCACATTGTTTTTCTTTTGTTTCCCCTGCATCAACCATCAGCCACAGATGGCCAGCTGAAAATAAGAACAGACGATTTTTAGATCACCTTTTCTAGACCTCACTCATAATCTGGGTGAGCAGCATTGCCCCTTATAAGAGCTGCTCAGTCGCAAAACTAGTTCCTGTCCCTCCAAACTAACTGCAATGTTAAAATAAGCTTTAAGCCGCCTGTGTGCAGATTTGTGACTACATAATTCTATCTTATTAGATCTGTACACTGTATTGCCACAGGTCTTGTAAAGAAGAAATAGCTGTACTAAATGATCTTACTAAATGCTTGTATGACACATGTATTACTCTGAGCATCCACAGTCAGAATCCAATGACAAACGAGTGCAAGATAACTGTTAACTGTATTAGCTGCAGGTTTTCTTGGATTTCCTCACAAAAACGTTGCCTTGTTAAAAGATACTTTCAGGTCAGGCCACCACCAGCTACTAGATGCTGGAAAGGCGCATATTGGATGTGAAAATAAAAATGTAACGTAACTTATTTCATAGACATTTATTCATGCTGATGTAATATATAATACTCTTACTGGGTTACTTTCCTTAATCAGACACGATGGATATGATCACCAGATAACTGTAGGGTGCATTTTATATATATATATATATATATATATATATATATATATATATAGGGTGTCCAAAAAGTCACTGAAGGTTTGAAAATCTTTGTCATTTTACTATTAATCATTATTTTTTCTCTATTTCAGATATTTTACAGATAAGATTTTGTAAATTAATTATGGATAGGTCTAGCAGTGAACAACATATGCACGTTGTGAAATTGTTTACAAAAATCAGGGGTCAAAGAACTTATCAACAGCATTTTTATGTAAGAGATAGCCCAAGTCATAACACAATACGAAACACTGTGTGCCGATTTGAAGACCAAGGAGCTGCACTTGATCTACTCTACAAGAATTGAAGGAAAACATCAGGAACGAAATAAGGGAGGTAAATCGAAATCCAGAGATCCTACAATCTGTTATGAATAATGTTTTGGAAAGTTAAACAAAAATGTAGTGGCAAAAACAAAACAAAAAAAAATATAACTAAAAACAGACGGAACAAAAACTCGCTTCTCGCAGACACGTGGGTCGTAACAAGCACAATCTACTAACCAGAATCACCTACACACAATCTGCAGAACGCCCCCTCTCCTTTCCAGTGTCCTGCCTTTATAGCGGCCGGGAACGACATATTTGCATAATCGCGCGAGAGCAGACGTGATTCAACGATAATCACATTGGGTAAACGCTAATAAAAGCCCATGGACGCAATCTTGGAACTCTCTCTTTCGCTCAACCCAAAACAGACGTATCCAAGGTAAGCTGTATTTCTCATTTTGGTTACTGCTAATTCTGCTACACTCCCCCCTGATCTCATGATCACAAACGGGGCATGGGGGCAGTCTTCTTTACCGAGTGCTTCTTCAAAGAACTGGAGGCAGCACTTCCTACCTGTCATCTTCCTCATTACCACCGTTATAGCCGCCAGCTTGTTCCATAGGCGGTGTTTTACAATCAGGGCAGGGACAGGGGGGCAGTATCCGTCTTTGTCGGATATTCCTTCGTAAAGGCAAGACGGGTGGTCCCTCTTCCGCTTCTTCAGTATGTGCATTATATGGCTCTTCATCATCCTGCCTTATACTCTCTGCTCATTCAGAAGACATTGTACTGTCTGAGTCTTCCTCTGATGTAACAACATAATCGCGAGGGCGCAGATCTTTCACGTGGCGAGGCACACCGTCCACCAAAATCGATTGAGGGCTGATTACCTTGGTCACCTCACCCTTGCCGAACCTCGTGGTACATCGATTTTGCAGTCTTTTGACCCACACGTGATCTCCAACCTTGTAAGAACTGTCCTTGGGATCTGCGGACGCAGTTGCGAGATTGGTCTCCTCTACTCGAACTTCGTATCGATAAATCCTGTTGGCAGGCGCAGTGAAGGGAGATGTGTCGTCTCTTGGTGTGATGTTATACCAGTAGACAGCTTCCTGTATGGGACAGCGCATTCTCGCCGCTATTCGTTTCACTGTACGGTGACATCGCTCCGCTATGCCATTCCTGGCTGGAGCGTACGTACAACGGAATCGCAAGTGAACTCCCATTTATGTGCAAATGCTTGAAATGCGTTGCTGCAGAAAGCCGTGTCATTGTCTAAAAGGATTTCATACGGCGAGCCACGCTCGAGGAACACTATTTCCAACTGATGGATCACGCTTGCTGAGTCCTGCCTTGCCAATTTCCTCCAAATGGAGAAACACGATGGACCACAGTCTGTTAGAGTTAAACAATGGAAGGTGCTATAATGCGTGATATCCATTCCAATTCTTTGCCAATTCTCGTTAACTTCCAGCTTTCCCTTTTCCCACCTGACTGGCGCTGGGTCAATGGACTGACATTCCTCACATTTCCGTGTGACCGTTTTAACGGTTACTTTTGTCGTGGTTGGGCAACTTCTCCTGACAAAGTAGGTAGTGCGTCACACCTCCGGATGTCCACTACCTTTGTGAATAGCCATGATTTGACTCTCATCCAGCTCGTCTGTGTGAACTGCGCCTATCACCGGGTCAAGCTCGTTTTTCTTTTTCATTGCCTCAAACCATGTCTGTGGTACTCGTGTCAATCAGTCAGCAATGTTTCATGCTGATGGAACCAGCGTCACGTCCACTGTCAGCCTGTACTCTTTCACGAGCTCCTTTAGAGTGCTTTGTCGCCTCCTAATAAGCATCTCGCTTGCTGCTTTGGTGCGCACTCGCGCCTTTCCAGTTAATGTGTCCGAGACCCAATGGTATACGCAGACAGAATCTGTCTTTATGTGTAGCACTTTGCTCTGCCACTGTAGAGCCAAATTGATACCTTTCAATATGGCATCCAGCTCGGCTAAGTTGATATGTTGAGAATCACTTTCAGGTCGCAGCCAACATGCATCCTCCAACACAGTTTCGCGCATCTCCAAGGCTGCACCAATTGCTAGGGAGCTAGCATCGATCCATACATTCAGCTCTTTGCCATCCACACACCAATTTCCTCGAACCGGATCGTTCCACTGCACAGATTCCAAGGTTTCGAACATCATACGATGCAGTATGGCGTCCCTTGCTTCATCGTCCCAGCCCTTCGTTACCGAACTTACTCTCCTTTTAAGTATTCCACAAGCCACACAAAGCCAACCGCACATCGGAAAGTGCCCGACAAGTGGACCACACAGGGAAAACATTGTCCATCATGTAACAATGCTGGGAGCTTCTGGAATTGCATTTCCTCGCTTCCACCGTAGTTCATTGTGTTCCATCCAGACCACCAATCCAAGCACCCGTGCACCGTCCTTCAACCGCTCCGGGTTCTTGCACTCCAACCCAAACTGCGCTAGGTGTTCTCTTACATGGGCCGCGGGCACCACGTCCTCGTTGACAAAAATGTCATCGATGTAAGCAGATGCTGCACGGCTTACAACTTCTTCCTGAGACAGTACTTCGCTGACAATTGCTCTCATGATCAGGGGAGCCAGATTCAAACCGAACCCCAGACGGGTCAGGCAATATTTTTTCCCATCGATTTCCACAGTCTGGTATGGCCACAGTGTCTCATGGACCCGGACTTGTAGGTATGCTCTCCTGAGGTCCAGTAGAGACACGTTAGCACCTTTTTGTCTCCATTCACGCAGCTTAGCCGCACAAACATCTGCGTTGGACGTAAACGCATCTACGTAATGATTTAGCTCCCAGTAGTCCATTACCGGGCGCACTTTGGCTTTGTTCTGCTGTATCACAGTCATCAGGGGAATTAGGCCTTTGGGAGGTCCCAATTTATCCTCTGGGTATGGCACGAGCCAACCATTATCTATCCAGGTGCGGAGCTCCTGTGTGTATTCTTCACGGATTTCTGCCGGCACTGGGTATTCTGACACTCGATTGTGTAGTCTTTCAGGGGGGTGGTCCTCAGACCACTTCCACGATGCGGTCCACGTTTGGTTTTGATGATCAAAGGTGGCGGTGAAATCTGGTTCATTAATAGAAATGGCTGCGCATTTAATATTTTTCCTGTCACCCAGGTGCACTGATCCTGTAGGCTCGACAACGACACCTCCCAGAGCTTTTATGGCGTCGATCCCTAGAAGTAAGTTAAGCCCCAACGGTTTGCCACGCACCACCAACACATCGATTCTGCAACACACCTTCATCAGTGGATACAGAAACTGCTCCAACACCACAGCATGTATGGGATATTCCACCAATCGTTTCGGCATTCATGTTTGTTTTTCACCGGCACCGGTCTGCATGTAAAATCATCCTAGAGCATCCTGTATTAATAAACGCCAAACATCGCGTCCCATCAGCATGGATGCCTGTCACCAGGAGCGTCATGTTCGCATTTTGGTAGGGAAGGAGACTGGCGCTTATGCATCCTCCCCTTGCTTGTTTCTCGAGCAGTTCCGAGCCCATTCGACTCTCACTGCACCACTAACACTGTGTTTTGTGTTTTTGACAGTCCTTTAACATTGCATTTAAAACAGGTCACACTAACAGGAATATTCTTGGCCCTGTTGTTGTTGGATGAGCGTGTGGCCGCAACCACATCATGATTTTGTTTCCCAGTCGTTGGCAAAATTCTCGTTCTCAACATTAGCTCCCCTATGGTCGATGTTCAGCTCCTGTTGAAGAGCAATTGAGATGACGTCAGGGAACCCAGTGACGAAAGTCAATTTTGTGAGTCTCTCTAGGCCATCTCCTGTGAACCCGGTCAATCCAACCAACTGCCTGATTTTGTTGGCGTAAACATCCACACGTTCGCCAGCCCATCTGACCATAGTTATTTTTCTGTATGCTGCAAACGCGTCGTCGGTAAATACCTCCTTTAATCAGGCCTCAATCCGGTCCATTTCTTTTTGATCGTCCTCCTCCATTTCCATGTAGAGGGCCAGTGCATCACCTTCCAGATATAAAGGTAGCAGACTCGCTACATCATCCCCCTGCTGAAGTTGTGTGACAAGTCTCACTTTTTTCAGCCACGCTACAACATCTCCCTCACCAGAGAACGGCTTGATGATATCATTGCTTATCCGCACCTTCACCATCATTGAGCCGAAATAGCTTGTAACAAAATGTAGTAAGCAAACATCAGGAACAAAGATAGGAAATAGTCAGTTTTGCCCACCTCTAGAAGAGAGGGATTTCTTGGCTGTAATGACCGTAGAGAAAGAAGAAGAAGGAAACAGAAAAAAAGGCAGAAGAAAACTCGCTTATCGCTGATTCGTGGTTCATCACAAAGAACAATCCAACTGCCAGAACCACCTAGACACAATCTGTAGGACACTGCCTGACTGCTTCCCAGCGTCCTGCCTTTATAGCGTCCGGGAATTATATATTTGCATAATCGCGCTAGAGCCCACATGATTCTGCGAGAATTGCATGGGGTCGACACCAATAAAAACCCATGGACGCCATCTTGGAACACTCTCCCACTCTCTTCCCCTCAGCCCGCAACACAACAACAGACGTATCCCAAGTAAGCCCTTTATTTCGCCCCATCTTGGTTATTGCCAATTCTGCTACAGTAATATATCTTTTTTCAATGACACCAGCTATTTATCTAAGTAAACAGCAAGCATCTATATTATGATAATAATAATAATAATAATAATAATAATAATAATAATAACCAACGGAAATGAAAGAGATAATTGGAAAGGGATACATCAGGAGAACAAGAAAACTCCTGGAAACGAAATTATATAGCAGAAACCTAATAAAACGTATAAATACATGGGCGGTAGTAAGATACTCTGGACCATTTATAGGGTAGACAAAAGAAGAACTGAGACAGCTCGATCAGAAGACCAGGAAACTCATGACCATGCACAATGCACTACACCCAAAGGATGTGAAAAGGAAAGGCGACGGCAGAGGACTGGTTTGCATAGAAGACTGTGTGAAGGACATGAAAAAAGAAGTAGAAAAATACATAATGCAAAATACTGAAGGAATAATTATGGCAGCGAGCGACACTGAAAAAAACCCCAGACAACAGAGAGACAAATGACTAAACAAGAAAACAAAAATGGGAAGAGAAACAACTACACAGAAGATTCATAAGAATGACAAAAGATGAGAATAACAAAAACACTTGGACATGGATGCGAAAAGGACACATAAACCGAGAAACTGAATCTCTAATAACTGCAGTATAAGATAACTCGATAAGAATAAACCATATCAAAGCAAAAATCGATAAAACACAGAAAACAGCAAATGCAGACTCTGTGGACAAAGAGACGAAACGATAAACCATATAGTAAGTGAATGCAGCAAACTGGCCCAAAAGGAATACAAAAATAGGCACGACCAAGTAAGGAGGGCAGTACAGTGGGAATTACGCAAACAACTGCATTTTGAACATACAGACAAATGGTACAAGCATAAGCTCGCAACAGTACTCAAAAATGAGAACCACAAAATCCTATGGGACATGGACATACAGACGGACAAACCCATCCAATCAAGAAGACCAAATGTCATAATAATTAGCAAGAATGAACAATCCTGTCAAATTGTAGATTTTGCTGTCCCAGCTTACCACATATTTTCGAAAGTCATCCCCTCTTTTCGATTGTCTAGCCTTAATTTAAACCTACGTAAATTTCAGGTGATGGGTGCAACAGCTAACTCATCACGTTTTTTTTTTTCATTTTCTTTTCCTCCTTTGCGGTACAGGTTCGAGTCTGCCTACCTACTACCACTTTTTTTTTTTTTTGCACTCGCAATTTTCCTTTTCTTGCATACACCTCCACTTTCTTTTCCGCCTTCACGTTACGAGTTCGAGCCTGTCTGCCTATTACAACGTTTTTTTTTTTTTTTGCTCAACACACACCTACAAACACCCGGGCAACGCCGGCACCCAGGCTAGTATTATATACTTATTAATATTTATTAACACTCAATAAGATTAACTACAAAACAAAAGATTGGAATAACCCACTATAAACAATGGGGAATATTACCACAGTATTATTACCCATAGCTAAAGAGAAATAGATAGATAGATAGATAGATAGATAGATAGAGAGATAGATAGATAGATAGAGAGAGAGAGAGAGAGAGAGAGAGAGAGAGAGGAAATGCAGACAAATTATACTTTTCGGTTTATGTCTAAGTAGAAAGTCAAATTTCACACGTTCATCAGCGAAGAATGGAAAAACTGTTTAATTTTTCGTGCAATTATTGATTCTGGTAGAAAGGTGTACATGCGTTTCAAATGCTTATTTTTTTTCAAGCTTGTTGACTTATAGAGAAAATGAAGTTTGTTGACTTATATAGAGGAAATCAATATAACGTTTAATCAATAATTACAGACGACAAATAATTCCAAACAGGAAACAATAAAGAAAAAATTGAAGAAAAAAAAAATAAAGACTGCATATTGCATTTACATATTGCATTTATTTAGATTATTTATTCAGATTATTATTTATTTTCATAAAATTTCCAGAAAAAATTGTAGTTTTTGGTTTGCGCAAGCCTTTTCTAGTCTCACACAAAAACACGCGTTCACATCTCAAGCTATATTACTTGTCATATACATACGCGTACACAAACATATGCGCGCACATCCACACACGTACATATATTCATGTTCACGTACATACACTCACATTCACATGTATACACACATGCTAACGTACACACATGTACTCACATATGAGCACACACGGAAAATGTCACTTCCCCTTTCAAAGGAAATCTACACATGCGCAAAGACCACCGGAAACAACTATAAAAGCAAGAGCAATAAGCAGCTTCTTTCCTTTTTGGACCAGCTCTCGAGCTGAGAGGTTCAACGAACCAGCCGCCTCCCGAAAGGGAGGCGCGCGCCCGTGCACGTCATGTCCCCTTCTACTGTATGTGGGACAAAAAGCTAACAGACCGTACATACACTTTATACGCTCTCTCTCTCCATGAACTGGATTGACATTCTCACTCTTTCTCTCTCTATATATATACAACTTGTGCCTGAGAATACCTTCGCGTAGCTGACTGCTAACTGATGTCAATCCTCTATCTTTTTCTTTGTCTACACGCTGAACTATCATTCCCATTTTACACTACATCACTCACTTCTCTTCCCACGCGCAAACAAACGATAGTGACCCGAACGTGAGATGAACACACATTTCCTTTTCTTTCTACACCACCAGTCCTGCAACAAACGATGGTTACACCCGAATGCGGACATGAACATGTGTTATGCCTAAAACATTCATTTTTCAACAGTAAATAAAAACACATTTATTTTATCCAGCAATTGAGTTTTTGTTTCCTTCATTCCATTCGTTTCATTATTTTCTTTTGTAACGAGATTAGGATATATATATATATATATATATATATATATATATATATATATATATATATATATATATATATATATATATATATATCCTAGTCCTCTACAGGTTTTTGAAATAAGATGAGGTTTTATCCTGAAGAGAATTAGTACATATTGTTATATATTGGTCAGGCAATAAAAAAAAAGGTTTCATCCTGAAGAAAATTATTACATATCGTTATATATTGGTCGAGCAATAAAAAAGAGGTTTTACCCTGAAGAGAATTAGTACATATTGTTATATATTGGTCGGGCAATAAAAAAAAAGTTTTATCCTGGAGAGAACTTATCGTTTTGCCCCTGTATTCGCAGCTCAATTTCTCACAGGGTTCCAGGGTACACTTGCTTGACCACGTCCATATACAAAGCTATGGAAAATTCCCTTCAATGCATTCTTTCTGGAGAACTTAAAATTCGCCTCGCATTCCTCACCTAAAAAATCAGAAATGGCTGTTTAGACTCCAAAATTACTTCTTCCATTACCTTGTGGGTGTGCGTGTCTTTTTTCCGTGTATTTCCCTTTATTTTCTAGAGGTTCATTTATACCAATTCCGTAAAAAACCAAGGGAATCACATTAAAAACATGCGTAAAACAGAATGGCCGCAAATCACTGACAATAATTCCATTCACAAGTTGTCTCGATTTGATAGACAGGCCATTGGAGAATCTGATCTTGCACCGCTCATGATAATTTTCAATTCCAAATTTTTGTATGGACTTATAAATTAAATGTCACATTTTTATTTAATACTAGCAGAACCTGTGTACCGGCATTGCTCAGTAGAAATATGCCCATCCCCCACCTGAAAAAAAAACCCAAAACAATTTAAATACGGTTGTTATTGGGAGCCTTTGCCTGCCCAGTAAAAAAGCAGTCACTGGCGCACGTGGCCAAAATGAATTACTATGGCAAAATACAGACGCATTCCATATATATTTATATATTGAAGTGTATAGCTTCCAAATAATAGCGTTAATAATAATTCAAAGAAAACGCAACTATTTGGGAGCTAACCTTTTCAATTTAGTTACGAGTGAAGCTGTAAGTTTGATTATATTTTGGCGTTATCATCATGATAATATAATTAAAAGATACACTTTCGTATTTTGTTAATTGTTGAGTGGTTTTGTTTGTATTTTGTGTTTGTGATGAGAAATCTTAATATAAAAGATGGAAATATTTTGTTTTAAACTTGTCAATATATAAATATGTATATGCATTGCGACTGTTTTGAAAATCACCAATATACACAGCAGGTTTAATTTGTTTTTGTTCCCCACATTAACAACCGACCTTTTTTTTATTTCTGCCCTCATGGTGATGCCGTGGGGAATAGTGGCATAGCTAGAGTAAACATCACTTGAGGTAGTCCGCTCAAATATCTCCCACTTCTCCCGATGCAATCGTTAAACTTTCTACTTACTTCCTAACCAGTACATTACTGCTTACACGTATAATCAAAGATAAAATTGTTGCGGGGCCGGAACGATCTGGAACGATCGGCTGGACGTTTGGGCAATCCGGAATAGATGGTAGACATTGAGAACATGAGAGTCAGTGTTAAGGAATGGACCACACTGAGAGTGTGTTAAGTGTTAAGGAACGGACAACACTGAGAACGTAGGGTCAGTGATAAGGGACAGACAACACTGAGAACACCAGGTCAGTGTTAAGGAATGGACGGTCGGTAGGGAAGTCAGGTGCAGGCGGAAAGAGCAAGGTGCATGCAGAGTTTTAGGAAGGCTGCAGGAGGAGCTGGAAACACTAAGGGCTGAAAAGGCTGCGGGAATGAGCAGGACGCCGCTGGAGTGAGCTGGAAGCGCTGGAGACTGAAAGTGACGTTCGCTGCTGATGGGCCTCAGGAGGGAATCGCATTCGTAGAAAAACTTATTAGCCCTTACCAGGACTGGTTTGTTAGCCCTAATAGGAGCTGTTTGAACTGCTGCTGAGATGGCTCACTGGGAATCCTTCAGCTGGTGGGTTCGGTCGACGTGACTGGTAGCGTCAACGTTGCCATTTCGTTCACTGGGACGAAACGGGCTGTATTGATTTGGAAGAGTGATATTAGTGGTGTCGCCCCCATAAGTGAAACAAAAATGTCCTGCCTTTATAGCGGCCGGGAACGACATATTTGCACAATCGCGCGAGAGCAGATGTGATTCAAGGATAATTACTTTGGGTAAACGCTAATAAAAGCCCATGGACGCCATCTTGGAACTCTCTCTTTTGCTAACCCAAAACAGACGTATCCAAGGTAAGCTCTCTATTTCTCATTTTGGTTACTGCTAATTCTGCTACACTCCCCCCCTGATCTCATGATCACAAACGGGGCATGGGGGCAGTCTTCTTTGCCAGGTGCTTCTTCGAAGAACTGGAGGCAGCACTTCCTCCTTGTCATCTTCCTCATTACCACCGTTATTGCTGCCAGCCTGTTCCATAGGCGGTGTTTCACAATCAGGGCAGGGACAGGGGGCAGTATCCGTCTTTGTCGGGTACTCCTTCGTAAAGGCAAGACAGGTGGTCCCTCTTCCGCTTCTTCAGTATGTGCATTATATGGCTCTCCATCGTCCTGCATTATACTCTCTGCTCATTCAGAAGACATTGTACTGTCTGAGTCTTCCTCTGATGTAACAACATAATGGCGAGGGCGCAGATCTTTCATGTGGCGAGGCACACCGTCCACCAAAATCTATTGAGGGCTGATTACCTTGGTCACCTCATCCTTGCCGAACCTCATGGTACATCGATTTTGTGGTCTATGGACCCACACGCGATCTCCAATGTGGTAAGAGCTGTCCTTGGGATCTGTGGCCGCAGTTGCGAGATTAGTCTCCTTTACTCGAACTTCGTATCGATAAATCCTGTTGGCAGGCGCAGTGAAGGGAGATGTGTTGTCTCTTGGTGTGATGTTATACCAGTAGACAGCTTCCTGTATGGGACAGCGCATTCTAGCTGCTATTCGTTTCACTGTACGGTGACATCGCTCCGCTATGCAATTCCCGGCTGAAGCGTACGCACAACGGAATCGCAAGTGAACTCCCCATTTATGTGCAAATGCTTGGAATGCGTTGCTGCAGAAAGTCGTCTCATTGTCTAAAAGGATTTCATGCGGCGAGCCACGCTCGAGGAACATTGCTTCCAACTGATGGATCACGCTTGCCGAGTCCTGCCTTGCCAATTTCCTCCAAATGGAGAAACACGATGGACCACAGTCTGTTAGAGTTAAAAAATGGAAGGTGCCATAATGCGTGATATCCATTCCAATTCTTTGCCAATTCTCGTTAACTTCCAGCTTTCCCTTTTCCCACCTGACTGGCGCTGGGTCAATGGACTGACATTCCTCACATTTCCGTATGATCATTTTAACGGTTGCTTTTGTCGTGGTTGGGCAACTTCTCCTGAAGAAGTAGGTAGTGCATTGCACCCCCGGATGTCCACTACCTTTGTGAATAGCCATGATTTGACTCTCATCCAGCTCGTCTGTGTGAACCGCGCCTATCACCGGGTCAAGCTCGTTTTTCTTTTTCATTGCCTCAAACCATATCTGTGGTACTCGTGTCAATCGGTCAGCAATGTTTCATACTGATGGAACCAGCATCATGTCCACTGTCAGCCTGTACTCTTTCACAAGCTCCTTTAGAGTGCTTAGTCGCCTCCCAATAAGCATCTCGCTTGCTGCTTTGGTGCACACTCGCGCCTTTCCATTTAGCGTGTCCGAGACCCAATGGTATACACAGACAGAATCTGTCTTTATGTGTAGCACTTTCCTCTGCCACTGAAGAGCCAAATTGATACCTTTCAATATGGCATCCAGCTCCACTAAGTTGATATGTTGAGAGTCACCTTCAGGTCACAGCTAACATGCATCCTCCAACACAGTTTCGCGCATCTCCAAGGCTGCACCAATTGCTAGGGAGCTAGCATCGACCCATACATTCAGCTCTTTGTCATCCACACACCAATTTCCCCGGACCGGATCGTTCCGCTGCATAGATTCCAAGGTTTCGAACATCATACGATGCAGTACGTGCTTCATCATCCCATCATACGATGCAGTACGTGCTTCATCATCCCAGCCCTTCGATACCGAACATACTCTCCTTCTAAGTATTCCATAAGCCACATGAAGTCAACCGCACACCGGAAAGTGCCCGACAAGTCGACCACACAGGGAAAACATTGTTCGTCGCGTAACAACAATGCTGGGAGCCTGTGGAATTGCATTTCCTCGCTTCCACCGTAGTCCACTGTGTTTCATCCAGACCGCCAATCCCAGCACCCATGCACCGTCCTTCAACCGCCCCAGGTTCTTGCACTCCAACCCGAACTGCGCTATGTGTTCTCTTACATGAGTCGCGGGCACCACGTTCTTGTTGACAAAAATGTCATCGATGTAAGCAGATGCTGCGCGGCTTACAACTTCTTTCTGAGACAATACTTCGCTGACAATTGCTCTCATGATCAGGGGAGCCACATTCCGGGCGCACTTTGGCTTTGTTCTGCTGCATCACAGCCATCAGGGGAATTAGGCCTTTGGGAGGTCCCAATTTATTCTCTGGGTATGGCAGGAGCCAACCATTATCTATCCAGGTGCGGAGCTCCTGCATGTATTCTTCACGGATTTCTGCCGGCACTGGGTATTCTGACACTCAGTTGTGTAGTCTTTCAGGGGGGTGGTCCTCAGACCACTTCCATGATGCGGTCCACGTTCGGTTTTGATGATCAAAGGTGGCAGTGAAATCTGGTTCATTAATAGAAATGGCTGCGCATTTAATATTTTTCCTGTCGCCCAGCCACACTGATCCTGTAGGGTTGACAATGACACCGCCCAGAGCTTTGTTCTGCTGTACAACAGCCATCAGCGAAATTAGGCCTTCGTAGAAGTAAGTCAAACCCCAGCGGTTTGCCATGCACCACCAACACATCGATTCTGGCAGACACAGAGACCGCTCCAACACCGCAGCACGCATGGGACATTCTACCAATCGTTTTGACATCTACGTTCGTTTTTCTCCAAGACCGACACTGGTCTGCATGTAAAATAGTCCTAGAGCATCCTGTATCAATAGCGCCAAACATCGCGTCCCGTCAACATGGATGTTTATCACCAGGAGCGTCGTGCTCGCATCTTGGTGGGGAAGGAGACTGGCACTTATGCGTCCTCCCCATGCTCGTTTCCCGAGCAATTCCGAGCCCAGTGTCCACTCTCACCGCAACGGTAACAGTGTTCCACGTTTTCGACAGTCCTTTGCAAAGTGGCCTTTCGTATTGCACTTGAAACAGGTCACACTAACAGGAATATTCTGGGCCCTGTGGTTGTTGGATGAGCATGTGGCCGCAACCACGTCCTGATTGTGTTCCCGAGTCGTCGTCAAAATTCTTGCTCTCGGCATTAGTTCCCCCATGGTCAGGACTTTGATGTTCGGCACATGTTGAAGAGCAATTGAGATAGCGTCAGGGAACCCAGTGACGAAAGTCAATTTTGTGAGTCTCTCTAGGCCATCTCCTGTGAATCCGGCCAATCCAACCAACTGCCTGATTTTGTTGGCGTAAACATCCACACGTTCGCCAGCCCATCTAACCATAGTAATTTTTCTGTATGCTGCAAACGCGTCGTCGGTAAATGCCTCCTTTAATCAGGCCTCAATCTGGTCTATTTCTCTTTGATCGTCCTCCTCCATTTCCATGTAGAGGGCCAGTGCATCACCTTCCAGATATAAAGGTAGCAGACTCGCTACATCATCCACCTCCTGAAGTTGTGCGACAAGTCTCACTTTTTTCAGCCACGCTACAACGTCTCCCTCGCCAGAGAACAGCTTGATAATATCACTGCTTATCCGCACCTTCGCCATAGTCGAGCCAAAATAGCTTGAAACAAAAATGTAGTAGGCAAAACAAACAAAAAAAAAATACAACTAAAAACAGACGGAACAAAAACTCACTTCTCGCAGACACGTGGGTCGTAACAAGCACAATCTACTCGCCAGAATCACCTACACACAATCTGCAGAACGCTTCCTCTCCTTTCCAATGTCTTGCCTTTATAGTGGCTGGGAACGACATATTTGCATAATCGCGTGAGAGCAGACGTGATTCAACGATAATTACATTGGGTAAACGCTAATAAAAGCCCATGGACGCCATCTTGGAACTCTCTCTTCCGCTCAGCCCAAAACAGACGTATCCGAGGTAAGCTCTCTATTTCTCATTTTGGTTACTGCTAATTCTGCTACAATAAGACAAACAAACGACTCTAATTAATTCGAGAATGGAATTTATGCAATCAAACGTAGCTTGGAGTTGGTTGATTCCATTTACATTAATTTCGTCTAAAAAATAAAAAGTCAATTGCTTGAATTATGGGCGTTTTGCTTGATATATTTGAATTCCGACGTGCGTAGAGTTCGATGACGGAAAGAAAGGGAAGGTGAATGTGTTCGCTGAACTCAGATATGTTCATAAGTTTAGCTGGCGTTAGCCTATTGCATCCTTTATTTAAGGGAAGGGAAGGCGAAGAGAAACAGCGGGGGCGAAGAACAAAGAAAAACAAAGAAAAATGGAGGCGGTGATTTTTAAACCGCGACAAAATCATATACAAAAATTATCAGTTTAAATCAAGTAAAGAATAGATATCCTGTAGCATTGTTTGCTATTTGACGTGTTTACAAACACCCGACGCCATGTGCTTGTGCCAATGTCAAGGTCGAATCACCGGTGTTAGTTGAATTGTGCGCTTGTCACCGCCAGGCGGCGTCGTCTGCTACAGGGTATCTAGTCTTTACTTGATCCCAAAGAGTTTTAAAATGTAACTGTTCATAATATCACAATAATAATAAACTTATTTACTAGTATGAAAACCAAGTATGGAAACTTTTTTAGGAAGAAAAAGATAAGTGTATACTATGACGAGTGTCGAGTCACTTAGTAAATGGATGAATAAATAAATTAATTGTTGTTATGAAGAAGAAACGCCGAAAAAGAAAAAAAAAAAAAAAAAAAGGAAAAATCAGTTAGTGAGTAAAATCGGAAAAGATGGTTTGAAAACAAAATTACACATAACAGCTGACCTGCCTTATCAACTCTTAAAACGAAGCGAATAAAATACAATAACATAAAAGAAGATCACGTGATGAAAATAATAAATGTTTTGTTTTCCCACCTATTAGTGGGAAAAACAATTATGAAGAAAAGAAAAAACAAAACAAATACAAAAAGAATTGAAAAAAGAAACTGAGTTAACGATCTCTTTGTTTTATATTTAAATGAACACTAGAAAGAAAAAAAAAAGTGCTTATGCAGTTTTGTTACCGTGATTTTTCCGAACCTTCAAGTTAGTAGACGCTAAAAAAATTAAATGATTTTTTTAATCAATTATTTTTTGTCAAAATTCAAACTTTGATAAAATTCTTTTTTTGCCAAAGTTCCAGATAATTAAGATAATGAATTTATAAAATTTGTTGACCCTACTACACATGCAACAACGAACCACGTCGAGAGAATGTGGAGAGGGTAGCAAAGCAAAAAAAAAAAAAAAAAAAAAATCGAAAGTGGGACCAATAGAGAAGTATTAGAAAGCTATCTGACAGAGTTTATGTGGAGACAGAAATTCAAAAATCCTTTCGCCTGCATAATGAACCAGGTAGCTCAATATTACCCTCAGCTTCCTTCCACTTTCTCTACGCCCTCTTCGTGGTTATCGTCTGCTCTTGCAGCAAAAGAAAATTTGCTGACCACCCTACATTAAAAATATCATAAAAAATAAAAACATAAACATGACTACTAGCCATCGGCAAAACAATTAATAACTAACAAGAAAAAATGTCATAACAATGTCCCCCCCCCTCCAGAAAAAACAACAATGGCCCCCAAACAAAAATAAATGAAAAACAATTTTTTTAAATTAAAAGGTTTCGTAAAAAGACATCTACAATTTTTTTTCTTCATATCTTGTTTAAAACACTCGCGAAAGTTCGGAAAATTCCGGTAACGACACTACATAAGTACCGTAAGTAAATAAACTGTAGGAATTGCAGTACCATCCAGTGCTTTGCTTGGCTTCCTCCAAGTTTATTTCGGTTGCTTGTAGGTGTCGTCTTAATCGTGAAATTTCCAGACAAAGGTATTCTTCAGATAGCTCATCATACACAGCCGTGAACTTGGCAACAGACAACTGTATTTCTTCCTCACCAGCACAAATAATATAATCTGGCTGAAGGGCAGAAAAAAGCCAACAAAATGTCATTCACTCACTCTGGTATCCAACTTGATATGGAAACAGTACTGTGAGAAATATTTCCATTCCCTCCATGTAGCCCTTTTTTGGGGGCGCCTAGCAGTGCATGAAAAAATATAAGCAAACAACAAAATTACCTTAAAATTGAACAGACGTCTTTATTAATGTAATCCTCGAGGTTGCAAAAAAAATGCTACACTTTTTTCAGCTGCACATAACTGGCTCGGGTATAATAGGATCTTATGATCCAAAGGTTCCCTTGGGAGTATCAGAGTTCGATTTACAGAGTTAACAGTTTATCCAGAGTTAAAGTCCATCTCCTTCTCGTTTCAACATAAGTCGTCACTGTCGACAAGTTGAGAAATGTTTAACTTAGACTTTTCGTCTAAAAATGATTCGTTAACATCGGCACGCTGAAACACGTTTAACTTAGATTTTTCATCATAACGGTTCACTCATGTCTTGTTGGACAAACAAGTCCGAAAATTAATTAAACCCAATTTTAGGGTTTTTAAAATCCCCTCGTGGGGAATATCTTGAGGCAAAGGCTGCCATATGGTGCGGCGGGAAGGGTGACGTCTCCTCCGTTCGCTGTCTTGTCGAAAACCTGTCTCCTGAAAAACAAACAGACACAAATTTCGCGCCCAATCTTTTCCGAGTGGCGTGACAAATTATTAACCAATGATAACTCCGCTGCCACTGCAATAATTTCTCACACACTGCCAAGGGAGGGAATAAAAAGTAATGTGTTTGCATTACTTTTTTGAAAATTTGTCGGTTAACTGACAATTACAATTTTTAATTATTATGAGCACTACAATAATATGTGTGTGTCTGTCCAACCTCTAAGATTTATAATTTTTTTTTTTCCAATAAAACAATGTTGATAAGTAATTACAATAATATTAAACACTAACTGATGAAGAAATTCAACTAATGATGTGTAGTTGTAGAACAATTGAAACAAACCCACTCGCCAACTGCGTCCCCCTGAGTAACCCCGACACAATCAAAATGGAACCACTCCTCACGTGAGTCACAACAAATCATGGGAGCGGATCCATCATTGGCTTTGGAACAGGTAGGACAGAAAAAGGGGCCGCCCTCCTCATGGAAATCCGTAGTAGAAGGATTTATATTTTCTTTAATTTCTAAAGGAAAGATGTTTCTCAAGGAATGCACCTGTTCGCACCCGTCTTTGAGAACAACAGCAGATCGAACTTGATCATCCTTTCCTAAGATTAATCTGATTACTTTCCCCATATTCCAATACTGTCTTGGCTTATTTGGGAATCTAACAAGAACAATTTCCCCAATTGAAATCTTTGGGCTCTTAATGCGCTGAACCCCAGCATTTGACTCTCGTAGTGACAAGAGGTAGTCATTATGCCATATTTTCTTAAATTTATTGATAAACTTTTCTCTTATCTCAAGAGAATGAATAAGCTTCATACGATTGGGGGGGTCTGGACACAATTCTTCTGACTTATAGTTATTCAACAGTAAACTGGGATGATAGCCCATTTGTAAAAGATGATTAGGAGTCAAACAATTAGGATCTCTATCAGAAGAATTAATATATGTTAATGGCCTGTCATTCACCGCCTTAATTACATCAGAAATGGCGGTTAGGAATTCAAAATATTCTAATTTTTTCCTTCCTAATGCCTTTTTTAAACATTGCTTAACAGTTCCTATCTGTCTCTCCCACACCCCGCCATGCCAGGCAGCATACAGAGGTATTGTGCGATGTTCGACAGAAACTGATCTGAAATGTTCTTTCAAGTCATCTGATTCAAGAACATCAGATAATAGGACTCCAGAAGCCAAGAAGGACTTAGCGTTATCGGAGTAAACATGGGTTGGTATACCGAACAAATTAGAAAATCTAATAAATGCTAGAAGGAATGAACGAGTGCTCATGTCCGGCACTAGTTCTAAGTGTATGGCACGGAGGTTCATACATGTAAACAATAAAATATACATCTTATTTTCTGAGTCATTGTATCTCACTAAGAAATGACCAGTGAAATCCACTCCCACTTGTTGGAAGGGATGAATCAAATTTACTCGATGCGCTGGGATGACTGAACCAGTAGGAGCCCCGCAAGGTAACGAATTAATTTTTCTGCAAACAATACACGCACGTAGTGCGTTTTTAACTGCTTGTTTACCCTGAGGAATCCAAAATCCTGACAAGCGCAACTTGCATAGAGTGGAGTTAGTACCTAAGTGACAGCAACCCTCATGCACCTCGATGATAATTAACCTTGTCAGGGCATGCCTTTTTCCTACCAGAAGGGGAAATTTGGCCTCGAACGGTAGAGCTTCTGCATTCTGAATTCTACCTCTGGTCCTGATCAAGTTGTCAAGAAATAAACCCAATGCGGCCACTCTAGGTGGCGCGACCTTAACCGAAGGTTGTTTTAGGTATTTAAGTTCAGCAGGAAATGTTTCTTCCTGCATATGAGAAAAAAGTAACAATTTAGCTTTGCTAAAATTGTCACATGATCGATGACGTACTAAATCGCCAAATTTTAGGACCTTCTCCAAGACCCTGATGATTTTTGAAAGCGTAGAGAATCTTTCTATTTCAATTGGAAATTTTCCCTCATAGGGGGGGTTCACAATTTGAAACTAAACAAAACACGATCTCTTTGTTAGAATCTTTAAGGCAAGATAAGGAAGAACTTGGCCATTTAATTTCGGGCAAGTTCATCCATTCGGATCCATGAATCCAGAAATTGTAAAGTACTGTAAATTTAGAGGAGTTAATACCTCTGGTTAACAGGTCCGCCGGGTTCTCGGCGGAGGGAACATATTTAAATTTTGGGGAAACACCAAACTTAGTCAGGATTTCTTCAGAGAATTTTGAAATTTCCGAAATTCTGTTCCCCACGAAAACGTTTTTTCTTGGACCTTTACCATTTAATATCCACGAAAGAGCAACCTGTGAATCTGACACGAGGTAAAAATTAATGATATGAGATGCGTTAAAAACATCTAAAATGTGTGGAACAACTTTGATAGCTAGATGAATAGCTAACAGTTCCAATGTAGGAAGTGATCTCCCTTTAATCGGAGCAACTTTCGCTTTCGCGAACAATAAATTACTTACAGCCCCTTGCTTCGCGTATATTGCGAAGCCATATGCTTATTTAGAGGCATCGCAAAAACAAATAAATTCTGTCGGAATATTGTCTGACAGAACAAACCTAGGGAATTCAAACTCTGTCAACTTATTCAACTCCCCAGCTAGATGCTCCCATAAGCAACGAATGTTTTCTGGAATCTCCTAATCTCATGATAATTTTTGTTTCCATAATAGACTAACAATAATTTTACCCTGGACAGTGACAGGTAAAAGGAGTGACAGTGGGTCAAAAACACTGGCCACTTGGGAAAGAATCTCCCTTTTTGTTTTAACTTCAGAATTTACCGAAGAGGGAATAATTCTAAGAGAATCATTTTCTACTGAGTAATAGTAACCCAACACCTTCTCAAATGAAGTAGCAGGAGTACTGAGTGAGTTATCTATCGACATTTTATTCCTTAGTTCAGGGTGATTGGAGTTGCAGGACTGTAATTGGAATCCTGCCTCCCCCAAACGCTTACTAACCAAGGTGTAAACAGAGCAAAGGGTCTCGTGGTCGTTACTTGTGGTAACGAGATTATCCACATAAAAATTATTTAATATGGCGGACGATGCGATGTCGTTCCCATATTTCTTTGCGTGATATTTAAGCAAAAAATTCAATATAAAGGGGCTGGCGTTGAACCCAAACAACAAAGTATTGAATCTGTAACTTATTACCTATTAACAAATGAAAACAAAAACGGTTTTTATCTTCTAACGATTTTAACTTAATTTGTAAGAACGCCTTTTTTAAATCTCCTAAGAGCACAAAGAGGTTCTTTCGGAATCCGACTAATAATTTCAGCAAATCTGCTGTCAAATTAATGCCCGCATAGGCAGCATCGTTCAATGATACTCCTCCCTTAGCCTTCAGGGAGCAATTGAAGACCGGCCTGATTTTAGTAGTAGTGTTTACATCCTCCTTTATAACAGGTCTGTGTGGAATCCAAATGAATTCATTTTGACGACCTGGAGGAACAAGGAATTCTTCTATTATGTCCTCCTCCTCATAATTCCTGAAGACTTGAATATAGTCGTTTAATTTATTTTTTCTTTTTAAAGACGAAGTGACTCTCTCGCAAATTTTCACGGACACGTTATGATTGTCCCTAACCAAGGGAAGCAACTCAAACTTCCACGGAAGGTCAACAAAATAATAACCTCTCCGCAGAGATATGGAGTCCTCGAACTCCCTAATTTTTTCTGTGTCAGTGATCGAACATTTTTCACCCTCCTCAATTCCGATTGAACCGAGAGATAAAAATTTTTCAATCCCTCTTTCGACATCCGAAATACCGAACAGGGATTCAAAGTTGTCCTCATAGGAACAAAGGGGGTTCAAAGCAGATTCAACAAGGAAACTGTCCGTTGGACTTAGTTTATCGTATTTGCCCTTGGGGGGAGGCAACTCAGACCTTTCATCCAAGAAACCTCCTGCCCTTCCCCATGGAATGAGGGTCTCATCTATCTTCCATGCCATACCTTTTAAACAGGGGGTGGCCCTTAAATTTTTAATATGTTGCAAAAGGTCCAATCCCATGATACCTTGCAACTGCGCACCGTTCTGGTCCCTATACCCAGGACACAGCCGGTAACCATTCTCTTCGAGATTGTGTATTACAGCCTCAAAGTCACTAACTTGAAATCTCAAGTTCAGGTCAGTCAGGAATAGGGCGTCATAGCTAAAAGGACTTTGAAGACCTAATTTTACAGACACCCTATACCGAAGAGCACTTAAGTTATTTTGACCCGTAAGTGTATTGATCGGCAAACAAGTCCTTTTAGCTCTTACAGCACCACCGACATGGAGCTGCTCAAGCAATTTGGAAGAAAAAAACGACCTCTGACTTCCCGTGTCCATCAGAACAAAAAAATAGACAGGGCCTCCCTCTGATTTCAAAGAAATCTTGAAAATGGGAAAAATGTTAGAACCATCCGAAGGAAGCATATTTTTCCCCACGAATGGTCTAGTCTGCTTGGGGCACATCACTGTAAAATGTGATTTAGAACCACAAGCATGACATGCATACGAAAAACCTGAATTTCCTTTGCAATCCTTTAATGAATCATTGCCCAAACAATTAGTGCAATGCCTAACTTTTGGGCTTTCTTCAGTCTATCTTCATAACGAGGATAATTAAAGCAATCGCTCAACGAATGTCCTTTTACGTCGCACAATTTACAATATTTACTCTTAACGGTAGGAGACAGCACCGCCATCTTGGATTTTCCAACCGAAGAAGACGAAGAAGAAGAACTTGGCGCCATTTTTTCCCGCCCAGAATTTTCAATGGGGGTGGCGATTAATATTTCTAAGATGTCGAAAACCTTCGACATTATAAAATTGTAAGACGGAATTCTCTCTTCGCTCCTACAAAGAAGTTCCCTTTTAACGTTATTAGGGAATTTTTCAAACAAGACATGGGCTACTAAGGAACTGCTTGTCGAGTCCGGTCTAGAGAAATCCGTGTTAAAGGAATCGTCCAATTCACCCAATTCCGCTTTCACTTTTTTTAAAAAGAACTGTAGCTCCTGAATTTTCGTGAACCTATCAGGAGAGGAAAATATATCCTTATAAATTTTTGATTTTATTAATGAAGGGTCCAAAAATTCATCCTTCAAAATAGAAATTGCAACATTATAGTTGTCGGCTTTGATATCAAGATGCGATATTAAGTCAAATGCACAACCATTTACTTTGCTTTTCAAAAAAATAAATTTCTCTGCCTTATCTATGTTGGCAGTGCAAAATTCAAATTTATTAATAAAAGTTCGAAACTCGAACTTATCTACATTACTACTAGGACCGGTGAAAGAAGGACAGTCTATATTAAAAGAAGCAGATTTGGAAGGATGGGTCGTTTTACTCACACTTAAAGCATCCAATCTACATTCTATACCTTCAGTAAACTTTTCGGCCTCCTGACTCAACATTTCTCTATCTTCCGACGAAGATTTAACTATCAAATCATCGTAAAGTTTGTTGATATCGAGAAGCCAAACAGAGACTCTATTTCTTTTAGCTTCGGAGATCTCCGCTTCCTTTAAGGCACAGTCGATTCTTAATTTCTTCGACTCAATTTTGGCGGCTAATTCTTTCACCGCCATACTGAAGCCTTTAAAGGATCCCCCCAGCAAACTTTGTTACCGTGAGGCAAAGGCAAAACCAAAGTAAAAGGAAACAACAGACCGAAAGAATCACACTAAATCGTCTACATAAAAATAGCACCGATAGAATTTAATCAGAAGGACAGACACCACTTTAAATTTAAAACTGTGACAACAAGTGACAACAAGTCCCAGCAACAAAACTTTTTTGAAAATTTACCGATTTCAGTTTATTTAAAATTTAACAGATATTATTATTGTTTTAATTAGGTATGATTCCTCCTTTTTTATTTCACGACCTCGTGGGTCTTACATAAAAGGAAAGAATTATGATACGTTAGTAATATCAATATCGAATTAAAAATGTTTTCAACAAGAATTTATCTATTTATTTTAATATTCATCATTTTTCATTCATTTTTTTTGCAAGAAAAAGGGTCTACATGTGAGAAATATTTCCATTCCCTCCATGTAGCCCTTTTTTGGGGGCGCCTAGCAGTGCATGAAAAAATATAAGCAAACAACAAAATTACCTTAAAGTTGAACAGATGTCTTTATTAATGTAATCCTCGAGGTTGCAAAAAAAATGCTACACTTTTTTCAGCTGCACATAACTGGCTCGGGTATAATAGGATCTTATGATCCAAAGGTTCCCTTGGGAGTATCAGAGTTCGATTTACAGAGTTAACAGTTTATCCAGAGTTAAAGTCCATCTCCTTCTCGTTTCAACATAAGTCGTCACTGTCGACAAGTTGAGAAATGTTTAACTTAGACTTTTCGTCTAAAAATGATTCGTTAACATCGGCACGCTGAAACACGTTTAACTTAGATTTTTCATCATAACGGTTCACTCATGCCTTGTTGGACAAACAAGTCCGAAAATTAATTAAACCTATTTTTTAGGGTTTTTAAAATCCCCTCGTGGGGAATATCTTGAGGCAAAGGCTGCCAAAGGGTGACGTCTCCTCCGTTCGCTGTCTTGTCGAAAACCTGTCTCCTGAAAAACAAACAGACACAAATTTCGCGCCCAATCTCTTCCGAGTGGCGTGACAAATTATTAACCAATGATAACTCCGCTGCCACTGCTATAATTTCTCACAGTACAGGCACTCTAATATTGCTTTCTTAGTTTCCTCCTACAATGACAATCCAGCATTTCATGCATTCTGTTCTTTCTCCTGATTCTCCTCTCTGTAGAGATATAAAGTTCTACACATTTTGAAAATGCTGGCTGGACGGCATTGTCAACAACATTCGTACGCTGCTGCTGTTCTCCCAAAATGACCTTAGTTTGGTACCAAAATGACCTTAGTTTGGTACCAAAGTGACCTTAGTTTGGTACCAAAATGACCTTAGTTTGGTACCAAAATGACCTTAGTTTGGTAGCAACCATGTCTAGGGTAACACCTGGTGTTTGCATGTACTTTTGAGCTACAGTTACTTCTTGTAAAACGTCACCCCAGAATAGCAAGAAAGCAATGAAAGAAAAGTCACATATATATGGCAACAGATTGTGCTCAGCAGCACAGACAGCACTCAGCAGCACCTCCAGTTTCGTCGCTTTCTTCGACATCACACCAAGCTTCATTAGTTTCACAAACTGGTTAAATCTCTGTATCATCGGCTTCAATGCATGAGTTTGTAATATTTTAGAAAAGATTTTTGAAAATAATTACATAACATATATTTTAGAAAAGATTTTTGAAAATAATTACATAACATATATTTTAGAAAAGATTTTTGAAAATAATTACATAACATATATTTTAGAAAAAATTTTTGAAAATAATTACATAACATATATTTTAGAAAAGATTTTTGAAAATAATTACATAACATATATTTTAGAAAAGATTTTTGAAAATAATTACATAACATATATTTTAGAAAAGATTTTTGAAAATAATTACATAACATATATTTTAGAAAAGATTTTTGAAAATAATTACATAACATATATTTTAGAAAAGATTTTTGAAAATAATTACATAACATATATTTTAGAAAAAATTTTTGAAAATAATTACATAACATATATTTTAGAAAAGATTTTTGAAAATAATTACATAACATATATTTTAGAAAAGATTTTTGAAAATAATTACATAACATATGATAAATTCTGTTTCCGACTACTTTCGTACCTTAGTCTGGCTAAAAAAAATTGGTGGGGGGGGGGGATTTTGTCACCCCTCTTTGGCTGTCACCCGGGACCTACCACCCACCTCCTTGGCAACGGCACTGGTGTAGTGGTGTGGTGGGGAGGTAAGTAAAACATCCACCAATGTACACGTATGTAGTAAGAAAACTTGGGGGAGGGGGGGATTTATGAGAATTCACCAATTATACGGAGAGTAAAAAAAAAAAAAGAAAGAATCTTTCTTCTTGATAATACTGCAAAAACTATAATCGTGTCGCTCGTCACGTAAATAGAAGAATCTTTTTAATCGGAATTTATTCAGGAACAATTTGATTTTATCACCGTTTACCCACGCAAATTTGTATCGCGTAAGAAAAGCAGTGGTAAGGCGTCATTTTTGACACAAAATTCATGGGACTATATTTTTATCTCTGTGTATAAAGACAATAAACAGGTTGGGATGTTCTCGAAACAGGATATAAAAGGCTTAGCCAGTCAAAATTAAAACGGTCCAGATAGCCTTTCCGCACATCCCTAAACGATTCCGTGATCCCTAGTCAGATTTACGCAGCCTGAATAACATGTTTGAAATCATTACCATGTGGATTGTAGGGTGCACAAGTTGAAGTAAAATTAAATTTCTTTGCCCCAAACAAAAAAATGAAATTTCTTTGCCCCGAACAAAAAAATTAAATTTATTTGCCCCGAACAAAAAAATGAAATTTATTTGCCCCAAACAAAAAATTAAATTTCTTTGCCCCGAACAAAAAATTAAATTTATTTGCCCCGAACAAAAAATTAAATTTATTTGCAACGAACAAAAAATTAAATTTATTTGCAACGAACAAAAAATTAAATTTCTTTGCAACGAACAAAAAATTACATTTCTTTGCCCCAAACAAAAAAATGAAATTTATTTGCCCCAAACAAAAAAAAATTAAATTTATTTGCCACAAAAAAAAAAAAAAAAATTAAATTTCTTTGCCCTAACCAAAAAAAAATTAAATTTCTTTGCCACAAAATAAAAAATTAAATTTTTTTGCCCCAAACAAATAAAAAAATTAAATTTCTTTGCCCCAAACAAAAAGAAATTAAATTTCTTTGCCCCAAACAAAAAAATTTTAATTTATTTGCCCCCCCCAAAAAAAAAAAGATTAAATTTATTTACCACAAACAAACAAAAAAAAGATTTTCTTTGCCCAAACAAAAAAAAATTAAATTTGCTCCAAACAAAAAAATTAAATTTCTTTGCCCCAAACAAAAAAATTAAATTTCTTTGCCCCAAACAAAAAAATTAAATTTATTTGCCCCAAACAAAAAAAGAAAAATTAAATTTCTTTGCCCCAAACAGAAAAAATTAAATTTCTTTGCCCCAAACAAAAAAAAAAAAAAATAAATTTCTTTGCCCCAAACAAAAAAAAATATAATTTCTTTGCCCCAAACAAAAAAAAAATTAAATTTCTTTTCCACAAACAAAAACAAAATTAAATTTCTTTACGCCAAACAGAAAAAATAAATTTATTTACCCCAAACAAAAAAATTAAATTTATTTGGCCCAAACAAAAAAATTGAATTTCTTTGTCCCAAACAAAAAAAAATTAAATTTCTTTGCCCTAAACAAAAAATTAAATTTCTTCGCCCTATACAAAAAAAATTAAATGTCTTTGCCACAAACAAAAAATTAAATTTCTTTGTCCAAAACAAAATAAAATAAATTTCTTTGCACCAAACAAAAAAATTAAATTCCTTTGGCCTAAACAAAATATAAAATAAAATTTCTTTGCCCCAAACAAAGAAATTTAATTTCTTTGCCCCTAATCAAAAAAAAAAAATTAAATTTCTTTGCCCCAAACAAAAAAAATTAAATTTCTTTGCCCAAAACAAAAAAATTAAATTTCTTTGGCCCAAACAAAATAAATTAAATTTCTCCCCCCCCAAAAAAAAATTAAATTTCTTTGCCCCAAACAAAAACATTAAATTTCTTTGGCCCAAACAAGTTAAATTTCTTTGCCCCAAACAAAAAAAATTAAATTTCTTTGGCCCAAATAAAAAAAAAAAAAATTTCTTTGCCCTAACCAAAAAAAAATTAAATTTCTTTGCCCAAACAAAAAAATTAAATTTCGTTGCCCAAACAAAAAAAATTAAATTTCTTTGCCCAAACAAAAAAAAAACAAAAAAAATTTTTTGGCCCAAACAAAATAATTATAGTTATGTGCCCCAAACAAAAAAATAAAATTTCTTAGCCCAAACAAAAAAATTAAATTTCGTTGCCCAAACAAAAAAAATTAAATTTCTTTGGCCCAAACAAAAAAAATTAAATTTATTTTCCCCAAACAAAAAAATAAAATTTCGTTGCCCAAACAAAAAAAATTAAATTTCTTTGCCCAAAACAAAAAAAAAAATTAAATTTATTTTCCCCAAACAAAAAAATAAAATTTCTTTGGCCCAAACAAAAAAAAATAAAATTTCTTTGCCCCAAACAAAAAAAATAAAATTTCTTTGCCCCAAACAAAAAAAAATAAATTTCTTTGGCCCAAACAGAAAAAATTAAATTTCTTTGCCCCAAACAAAAAAAATAAAATAAAATGTCTTTGCCACAAACAAAAAAATTAAATTTCTTTGCCCTATACAAAAAAATAAAATTCCTTTGGCCCAAACAAAATATAAAATAAAATTTCTTTGCCCCAAACAAAGAAATTAAATTTCTTTGCCCCTAATCAAAAAAAAAAATTAAATTCCTTTGCATCAAACAAAAAAATTAAATTTCTTTGCCCAAAACAAAAAAAAAAATTAAATTTCTTTGCCCAAAACAAACAAAAAAATTAAATTTCTTTGCCCCAAACAAAAAAAATTAAATTCCTTTGCATCAAACAAAAAAAATAAATTTCTTTTGTTATATAGGGGTTTCATTGAGAGAGAGTCTTAGAGTCTTATTAGAGTTCTTTTCTTATTACATATGATGTTTTATTGTGAGAGAGTCTTATTATAAGTGATGCTTTTTCTTAGTGAGAGAGATTTATTAAGAGGGATGTTGATGTACTCAGAGAGAGAGATGTAGTTGTAAGAGAGAATTAGAAAGATTGTTCGTTTATAACGATTCTTATATATTAAATGTTCATTCTTTTCTTGTGTAGAAGAAGAAACTCTTGAAGTGAAGGGATAGTGTTCAGACAGTTCGGACATTGTGTAGACATGATGATGTTGATTCTCATTGTGGATATGAGAAGTCGAGATGTGTATGAAAAGACATTTTATAACACAAATATATAATACAATTGGACTTTACCTTTTCGTAAGAATCATAAGACAAGACGAGCTTTACAAAAAACACATGATGGTTTATTTCGTCACACGGTCGTGTTTCCATCACCAAGAATTCAAAGTTTCACATTTCTTTCTAGAAGTGACGTCTCGCTCCCTAGACGACTGACTCTCTCCGAGTTTTCTCACTGACTGACTAACTCTAAAGTTTTTTCTCTATTCCTAGAACTTTCTATTTTCCGTGACGTCATACACATGTTAAAACATGTGCCTTCTTTCACGTGCTCTGGACATACATGTCCCAAACTTTTCCTATTTCTCAGTAACCTATTTATCCAATATGTTAAAAACATTATCTTATAAGCTGCATTCTTTCAATTTAAAATTTCATAACAAACTTGATAGTTAACATTCTTTCCTTGAAATATTTATCTATATTCTAAACAAATGTTTGTTTTACATTTTTAAATTCTCACACGTAATCTATTTCTAAACCTAGATTACGAGGTTCGAATTTCGCCTATGCCATTTCATTTTCATTTTAACTAATCTCTCTATTTTTATACTTACAGGAAAAGGGGACAGTCCTTATCATGTAACACTTTGGCCCAAACAAAAAAAATTAAATTTATTTGCACCAAACAAAAAAAATTAAATTTCTTTGCTCCAAACAAAAAAATAAAATTTCTTTGCCCCAAACAAAAAAAATAAAATTTCTTTGCTCCAAACAAAAAATTAAATTTCTTTACCCCAAACAAAAAAATTAAATTTATTTGCTCCAAACAAAAAATTAAATTTCTTTACCCCAAACAAAAAAATTAGATTTCTTTGCCACAAACAAAAAAATTAAATTTATTTGCCCTAAACAAAAAAATTAAATTTATTTGCCTTAAACAAAAAAAAAAATAAATTTCTTTGGCCCAAACAAAAAAATTAAATTTATTTGCCCCAAACAAAAAAAATTAAATTTCTTTGCCCCAAACAAAAAATTAAATTTCTTTACCCCAAACAAAAAAATTAGATTTCTTTGCCACAAACAAAAAAAATTAAATTTCTTTTGCCCAAACAAAAAATAAAATAAAATTTCTTTGCCCCAAATAAAAAAAATTAAATTTCTTTGCTCCAAACAAAAAAATAAAATAAAATTTCGTTGCCCAAACAAAAAGAAATTAAATTTCTTTGGCCCAAACAAAAAAATTAAATTTATTTGCCCTAAACAAAAAAAAAATAAATTTCTTTGGCCCAAACAAAAAAATTAAATTTATTTGCCCCAAACAAAAAAAATTAAATTTCTTTGCTCCAAACAAAAAATAAAATAAAATTTCTTTGCCCCAAACAAAAAAAATTAAATTTATTTGCCCCAAACAAAAAATTAAATTTCTTTACCCCAAACAAAAAAATTAAATTTCTTTGCCACAAACAAAAAAAATTAGATTTCTTTGCCCTAACCAAAAAAAAATTAAATTTCTTTGCCACAAATAAAAAAAATTAGATTTCTTTGCCCTAACCAAAAAAAAATTAAATTTCTTTGCCCAAACAAAAAAATTAAATTTCGTTGCCCAAACAAAAAAAATTAAATTTCTTTTGTCCAAACAAAAAAATAAAATAAAATTTCTTTGCCCCAAATAAAAAAAATTAAATTTCTTTGCTCCAAACAAAAAAATAAAATAAAATTTCGTTGCCCAAACAAAAAAAATTAAATTTCTTTGGCCCAAACAAAAAAAATTAAATTTATTTTTCCCAAACAAAAAAATAAAATTTCTTTGCCCCAAACAAAAAAATTAAATTTCTTTTACCCAAACAAAAAAATAAAATTTCTTTGCCCCAAACAAAAAAATTAAATTTCTTTGGCCCAAACAAAAAAAATTAAATTTCTTTGCCCCAAACAAAAAAAAAAAAATTTCTTTGCCACAAACAAAAAAATAAAATTTCTTTGCCCCAAACAGAAAAATTAAATTTCTTTGGCTCAAACAAAAAAAATTAAATTTCTTTGGCCCAAACAAAAAAAATTAAATTTCTTTGGCCCAAACAAAAAAAATTAAATTTCTTTGCCCCAAACAAAATAATAAAAAAAGGAATGAAACAAAACGACACCTTCTAATTTAAATGTACCGCATTTATTTTTTAACAAAAACAATAAGATAAATGCTTGCCCCAGGCACTGTTTATGTTCATCAAGGTTTTTACTAGCAATTAGGACGTCATCCACGTATGCAAATATGAATGGCAATCCTCTGAAAACCTTGTCTATTAAGTGTTGGAAAGTTTGATTCGCGTTTCAAAGTCCGAAGGGCATGCGAGTGAATCTGTACAATCCAAATGGTCAAGGCTGATTTGCGGATATCTTCCTCTGCTACGGGAACTTGGTAGTATGCCTTCACTAGATCCAACTTCGAAAACGTTGTCGCATTCTGTAATCCGATCGCAAAATCGTGGATGTGAGGAATAGGGTATCTGTCCGGTGCAGTTTGTGCATTTAGTCTTCGGAAATCGCTGCATGGGCGCCAGGATGTACTGTCCAATTTTTGCACCATGTATAAGGGAGAAGACCATGCGTTTTTTGAGGGTTGGATAATTCCCTGTTGTAGCATGTACTGAAATTCTTCCTTCGCTATTTTGTATTTATCCGGTTTTAAACGTCTGGGGGTGGTGTGGACTGGTTGTCCGGTTGTTTTAATATAGTGCTTAGCACTATGCTTGACCGTGTCCGTGCCCCTGAATGGCTGAGACAGCTGTGGATATTTTTGGAGTAATCGATGGATAGATGGGTCCTCACATAGGGCTGAGCTGATACCTGTTGAATGGTATAGAGTGGAGACTCCTCTGACCACCAATTTCGTTTGGTTGTCTGTTAATGCGTGGTTGGTCATGTCCACAGAGAAGTTGAATTTCGCCAGGAAATCCACTCTTATTATGGGCGTCGTTACGTCGGCTATGGTACAAATCCACATGAAAGTTTGGCTCAAGCCGATGTTGATGGTCAGTGATTTATCCCCGAATGTGGATATCTTGGTACCGTTGGCTGCTTGCAAGTGATACGTTTGAGTCGTAATTTTCTGACTAATCAGCAGTGGGATAACGCTTATTTCTGTGCCATTGTCTATTAAAAAATTATATCCGTGGGTGCTGTCTCGAATATAGAATAGACGACCTTTTACAGAGGGTCCAGCGACAGTCGTTATCTGTACTGGCTGGAATCCTCGTTTCCCTGTTTCATTTTGTTACTGAAAGTACAAGGGTGGGTACAACATTGCGCATTACTGCCGAATTTACTGTGGTAGAAACAGTGTCCACCCACTCTGTTGCGCTCCATGCTCAGACTTCGGCTGGTACTCCTTCGTCTATAGAGCGACCTGTTGTGCTGTGAGCGCTGGCGATCTGCCTTTAGTAAATCCTGTATTTGTTTGAACAGCTTCTCGACCGTTGTTTTCAGCTCGGCTTGCTCTTCGTCTCTTTGTTGCGTAGGCTGTTGCTGTAGAGAGTTTACTTGGCGTACCCAAAAGGTTCTTATGAATTTGGTCGGCTATTTCTGCTAGTTTGTCAAGCTCTGTTTCTTCTGCATTGGTGTGAGAATTTGCACAGTTCATGCTGGTAGTTTATCCAGCCACAAACTCCTCATGATGTTCTCCGACATCTTTTTATCTCTCCAAACAGTGCGCATGTGACATAACAACTGCGATGGAGTGTGGTCTCCAAGTTCAACTTGAGTGAACAAGTTGCATAGCATCGACTCGCTTGATAAGCCAGTTCGTTTTAGAATTGCTTCCTTCAGCTGGTCATAAGGGTTTTCTTCTGGTATAGTTTCGAGTAAATCAATTACCTCCTCCACGATGTCGTTAGGTAATTTTTAGACCAGGTAAGTGTATCGTGTCCTTTGCGATGTTATCCGCTTCGCGTGGAATAACGCTTCAATTTGGATGAAACGCACCGCATTTATTTTTTAACAAAAACAATAAGATGAATAAACAAAGGTCCAATTGGTGAAAGTTCTTTCAAAGTCATTATGATTAAAATGTTAGGTGAAAGTCCTTCGTGGAATTAATGAGTTTAGAAGGTTAAAGTCCTGTGTGAAAATAATGAGATTATTTTAAAGTTTGTGTTTATCTGGCGAAGTTCGCCTTACTTAAAAAATCCCATGAGGAAAGTAATTCGTGAGGAAAGTGATATGTTGTTATTAATTTAGAAAAGTGCGGAATGAATGCGTGTGTGCATAAGTGATTTTTGAGTAACCGCTTGGCGTGTGTATCATGGTGTTGGCAGCGACAATGTTGTGAACATGAGAGACATGTTCTCGTTACGTCGTCGAAGCGAGAAGAAAGTAAAAAACTGAATTCTCCCCATAGAAGACTGTTTGATGCGTTTTATGCATTTTTGGCCCCAGAACACGTTGCTCCTGCTGATATTTTGGCTTTTGGAAAAGCGTTAAAAAGACAATCTTCTTAATTTTTTTCATAGGTTACTTGTGTCACATGATACTGTCTTCAACTACGTCCGCCAAAAATATGTTCATTTCACTTTTGTTGTGTGAGAAAAATGTGTGGGCGTATTTGAAATTGTGCCATTGCTGACAAAATCTTCTTTTTTTTCTTTTTTGCAAAATGCGAGGGGAAAAATTGAAATGAACAAAGGTTTGTTTATTTGCACGCGAGCGTGTGTGTGTGTGTATATGTTTATGAGTGGCTGCACAGGACTTAACTGCTTACACAAAAAAGCGGCACGCATAAAAGTCCCAAAAGAAACTGCAAACAGACGAAATACTCTATCCTTTTCTAAGGAAGCTTACGCAAGCAACAATGGGTGAATATTCTATGCTTACAAACTTTTTCTACCTAGTATTTCGCATTCGTAAAGTTTAATTCGTTAAATTATGCCGACATTAACAATTTCTGTAGTCTCGGAGGATTTCTTCAATCACTAGAAACTTCCAGTCTTCTTTCCCAAAGAGCGATGCAGATACATCCGGTACGTTTCTTTTTTTTTTTTTTTTTTCTTTTCTAACCATATACCCCACACGCCCCCCTGATCTTTAAGATCAATGAGACACTTCATAATCCTTCATCCAAGCAGGCCTCCTCCTCTCATGTTGAGGCCTCTGGGGGACAACTTCTTGGGGGTTGACATTTTCAGGTTCACTACAGACATTCTCGTCCAGTTGTAAAGAACCACAATGTGGGGCTAAATTGGGGTGCATCGTTAGCTTCTTGGTGGATATCGACTTCCTCCTCCTCACTGCCATCACTGCGCACCGGCAGGATTACACGATGCAGGTCTAGGATATGCCGGGGAACGCCATTCACCATTACGTTGTTCTTTGACTGCGTTCCCGTTACGACCCCCCTCCCCTCCGAGTGGGGAGCTTTACCCACAGCTCTAATAATGTTTAATGGTAGCTTCTTCACCCTCAATTCCTACCGTTTTGTTGCATGGATGCCGCCACATATGCAAAGATGGCTCTATGAGGCACAGTTGTCTCATCTTGTCTGGTTTTCGGTGAGATGTTGTACCAAAGTACCGCCTCTATGGGTGAAATGTTACTTTTTTCCGCAACATCCTTGATGGTGCAATGATTCCTCTCCACTATCCCATTGCCACTCGGCCGATACGCTGCCCTAAAAAATTGCCTTACTCCCCACCTATCACACACCTCTTTAAAGGCTTCTGATCGAAAAGCGGGGCCATTGTCCATTAACAGTTCCTCAACCAGCCCTCTTTCCAAAAATATTTCTTCGATGACCCCTCCAATCGCCCATGCAGCTTCTGCCCTGATCTCTCTCCATATGGCAAACTTCCCCGGTCCACAGTCGACCATCGACAGATACAGCTTATGGCGATAATGCATCACATTAATGGCCAATCGCTTCCAGTCCTCTGCAATGTGTAACTCTCCTGCTTCGTGTTTGGATGGTCCGGGGTCTATCGATTGGCACCCCTTACAGTGCTCCACTACCTCCCTGACCTCCTTCTCGGTGGTTTCTGGGTAAACCTCTCTTGCCAGGAATAACGTCCATTCTCGACCAAAGTGGTGCATTTCATGTAACTTTTTAACTTCCTCTCCTGCACAGCATACTGAGGAAACCTCCTTTCTCTCTTGCAGCCAGGCCTTCTTTACACGTGTCATCGAATCTGCCTTGTTCTTTTCTGATGGGATCAGCACTACAGATACCTTCAACTGGAATTCCGCTATCAAATCTGCGAGTGCTCTGAGCCTGCACTTGATCAGCATTCTGCAGAACCTCTGGTCCTAACTCTCTTATCACCAGTCACTGCCGATCTGATCCATGAAACTACCATTGCCGAATTGGATTTGATTTCAATCGTTTTCAATCTCCACTTCAGCGCCAGATTGATTCCTTTCATAGTGGCCTCCAGTTTGGCTACGTTGATATGGGAATAGTCGTTTTTCTTCCTTAACCACGCCGCATCTTCCACAGTTATGCCTCCCATCTATAATACGACACCCAATGCCAGACTGCTGGCATTGCACAAAATCACCCCTGCATCTCCGCCACTGACGTACCATTCCCCCTTTACTGGATCTTCTTTCATCACTCTTGCGATGATTTCCTGTAGCATGTTCGTGACCTCCTTCATCACACAGCCCTCCCAGCCATCAGTGCCTGTTTGTCGTTTAATAAAGCTGCACGCTATCCTGAGCCAGCCAGCGATTGGATAGTGTCCCACCAGTTTCCCGCAGACTGAGAGGAGTTCTCGTTTTGTCAGGTCGGTTCCGATTTCGGGTATTGCATTCCCTCGTCTAAAGACAATGCTTCCTTTGCCATCTTGGCATAGTTTCAACCCCAACGCCGCTCCTCCATCCAGGGACTCCGCCGGTTTTGCAGTCAACCCATACCTCGCGAAATGGCTTCTCACTTTTTCTGCTATCACCTCTGCTTCCTCCACGAGAATGTCATCAATATACGAACTAGTGGCCTTGTTCACTGTACAGTCTTTACTCAGCACCGTCTTCAGCACGGCAGTCATAATTTGGGGGGCTGAACTCAGCCCAAAGCCTAACCTCGTCAGGCAATACAACTTCCCCTTGTACCGGACCAATTGATGTTTCTAGAGTTTTTCATCTACAGGGATCTGGAGATAAGCCAACTTCAGGTCGACGATCTTAGTGGCCTGCTTCATTCTCCTCCACTTCGTCATCACCTCTTCGCATACATCAATCTCCTTTCCAGTGTGGCAGGCTACGTATCTGTTTAATTCTCTGAAATCCAGTACCGGTCTAACTTTATTCTTTGTGGGTTTAACAACCGCCAGTAATGGTATAACTCCTTTTTCTTCCCCTGTCCACAGTTTCAGAATTCCCGCCTCTATTCACCTCTCACTTCTTCCTCGAATCCTTTTCTTATTTTTCCTCGCAGTGTTTTCTCATAGCAGCTTACTTTGTTTCGTAGTTCCTGAGGCCCGGAGATCCATTTCCATTCCACCGTCCACCTCTCACCATCGAACCTCGCCAGGAAATCCTTGTCCTCGATCCAGCAAGCCTCTGGTTTTTGTGTTCTGATATTTCTATCACCTTCCACTCCTGCCATTCCTACTGCGCTGAGGCGTCCAAAAGTTACTTGGCCCCCTCTCAACGTAGCGCCCTCCAGTTGGTTGATCGTACTTACACCTAAAATCATATCAACATCACCAACCAGACGATCCAACACCAGGGCTCGTAGTCCAATAGGCACACCTTGCACTAGTACTTCCGCTGTTGTCTCTCCCAGGCATTTCACCTCCCTGCCATCCACGGTCTTAATACTCCTAGTTCCGCTCCATGATCTAGCAAAGCGACATTCTTCATTACCAACGTCGTGGTGCAGCCTGAGGCAACGTTTCATTGTGCGCCATTTCCACATAGAAGGGGGAACCACTGACTCAATGGCTCCCCTTCACTCATTTCCCTGGTCCCGTGCAGCAACGCAATAGCAGCTAATGTGTCCCACTCGTCCACATCGGTAGCAGATGACCCCCGGTCTCGGCTCTTTGCAGTCCTTGAGCAAATGAGGACCCTGGCACCGGACGCACTTGATGGCAGGCCTTCCCTCCTGTCACCTCGCTGCCTGTCTCCTCATTCAAGTGGGACCTCATGCACTTATTTCCACTCACAGCTGCAGCCACGATTGGGCCCTTGACATGCTTGAGTAGGACTCTGGCGTGGACCAAAAGATCGTCCACTTCCATCGTATTGATCTCAGTGATTCTCTGCATGTTCGTGGAGATTTCTTCTGGGAAGCCATTTACTAGGTATAGCTTTACCGTCATCTCCAGACTCCTCCCCACGTAAGACTCGCTTGTCCACCTCAAACTTGCAAGCTTGCCGAGTGCTTCAAATGGACTCTCAGTGAAAGCCAATTTCAGTCTTTGCTCCACTGAGGCAAGGTCTCCCTTATCTTCATCGCGCATCTGCTGGTAAATAGTGAGGGCTTCCCCTTCTAAGTAGAGCGGCAGCAGGGTGACCACGTCTTCGATTTTTTGCAACCTTGCCACCATCTTTAATTTTTCCAGCCATTTAATTAGGGCCCCCCCCCCCAGTGAAGGGTCTCAACATCTGAGTTGAGAGTCTCCAGTCAGCCATGTTAACCTGCTTGACTCGTCGAAATAGCTTCTAGGGTAATAATCAGGATTCGGTTCTGGGGTTCAGGAAGGAGTGAGTCACTCTCTTGACAACAGCACGTTTCTGCCCTCTTCTTTTCCAATCGACCACACCTGGCCTCTCGACACCAATGTCACACCGCACAATCCAAACGTCAGCTATGCAAAATTCTTTTCAAGAGATGTTCACGACTCTTTTCTCTCTGCCCCCCCCCAGGGAATTTTTCCCTGCTTTTATATCCTCCTATCTAGAAAAAAAAGGAAGAGACAGGAAAAAAAAATAGCTTCTCCCATCATGCTCTGCCTTCCCAAGATGCCCTTCGCATATATAAATGCGCTGCCCATCCTTTTCTTCTTCTTTCCCAAAGACCAATGCAGATACGCCCGGTACATTTCATTTTTTTTTCTTTTCTTTTGTAACCATATACCCCACATCCAGTAATACATTTATAATTATGTAATATTCTGTTTTTTACTTGAATGATGTTCCAGAATACTTGTCTTATAAAAATACACATCTCACCACATTATTAATGCACCCTAATCTTTCGAATTTTAACCACATGAGGAGACAGTGCACATTCAAGAAGGACTGTGACATGTCATATAGCGCACAAGAAGCTTATCCTTATCTAACTAATAAAAATTGTTATTTTAAATGTTTGTAATTGTTCCTAATATTTGCTTATTTTTTGTCTTGCTCGAGAAAGGAGTTTCGACCCATGCTCTCAACTTTGTCCTGAACTCAGAGACTAGTCGATTCCCCTTAACTCCACACACTTTTTTTTATTTGATATGTGTGTCGAAAAATCGGCCTTTCTTTTGACCATACCTACTACAATATCTACTAACACACATTGTCACACACATATTTACACTGAGATAAAGCAAATATATATGCATATGCACTTTTAACACTGTGTAAGAGATCAATTAATTTTTGCAACTCACAACTAATCCACTGTATAAGAGATCAGTTAATCTTTGCAACTAAAAATTTTCTCCACTATATAAGAGATCAATTAATTTTTTCAACTCCCAGTTTTTACCACTGTATAAGAGAACAATTAATTTTTGCAACTCACAATTTTCTCCACTGTATAAGAGATGAATTAATTTTTGCAACTCCCAGTTTTTACCACTGTATAAGAGAACAATTAATTTTTGCAACTCACAATTTTTTCCACTGTATAAGAGATCAATTAATTTTTGCAACTCACAATTTTTTCCACTGTATAAGAGAACAATTAATTTTTGCAACTCACAATTTTTCCACAGTATAAGTGATAAATTAATTTTTGCAACTGACCATTTTTTCCACTGTATAAAAGATGAATTAATTTTTGCAACTGCATAACAGATGAATATATTTTTCGACACTCAACATTTCCACTGTATAAGAGATCAATTGATTTTTGAAACGCACAATTTTATCGACTGTATAAGAGATCAATTAATTTTTGGAACTCACAAATTTGTCCACTTTAAAAAAAATCGATTAATTCTTGCAACTCACAATTTTTTACACTGTATAAGAGATCAGTTAATTTTTGCAACTCAAACCTTTTCCACTGTATACATGATCGAGATCAATTAATATTTGCAACTCACAATTTGACAAAGCAGAGGCAACAGCAAACAGCCATTGATACACAGATCAAGAAACCATGAAAGCCTACCATTTACCTGCACCACTACCGATAGAGAATGGAGACCCACTTGCAGAAGTCCGGATTAAAACCGACTACATCCAAACAGATACCAGGAAGCGATGGTCAATACTATTTAAAGCCTTGGATTGATCTAAATTGATCAGCATGACTTTGGTGTTGTCTTCTGTTCTATGATCATGCAAATCAGATGCGAATTGTTTTGAATAGATCTCCCCTACACAGAATATTTTTCATTTGGAGTGACCCAGGCACTAACAACACAATCTGCAAATGATTTGCAAAAGTTCTTGCCAAAATGTTTAACTTTTGTGTTTACTAGAATTATGGGCATATCATCATGGAGATCGTCCCCACCATGCCAGTTCATTTTCTCCAGCAATGTTATCACTCCCTTTGTAACCCGTTTAGGAATGGATCTCTGAGCAAACTAATGGTTCAACACATCCTTCAGAATAGATACCAACATGGGTGACAGCCTCAAGTAGAATTCATAAGGAAAACCATCAAATCCTGGAGACCTGTTTTCTCTGATCTGCTTCGATGCAATCATTTCATGACCAGCTGCTTGAGCCACCAATAGGTGGAGTGAGTTGATTAAATATCTGTCAAACTCCTGGATACAGAGTAGTTGAGTGAAGTGTTCCTTCAGATGCTCACGGAATCTCTCACAAATCTTCTGAGCCGATATGATGGTGTGTCCTTGAAGATTGTTGACTTCCTGAATGTACCCATCCAAACCATGATGTAGAGCAACTTAATGCTCAACAGCATTAATGTTTATCGCTTCATAGAAAACTTCCATTAACCTAGCCATAACTAGTTGACCTTCATATCACTCGCTAGCTTATAAGTTGAGGTTCTCCTTAATTAGTGCTAGAGGATTCCCTCAGCCACTGCCCAGATCAGCCTATCTTCTAAGCGTTTTTTTGCCCTAGCCCTATTTCGAGTGAGCTCACCACTTACTCCCGGTAAGCGTTCCTCGTAGAGCCCACTGAATAATTTCTGAAACCATCTCCCAGAAGTCTTGTAATTTCAGTAAGGAGGTATTCAACTTCCAGTATCTGGCTAAGTTAGGCCTAATGCTTAAAGTAAAATAGGCCACAATCAATTTATGGTTCGAATGTTTGAATGAGTTGAATGTGAGACAAGATAGGAAATCTACATTGTCTCTTCTACCTCACATCTAATCCAATTAAGCACTTTAATAGAAAGATACATTATTAGTCCACATCCATTTTTCTTGTCTCGGATGATCTTGTAGGGGACTAGGATATATAAATACCCCAATCCCGTTACAAAAGAATAATGAAACGAATGGGAATTGAAGGAAACAAAGACTCAAGTAATGGATAAGATAAACATCGTTTATTTGCTGTTGAAAGAAATGAACATTTTAGTTATAACATGTCCGCGCGTATGTAACCAATGTCCGTTGCAGGACTGGTGTTGTAGCAAGAAAAGAAAATGTGTTTTCATCTCAAGTTTGGGTCATTATTGTTTGTTCGCGCGTAGAAATTGAAGTGAGTGTTGTAGTGGAAATGAGAATCCAGCGTGTAGGCAAGGAAGAGGATATTAGAGTTGTCATCAGTTAGTAGTCAGCTACGCGAAGGTGTTCTTAGTGGCCAGTAGTAGATGGAGAGAGAAAGAGGGAGAATGTATACATACAGTCATTAGCTCGTGCCCCATACATAGTAGGAAGTGGGCGTGAGGTGCGCGTGCGCGCGCGCCGAAACGGCGGCGGCTTTTTCGCCCAACCTCTCTAGTTGAGAGTTGGTCCTAAAAAGAGGATTAGAAACAACTTGTCTCCATGTTTTATACTTGCTTCTGGAGTGTCTTTTGCGCATGTGTATTTCCTTAGAAAGCGGAAGTGACGTCGTCCATGTGTGTGTTCGTGTTCGCGTGTGTGAGTACATGTGTATACGTAAGCGTGTGTGTATATAGACGTGAATGTGAGTGTATGTACGCGAATGTGAATATGCGTACATGTGTGGACGTGGGCGCGTATGTTTGTGTGCGCGTATGTATATGACAGCTTGAAATATGAATGTGTGTTTTGTGTGAGACTTGAAAAAGGCTCGTACAAATACTCCCCTTCCTAGGAAAAAGGAAACATGCAATGTATATATATTTATGTATATATATATATATATTTTTTTTTGTGAGTAATGTTTTCGGCAGTTGATTTTATTGTCCTGTTTTTTTTTTTTTTTTGTTGGTGTGGTTGTTTGAAAAAAAACGTCAAAAAGGAACGGAATGTCAAAAACGGAGTGTGTTCGTAAAAAAAAAGTATTTACTTACGCGTGGAAAATGCGTTTACTCTTTTTTTTGGCTGACATTTGTTGGTTTGGTTTCTGTTGTGTGTTGACATGTGCAAAGAGTTGCTTGGACAGAGAAGTGAATTGTATCGTTTGGAAGGAAAATTTTTGTTTCGTGTTGACGGTGTCATGTGTGTGCCCAGTTGACGGTATCTTCGCATGTGATTCTGCGGTAATGTGTGCATCGTTTGGACGGGCGCTAGTCGCGCGTTCGTTCTTGTTGAACGGGGTTTGGTTACTGTTGTCTTCGCAAGTGCGTCTGCGATAGTGTGTGTACATTGTCTGTACAGGCGTTTGTTGTGTAGTCGTTCGTGGTTGCCGGCTGTCAACGAAACTTCCAAGTTTTGAGTTTGTCCGCGTGCATCGTGCATCTCAACTCGTATTGTTGATTCAACTTTTTCCTATGTGTTGATAGGGATGTCCTGTTTCTTTGTTGTTGCGTCTGCTTGTGCGGGAGGGAATTGCATAGGCCTATGTGATTTTGGTCCTCGCGTTTGTTGCAGGGTAATGTCAGGAAACCGTGAAAATGTTTGTCAAGCTCGAATTTGTTTTTAAATTCGATATGAAAGTCGTTGTTCGTTTTTAAATTCGATATGAAAGTCGTTGTTCGTTTTTTTTTTTTTTTTTTTTTTTTTGCCGAGTCTGACGAGGGTTCGTCATTGTGGTTGGTAGTAGTTATTCCTGTGGGTAGTGGTTCGCTTGGTTTTCTTTGTTGATAAGTTCGTTTTTTTCTTTATCAAATAAAACGCGCGTCTCGCTCAAAACAATTAATCTCAAAACGGTAGGGTCGCCATGCCTGCTCGTTCCACGTCAGTCGGGCGCCAGTTTGTTGTGGACTTGTGGCATAGGAGGAAATGCGTGCTCCTCTCGCGTTCCGAGGGAAAATGAATTGTCTCGAGGAAGAAACGAACGACGTGTTAAATTGAATTAAACGAACAGGAATTTCTTTGGTGAAAGAAACAAGTGAAAGAAAAAGGTACCTCACGTGGTTAGTTTTGCGTGCGTCTCTCTCTGTTAGCTGGTGAAGAGGAAAAGTTTATACCTTGGCGTGCGTCTCTCGTTAAGTGGTGAAGAGGGAAATTTCATTTAAATAAAGGGGTCACCAAATTTGTAGGGGATTAGGATATATAAATACCCCAATCCCGTTACAAAAGAATAATGAAACGAATGGGAATTGAAGGAAACAAAGACTCAAGTAATGGATAAGATAAACATCGTTTATTTGCTGTTGAAAGAAATGAACATTTTAGTTATAACATGTCCGCGCATATGTAACCAATATCCGTTGCAGGACTGGTGTTGTAGCAAGAAAAGAAAATGTGTTTTCATCTCAAGTTTGGGTCATTATTGTTTGTTCGCGCGTGGAAATTGAAGTGAGTGTTGTAGTGGAAATGAGAATCCAGCGTGTAGGCAAGGAAGAGGATATTAGAGTTGTCATCAGTTAGTAGTCAGCTACGCGAAGGTGTTCTTAGTGGCCAGTAGTAGATGGAGAGAGAAAGAGGGAGAATGTATACATACAGTCATTAGCTCGTGCCCCATACATAGTAGGAAGTGGGTGTGATGTGTATACGTAAGCGTGTGTGTATATATATGTGAATGTGAGTGTATGTACGCGAACGTGAATATGTGTACATGTGTGGACGTGGGCGCGTATGTTTGTGTGCGCGTATGGATATGACAGCTTGAAATATGAATGTGTGTTTTGTGTGAGACTTGAAAAAGGCTCGTACAATCTAGATAAAATCTGTCCATGAGGTCGCACTGTTATCAACAGCAACATCGGCTACAAGCAACTGTCATACCACATCTGCAAGAACAATGCTTACCATTGCAAACAGGGTGCATCTGACAAGCAAAGAGATTCTACGACTGTGAGTATCATCATATGCTGAGTAAACATCAAAGTCATATCACTTGACAATACCCATACAAACCAAGGTATTAAACATCAAAGTCATATCACATGACAATACCCATACAAACCAAGGTATTAAACATCAAAGTCATATCACTTGACAATACCCATACAAACCAAGGTATTAAACATCAAAGTCATATCACTTGACAATACCCATACAAACCAAGGTATTAAACATCAAAGTCATATCACATGACAATACCCATACAAACCAAGGTATTAAACATCAAAGTCATATCACATGACAATACCCATACAAACCAAGGTATTAAACATCAAAGTCATATCACTTGACAATACCCATACAAACCAAGGTATTAAACATCAAAGTCATATCACATGACAATACCCATACAAACCAAGATATTAAACATCAAAGTCATATCACTTGACAATACCAATACAAACCAAGGTATTAAACATCAAAGTCATATCACTTGACAATACCCATACAAACCAAGGTATTAAACATCAAAGTCATATCACTTGACAATACCCATACAAACCAAGGTATTAAACATCAAAGTCATATCACTTGACAATACCCATACAAACCAAGGTATTAAACATCAAAGTCATATCACATGACAATACCCATACAAACCAAGGTATTAAACATCAAAGTCATATCACTTGACAATACCCATACAAACCAAGGTATTAAACATCAAAGTCATATCACTTGACAATATCCATACAAACCAAGGTATTAAACATCAAAGTCATATCATTTGACAATACCCATACAAACCAAGGTATTAAACATCAAAGTCATATCACATGACAATACCCATACAAACCAAGGTATTAAACATCAAAGTCATATCACATGACAATACCCATACAAACCAAGGTATTAAACATCAAAGTCATATCACATGACAATACCCATACAAACCAAGGTATTAAGCATCAAAGTCATATCACATGACAATACCCATACAAACCAAGGTATTAAACATCAAAGTCATATCACATGGCAATACCCATACAAACCAAGGTATTAAACATCAAAGTCATATCACATGACAATACCCATACAAACCAAGGTATTAAACATCAAAGTCATATCACTTGACAATACCCATACAAACCAAGGTATTAAACATCAAAGTCATATCACATGACAATACCCCTACAAACCAAGGTATTAAAAATCAAAGTCATATCACATGACAATACCCATACAAACCAAGGTATTAAACATCAAAGTCATATCACATGACAATACCCATACAAACCAAGGTATTAAACATCAAAGTCATATCACATGACAGTACCCATACAAACCAAGGTATTAAACATCAAAGTCATATCACATGACAATACCCATACAAACCAAGGTATTAAACATCAAAGTCATATCACATGGCAATACCCATACAAACCAAGGTATTAAACATCAAAGTCATATCACTTGACAATACCCATACAAACCAAGGTATTAAACATCAAAGTCATATCACATGACAATACCCATACAAACCAAGGTATTAAACATCAAAGTCATATCACATGACAATACCCATACAAACCAAGGTATTAAACATCAAAGTCATATCACTTGACAATACCTATACAAACCAAGGTATCAAACATCAAAGTCATATCACTTGACAATACCCATACAAACCAAGGTATTAAACATCAAAGTCATATCACTTGACAATACCCATACAAACCAAGGTATTAAACATCAAAGTCATATCATATGACAATACCCATACAAACCAAGATATTAAACATCAAAGTCATATCACTTGACAATACCAATACAAACCAAGGTATTAAACATCAAAGTCATATCACATGACAATACCCATACAAACCAAGGTATTAAACATCAAAGTCATATCACATGACAATACCCATACAAACCAAGGTATTAAACATCAAAGTCATATCAAATGACAATACCCATACAAACCAAGGTATTAAACATCAAAGTCATATCACTTGACAATACCCATACAAACCAAGGTATTAAACATCAAAGTCATATCACTTGACAATACCCATACAAACCAAGGTATTAAACATCAAAGTCATATCACATGACAATACCCATACAAACCAAGGTATTAAACATCAAAGTCATATAACATGACAATACCCATACAAACCAAGGTATTAAACATCAGTCATATCACATGACAATACCCATACAAACCAAGGTATTAAACATCAAAGTCATATCACTTGACAATACCCATACAAACCAAGGTATTAAACATCAAAGTCATATCACTTGACAATACCCATACAAACCAAGGTATTAAACATCAAAGTCATATCACATGACAATACCCATACAAACCAAGGTATTAAACATCAAAGTCATATCACTTGACAATACCCATACAAACCAAGGTATTAAACATCAAAGTCATATCACATGACAATACCCATACAAACCAAGTTATTAAACATCAAAGTCATATCACATGACAATACCCATACAAACCAAGGTATTAAACATCAAAGTCATATCACTTGACAATACCCATACAAACCAAGGTATTAAACATCAAAGTCATATCACATGACAATACCCCTACAAACCAAGGTATTAAAAATCAAAGTCATATCACATGACAATACCCATACAAACCAAGGTATTAAACATCAAAGTCATATCACATGACAATACCCATACAAACCAAGGTATTAAGCATCAAAGTCATATCACATGACAATACCCATACAAACCAAGGTATTAAACATCAAAGTCATATCACATGGCAATACCCATACAAACCAAGGTATTAAACATCAAAGTCATATCACATGACAATACCCATACAAACCAAGGTATTAAACATCAAAGTCATATCACATGACAATACCCATACAAACCAAGGTATTAAACATCAAAGTCATATCACATGACAGTACCCATACAAACCAAGGTATTAAACATCAAAGTCATATCACATGACAATACCCATACAAACCAAGTTATTAAACATCAAAGTCATATCACATGACAATACCCATACAAACCAAGGTATTAAACATCAAAGTCATATCACTTGACAATACCCATACAAACCAAGGTATTAAACATCAAAGTCATATCACATGACAATACCCCTACAAACCAAGGTATTAAAAATCAAAGTCATATCACATGACAATACCCATACAAACCAAGGTATTAAACATCAAAGTCATATCACATGACAATACCCATACAAACCAAGGTATTAAGCATCAAAGTCATATCACATGACAATACCCATACAAACCAAGGTATTAAACATCAAAGTCATATCACATGGCAATACCCATACAAACCAAGGTATTAAACATCAAAGTCATATCACATGACAATACCCATACAAACCAAGGTATTAAACATCAAAGTCATATCACATGACAATACCCATACAAACCAAGGTATTAAACATCAAAGTCATATCACATGACAGTACCCATACAAACCAAGGTATTAAACATCAAAGTCATATCACATGACAATACCCATACAAACCAAGGTATTAAACATCAAAGTCATATCACATGGCAATACCCATACAAACCAAGGTATTAAACATCAAAGTCATATCACTTGACAATACCCATACAAACCAAGGTATTAAACATCAAAGTCATATCACATGACAATACCCATACAAACCAAGGTATTAAACATCAAAGTCATATCACATGACAATACCCATACAAACCAAGGTATTAAACATCAAAGTCATATCACTTGACAATACCTATACAAACCAAGGTATCAAACATCAAAGTCATATCACTTGACAATACCCATACAAACCAAGGTATTAAACATCAAAGTCATATCACTTGACAATACCCATACAAACCAAGGTATTAAACATCAAAGTCATATCACATGACAATACCCATACAAACCAAGGTATTAAACATCAAAGTCATATCACTTGACAATACCCATACAAACCAAGGTATTAAACATCAAAGTCATATCACTTGACAATATCCATACAAACCAAGGTATTAAACATCAAAGTCATATCATTTGACAATACCCATACAAACCAAGGTATTAAACATCAAAGTCATATCACATGACAATACCCATACAAACCAAGGTATTAAACATCAAAGTCATATCACATGACAATACCCATACAAACCAAGGTATTAAACATCAAAGTCATATCACATGACAATACCCATACAAACCAAGGTATTAAGCATCAAAGTCATATCACATGACAATACCCATACAAACCAAGGTATTAAACATCAAAGTCATATCACATGGCAATACCCATACAAACCAAGGTATTAAACATCAAAGTCATATCACATGACAATACCCATACAAACCAAGGTATTAAACATCAAAGTCATATCACTTGACAATACCCATACAAACCAAGGTATTAAACATCAAAGTCATATCACATGACAATACCCCTACAAACCAAGGTATTAAAAATCAAAGTCATATCACATGACAATACCCATACAAACCAAGGTATTAAACATCAAAGTCATATCACATGACAATACCCATACAAACCAAGGTATTAAACATCAAAGTCATATCACATGACAGTACCCATACAAACCAAGGTATTAAACATCAAAGTCATATCACATGACAATACCCATACAAACCAAGGTATTAAACATCAAAGTCATATCACATGGCAATACCCATACAAACCAAGGTATTAAACATCAAAGTCATATCACTTGACAATACCCATACAAACCAAGGTATTAAACATCAAAGTCATATCACATGACAATACCCATACAAACCAAGGTATTAAACATCAAAGTCATATCACATGACAATACCCATACAAACCAAGGTATTAAACATCAAAGTCATATCACTTGACAATACCTATACAAACCAAGGTATCAAACATCAAAGTCATATCACTTGACAATACCCATACAAACCAAGGTATTAAACATCAAAGTCATATCACTTGACAATACCCATACAAACCAAGGTATTAAACATCAAAGTCATATCATATGACAATACCCATACAAACCAAGATATTAAACATCAAAGTCATATCACTTGACAATACCAATACAAACCAAGGTATTAAACATCAAAGTCATATCACATGACAATACCCATACAAACCAAGGTATTAAACATCAAAGTCATATCACATGACAATACCCATACAAACCAAGGTATTAAACATCAAAGTCATATCAAATGACAATACCCATACAAACCAAGGTATTAAACATCAAAGTCATATCACTTGACAATACCCATACAAACCAAGGTATTAAACATCAAAGTCATATCACTTGACAATACCCATACAAACCAAGGTATTAAACATCAAAGTCATATCACATGACAATACCCATACAAACCAAGGTATTAAACATCAAAGTCATATAACATGACAATACCCATACAAACCAAGGTATTAAACATCAGTCATATCACATGACAATACCCATACAAACCAAGGTATTAAACATCAAAGTCATATCACTTGACAATACCCATACAAACCAAGGTATTAAACATCAAAGTCATATCACTTGACAATACCCATACAAACCAAGGTATTAAACATCAAAGTCATATCACATGACAATACCCATACAAACCAAGGTATTAAACATCAAAGTCATATCACTTGACAATACCCATACAAACCAAGGTATTAAACATCAAAGTCATATCACATGACAATACCCATACAAACCAAGTTATTAAACATCAAAGTCATATCACATGACAATACCCATACAAACCAAGGTATTAAACATCAAAGTCATATCACTTGACAATACCCATACAAACCAAGGTATTAAACATCAAAGTCATATCACATGACAATACCCCTACAAACCAAGGTATTAAAAATCAAAGTCATATCACATGACAATACCCATACAAACCAAGGTATTAAACATCAAAGTCATATCACATGACAATACCCATACAAACCAAGGTATTAAGCATCAAAGTCATATCACATGACAATACCCATACAAACCAAGGTATTAAACATCAAAGTCATATCACATGGCAATACCCATACAAACCAAGGTATTAAACATCAAAGTCATATCACATGACAATACCCATACAAACCAAGGTATTAAACATCAAAGTCATATCACATGACAATACCCATACAAACCAAGGTATTAAACATCAAAGTCATATCACATGACAGTACCCATACAAACCAAGGTATTAAACATCAAAGTCATATCACATGACAATACCCATACAAACCAAGTTATTAAACATCAAAGTCATATCACATGACAATACCCATACAAACCAAGGTATTAAACATCAAAGTCATATCACTTGACAATACCCATACAAACCAAGGTATTAAACATCAAAGTCATATCACATGACAATACCCCTACAAACCAAGGTATTAAAAATCAAAGTCATATCACATGACAATACCCATACAAACCAAGGTATTAAACATCAAAGTCATATCACATGACAATACCCATACAAACCAAGGTATTAAGCATCAAAGTCATATCACATGACAATACCCATACAAACCAAGGTATTAAACATCAAAGTCATATCACATGGCAATACCCATACAAACCAAGGTATTAAACATCAAAGTCATATCACATGACAATACCCATACAAACCAAGGTATTAAACATCAAAGTCATATCACATGACAATACCCATACAAACCAAGGTATTAAACATCAAAGTCATATCACATGACAGTACCCATACAAACCAAGGTATTAAACATCAAAGTCATATCACATGACAATACCCATACAAACCAAGGTATTAAACATCAAAGTCATATCACATGGCAATACCCATACAAACCAAGGTATTAAACATCAAAGTCATATCACTTGACAATACCCATACAAACCAAGGTATTAAACATCAAAGTCATATCACATGACAATACCCATACAAACCAAGGTATTAAACATCAAAGTCATATCACATGACAATACCCATACAAACCAAGGTATTAAACATCAAAGTCATATCACTTGACAATACCTATACAAACCAAGGTATCAAACATCAAAGTCATATCACTTGACAATACCCATACAAACCAAGGTATTAAACATCAAAGTCATATCACTTGACAATACCCATACAAACCAAGGTATTAAACATCAAAGTCATATCATATGACAATACCCATACAAACCAAGATATTAAACATCAAAGTCATATCACTTGACAATACCAATACAAACCAAGGTATTAAACATCAAAGTCATATCACATGACAATACCCATACAAACCAAGGTATTAAACATCAAAGTCATATCACATGACAATACCCATACAAACCAAGGTATTAAACATCAAAGTCATATCAAATGACAATACCCATACAAACCAAGGTATTAAACATCAAAGTCATATCACTTGACAATACCCATACAAACCAAGGTATTAAACATCAAAGTCATATCACTTGACAATACCCATACAAACCAAGGTATTAAACATCAAAGTCATATCACATGACAATACCCATACAAACCAAGGTATTAAACATCAAAGTCATATAACATGACAATACCCATACAAACCAAGGTATTAAACATCAGTCATATCACATGACAATACCCATACAAACCAAGGTATTAAACATCAAAGTCATATCGCATGACAATACCCATACAAACCAAGGTATTAAACATCAAAGTCATATCACTTGACAATACCCATACAAACCAAGGTATTAAACATCAAAGTCATATCACATGACAATACCCATACAAACAAAGGTATTAAACATCAAAGTCATATCACTTGACAATACCCATACAAACCAAGGTATTAAACATCAAAGTCATATCACATGACAATACCCATACAAACCAAGTTATTAAACATCAAAGTCATATCACATGACAATACCCATACAAACCAAGGTATTAAACATCAAAGTCATATCACTTGACAATACCCATACAAACCAAGGTATTAAAGCTCAAAGTCATATCACTTGACAATACCCATACAAACCAAGGTATCAAACATCAAAGTCATATCACTTGACAATACCCATACAAACCAAGGTATTAAACATCTAAGTCATATCACTTGACAATACCCATACAAACCAAGGTATTAAACATCAAAGTCATATCACATGACAATACCCATACAAACCAAGATATTAAACATCAAAGTCATATCACTTGACAATACCAATACAAACCAAGGTATTAAACATCAAAGTCATATCACTTGACAATACCCATACAAACCAAGGTATTAAACATCAAAGTCATATCACTTGACAATACCCATACAAACCAAGGTATTAAACATCAAAGTCATATCACTTGACAATACCCATACAAACCAAGGTATTAAACATCAAAGTCATATCACATGACAATACCCATACAAACCAAGGTATTAAACATCAAAGTCATATCACTTGACAATACCCATACAAACCAAGGTATTAAACATCAAAGTCATATCACTTGACAATATCCATACAAACCAAGGTATTAAACATCAAAGTCATATCATTTGACAATACCCATACAAACCAAGGTATTAAACATCAAAGTCATATCACATGACAATACCCATACAAACCAAGGTATTAAACATCAAAGTCATATCACATGACAATACCCATACAAACCAAGGTATTAAACATCAAAGTCATATCACATGACAATACCCATACAAACCAAGGTATTAAACATCAAAGTCATATCACATGGCAATACCCATACAAACCAAGGTATTAAACATCAAAGTCATATCACATGACAATACCCATACAAACCAAGGTATTAAACATCAAAGTCATATCACTTGACAATACCCATACAAACCAAGGTATTAAACATCAAAGTCATATCACATGACAATACCCATACAAACCAAGGTATTAAACATCAAAGTCATATCACATGACAATACCCATACAAACCAAGGTATTAAACATCAAAGTCATATCACATGACAATACCCATACAAACCAAGGTATTAAACATCAAAGTCATATCACTTGACAATACCCATACAAACCAAGGTATTAAACATCAAAGTCATATCACATGACAATACCCATACAAACCAAGGTATTAAACATCAAAGTCATATCACTTGACAATACCCATACAAACCAAGGTATTAAACATCAAAGTCATATCACATGACAATACCCATACAAACCAAGGTATTAAACATCAAAGTCATATCACATGACAGTACCCATACAAACCAAGGTATTAAACATCAAAGTCATATCACATGACAATACCCATACAAACCAAGGTATTAAACATCAAAGTCATATCACTTGACAATACCCATACAAACCAAGGTATTAAACATCAAAGTCATATCACTTGACAATATCCATACAAACCAAGGTATTAAACATCAAAGTCATATCATTTGACAATACCCATACAAACCAAGGTATTAAACATCAAAGTCATATCACATGACAATACCCATACAAACCAAGGTATTAAACATCAAAGTCATATCACATGACAATACCCATACAAACCAAGGTATTAAACATCAAAGTCATATCACATGACAATACCCATACAAACCAAGGTATTAAGCATCAAAGTCATATCACATGACAATACCCATACAAACCAAGGTATTAAACATCAAAGTCATATCACATGGCAATACCCATACAAACCAAGGTATTAAACATCAAAGTCATATCACATGACAATACCCATACAAACCAAGGTATTAAACATCAAAGTCATATCACATGACAATACCCATACAAACCAAGGTATTAAACATCAAAGTCATATCACTTGACAATACCCATACAAACCAAGGTATTAAACATCAAAGTCATATCACTTGACAATACCCATACAAACCAAGGTATTAAACATCAAAGTCATATCACTTGACAATACCCATACAAACCAAGGTATTAAACATCAAAGTCATATCACATGACAATACCCATACAAACCAAGGTATGTCTCCTGAATTGCAGCAATATCTACCTTAAAGGCCACCAGTTTCCTCAGCACACAAGCAGCTCTGCTTTGGGATCTCATGACCCTCACATTCTGACTAGCTTGGTACAAGGCCATGATTGTTACAACTAGTCAGTATCACACACAAGACTGAAGTCCTCGGGAATGAGGATGCAAAAAGCCTGACCAAGACTGCTCATAAGCAGTTTGAACATAAACTGTCCATCTCACACCGTGCCTCCCACTTCCAAAAGAAAAGTTAGCTAAAGTGCCCTGTAAAAAAAGGATGACCATAAAAGGACCCTACCTTTCAGATTTAGTAGTTAATTGTTTCGGTGAGAGAAGTTCGTCATCAATCAGTTTCAGTCCTGGGGTCGCCTTCTTGGCTGCTTCAATTATCCTCCACAGAGTTTATTCTGGCTGCCTGTGTCCATTCTCACAAAAGTAGTCATTATGGGGGCATCTTTAAACTTTTGATTATCGAAGACCCATTTACCCCGAGTTTTTGTACTGCATGTAGCCGATGTTGCTGTTGATAACAGTGCGACCTTATGGACAGATTTTATCTAGATCATCCGAGACAAGAAAAATGGATGTGGACTAATAATGTATCTTTCTATCAAAGTGCTTAATTGGATTAGATGTGAGGTAGAAGAGACAATGTAGATTTCCTATCTTGTCTCACATTCAACTCATTCAAACATTCGAACCATAAATTGATTGTGGCCTATTTTACGGCTGTTGGTCTCTTCGGACAGTCCTTTGCTATAAGTCTGCTGCTGGCATTGCCAATAGTGTGGCCTCCTGACCTCAACTAAGGCGGATAACATCTACTGTTCAAACTTGAGCAAGTGTAATGCTGTCACTTGAGCAGAACTTCAGTGCCTCATCAGTGTAGCTAGCCCCGGGAAATTCAACACCTAGGCCAGGCAAGGTAGGACTGGAGCTAATTGCTAAATCTAATGGAAATGTTACTAACATAGATGGTTGACTAATCATCTTCCAGCAAGAGTCGATGTGGCTAGCATTGATAGATGGATGACGGGAGATAGCATCTGACAACCCAACCACCGCCCTTAGAATAAAAAGAGCGTGTTTTTTCAGCTGGAGTTAAGTTAGAGTTTGGAATTAAGTGGCAGAGTAGAGGGTCAGGGTGATAAGGCTCTCTGGTGTAAAGCAAATCAGTTTTCCAAAGATGGACACATGAAAGAATCTTCAAAACATTTAAAAAATTTATGAAACATCCAGGAAGAAATAACAACTCAGAAACCAAGAACTAGATCCGTAATAAGGAAGAAATTAAAGATGGTGAACTGCCATAATTAACTCGTGATCAGCAAAGGCATTCCCCAGACATTGTAGAGGAAACTACCAAGAAATTACCAGTTAATCCAAGAAAGACTTGGGTGCATTCAATCAATAGAATACTCAAGCACAAAAGACTAAGTTAAAACTAGCACAATTATTTCAGTGGTAACACGTGGGAGGCAAACAACTATTTACTGTCTCTCAAACACTGGCGATTGCTATGATAAATGGGCATGACTCACAGAGAAAGAGAGAGAGAGAGAGAGAAGAAATCATAGCTTGCATGATTTGAGTTTGTTAAAGGTACAGCACGTTGGTCTATTCATTGTTTTTCTTTCCTTTTATTTTTTTATCTATTTTTATTCTTTGTTTATCCATTGTTATTCTCTCACGAACCTGAACTGGTCTATAAGCATGAGTTGCCTCTTCTTGGCAATATGAGGCAATGAGGGATCATCTCCCCTGAATAGGAAGTAATCAATGGTAATCTCCACTTATGTCTATATATATAAATATATATATATATATATATATATATATATATATATATATATCACAGACGTTGGCGCAGACATTTACATTTTGTGTTGAGATATGCAGATTGGAAGACCCAGTCGTAATCCGGAACAAACTATGGGAGACCTGTACGCCAGAAACAAATAGGATACTTTTTGAACTTTGTAGGGTCAGAAAAGCTGAACTCTGCCTAAGAGGAATACCTTCTTTCTCAGATACGACTGCTGGCTGTGAGAGAATTACACAAAGAAGTCAACCGGCAGAAATTCCACTCCATGAAACAGAATGAAGGTGAGTCGGTAAGTCATTTCTTATCGTGACTGTGTGGCCAAGCCAAATTTTGTGAATTTTGAATTCAATGTCTGAACGAACAGACTTGCCAGCAGCAAGTGAACTATCAGACGATATGGTTGCCAGGCAAATGAAAGCTGGGTTGCAAAATATTGGACACCAAAGAAGGGTACTGGCAGAGGTAGCTTTGCTTACTACATTAGAGCAGAAGATCTCACAGTTAGTCTTCCTGGAGGGAACAGACAAGTCAACTCCCCATTTTAATGATGCCACATACTCTCTTGCGCTATCTGGTGTACAAAGGTCGAACCAAGAACAGGACAAACAGGAGACAAAGGCTCCTTCAACCCCACAATATACCAAACATCGACCAGCGCAAGGTGGGGGGGGGTGTTACTACTCAACTCCATCTAAAGTTTTTGAGAAAGCTGTTGCAGACTTGCAAGATGGAAAAAGTCAGAGAAAGGTGTCCAAAGACTATGGAATACTAAGGCCATCTGTTGAAAGCTTCCTAAAAGGGTGATCTGGTAACACACTGCCTAGGGTGCAAGGTGGGCAGACAAATTTGAATGGTCCGACCAAATCACTTTCAAAGATTGGTTTGACTCGGTAGCACTTCCATACTGTATGAAGCTGCAAGGAAAAAAGGCTTGTCATCAACCTTCCCTGAAGATATTGTAAGGCAATGTAGAGAGAATAACACTCAGTTCTTTTGATTCCTACCAAATGCAACACACTTGTGTCAGCCACTGCATGTTGCTTTCTGTGCACCAATGAAGGCGGCGTGGAGACGACTGCTCTCTGGGATCAAGAATGTAGCTAAAAAATCTCAAAGCACTCTCTCAAAAAACTTGCTCCTAAAACTTTTGAAGAACCTCATGAAAGAAGAACTAACAAACCAAAGTGATCTTCTTGTGGAAGGCTTCAAGAAATGTGAAATATTTCTTCTTGATAAGCATTAAGTTCTGAAACACCTTCCATAAATTCTATCTATCCATTTGAGTCAATCAGTGAGGTCTTTATTTCAGAGCTCAAAAGAGAAAAATTCAGAACAACCAACACATAGCGAAAAAAAAAAATGGAAATTGCTCCAGGAAAGAGCATTTCAACAAGGGAATATCAGAGATGCTATTCAAGATGTCCCCCACGACAGCAAGTCCCCATCCCTAGGTCCTTTGGCATAGCTGATCCATTATCTGATATGGTTGCTTCCTCTTCAAATGCTGACACAGATATTGTTATCAGCTATAGAGAATCAAACGAAGACGAATGCACACTAATCATGCTAAACCAAAAGAACATTTTCAACCTTTTTGCATGAAAAATGACTGGTACCGTATCAGTATATACCACATGTCAAATTTGTGCAGATTCAATAAAGCTTGTCTGTTAATAAATATAAAGTTCTGGTCATTTCAAAATATATACTAAAATCAATGCGTACATGCTTGTTTTAATGTTGGATAGGCTAAAGTCATCCCATGCCGGGGTGAGTTTGGCCACCTAGAATATCTGCCAACAATTACTAAGCATGTAATATTTGACAAAACGTCTTTTGTTCAACGTGTTCCTGTTCAATTTCTTTATAATCCAACACCAGCAGAAATTTTGTGTGTACCTTATTTAAAAAGATTACAAGCACATTGTGCCTAATTTGGATGAAAGTCACTCCAGATTACTGTATGCCATGAATTTGAGGGGTCCATAATGGAAGCCACAAGCAAAGTATCGAGAAGTGGGGAGTCTAATTCACTAATGGTACTACGGATTTTTCTGCTCATAAGTATGATAAGACACAGCCGGTGAAGTTACAGTGGAGGTGACTATGATGCCTGAAACTCATGCAAGATTCAGACATATACTGAGAAAACCAGTGAGTCAGTGCAGTCATTAGATCTGTACAGTCACTCACAACAACAAAGTAAAATGAACATATTTCTGGCGGATGTAGTTGACGACAGTATCACGTGACACAAGCGACCAATGAGAAAATTTAGAAGATTATCTTTTTAACGCTTTTCCAAAAATCAAAATATCAACAGTAGCAATCTTGTTTTGGAGCCGGTCCAAAAAATATAAAAACGCATCAAACATTCTTTCTTCCCTTCTTTTTCCCTTCTTCCCGCTTCGACGCCACACGAGACTATACCTTTCATTTTTATAACATCGTCACTGCCAAAGCCATCAACACCATGATTACACACGCCACGCGGACACTCAGAAATCACACTTATGCAAACACGCACCCATTCCACACATTTTCTAATTAATAACAATGAATTACTTTCCTCACGAATTACTTTCCTCATGCGAACTTCGCCAGTTAAAACACCAACCTTAAAATAAGGATATTATTTTCACATAAGACTTTTACCTTCTAATCTCATTAATTCCACGAAGGACTTTCATCTAACATTCTAATCATAATGACTTCGAAAGAACTTTCACCGATCGGACTTTTGCTTATTCATCTTGTTGTTTTTGTTAAAAAATAAATGCAGTGCATTTTAAACGAGAAGGAGGTGTCATTTTGTTTTATTCTTTTTTTTTATTATTTTGTTTGGGGCAAAGAGATTTAATTTCACTTAAACTTCTTTTCCCCTACAAATTAGTGACACCCGACCATGAAATGAAACATGCACTTTCTTCTACAACTCTACTGTTCCACATCATGCTATTTTTCCATTTAAACCGGGACCGCAGACATTCGTCTCCACCGACTATGCAAAGAACAGAGACTGGCAATTTAAAGGCTTCCAAATCATTTTCAGGATTAAATCAAGCGAAACAAGAGCATGGTTTCGTCACATTCAGAAATATCTCCAGCCACCCTATCATTAAACATCCCGGTATTTAACCCAGCCAACATCAAATCTTGGTTCATCCAAATCAAAGCTTTATTCGATACAAAGCAGATAATGTTGCAAACGACATGATACACTTACCTGATCAAGAAATTACCTACCAACATCGCGGAGGAGGTAATAGATTTACTCGAAACTATACCAGAAGAAAACCCTTACAGCCGGCTGAAGGAAGCAATTCTAAAACGAACTGGCTTATTGAACGAGTCGATGCTACGCAACCTCTGTACACAGGTTGAATTTGGAGACTGCTATCTGTCACAGTTGTTACGTCACATGCGCACCCTTTTGGGAGATAACAAGATGTCGGAGAACATCAGGAGGAGTTTGTGGCTGGATAAACTTCCAGCATTAACAGTGCAAATCCTCGTGCCAACAGCAGAAGGAACAGAGCCTGACAAACTGGCGGAAATAGCAGACCGGATTCATGAGAACCTCCGGGCACACTGAGTAAAGTTGCTACAACAACAGCCAATGCAACAAAGAGACGAAGAGCAAGCCGAGCTGAAAACAACGGTCGAGAAGCTGTCCAAACAAATACAGGATTTACTGAAGGCAGATCGCCAGTGCTCACATCACAGCAGGTCGCCCTATAGACGAAGGAGTATCAGCAGAAGTCGAAACCTGGAACGCGACAGAGTGGGTGGACACTGTTAAAGTGTCTCTAATTCTCTCTTTCGTTGCAGATGCTTTGTGTGTAGAAGCACAGGTGGGCCTCTTCCAAGACATAACTTAATCACAAGAGGTTAACAGAAGAAGTCTCCGAGCAACAGAGACTATTCCAGTTGCTTACTCAGTGAGGGAACTGTGGTTAGAAGCAAGAAAGACAAGTCTTACCGTGGGTGCTCAGAGAGTGAGTTCAGGTGAAGAAAAGGAAGAACAAACATGGCAGCCAGCATTTTTATTTCATCCGTTCTCGCGTAATCTTGTGTGTGCGTGAAGATGGAAACTATAAAACGATGATCATTTCTCGGTGCTGGGAGATTATTCCTGATTGAGCAAGAGAGAAGGCAACGAGAGTGGAGACAGAGGACTGTAGCGATAATCTTTCTTGAACATTCCGTTTGTGTATTTGAGGTGAACCCCCCCTCATTATACTTCAAGCTATTTTGGCGATGGCCAACGCAGGCTTAAGCAACATGATTAAGCCTTTTAATGGCGATGGTGATGTGGTGGCGTGGCTTAAAAAGTGGACCTTGTAGCAAGGATTCAGAGGTTGGATGATGTGGCCGCAGTAATACCACTGTTTCTAGAAGGGGACGCACTGGCCCTCTATTTGGAGCTCAACGAGCGGGAACAGGGTGACGCGGACGCCATCAAGGGTCGACTGATCGAAGCTTTTGCAGAGGGGCCTTTCGAGGCCTTTAATAAGTTGAAAGATAAGAGGTGGACTGGTGAATTTGTTGATGTCTACGCGAATGAGATAAGGAGATTGGTTGAGTTGTCGGGCATCAGGGGACATGCCATGAGTCACGTAGTCAAAATGACATTCGTTACCGGGTTCCCGGAAGAGATATCAAAAAGGTTGCAGCAGGTCCCGGGAGTGGAGACGCTGGATGTGAGTGAGCTGCTTAAAACTGCAAAAATCTTGGTGAGCACCGAGCCCACGGATCCTGGAGGAACGACAGCAACGGTACAGCAGGATGTGGGCAGGAATCTGCTGAACCCGGGGATGGCATGCTTCGAATGCGGGAGACCACACATGAGAAGAGACTGCAGGAAGTTCTTGCAACAGACAGTGTGTCACAAATGTAATCGGAGAGGCCATTTAGCGGTAAAATGCACAAGTTCGAGAAACTGGCGAGGGGAGGCCGACGCGCCAGCGGCCGCCCCGATTCGAGAATAGTGGCGCACCCGCAGCAGATGCCCAAACAGAAGATTGTGGTGGAAGGACGGGAAGTTATGGCCCTGATTGACACTGGCTGCACCACTACCATGGTGCACACTACCCTCGTCGGAAGATGGAAAGGGAAGGGTGAAGTAGTGGCATTTGATGGGTCGCGAATGAAGTGTCGAGGGAGGAAGACCGTCACTATTGATATTGCTGAACGTCGGATGAGGGTCCATGCAATTGTCACTGATCGCCTGGTGTCTGGCGTCCAAGCCATCATTGGAATGGATGTTATATGCCGCCTTGGAGGTGTTACCATCACATGTAACAATGTGAGGTTCGGACTAGCTGAGTGCGCGGTGACGGAGCAAGCCCCCAGAGGGATCAACAAGACCGGGGAGGAAAAAAAATTGTTGATCAAAGATCAGGACTTCCAAGCCGAATTCAACGGAGAGCGGTGGACGGTGGAGTGGGCATGGAAACATCAAGCGCCATCGCTGACAAACAGGGTGACTTGCTACACAAATTCGCTTAGAGGAGGGGCGAGAAAGGAGTTTGAGCAAGAAGTCGACCGATGGATTGAGGAGGGAATACTGATGCCTTGGACGGATGACGTGGAGTCGGGCATTTTGCCGTTGATGGCCGTTCTGCAAAGAACTAAAGGGAAAGTAAGACCGGTCCTGGATTTCCGAGAGCTATGTTAAGTGCCATACGTGAGGCGACACCGTAGATGTGTGCAGTGAGACCATTAGGGAATGGAGGCAGATGAATGGCGCATCTACGTTGATAGATCTAAAATCTGCCTATTTGCAACTTCATGTTGGCAAGAAGCTCGGGAAATATCAGTTAGTCAAGTACAAAGGCAAAACCTACTGCCTTACGCGAGTAGGGTTTGGGTTAAATTCGGCACCCAAGATTATGTCAACTATCCTCAGGAAGATTCTGGAGACAATGGGAAAGGGAGATGGGGTAGTGAGCTCATACATAGACGACATTCTGTTGAATGAGACTGTGGTAACTGCCAAGGAGGTGGTGGCTCATTTGAAGAGGTTCGGGTTGGTCGCCAAAGAGCCGGAAAAATTAGACGGAGGGGCTGCTTTGGGCCTTAAACTGAAATGAGGTGCGTCAGGTGGCTCAGAGTTTCGCAGGGGAAACGAGATCCCACAACTGAAGCAGGAGCTCAACAGACGTGAACTTTTTTTCCATATGTGGAAAGTTGATCGGACATTACCCCAGCAGCTAGCAGCTGGCTTAGATCAGCATGCAGCTACATAAAGAGACACGCCGAAGGATGAGGAGCGAATGATAAGGTGGGAGAAAGAATGGTCGACATAATGGAAGAACTCCTGAAAGAAACAGAATGGCAAGACCCAGTCTGGAGAACCTGGAACGTACCGCGAACATTGGATGGAGTCGTGTGGTGCGATGCGAGCAGCATTGCAACAGGGGTCATTTTGGAAATTGGAGGAGTAGTTGCGGAAGATGCAGCCTGGTTGAGGAAAAAGAATGACATTAGCCACATCAATGTGGCGGAATTAGACACGACAATAACAGGAGTCAATCTGGCCTTGACATGGGGACTACGTGGCATAAAAACAGACTCTGCCACGGTGTTTGCTTGGCTAAAGTCTCTCATTTCAAGCGAAAAAAAGATAAAAACGAAAGGGGCTGCAGAGATGTTAGTGAAGCGCAGGCTTGGGGTGCTGGCTGAGCTGATGCAAGTGTTTTGTTTTAAGCTTCGCGTAGACATTGTGGCTTCTGAAAAGAACCGAGCAGATGCTCTCACGAGAGTGAAGAAGAGTTGGCTATTGCCAAAGAAAGATGTTGTTGCTGCATCGGATCTAGATGATGTTGGCGTGTGAGAACTGCACAATTTGCACCATATGGGGGTAGAGAGGACTTGGTACTTAGTGAAAAAAGTCGACCCGAGGATCACCAAGGAGCAAGTGAGGCAAGTGGTCAGGACATGCGACAGATGTCAGTCGATTGATCCTGCTCCAAGCACGCATGAAGCTGGCCAATTAGAGGTGAGTGGGACCTGGGAGAGACTGGCATGCAATGTCACCCATTACAGGGGTGGACTTTACCTGACCATGATTGACTATGGGCCCGGGCGATTTGTCCTATGGAAGAAGCTACATGGAGGAACAGGCAATGAAATAGCGGCAATCCTTGATGATGTGTTTTTGGAGCAAAGCTCCGTGGAAGAGTTGTTAACCGACAACAGGACCGCATTCAAGTCAGTAACAGTGACAGAAGTACTGAAGAAATGGAAGATCCAACAATTTTTCAGAGCTGCCTACAGACCCAGTGGCAACGGGATCATGGAGAGAAACCACCACACCATAAAGGCAGTTGCGGAAAGAGGAGGCACCTCACCTGAGCAAGCCATCTTCTGGTATAACATGTCGCCTAAACTGGGACAAGTACCAGAGACGGTCCCGCAACTGTCAACGTTTGCATATTCCTGGAGACATCCCAGGGTGGAGCCGGCAAGCCGAAAAGTACAGGCCACAGGGACAATTAAATTCGGGGATGAGGTATGGGTGAAGCCACCGGGGGCTTCACCCATACCTCATTAGAGGTCGCGTGATTGGGAGGAACACTAGTAACAACATTGTGGCACATTCTCGACGTCAGACCAGCGGAGGGCGAAGCAGTGGAGGGGAGTGTGCAGCCACAGGAGGAGGACGAGACACCTCAGAGGCCAAGTAGAGAGAGGCGACCGCCACAGTGGATGAGAGACTACGAAATGTGATCTTCAGGGAGGCATGTGGTTAGAAGCAAGAAAGACAAGTCTTACCGTGGGTGCTCAGCAAGTGAGTTTAGGTGAAGGAAAGGAAGAACAAACATGGCGGCCAGCATTTTTATTTCGTCCGTTCTCGCGTAATCTCATGTGTGCGTGAAGATGGAAACTATAAAACGATGTTCATTTCTCGGTGCTGGGAGATTATTCCCGATCGGGCAAGAGAGAAGGCAACGAGAGTGGAGACAGAGGACTGTAGCGATAATCCTTCTTGAACATTCTGTTTGCGTATTTGAGGTGACCCCCCCCCATTATACTTCAAGGTGTTTAACAGTGGTAGCAGAGCAGCGATGAAAAAAAAAAATGGCCCAAGCACATGTTTTCACTGATAAGGCGCCTCCACCTTTTGATAAAGAGAAGGATGATTACCAAAAATGGTTGAAGAAATTTAATATTTTGAAATCAATTACAGATGTCGGCAAAAAGAAACATGGTGGATTGCTGATTTTACACCTAGATGAATTATGAAAAGATGTGTGAACAAATGAAAAAAATATTTGGAACTGCCCCTCAAGACTCAAAGTTCAATATCAAAGCAGAAACTGATTTCACAGAAGAACCCACTGTACATGGTACATTTTTTGGTAGAAACTTTCAAAGCAGAAGTAGAGGCCAACATGGGAAAGGCAGATGGCCTCCACGGAATTTTAAAAATGACTCTTCTTTCTCTGTTGGTCGTCATAATAAAGTAACAGAGAGAAGACATTTCAAAAATCCCCTAGATCAATATGGTCAGGTCACTAGATGTTTCAATTGTGCCTCAAAGAATCACTGGGTACAAAACTGTCCAGATAAAATCTCAAGTGTCAGAAATACGTCATACACAACAGAAACATCAGTTGTTGATGATTGTGATTATCAAGATCATTCTAGTGAGGACACTTATCATGAAATAACCTTGTTTCAGGATGTATTTTCCAGCTCTGAAGATATGAAGGGTCTGGTTAGTGAAGCTATGAATAGTGCTGTTCTTGACTGTCGTGCCACAAAAACAGTTTGTGGACAAGTGCGGTTCTCATGTTATTTAGATTCCTTATCAGAAAATGATAGAAAAAGTGTACAATATAAAGATAGCCATAACAAATTCAAGTTTGGTGATGGAAACTGGATTCATGCTTCAAAGACTGCCTGTATACCGGTCATTATTGGCAAGATTGAAACCTCTATCATCACTGATATTATAGATGCAGATATTCCCCTTTTGCTGGCTCAAGATGAGTTGAAATTTACAAAAGCAAAAATTGATGGTGAAGATGATACCGCTATAATTATGGGACAAAAACTTTTGCTATCTTTAGCTAGTAGTCGTCACAACTGTCTTCCTTTGTCTAAACAAAAGCAAATTCTTGTTCAAGCAAGTAGGAATCCAAAGGTCCAGGTTACACTTTGTATTAAGTATATGTCTCCAAAGGATGCTGCCCTAAAACTGCATTGTCAGTTTTCTCACTGTCCTCTGAGGAAAATCATTGAACTTCTACATAGGGAGGGAAATGATAATCAAGAAATTATTAATGAAATCTATAAGATATTGAAGAATTGTAAGATCTGCAAAAAATATCAAAGAGCCCCTCCAAGGTCAATTGTTGGCTTACCCATGGCAACTAGATTCAATGAGTGTGTAGCTGTGGACCTCAAACAATTTGGGAAGGTTTATCTGTTGCATCTGGTTGACCATGCTACCAGACTTTCTGGAGGAACAGTAATAAGAAATAAATCTCCATCTACAGTTGTCAGAGAGCTCTTCAAAGTTTGGATTTCAATTTATGGTACTCCCTGTAGTTTACTTACTGACAATGGAGGAGAATTTGCAAATGCAGAAGTTTTAGAATTCTGCGAACAACTGAATATTAACGTAAAAACAACAGCGGCTGAATCTGCCTGGTCAAATGGCTTATTAGAAAGACACAATCGTAAGAAATGATTTGGAAAACAGTTGCTGATTCTGGCTGTTCACTTGAATTTGCTGTTATGTGGTGTCTCTGTGCAAAGAACAGTCTGATAAATGTTCATGGTTTCAGCCCATTCCAGCTTGTTTTTTCTTGGAATCCTACACTACCATCTCTATTAACAAATAAACCCCCTGCATTGAACCTAGAGGTTTCCAGTGATATCATTAGAGAGAATTTAAATGCATTGCATTCAGCTCGGAAAGCATTTATTGCTACGGAAAATTCAGAAAAACTGAAGAGAGCGCTTAGACACAATGTTAGAACTTCAGGAGACATCAAGTACTTCACTGGTGACATTGTATATTATAAACGTTTGGACAGAAGGAAGTGGAGGGGGCCGGCTACTGTTTTGGGTCAGGATGGTCAGGAAATTTTGGTGAAACATGGTAGCACATATGTCAGAGTACATTCTTACGCCTTCGACTAGAAAATCCCCCAAAATCGGTGATAAGCAGAGTGAACTCGGCAACTTGGAAACATGAATCTACTACAGATGAACAATCTAAAGACTCTCATTTTCAGGTAACAGAAAATAAAACATCATTTGAAGATATATCAGACGATGATTCACTGAGTGACAGCAATAGTGAAGAAAGTAAACTGTGTGTCAATAATAATACTGCTCCAGCAGCAAGCATTAACAAAAATGAAAGCTCTGGCAATAATCTACAACTCCAAGATAGATCATTAAAAGGTGGTGTGAACAAAACAATGACTACCACCTCTCCACCACTTAAGAAGAATATGGAATTAAACATCAAAAAGAATAATTCTGAGTCGTGGGAAGCTATGAAATTAGTATCACGATCTGGAAAATTGGAAAATATGGAAATGAGTGGAATGCTATAAACAAGGATGGTCAGACTTCGGTTATTGATTTTGATAGGAACATATCTTAGGACATTCAAGATTGAAAAATGGATGTCACAGAAGAACTTAAGTCAAAAGAGGAGGTTGGTAATGAAATTGGTGATGGAATCTTAATGTGCTATACTTATATTACTGAAGCTAAAGAAGAAATTCTATCAGCAAAACAGAAAGAACTAGACAGTTGGAAATCAAATAATGTTTACGACGAAGTTGATAATACAGGTCAAACCCTTATATCAGTAAAATGGATTTTAAAAACAAAAATTATTGATGGCAAACACCTTGTTAAAGCACGGTTAGTAACTAGGGGCTTTGAAGAAAATGCCACCTTTAGAACAGACAGCCCTACCTGCCTAAAGGGGAGTGTAAGAGTTGCGTTATGTATCATTTCTTCTAAGGGTTGGAAATTGCATTCCTTTGATTACAAAACTGCCTTCCTTCAGAATCAAAAGCTTGAAAGATCTTTGTTCAGCCACCTAAAGAAGCAAACATATCAAAAGTTTGGCGCTTGAACAAGTCCGTGTATGGTCTTCAAGATGCACCTCGCGAGTGGTACCTTACCTTAAGAAGAGCTGTTCTTGACGTTGGATGTAGGAAGAGTTCGGTTGATCCTGGTGTGTTCTTCTGGCATAATAATGACAATCTGGAAGGAATATTAGTCACTTATGCAGATGATCAGCTGTGGGGTGGTACACAGCAATTTGAAAAGGAAGTTATTGAAAAGCTGAGGTCGTTGTTTGTGGTGGATGTTGAAAACACTAGTGCCTTTATGTATGTTGGAATAGAGTTAACTCAATATGCTGATAAGTCAATCTGTATTAATAAGTATGGCCAAAGTTTGTCTGAAATTGCTATAGACAGATCTGCAGATAAATCTTCTCCACTAAATACGGAAGAGATCAAAATACTCAGATCCACAATAGGTAAAATTAATTGGCTTGCAAACACATCAAGACCTGATCTAAGTTTCAGTATACACCAAGCAAGTATCTCTCAAAAAGCACCAACTATAGAAAACATAAAAAACCTAAATAAATTAGTAAGAGAAATTAAGTCAAGGCCTTCCTCAATATTATTTCCAAAGTCACCCATTACAGGGGTGGACTTTACCTGACCATGATTGACTATGGGCCCGGGCGATTTGCCCTATGGAAGAAGCTATGTGGAAGAACAGGCAATGAAATAGCGGCAATCCTTGATGATGTGTTTTTGGAGCAAAGCCCCATTGAAGAGCTGTTATCCGACAACGGGATTGCATTCAAGTCAGTAGCAGTGACAGAAGTACTGAAGAAATGGAAGATCCAACAATTTTTCAGAGCTGCCTACAGACCCAGTGGCAACGGGATCATGGAGAGAAACCACCACACCATAAAGGCAGTTGCGGAAAGAGGAGGCACCTCACCTGAGCAAGCCGTCTTCTGGTATAACATGTCGCCTAAACTGGGGCAAGTACCAGAGATGGTCCGCAACTGTCAACGGATATAAGATACGTGAAGGGCCAGGACAACACTGTAGCAGACACCTCATCCAGAGCCATGATCACTTCTCTAAATTCCAACTCACTAAGCATGTGAGACAGGCTCGAAGGTGCAGTAAACTGCAAGCTAAATGCACCCAACGGGATAGACACTAAGAGAGGTAAGAGGCGACCGAGAAAAGAGGTAGTGGTGGGATGGACGACAGGCATAGAAAAAAAAACAGTTGTAAACAAAAGAGAAAAAAATAAAAAGGAAAAAAAGGTAGATAGGGCCAGAATGGTATGTGCGAAGGATATTTCTTTTGGCCAAGAAAGTTGTAAACGCTAATTGACCATGACAGCCCGATACGTGAGTGAAAGGAAGGGTACCAATGAAATTCCAATTTACAAAGCGACCATTTTTGGCTGCTCCCTGGTGGGTAAGTGGCCTCTATTGAAAAGACACGTGGCCTTTGTGGAATTGGATTTAGTTCATTTTTATGATCCCTCAAAGTTAATTGAACGAGACAATTCTGGTTTTAATGGCCCGTCAAGCCGGCTGAGATATTCTACTCGATTGCCAACAGAAGAAGAAACAGCCCCTTTTTTGGGCATAGGTGAAGATTTGAGTGACAGCGGTTCCAGCATCCTGATTGGCTAAAGGGCCGAATGAGAGAAAAAGAAGAAGATATAGCTCCCGCCCCCACAATATAAGCAGCGAGTTTTGAGCGCAAGACACACAGAGACTGACAGACACAGAGAGACATCTGCTCCCCTGGGCTCGAACGAGCGAAAAAGCCGACCGCCTGATCGATTGACCCTGTCACGTAGCCATTTAGTTTTTATCGAAAACGAAAGAGCCTTGCAGTTAACAAACGGCCAGTCCCTAACTTAATAGTGAAATACGAAACGACGATTGTAACCTTTTATGAATAACAAGGAATTTTGAATCACAAAAAAAACAAAAAAAAAACAAATATCGACTTGTCTTTTTTAATTTGTTTGGCATGATTGCAGAAATGCTCGACGAGTCTCTTTCAGGTACTGGCTGCTGACATTCTCATCAAAAAGACACGAAGACCAACGATTGGGGAGCGTTCCACTACTAGACGACACGCGGGTGACATAAGTGTCACACATGGAATTGATAGCATGAAAACAGGAATCAGACACAACACTTAAAGATGTTCAGGAAAACACATCCTTACAACTCGAAAAAATGCCCGTACCCTTCAATACAGTGATTGTTTATTGCAACGCAGCAAAGAAACAACCACGACCATACATACCACCTAGTCTCAGACGACAAGTTCTCCAACATCTTCACAATTTATCTCATCCAGGAAAAAGAGCTACTTTAAAGCTAATTACGCAATGTTTCCTGTGGCCGAATATGAAAACAGATATTCGAAATTGGACTAAGACGTGCATACCTTGTCAAAAGCACAAAATTCACAAACACACGAAATCACCACTGAGTTCCTTTAGCACACTGATGATAAATTCACCAACATCCACATCGATTTGGTACCCACTTCAAAGCACACCCACATTCTGACTATCGTCGATAGAATCAGCAGATGGCCTACTGCCATAGCTGTTAAGGATATTTCAGCTTCAACAATAGCCAGAGCCATACTTCAGGACTGGATAGCCATTTTCGGAGTACCCACAGTCATTACGACAGACAGAGAATAGAGGGTAAGCCCTTAGAAATAAAATTCCTCCCAGAAAAAACACCAACAGCAATTCACATGCTGATATCTGTTCCGCATCACTGGAAGAAAAAAGTGAAGCAGGACATATGTTACATGGAAAAGGGCTGTCTCCTTCGATGTAAATAAGAAGAATATTAGATAAATGAAAATGAGATTAGGATAAGCCTAGAATCGAACCCTGTAGGCAAGGTTAAGAAATGGAAGGTTAGAAATTAAGTCGATTGTCTGATTCTTTTAGAAATCTGAATATTAAAAAGTCAGTTAAAAGAATGGACAATGCAAATTAAAATATATTGTTTAAAAAATAGGTTAGGTTAAAAAATAGGTTAGGTTAAAAAATAGGTTAGGTTAAAAAATAGGTGAGGATTCTTTTGTTTGCCAAAAGTGTGTTTGGACAAACATATGAAAATCCACGTGAAATTAATCACGTTTGAAAAACACACTTCTGACGTCATAGACAAAGGACATTTTTCCATATAAGATTTTATTGATTCGGATTTTAGTTAGTCAGCCAGAGAGTAGGTGAGACAGTTAAGAGTCAGTTGTAGAGGAGAGTCTCTTAAAGACGAAGGGTAGAAGATTAACCATGTAGATCCAAGTTTGAATTCCTGACGTCATCGACCAGCCGATCCGATGAATAAAGAAATCATCATTATGCTGTACCTGTTGTTTTGTGTCATCCTTCATCACAAACGAAAGGTAATTGTGTTTATCATCTTATAATGAACATTGTGTAACCCTTCGAAGATTATGTATCTCCCCTCCGCTGTGTTAAGAACTGCACTATACATCACTCAGTCCATATTTAATATGAAACCTCCAAGAATTATCTCAGTCAGATATAAATATTTTCTCTCCCTAATCATCACTATCGTTATGTCCGTATTATGAGTCCCGTTATATATGTGCCCCAATATGAACTCCCGTCATCTTTAAATATGAAACCCCTGCTACACAACACATGAATAGAGATGTTGCACTGGGGATAATAGAACTAATACCAGTAGGCACACGTACTACTTGGTGTTCAAGAATGGTGGTCACGCCAAAAAAGGATGAGTTTCCAAATCAGACAGTGGATCTACAGAAGTTGGATGATGTCACTAAGAGGGAAACACATCACACCTCATCTCCATTCAGTAAGGTCTCAATGATACCTGCACACACCAGAAAAACGGGACTAGATGCATGGAATAGGAATCACAGTCTATCGCTATCTCCAGCTGTATGGGACACTACTACATTAATTACCGAGTGGGGATAATATTGGTACTGTCAAGCCCCCTCAAGGATTTCATGGATCAGAAGATAAGTACACACGTTAGTTTGATGACATCACTATGGATATGGCCCATAAAACCCGATATCTCCTATAGGACAACTAGATAGAATCTTTGATCTATCACATGATTGATTATATAAATCACTGTGCCAATATAAAGGGATTGTGTTTAATTCAGACAGGTTTCACTTTTCAGAAATGGAGGTAGAGTTCACAGGGTTTTTAGTTACTGCGAACAGTGTTTAACCCACAAAAAGAATGACAGAAGCCATCCTTAAATTTCCTACTCCAACAAATATCCTGGTTTGGACTTGTGAACCAGGTGTTGTATTTCTTCTCATAAACAAAAGTTATGGCTTCCTTCCAAGAGTTATTGAGGCCGAAGAAGAGAAAGTTCAATTGAGATGAAACACTAGAGTGCATATTCCAAGAGCTGAAGAGAGTGATAGTTGGAAGAATCGAGAAATATATCCAAACGTTCAAAATGAACAAAGTGGTAGGACTTGCGACAGATTATAGTAAAACAGGAATATCATATTTCCTATTTCAGAAACACTGCAAATGTGAGGGTGAATTGAACGAGTTGTGGGGATAGTCATTGGACGCTCATTGTGGCTGGAACCGATTTTACAAATGACACATATATCGTTATATGAAAAGAGAAGTTTTAGCCGGATGTTCAATCTCGTTAGTCCAGACTTACTAATAACAGTGGATCACCTACCATTAATAAAAATATTTTCAAAGCAAGCCCTGGAGAATATAAAAAACTCCTGCTTGTTAAATTTCAAGGAAAAGACACTTATGTACAAATTCCAGATAAAACATTCTCCTGGAAAACTCAATTTAGCTCCTGATTGTGCATCCCGATACCCAGCAGGTACTCTACTAAAAAAAAAAATATGACCAAATGATTGACACTGCAGTTAAAGTCACTTTCACGTCCGTGTACGGAAATGATCCTAAATTGAAAGCTATTACATGGAAAAGGATTATTGCCGTGGCAGCCACAGATGAAGAATGCAGAACCCTTAGAGATCTAATTCAAAATGGATTCCTTAGACATGAAACCATATCCCACCCATGGCTTGAGTTCTTTGGCCTATGTGTGAAGAATGATACTGCCTAGAAGGAATTATCAAAGGCAACAAAATCTTGATACCTCGACAACTGCATGCAGAGGTATTAGAATCCCTTCACTCTGCACATCAAGGCATACATTGTATGCTGGTGAATGCAAGACAACAATTGTTTTGGCTGGGTTTACATGCTAAAATCAGGCAAACCAGACCCCAGTACCGCACGTGCAACACAATTGCTCCATCTCAGCCTAGAGAACTCTTAATGCCCCCAGCAGACCCAGAATTTCCATTCCAATAAGTGGTGGTCTATTTTGGCGATATACAGGGTAGGAACTTCATGGTGTGCACGAATCGATATACTGGATGGGTCGAAGTGGCCCTAATGACATTGGGAAGGGCCAAAATGGTAAGCAATACCTTGACAACTTGGTTCTGTACTTATGGTGCACCTGAAGAAATTTCTGCGAACAGTGGACTACCATTTGGATTCCAGGAGTACAACTCCTTTTTTAGGAACTGGGGTATATGGAAATGTACCTCATTGGCTTATTATGATCATAGCAACAGTCACGCAGAATTAGCTGTTAAAACTGCAAAACATACACTAGCCAACAACATGGACAATTATGGGCGCCTATGCCATGATCGGGCTGCTCGGGCATTACTAACCCATCTGTTACAGTTTTTATGTCCTAGTCTAGGGGTAAAGGAACGCTGAAAACATATTAATTAAAAATAAAAAGAGTAAAAAAAGATAATTTGAAAAAAGATATTTTATTTCAAAGAAAAAGAAAACAAAAAACAAAATAGAAAGGAAACAAAATTACTTATAAGATTGTTACAATCGTAAACAGTGCAATCATTAGTTATTTCCCTTTTGATTAAAGTAATTGTTTTTATTCATAGTAATGTTTTTTAATATTTTAGATATGAATGCTTTTTGGTCAAATATAATTCAGAAAAATCTATATTTACCAGTTTTTGATGAAAGAGATTTTTTCTCTGTATTTTGTTGTCCAGTTCATCTGTTATTTAACGACTCGAATTTTGCACCAAAACCAGTCAGTCGATGCCAGCACAGCACGCCATAAACAAACAGCTTGACTACATCATCGTTGACGTTAAACTCGTGTGCACCCATCATTTGATTCTCGACGTGGAGATGGACTTTTTACCCTTTTCTATTCTTGGCTGAAGTAAGCAATGGATTTTATGTTGTCTAATATTCCTAAAAATGACTGGTTATTTTTAACCTGGAACTTTGACTTTTCCTGCTTCATTTCATAAAGAACATTTTATTACCTCAGTCGCAGGAACTTATTTTACATCATTTCATAAAGAGCATTTTATTACCTCAGTCGCAGGAAGAGACTCTCAATTAAGAAGAAAATTTCTGGTCTTCTCTTTTCACTTATTTATAATTTTGAGAAAATAAATTTTGTATAAAATTTATTTTATGCCTCGGTCATTTTTGTTTGATTGTTCAACTCCATTTTACACATTTTTCTATTTTTTTTTTAAAGTTTGCAGGACTAATATCGACACCCGTAATCCCGCAACACTATCACCAGTGTTTGCACCAACAATATTGAGGCCCAGTGGTCTCACATTAAAAGAAGATTAAAGTATGTAACGGGATCAGCGAGAGATATGAAATGGTCTCATGTCGACAAGGCCATGTATCGAGAGGCATACAATATGAAAAAGGACTTTAAAAGTTCGAAATATTTCTACTGCATATTCGTGGAATTTATAGCGATAAAAAAAGTAAAAAAGAAACCAAAAAAACTCACTTTTCATAAAAACAAAAAAATACTCATGCAGAGAGTGATCAAGACATAACTCAGCGTACGCCCGTCTTTTCCTGGAACATGGCGTCAACAGTCGGAGTAAGCTGAGCATTGCCGAAGAAATTAAGCCATTTGACATAACATAAAGCTGAGCAAATGACAATGTAGCGTGATGATTTTCAATGTGACGCGCGTTCGCGCGAGTTGAAAATTCAAAGTAGCAGACAACAATCATGAAGAGGAAGAAAAGAAAGCAAGTTAGTTAAAAAAGAAAAAAAAGCACACCATTTCACGTAAGGAAAAAGAAAACATGAATTTTACAGCATTAGCTGAGCAGTTGAAAACACCAGCGGGAGATCTGGAATTTTGTCAGAATAGGAAATTACTAGCACGTACGAAAACGTGTGCGTCTTGTGGACATAGATGTTCTATTATTGTAACATAGATGCACTCTTATTGTAAGAAGTAAAGTAAGCGTGTCAGGCTAGCAAATGCCAAACGTTTACCTCGATCCGGACTGGAACTTTTTTTGCAAAGTCAAGTCTAGGCTGGCAATTGCCATAATACTAAAACTAATCTACTTGTGGGTGTTCGAGAGAGCAACACAAAAAAGACCTCCAGCGTGAATGTGGAATTCGCTCGACGCACACCATCGCTGACTGGAAGAATTTCTTAAAAGATATTTGTGGGGAATATTTTCTAAGGAATCCCCGGCAGATAGGGGGCCCAGGCCATATGGTGGAGATAGATGAAGCTTTGTTTAACCGTAGAAAGCATAATATCGGCAGATTACTCATACTGGTAATGCAGAACCCTGACTTTGGTGGATACGACCCCTGCCGAAAAGGAGGGTTTCTTGGTGAGTGTACCAAACCGAAATGCTAAAACCCTCCTTCCATTAATAAAACAATATATCCTGCCAGGGCCAGGGTCGTATCAGACTGTTGGAAGGCATACAGCAAAGTGGGGGAGAGGGGTATTGCCATTTGACGGTGGACCACAGTCTTCACTTCATAGATCCTGAAACGAAGGCTATGGCGAATCATGTGGAGCAAATGTGGAAGGAAGCAAAGCAACACAACAAAGTAGAATGCGGGACCAACCGGGAGCTTTTAGACACATATCTCCTAGAATTTATGTGGAGGCAAACATTTGGTAATACTCCGTTTGTCTCCATATTAGCTCACATCGCCGAAAGCTACCTGGTTGATGACGAGTTTCCTTGCATGTCCATTTTGCCATTGTATGATGCTCTCCAATGGTCTGAGGAAACAACAACATCTGTTTTAAAATGAATATATATATATATATATATATATATATATATATATATATATATATATATATATATAATACTTGTTTATTGTTATATAAACATGCTCACATCCTGCTGCTACAAATAGCCACTTGTTTCAATCAAACAACAGATATCATCAGGCAGCGACTTGACTATTCAAAAGTTCCAAGGCAGTTTTCTTTCTTTTTCTAGTTTCCAGGTTTTTCCTTAGCAATGAAAAAAATTGTTTTGTTTCAACTTTTCTATTTTTTCAGGTTTCCTTAAAAAACAAAAATTTCCTTGAAAGTATTTATTTGACTTACCTTTGAACCTTTTCTCGAACAAAAAACACCAAAAAAAAGAAAAAAAAAAAAAGTTTTTTTTTCTATTTTTATTGAAAAAAAATTTAAATAAAAATAAACTTTATAAACACAAAATTCCTTGAAAGTATTTAGTTGACTTACATTTGAACCTTTTCTCGTAAAAAAAAATTAACATTATATATATATATATATATACATATATATATATATATATATATATATATATATATATATATATATATAAACATTGTTATAACATTTTCCTTTACAGTTAATAAAACTTAAAAATTAAGGTACGTTTTTCTTTTCTTTTTATGTTTTCATCGGTGACGCTTCGCTTAATTTCCTCGGCGACGCTTGGCTTACTCTGGCTGTTGACATCATGTTCCGGGGAAAGTCGGGTGTGCACTGAGTTACGTCCGGATCACTCTCTGCCTGAGTACCAACGAAAGTTTAAAAAACCTAAAAAACTCATTTTTCATAAAAAACAAAAACAGTAAAAACAAAATAGCAACAACAACAAAAAAAAGCTCACTTCTCATTCTGCACTGAGAAAAAAAAAAATTTTTTTTAACTACAAATGCGGTTCATGTCTATTTACTCTCTATCGCCCCCATCACAGCAGAGTTACTATCTTTAAAAGCATATCTGAGAAAATTGACCAAGTTCTATCAGCATATCCTTCAGCTAACATTCACGTATGTGGAGACTTCAATGTTCATAATGTGGAATGGTTGACCCACTCAAACAAGACCGATGTTGAGGGAAGCTTCTGCCATGATTTCTCCATTGCTTATGACCTCACTCAGATTGTTCACAAACCCACCCGTGTGCCCGACAATGACGGCCAGTATGCGAGTCTCCTAGACCTTTTTCTCACAACTTGCCCTGAACTATGTTCAGTTTCCATTCTGTCTCCTCTTGGATCTTCCAACCACTCAGTTGTATCAATTAAGATAAAAATGAAATGTAATAAGTCCTCAGACATACCTCTCCATCATACAGTATATCGATACACTATGACTGACTAGGATAGTTTCTGTACATTTATATCGGATCTTCCTCTGCGTTCCATGTTTAAAAAGGATGTGTCGTCTATAGTATCAAACCTGACGGAATGGTTAATTGTAGGTATTGACCATTTCATACCCTCGAAAAAGTTCCAACAAAAACCTAACAGCCAGCCATGGTTTTCTCCAGAATGTGCTGCTGCTATTGCACACAGAAATCACTTTTTCCACTGCTTCCAACGTAATAGATGTATGGAAACTAAAGCCGCTTTCAGGACTGCCAGCAACCATTGTAAGAAAGTAATAAAGAATGCAAGAGAGTTATATGCTCAGTCCATCAAGTCCAAAGTAGCTGAGCAGCGGCTTTGTTCCCACCAGTTTTGGCAAATAGCAAACAGAATCCTGAACTATCATCAATGGACCTGAGTTAATCTCGTCAGCATCAGACAAAGCCAAGAACTTTGCAGCTAATTCTACCCTTTGCGATTAAGACCGCCAACCCCCAATATTTCCTCTTGTATCAGAAAACATGCTATGTGATATACAAATATCTGTACGTGATGTTGCGAAACTAATCAAAAACCTTGATTCCAGTAAAGCAATCGGCCCTGACAGTATTCCAATTATAGTACTCAAAAACATTCAACCAGAACTAGCACCCATACTTACAAAACTGTTTAAACGTTGTCTTAAGGAGAATTGCTTCTCATCACTCTGGAAAATCTCATCAGTATGCCCTGTATTTAAGAATTCAGGTGATCGCTCATCCCCCTTGCAGTACAGGCCAATAAGTCTCCTGTGCATCATGAGTAAGTTGCTGGAATCTGTGTTAAATAGAGAAGTAATCAACCATCTCAGCAAAAATAACCTTAGTGACACACAATATGGTTTCCATTCTGCTAGATCTATAGCAGATGTGCTTACAGTTATATCTCATAGGATTAGCGAATCTCTCGACAGAGGTAACCTTTCTAGGGCAATTGCTCTTGACATATCAAAGGCCTTTGGCATAAAGGTTTACTTCACAAAATCTCCAGCTATGGTATAGCTGGAAATGTCTTCTCAATTATTAAATCATTTCTCTCTGATAGGTTCATAAGAGTAGTAGTTGAGGGGCAAAAATCAGAAGCTCACAGTATTAATGCTGGAGTCCCTCAGGGGTCCATCCTGGGCCCAACTCTTTTCCTGATCTACATTAATGATCTTCCAAATCACATCCTTACATCATTTGTAGACATTTATGCTGATGACACTACCATTTATGGTAGCACATCTAAGACAGTAAACGACCAAGTTCTCTCCAATTCTCTCTCCTCTGATCTTGAGCACGTAGTAGTACAATGGGCAAAGGGGTGACTGATTACTTTTAATGCATCTAAAACCAAGCTTCTATCTTTAAATTATCAACATTCTGATCCACATCTGGCATCAATTGAAATGAATGGCTGTCGTCTTCAGGAGGCCTCAAGTTTTGACAATCTTCTGGATTTGACCTTTACTCCTGATCTTTAATGGAATATGTACATCAAATAGGCCGCTGGAAAAATGGTGGGATCCTTCTATCGATCCAGTAGATATCTCACTGCTGATACAATTCTCTATCTATATAAGAGCCAGATATGTCCAAGGATGGAATACTGTTGCCACATATGGGCAGGAGCGGCTAGAAAAGACTTGTCCTGCCTTGATAGAATTCAAAATAGACTTCGTGGCCTGATGGGAGATGTCCTTTTCTTTTTGCTGCAACCTCTATCTCACAGAAGAGATGTTGCGAGTTTGTCTCTGCTTTATCGTTATTTTCATGGAAAGTGTTCGACTGAGCTTCAGTCTATGGTCCCCCCTCGCCAAACTTTCACAAGAAACACTCGTCTAGCTGAAAACACTATCAATAATTCCCCCCACTCTTTATCTGTGCCTAAACCTAAACATAGATTCCATGATCAAAGCTTCTTTCTTAGAACTGCACGCCTGTGGTATTGTCTTCCGTTTTCCTGCTTTCCAGCCGTCTATAATATGGTTGTCTTCAAGTCCAACCTGAACAAGTTTCTGATGAGCCGTTTCACTTAAGTTAACAAATTTACCGAACTTCCATTACTATCGATTACTATATTGTCCTTTTGACTACTGTACATTCTTTAACTCTTATCCTTGAGTGGCTTATCGGCCTTGATAAGTGGTGACGCCTATGTAAAAAAAAAAAAAAAAAATTATTTTTATTTTCTATTCTTTCTTGATATTTTCTTTTGATTTCCCCACATTTTTCGTGTTTACTAGAATGTTGTAACTAAAAAGTGACCACCCCTTCGACGTAACTCAGCATTTGCTTCGCTTGTCCAGCGCATGACGTCAACAGCTTGGGTTTTGCTGCTGTCTGACGAAACATGGTCATCAGCCAATCAAAACGCTGCACGCTTAGTGTCCACTCGATGTGCGTGCGTCGAGCAGCAGACAAGAATTTCGATATGGGTGTTCGAGATGGCGGTGACTAGGAATCTCCAGTGCGAATGTGGGTTGTGGTTACGCCACACAATTGTGGACTGGAACAATTTTGTGTGAGATATATGCCGGGATTACTTTCTCAGGAATCCCCGGCAAATAGCAGGCCCAGGCCATAAGGTCAAAAATCGATGAGTCTGTCTTCAATCACTAGAAACACAACGTCGGCAGACACTAACCGCTACAAAATAAAATGTATTAATGAAACGAATGGAAGGAAGGAAGAAACAATTGTTGAATAAACAAACATGTCATTTATTTTCCGTTGGAAAAATGGTTTAGGGAAACACGTGTTCAGTTCAGTCATTGATGACTACGTGCGTGGAAAAGGGATAATGTAGTAGAAAGAGAAATAGCAGTCCAGCATGTAGAAAAAATGAGGGGGAGAATTTACCTCAGTAAATTTGTGCGTGCATGATAGTAGTCGGCTATGTGGGAGTGTCTTCAGACCACACGTTGTGGACGCAACCTTGTTTGGTCGAAGAGCCAAGGCAAAAGAAATAAAGAGAAAAAGGAAGTTGAAACGTGTTGTTGGCTTTTATACTGGAGTCAGTGTTCTGACTGCGCATGTCTGGATTTCACTTAAAAGGAAATGACGTCATCAATGTGTGCATGTTTGCGTGCGTGCGTGCATACATGTGTGTGTGCGTGTGTGTGAAGAAAAGTACGTTGCACATGTCTAACACCGGTCTGGGTCTTCGGTGGATATGCCAACCCCGCCGGAAAGGAGGGTCTTTTGGTTAACCTATCAAATAGGAATGCCGAAACTCTCCTTCCACTAATAAGAAAATACATTCTGCTGGGGACCACGGTCATATCAGACTGTTGGAGGGCTTACAGCAAAGTGGGAGGAGAGGAGGGGTATCACCATTTAACGGTGAACCACAGCCTTAATTTTACAGATCCCGTCGTAACACAGGCAACAACAAATCATGTGGAGCGGATGTGGAAGGAAGTGAAGCAGCGCAATAAACGAGAATGCGGAACCAACCAGGAGCTTTTGGACACATATCATTTAGAGTTTATGTGGAGAAAAAAGTTTGGTAGACAGCCGTTTAACCCCATAACCCACATCGCCGAAAGCTACCCGGTTGGTAAGGAGCTTCCTATCACATTCGCTATCTCATTTTTTTTTTTTTTTTTTTACACAGGCATCACCACATTATCATGGCCAAGAGGCCACTCGAGGATAAGGGTTAAAGAGTGTACAGTAGAAATTAGGCAATATAGTAATCATTAGTAATGGAAATTCGGTAAATTTGATAACTTATATGGAACTGCTCATCAAGAACTTGTTTACGTTAGACTAGAAGACAACCATATTGTAGTCAGCCGGAAAGCAGAAAAACGGAAGACAATTCCACAGGCGTGCAGTTCTAAGAAAGAAGCTTTGATCATGGAATCTATGTTTAGGTTTAAGCACAGATAAAGAGTGGGGGAAATTATTGATAGTGTTTTCAGCTAGACGAATGTTTCTTGTGAAAGTTTGGCGAGGCCATAGACTGAAGCTCAGTCAAACGCTTTCCATGAAAATAACGATAAAGCAAAGACCAACTCACAATATCTCTTCTGTGAGATAGAGGTTGCAGCGAAGAGAAAAGGACATCTCTTACGAGGCTACAAAGTCTATTTTGAACTCTATCAAGGCAGGACTAGTCCTTTCCTGCCCATATGTGGCAACAGTATTCCATCCTTGGACGTATCTGGCTCTTATATAGATAAAGAATTGCATCAGCAGTGAGATATCTACTGGATCGATAGAAGGATCCGACCATTTTTCCAGCGGCCTTGGCAACAGATTTGATGTACGTATTCCATTTAAGATCAGGAGTAACGATCAAACCCAGAAGCTTGTCAAAACTTGATGCCTCCTGAAGACGAGAGCCATTCATTTCAATTGATGCCAGATGTGGATCAGAATGTTGATAATTTAAAGAGAGAAGCTTGGTTTTAGATGCATTAAAAGTAACGAGCCACTCCTTTCCCCATTGTACCACATGCTCAAAATCAGAACAGAGAGAATCGGAGAGAACTTGTCGTTTACTGTCTTAGATGTGCTACCATAAATGGTAGTGTCATCAGCATAAATGTCTACAAATGATGTAAGAATGTGATTTGGAAGATCATTAATGTATATCAGGAAAAGAGTTGGGCCCAGGATGGACCCCTGAGAGACTCCAGCATTAATACTGTGAGCTTCTGATTTTTGCCCCTCAACTACTACCTTTAACAACCTATCAGAAAGAAATGATTTAATAACTGAGAATACATTTTGTTGAGTGGTGCATTTTAGTGAAATAAAGACAAAAATGAACAGGAATTCAAAGGAGGAAAATAAAAACACGTGTTGACTGATGAGGAGAACTCTTTATTTTAAAAAGGGGAAGAACAAAAAGGGGTTATGGAATATGTACAGGGAAAAGGGAGGTAATAGAGATACAAGAGTTATCGGACTTTCAACACCCCCCCGCCGCTTGCTCTTAGAGTGTGAGCGTATATTTTTATTATTATTTATTTATTTATTTATTTATTATTCATTTTTTTTTTTGGTGTGTATAAAAAAGAATATGCGTATATATAAGAGCATCATATCGGCAAAAAGACGAATTTAAAGCCCGAATAAAAGTGGTTTCAATTTTTCTAGTTTTGCTCGGGTTGGGGGTTTGGTCATGATGTCTGCGAGCATGTCTGTTGTGGGGCAATAGATAATTTTTATGTTGCCGTTGTTCAAAGCGTCCCTGATGAAATGATATTTTATGTCTATGTGTTTAAAGGTTTACTTCACAAAATCTCTAGCTATGGTAACCATAGCTAGAGATTTTGTGAAGTAAACCTTTATGCCATACCCTATCAAAGGCCTTTGATATGTCAAGAGCAATTGCCCTAGAAAGCCCACTTTGTCGTCTGATGCATGCCCCACCCCCCAAAAAGTCTGAGGAAAATACATCCTCCTGAGAAAATATGTTCCTGGCAAAAAGAAAAAAAAAAAAATTCACAAGGATTCTGGTTTTAAAAAAAAAATCCTGGTTTAAAAAACAAACAAACAGTTTTGTTCCTTTCCTTTTTCTTTTTTTTTTTTTTTACGTAAATAGTTGAAAAAAAAAACTTTTCATAAAAAACAATTACTTTTTGTTAAAAAAAAGTAAAATGATACCCCCAAAAATATCATTTTTGTTGGTTAGCTTACGTAAATAGTTGAAAAAAAAACAAACCAAAAAGGTTTCATCAAAAACAATACTATTATTTATTTACCAAAGATGTTTTATACGTATTTATTTTTCGAACAGTAATACTAATAATAAAATTTAAAAAAAAAAAAACATAAATGAACCGTAGGTTTTTGCTTTTGATTTATTTATTTTTGGATGTTTCTACATTTACAATTTCATTTTACAGTTATTTTGTAGCGTTGTTTTTTTTTTTTTTATCGACAACGCACGGTTTTATCTGGCTGTTGACGTCATGCGCCGGACAAAGCCGAGAAAATGCTGGTTCGTTAAATGCACAATAATAATCCACTGAAAAAATTGCGAAAAAAGTGAACAGAAAAAAATGGGGGGGGGGGGGGGGGTGATTGTCATTCAGGTCCCCTCAATTTTCTATTTAACTTAGTCAAAATTGTGGGGATGAGGGAGGGGTTCAGCAGGGGTTTTTCTATTAATCTACAAAACACGTTTTGACCTTTTGGTCAAGATCAAAGTCAAGATCAAAGTGTAGTATCTGTTCTCTCAGTTACTAAACTTGACCCACCACCGGGTTTTCGGGCTAGGTTAAGGTGTTTTTTCTTACTAACCTTTGTTAGCAAGGACCGACCCCCTCCTTTGGGGAGTCAGGACCTAGAGGACCGACTCCACATTTGTGGGAGCTTGGACCCGGAAACCGATCCCCTCTTTTGGGAGACTGGAATCTCGGGACCAACACCACTATCGCTGGTAGTTGAGACCTTCTTTTTTCATTTGTTGTTTTTGCATGTTGTTTTTTCTTCGTTTCGGTCTCACTTCTCGAGACTGGGATGGTCTAATTTCTCCACACTTAATTGCCTGAGCAGCACTCTGACCTGCCAGGCCAAAACTTTGTCTATCTTCGCTGCTCTCCCAGTGGATCGAGCAGACAGGGTTCTCTTTCTCGCTTCCGTTGGGGTAAGTTAGTGGGTAGGGTGACGTGGGGTAGGGCGGGTGCTTCGTTTCTGCTCCCCTCTGTGGGCAGGGATGCCTATCCCCTCTCTCTCTTAATTGCGACGCGGCACTCTGACCCGCTAGCACCCACTGCGTCTTTCTTCTCTGCTCTCCCCCCTCGCGGGGGGATCTGAGCTGCTAACCCGACATCCCCGTGAGGGGAAGTCAAAAACTCTAATTTCTTCAAAGTCCGCTCCTCCCCCTCCTCCCCCTCCATTCCCCTGGGTTTTCTTTTCCCCCACTACACTTTGGTCTGCGCCAGCGGCCAGTGCAACCGCCACGATGCCAGGCAGGAGGGGTACGTCACCCCAAATGCGCAGCATCTCAACTGCGAACGACTCCCTATGTGAAGGAGCTGATGCATCTCCCGGCGAGACGGCGCCAGGAAACAAGGTAGGGCCCCGGCGCGCGGCGACCTTGGAAGAAAGCGGGAGGGTAGGGCCGCAGCCCGCGGCGACCCCCCAAAAAGCACCTGCAACCGCTCCCCACGAGGGCAACCCAGCGGAAAAAGCTGCCGTTAAGTCACTAGCTGGGGAAAGTGCAGAACCCAGCCAACCAGCTGCACCCCAGGACGGCAGAACCAAGGGAGGAAGACCGGGGAACCCATCCCCCGCTCCCCCAAAGGGCGACTCCCCAACAGAAAAGGAGGAAATCAGCACCGCGGACCAAACCGAGGCGCTGGATGAAGACGTAATAGCCTCCATCTGCTCACTATTCGGCGGGGAAGACAGTGATTGGCCCCCCAACACTCCCCAAGAGGACCAAATACGGAAAAGGGGTGACTCTCCGGCCAGTGGTAACAAAAGCAAGCTGGAAGGAGAGACACCCTTGACAGTACCCACCAAGGCTCCAGCTGGGAACACGGCACCAGAAGGGGAGACACCTCCATCCCCCAAGGGGACAGCCACCCAGCAAAGGAAGAAAATAAGAAAAGGGAGCGGCCCGGAAAGCAAACCAAGCCAGGACGAAACAACGCCAAAGACACAATGGCCTACTTTGCCTGGTAACGGCCCAGTTCCGAAACCAAAAATGCCCATAACAAGAGAGAGCCCCACAACACCAGCTACGCCCCCCAACCCGAGTCCAGCTGACACCCACCAGGATGGAGGACCGGCATGGGGCCCCAAAGAGCAGCAAGGGAAGTTGACGCCCGAAGACTACAGAGCACTCTTCGACTCCACTTACAAGGAGTATACCCAGGGGAACAACATCCAACCCCTCCCGGGTCAAGTGGAAGTTCTGGAGAAAAGAGTGCTCTCGCTGATAACTTCAGACACCAAGACAAGGGGTCTGACGGGCGTCAACAAGGACACTATGATGAACGTGTTGCTGGAGCAGAACATTCCCGCCAACTACATCTGTAGAAGGAGTTACGCACAGTGGGATGTTCTGCTCCCCACCTCCGAAGACGCAGTCAGGCTGTCCAGGACCTGCCATCAGAGCAGGAACATAAAGCTCCAACCCATCTATATGAACAAGAGGAGAGCAAATGTTTCTGCTCTAAACGTCCCCTGCTATATGGAGGCCAAACAACTGGGGGCTATCCTAAGCCAGTATGGAGACGTAGAGGAAGTCACCCCGGTCCGCGGATTAAGAAACATCATGACCGGGGACTACAAAGTCCAGATGGTCCTGGACAAGGCTGGATTCTACGCCATCCCAGCCACACTCAAGTTCGGAGAGTGGACACTCTCCCTTATAGTGGAAGGGAGGAGGCCTCATTGCTGGCTGTGCACACAACAAGGGCATATGGCGAAGGACTGTCCAAAGAGGAATGGAGGGAAGAAGCCCACAAAAGCGGCGGGAACAAGCGTGACAACAAATCAAGCCGCTGCTCCCGCGCCGGCCGCAAATCCTCCAGAGGCACCGACAGGCTGGGTGACGGTTGTAAAGAAAGGCAAGATCAACAAACAGCCATCCTTGCAGACAGTCACCCAAGACCAAGAACAACCGAAGAGCGAAACGGAGAAAATGGACACACAGACACCCTCCTCCTCAAACAAGAGGAAACTACCAGAATCTGAGGAGGAGGCCGCGTCAGAGGCAGAGGAAGAGACAACAACAGTCTCTATGGCCCTGAGCGCAACAGAGATCAGGAGGGCCAGGAGGAGGAAAAGCCGCAAGACACGCGCAAACCCTCCTACCCCCACTGAGACTGAGAAGGACTCCCTCGCAACAACAACACAGGATGAGCCCCCTGTGATCCCAACACCCCAGCAACCCGAACAACCTTCCCCCTCTCCTATAAAGGCCCCAAGAAACTCTTCCCGCCCCTCATCCCGTGACAGGAGCCAAAAAGAAGAAAACGAGCAGGCTACCCCCTCCCCAAGCGCTCAGCCTCCCCATCAACCAAAAGAGGTCCCCTCCCCCACTCCCAAAGTCCGCACTGAACGGACCAAAAAGCTCCCCTTCCTGCCAGGAAGCAGGATTTGTGAAACAGACCCTCTCCAACCGGCTCCGGACCTTAAAGGACAACAGAAGGTCCGGTACAATAAACTCAAAAACTTTGAAAAAGTCGGTGGAGACCTAGTAACAGACCCCACTAAATTCAAGGACGCTCCCTTGTTGACCACTTTCGTTAGGGTCGACAAGGACGCTAGGACTGGAGGAATGTGGGCAATGATTAAGGCAGCGAAGAATGCGATCCCAGGCCAGCAGCTGGTGGATAGGGACCATCCTTCACTGACCAACATTTTCTTTAAATGTGAGGGTAGAATCCCCATGTATGTACACCCATCGCTATACAGGGCACTCAAACTAACCTTCCCCCTGGACGTGGGGGGCGTGGCTAAGGATGGATCACCTTCATCGGATTTACTTACCGGCAGCCTTGGCCAGGCCTGCCATGTCCTCACTGCCCAGGATTTCAGACCCGTCTGTGACAGTGCTTGAGGTAAGTGATCATGTCTTTGAACTTGGCTACATTGAATGTGAGGGGCATTAGGTGTCGAAGCAAGGCCTCGCGCGTTGTGAGAGACTTGGTGTCCCTCAAGGTAGATATTGCCGCTATCCAGGAGACCCACTTTGTTTGTGACGGGGATTGTCAGGTGCTGGTAAATGATTACGATGTCTACTCAGCATATGGCAATACCTATAGTCGTGGAATCTCCTTGCTAGTGAGTCGCACCCTGTCAGCATCGGTGAATGTTGTTCACGCAGGCGAGGACGGGCGGGCGCTTGTTGTTGATGTTGCTGTTAATTGTAGTGTTTTTCGGATTGTTGCTGTTTATGCTCCCAATGCTGCTGTAGAGAGGGCAACCTTTTTTCGACGGTTGGAGGGCTTCTTAGTGGATCCGGAACGGTTAGTTTTAATGGGGGATTGGAATGCAATCCTTGATCCCAAAATAGATAAGGTCGGGGGGACTAGCGGGTCGGCGTGGTGTGACAGCAGTCTGTCTGACCTGATGGCCTCGTGCGATCTCGTCGACAGATTTCGTCTGGATCATCCGGGGCGGGAGATGTGGACGTGGCATCCTGTAGTGCCTTCCCATCCAAGCACTTACTTGGATCAGATGTTAGTTAGAAGAGGCGATGTAGACTTCCTATCTTGCCCCACGTTCCACTTGCTAGGACACTCGGACCATAAACTTGTTATGGCCCGTTTGAACTTAAGTGCTAGGCCTAAACTGGCCGGATACTGGAAGTTCAACAGCACCTTGTTGGAGCTGGAGGACTACCGGTTGAAGGTCACTGAGCTAATTCAGCGGGCTTTAGTGGGGGCGGTTACAGGGAGTAAGTGGTGGGTTAGTCTCAAGGCCAAAATTAGGCGCTTCTCTGTCCAGTATAGCCAACGCCTCGCGATAGATAAGGCTAAGGCAAAGAAGCGTTTAGAGGATAAGCTGACCCGGGCGGTGGAGGGGGGGGCCCCCTAGAGTTAGCACTAGCTAAACAAGATCTCAACCGCTTGGCTAGCGAGCGGTATGAAGGTCAAGTAGTTAGGGCTAGGTTAAAGAAAGTTTCTAACGAGGCTGTGAATGTTGACGCTGTTGAGCGTAAGGCTGCTTTAAGGCGCGGTTCGGATGGGTACATTCGTAAAGTACATAACCTGGAAGGACACCCCTTAGTATCGACTCGGGAGATCTGCGAGGGGTTTCGGGAGCATCTATCGGTGCGCTTCACCCAACTACCCGGACTCAGGGTTGATGAGTTTGGCAGCTATTTGGCTGACTCGCCCCGCCTCACGGCGGCTCGGGCGGCTAGCTGTGATGGTCTTATTACTGAACATGAGGTCATTACTGCGTTGAAGCAGGTCGGCTATAACAAATCCCCGGGGCTTGATGGTTTACCCTACGAGTTTTACTTGAGGCTGTCGCCCATGTTGGTCCCTATTCTGAAGGATATGTTCAACCATTGGTTTGCCCAGGGTTCCATCCCTGGACAGGTGACCAAGGGTGTGATCACATTGCTGAGGAAAGGTCAACGGCATGGTGGGAGGGAAAACTTTGATGATTTTAGGCCCTTGACTCTGCTAAACACAGAGTTAAAGATTTTGGCAAAGATTCTTGCGAATCGCTTGCAGGTTGTCATCACTGACTTGATCGAACCGGACCAGACTTATGCTGTGAAGGGGAGATCGATTCAAGACAATTTGCACTTGATACGCTCGATCATAGAGGGGACAGAAGACGACGCCGAAGCCGCGCTGATCAGTTTGGATCAGTCCAAGGCATTCGATAGGGTCGACCATCGGTTCCTAGGATCTGTGCTAGAGGCTGCCGGATTTAATCCGGACTTCCGCAAGTGGATCTTTGTTCTGTATGACAGGCCGACGGTAGCGGTGCAGATCAACGGTAAGCTGTCGGAGTCATTCGCTGTCTCTCGGTCGGTGCGACAGGGTTGTCCGCTGTCGCCTCTGTTGTATGTCCTGGCGTTGGAACCCCTCCTTCGCAAGTTAAGGGACGAGGCGGCTACACCAGTCCTGCGCGGAATAGCTCTCCCTGGAGGCACACGAGCCAGGGTTTCCGCGTTCGCCGATGACGTCACCGTGTTCGTGTCTTGCCTCACGGACGTTCAAGCGGTGGTCGAGGCGCTCGCTCGATACGAAGAAGTAACAGGGGCCATCTTCAACCGTAGCAAGTCTGTTGGCCTGCGGTTGGGGGCCTGGACCGGGGTAAACTCGCTTCCAGGTATTTTCAGCTGGACCGATGGACCGGTCCGCATTCTCGGTGTCTGGTTTGGACCGGGACTTCAGCTGGAAAAGAATTGGTCGGAAGTACAGTCTAAGGTCAAATCGTCAGTAAAGACTTGGATTGGAAGGAAATTGTCCTTGAAGGGTCGGGCGGAGGCGTGTGCTACATACGTCTTTCCGCTCATCCTTTACCGTTTGTCTGTACTTCCTCTCCCTGCAGAACGACTAACCCGCTTACAAGGGCGCCTCGATTCACTTTTGTGGAACGAGGGTAAGCATTATGTCTGCAGAGAGGTCTGTGTTCAAAATCCGAGCGAGGGAGGCCTGGGTCAGCCCAGTCTCTTGTGTCATAGAAACGCCGAGAGATTGGCTTTCCTGAGTCGTTCGCTTGAAGGAGACGCTCCTTGGGTCCCTGTGGTTGAGAACTCGTTTCCCAATCTCAAACCCAACCCTTCGGTAGAAGGTCGTCGTAGACCGAAGGGGGAGTCCAAGTTCTTCTCCAAATGCCGAACCGCTCTTAGAGCTTTGCCGGGGACCAATGTCCTCGATCAGCCAAGGAAGAAACTGTATCGGGATTTAGTGGAGGGGACCGCAAAGGATCCACTTTGTAGGCGGATGGGATGGTCGATGGAGGTTGTCCGTTCTCAATGGCGTTGGGCGCCGGGACGGGAGGTTCTGAATAACTCGGAATTCTCCCTGACTTGGCGACTGGTCCGAAATGCGCTGCCCCTCTTCGACGTACTTTTCCGGTATAAAGAACATACCAGTCGCTTCTGTCCGTGCTGTGACGAACGCGAGCCCGAAACAATCGAGCACGCGTTTTTTAGTTGCAGCCGGATACAGCCCCTATTAAAGTATATCGAGGGGGTAACAGCTCGCATCGATGCCGAGTGTCTGCTCGATCTCGACGTAGGAACTTTTGTGTACAACATGGAGCCGCCGTTCCCCAGGGAGGAAAGTTTGGTTTTCCTGGCGATCCTAGCAGTAGCGCGCATGACCATTTGGATCGCGCGCCTCAAGTTGGTCCACGAAGGGACATCTGTTCCTGATCGGGATCTGATCGTTTACTTTAAACATTTGCTTAAAGTAAAGATCAGATGCGATTGGAAGAGGTTGCCTAGAGTGGAATTTGACAAGAGGTGGGTGCACAGCACTAGTTTGTGCATCCGTCGAGGAGCCAAGTTTCAATACGTGTTCCCTCCTTAGGCATGGCATGGGTGGTGCTGGGTCCTACGGAACCCATCCCACCTAGGTTAGCATTATAAGTTCAGTAAAGTAACTCTTGACTGGTGGTACAAATGAGATCCTGTTCCTGATTTTATTTTTTGGTATTAGAGAACCTCTGAGTCTGCCCAACCCCCCTGCTCCTCATCTTTATTTTCTGATGCCCCCGGTCATCCTCCTACTCAGAGGTCACCTTCCTACCCCCTCCATCTGTTGATTTATTTTCTCCCACCTCCATTAAGGCCACTTCCCCAAACCCCATTAGGGATGCTCTGCTTGTTTTCGGTTCCCCGGAAAACAGTGGGGGATCTAGCCACATAGAATAGTACAGGGGGGTCTTACTAACAACACATTAGTAGTTTTTTCCTTATTTTTGAAATGAACATTTTCATTAGTTTTTTCCCACTCCACGAACATTTTATGCCAATTAATTCAAGAACTCTTTCTAATGAAATCGAACTTTATTTTCTCACACATACACACACACAAAAAAAAAAAAAAAAAAAAAAAATGCACACACAACACACAGAAATGAATATACAAATTGTACATAGTTAAATTTTACATTGAACGCTGGGGTTATTAGTTAGATTAGGATCCACAGAGTGATTGAGGTATTTTGGTAAATGTTGCCAGTCAAGAGTAAGACTTCAAAGTCTCATCTGTTACATAGTCAAAAAGACCCTGTACCCTCCCCCTCCCAATTTCTTGTAGGGCCTTGTGCCTAATTTTGTTGAATTGAATTTTTTGTACGTTTTTTATGTTCAATTTTTTCTTTCTCAATAAAATATATAAACAAGATCAAAGTGTAGTATCTGTTCTTCAGATGCTGCACTTCCATTTCTTGTTCTCTTTCGGTGAAGGAGCAGTCCTTCACGACTGAGACAATTTTTTATTTTTGTACCTTTTCTCTACGTTAAAAAACGACCCTGGTGTCTAACTCTGTCCCGTGGGGAGGCATAGTAAATAGGTACAAAACAGGTTCCTTTTACTAAAATATCGCACATCCTGCAGTTAAATCTTTAAAAAGATCATTTGATATAAAAATATATACGGATGGTGATAAATGGTGGGGAGTGGGAGGACTTAGAAAATACTTAAAAAACGGAACGCAAAAAATAAAATTAAAAAGAACCAAACAAATAAGTTCAAGAGGCAGTTAAGACTTTTCACTAGGAAACTGCTGGCAAAGGTAACATTTGTTTTTTCTTCGTGTCATGTGATATTATCATGTCAGCCAATCAAGCGACAGTTTAGAGCATTCTGTTGCTTAGCAACCTATCGGGTATCCTTTGCGACAATAAATCTAAACTTGAAATTCCAAAACGGAAAACATATTTATTCGTAATAATTAAAAAGAAAACACTTTTCAAAAATGTCAGCTACCGGTTCAGAGGAAATGGATGAGGAGGTTGGGACTTACTTGGGAGTAAGTTTTTTTTTTTTTTTTAAGTTTTAATTTTTGTTTTCCAATTATTGTCAAAACAATGGCCGTAGAAATGTATCGGTTATTTCACGCGATTTTGCCAAAATTATGGTTTCTTTTTTGGTGCTTTTAATATTTTAATAACGAAAAAATATTGAATTTCAACTAAAACAAGTGGCATCTACGTAATTGTCATGTCGCAAAGAGTAACATATATAAAAATTACGAAAAACGATAATTATTTATGAAAAACAGTTTTTGGTACTCTTGCATAATTTGATCCGCGCTATTTTTTAAATCGTATTTCCAAGTTTAATTAAAGTTTTATAGTATGTTTTTTTTTTATTTAGTTGTAAGGTTAAAGTACAGAATAGGTACAAAACACCCTCCCCATGTTAAGAATGGCTTTGTAAAAATAATAACGTTATTATTTCAGCACGGATCAATAAGTGCACTTGCATTAGTACCGAAAAAAATATGGTTAAGAAAAACAAAAAAATTGTACTTACACCTAACATTTATACGGGTAAACAACCTTTAGTTGAAGATAACAATATTGACATAACGGCAATCGTGAAGAAAGAGAGAGCCTGTTTCCTCGGTTTGACTATAGGTGGCGTTACTGTCTGTCCACCCCGTTACGGAAGCACAAAATGTATATAATGCTACCCTTGAAATAAAAATAAATGTTTTTGTTATATTTTAATTTTAAACATGTTTTTTTTTTTTTTGCAAACAGTTTTAAGTTTTATTTTTTTTCAAACATTTACGTTTTTTTTTGTTTTTGCAAATATATATAAGTTTTATTTTTCCAAACATTTACGTTTGTTTTTGCTATATTTTTCTTTTAAACATACAACCGTTTTTCGGCGAGTATTTTTTACGCTCTTATGATTAAAAAAAAATCAACGTTTTTTTTTTTTTTTAAATCTTTTTTATGAGCCCCTCCCTTTTTTTTTTTTTTTTTTTTTAATTTTCTGCACTTATTTTACCTTTTCCGCGAGTATTTATATATATATTTGAAAAAGGATATTGTAAAACCTGAATCTTACTTGAAACTACTATTAAGAAATAGCGCGGTACCGGTACAATAAGTGCATAAGCAAACTTTTCAAAAAGAAAAATATTTAAAAATATTTAGTTTATGCTTGCAAAAAAACAAACAAAAAAAAAACGTAAATGTTTGAAAATAAAAAAGCAAAAAAACGTAAATGTTTGGAAAAATAAAACTTAAATATGTTTGCAAAAACAACAACAAAAAAAACGTAAATATGTTTGAAAAAATAAAACTTAAATATGTTTGCAAAAAAAAACAAAAAAAAAACACGTTTAAAATTAAAATATAACAAAAACATTTATTTTTATTTCAAGAGTGGCATTGAAAACATTTTGTGCTTCCGTAACTGGGTGGACAGACAGTAACGCCACCTATAGTCAAACAGGCTCTCTCTTTCTTCACGATTACCGACATAACTTGCTGTTGATAAATATTTTGAAAAAAAAAAAAAATACTAAAATAAATTAAATAAACGGTACTTGTGCATTTAACGAACCAGACGTAACTCAGCATTTGCTCGGCTTTGTCCGGCGCATCATGACGTCAACAGCCGAATAAAACCGAGCGTTGGCGATAAAATAAAAACAACGCTACAACAAAATATCTGGCCTTTTGGTCAAGATCAAAGTGTAGTATCTTTCTTCAGATGCTGCACTTCTATTTCTTGTTCTCTTTCGGTGGAGGAGAAATCCTTCACGACTGAGACAATTTTTATTTTTGTACCTTTTCTCCACGTTAAAAAAACGACCTTGGTGTCTAACTCTGTCCCGTGGGGAGGCATAGTAAATAGGTACAACAAAATATCTGTACAATGAAATTGTAAAATGTAGAAACATAAAATTAAATAAGTAAAAAGCAAAAACCTTCCGTTCATTTATGTTTTTTTTATTAATATTGTTTGAAATTGTTTTCTGTTTTCAAAATAAATACATATAAAACAAGTTTTTTTGTTAAATAATAGGAAACTTTTTTTTTTGTCTAAACTGTTTTTTTTTTTTTTTTCATTTTTTAACGTAAAAACCATATTGTCTATGTCTTAAACGCGTAAAAGTTTTTTTTTTTTTTTTCAACTCTTTATGTCAAATAAATGGAAAAAGCCTAAAAAAAGGGCAATAAAAAGCATTGGGGGGGGGGGCTGGAACAAGGATTATTTGTACATTTTTTTTTCGCCAGAAACAAGGACGGTACTGGTCGCGATTAGAGTTCCCTGCCGAACACCCTAAAAAAAAACACTGAATGTCTTTTATTTCAATATTCATAAACAGTAAAACAAAGTCGATAAAAATTCATGATCGTTTAGTTACTATGGCAACTAAGGGAGAAGTCAATGTTTTTTTAGGGTGTTCGGCAGGGAACTCTAATCGCGACCAGTCAGTACCACAAGGACTTTTTCTTTTTGCCAGAAACAAGGATTTTTTTATTTATTTATTAGTGGAAGGAGGTTTCGGCGTTCCTATTTGGTACAGTGACCAAGAACCCCTCCTTTTCGGCGGGGTCGTATCCACCGAAGACCCAAACCGGTGTCAGAAGTTTGCCGACGTTGTGTTTTCTGCGGTTAAAAACGATTTCTATCGTATGGCCTGGGCCTCCAATCAAATTCCTAAGAAAAAAATCCCTCCTGCATATATCACGCAGGAAAATCTTCCAATCCACAATTGTGTGTCGAGAAGGTAACCCACATTCGGGATGGAGATTTTTTTGTAGATGCCATCTCAAACGCCCATAAGTATATTATTTTTATTATACACGCGATGGTTAGTGGGGATTTTGAGAAGAAGGTCCCAATCCTAATGGTGGTCCACATCGACGACATGTTACACTTCTACACCTCCAACCGTAACCGTCGGAAAGGCTTGTTCTCTTTGCAAGTACACAATCCTGGCCAAAATGTAAATAAACACCTTTTCTCTTCTGCCAACAATTTCCGTTGCTGGCAAAAGTTTAGTGCAGCCTCTGGGGTCTGGGGCTAGAGTCCGCAAGGTTTGTAATATTCATTATTATTTCGTCGGTTATCTTTTTAAAACAATTTTTTTAAAATAAGCGTTTCTTGAGTTGTGACACTCTTCCAATTGATCGCGAAATTCTCGTCTGCTTAATCGGCAACGCTCGGTTATATCCGGCTGTTGACGTCATGCGCCGGACAAAGCCGAGCAAATGCTGAGTTACGTCTGGTTCGTTAAATGCACAAGTACCAAATAAACATATTTGCTTTTTTCAAGGTAGGTTTTTTATTTTTTGATAATTTGTATTTTTTTTTTTTTCGGTTTGTTTTGCTTTTTTCATTAGTCTGTGTCTATTACGCCGCACGGCTGACCCCGATGATTGCTGGTCTCGCCCGATCCGGGCTTGATGGGAAATCACAAGAATTCAGGTCAAATTATGCAAGAGTACCCAGTTTTTAATAAAGTTTAGATGGGGATTAAAATTTGTCCGATATTATGAATTACGTTCATCACGGGACGTAAATAATAAAAATTAAGGTACTCTTGCAGAATTTGACTCGGGGTTTTCTGTTGATTATGGTTTGGGCTCAACTGGCAGTCACCGGGTTAAGTCGAGCGAGCACAATAACAGACGCAGACGAATTTCAAGACAAACACACCGGAAAAAATATATAAAAAATAAGAATACAATAAAAATAACAAAAACATACTGTGTGTATATATATATAAGCGAGCACTCTACCAACTGAGCAAACACGCCACACACATAAGAAAGTCTATTAACTTACACAGATCAAGCAACCCGCGGCACAGATCCAATAGTAGAAAGAACCTACCTCATATTGAACAAGGGACGAGGTATCAAACCAGCTTTAACCCAAGCCGATGTCGATGTCCCTTGTTCAGTATGAGGTAGGTTCTTTCCACTGGCGGATCTGTGCTGCGAGTTGCTTGATCTGTGTAAGTTAGACTTTCTTATGTGTGTGGTGTGTTTGCTCAGTTGGTTGAGTGCTCGCCTAGCATGAAAGAGGTTCGGGTTTCAAATCCTGAGTGCGGCTATGTCTAACTGATGAGCCCAAATGAGGGCGAAACTCGAGTCTTGGACTTCCGGTTTGTTGGCTTTCTTGACTCTTGTGGGCTGCGACATTGGTTCGGCTGTGGAAAATCATTATATATATATATTCTCTCACACTTTTTGAGCATATATCTGTGTGTGTATGTCTGGTCACGAATAGGCTCCTATATGGTTGACTATTTTAAAAAAACTGATTACATATAATGATAGAAGATGTATCGAGGATCAGGAATGGGTATGTTTGATCTGGCAGAATGGTGGTTCATAAAAATTGTGGGGTCTGCGGTCTAGCCCCCAAAGTATGGAAATAAAAAATGAAAAAAAAAAAAAACGTTTACAAGGGTTTTTGATATAGATGTACATAAGAATACTTTGATAAGTATGTTTTAATTTAAATAGGGATGGTATAATAAAATTGTCGGGTCTGCATTCGCGCCTGTACTTCATGGAAATATGGCACAAACTTTAACAAAGACTTTTCATATCTATTTGCGTAAGTATACTTTGATAATTATGTTTCAGTTTGAAGAAATATGGTATAATAAAATTATGGGGTGTTCGTTCGCGCCTGACCTCCATAGAATGTAAATATGTCACAAAGTTTAACAAGTTTTTTTTAAAAAGGGGTGAGGGTCCACAATAACACCTTTGCTTTAATCTTAATTCACGTTAGCTTTTATTTATTTTTTTGAGTTGAATCATATTGTGTTGAATAAATTCACCTCATAAATTCACGTTCTTATTAAAGTGAAAGGCAAAAAAAAACAAGTCAATTTAGACAATTCTCAACACAAATTTTGCATAACTCTGTTTTTTCCTTCTCCACTTGCATGTGGCACTCTTTCGAAAATAGATAAATAGATAAATAATTAAAAATAAGAACATTACTTGTTATCGTGTCACAAGAAGGAAAAAATCCTGCTCACGTGATTACGTGTCTTTTTAAAAATATTTACATAACCTTTTTATTTTTATTTATATATCTGTTTAAGATTTTTTTGTCAGTGTACTAGAAGGAATTCAGTTGATTACAACCCTTTCTGTGTGTACTTTACATTACAATAGTACAACCCTGAATCTGATGGCGAAATACTACACCGTTCAATACTGTAAAACTGAAACGAAGCTGTTCTGTTTGAAAAGGGCGCCGTTTTCTTCTTATTCATATTTATATCGATTCTTTGCTTTTAAAAATTAAACTAAAGTAATTACGTGTTTACTTTTTTAATATCCTATTTTGCTGTTTCGGATTATTTTACTAAAGTAAGTAAAGCTTCATTATTTTTCAAAACTGTTTTTGTTTCTTTGTTTTTCGATATTTTGTTGATATTATTTAGTAAGAGTGTTTAGCAGAAAAATCAACAAACAACTACCCGAAAAAATAAATATACCAGAAATAAATGTTACCATAGTCAATAAAAGTTCAGTTCATGTTTTCTTTTGTTTTGAAATAGTTTTTAATGCTCTTTACTTGAAATAATTTCAGCGAACCGAAATTAAAACAAAATTTGAGGCGATAACTACTTAAATGAATTTTTATATAAACTACACATGCCATAATTGAATATTCCTCAAGCACAAAATAACGGAAAACATTAAAATATGTTTATAAATATTCCTTACGTTGATGGAACTCTCTTAAATTGTTAATACAGAATACTCAAGTGCCCTTCCTTCAAATTGAAAACAGGGTTCTCCATTTCAAAGTCACTGCCATTTTGATTTTTTTTTAAACCGTTTCGTGAATTAAAAAAAAAAAAATTTTTTTACAAACTACTTAAAAATACAAACCAATGAACTTTTCTACCATAAAAGTAACTTTTATTGACTATGGTAACATTTATTTCTTGTATATTTATATTATTATATACATAACATTTTCTCTTTGTAAGGAAACATCATTTTGTTGGTCACTTTTGGCTACGAATGGAAACAAAGTTGATATAAAAAAAATATATTTTCGCAAAAATTATCTTTACTTTCATCATATTTTGCTTAGGGTAAAATTTTTGAGTATCAAAACCTATCTCTTTACAACCCCCTCCTTTTCATAACTTATCATACTTTCATCAATCACAGTTCATTTTCTGTTGGCTATTTTTGAACCCAGTCAACGATGGGTACTTCTGCTAGTATATATATATTTTCCTCAAGAAAAGTTGCATTTTGTATTATTTACTTTTGTTAATTTTTTTTGCAATCTTTTTCTCAACAATAGTTTGTTTTTTTTTGTTTGTTTTTTTTTGTTTGTTTTTTTTTCCAAGAAAAGATTTTTTTTTTTACCGTAAATTCTATGAGAAATTCTACAATTATAAGCAAGCCCCTCATTGACTGATTTGACCACCCACTGTCTTTGTTTAGACCAATCAAATTGGTTGATATTTTAACCGCCAGCAATGAGCTTGGCAGGCTTTGAATGCCTTTTCTCGAACCAGAAGGATGGAACTCAATATGAAGCATTTGTACGCCTCTAACTTTTCGTCTCCTTGAGACTTTATTTTAAAGCCTAAATGATTAGGCTAAGATTATTATATATGTCTCCCGGAGATTTTTTTAAGGTCAGAATTATCGCCCTTTCATTAATGACTTTTCCTTCAAATGAACATTATGAACTTCTGTAATGTCGACTCAAATCAAGAACTGAATCTTTTTATCAGAAGGCATCATACTAACCTCTTCAACAACTGTAATTAATCCGATCTTCAAACAGTGCTGTATTTGAATACCAGTTCCTGATGAAGATAAAAGAACTATTACCTTTTGAGGTTGTTATCAGCTCTATTTAGAGGCAAATTAAGCATTTCATTTTTTGCAAAAAAACAAAAAATGTGAAATATCTTATCTCACCTGTTTTTGCTCCGAGACAGTGTCAAAAAAATGAACATAAAAATTGTAACAAAGCATACCTCTAAAATTCGACAGAAATTTTATTCATTCTTTGTTGCAAAAATTTGCCTCTGAATAGAGCTAGTAACAACCTCGAAAGATAATAATTCTTTTATCTTCATCAGGAATTGGTATTCGGTTACAACACTGTTTGAAGATTGGATTAATTACAACCGTTGAAGAGGTTGGTATGATGATATCTGATGAAAAGATTCAGTTGATTCAGAAGTTGTTTTTTTTATGAGAAAAGATGAATTATGAAAACCGTAAATTGTTAGCTGCATTATATCGCATATCCATATTTACATGAATAAACCAGAAACCAGCAGGAGCAGCGACAGCGACAATAATAGCGACGCTAAGACAAAGCCCGTTCATCGATACAACGCAACTGAACACACTAAACACACACAACAACTTCAAAGCCTATTTTTTTTATGTACACACATCAATAGAATAACTCGCACCTCACTTCAACAAAGAAAACCGCTAGAGAAAGATGCACGTCAAAAGAAAAACCAAAATCCAAAACACAAACATCACAGCAGACGCAACTCCGGCACCATATAACACAAATAATTATTTCACAAAACACTGCAACAACAACACCTACTAGAACACATCCACAACCCTCTTAGCTTTAAATCGATATAACACATGCAAACACCAAACACATGACTCCTTACAACACAAAACACAAAAAACAGAAAAAGCGAAAACGCTGACCAACTATTGAACCCATCTTTTGTCTACTACTAAGTCCGCATCGCGAGTATAAAACTGACAGCCTTTTGGACAAGCAACCAGAACGGCCCCAGCGTGTCAGCCATGAATCTTGTTCTGTCAGCAGCCAGTAGCAGTTAACCCCTCGCCAGTGACACCAGCTACAGAGATTACTGCACCACAGCCGCCGCACCGCCACCATCTCACTTGTGATACTGGACAGCAAGCCTTGAATATCACCCCTCCTCCGGCACGCCGCTGCCAGGTCACCACAGCTCACCAGGTCAGCAAGGTTTGCTCGCCAATAGTCGGAGCCACTGTCACAGCGACACTTGCTATTAGGATGACTCCTACCCCGCCGTCGCCGCACCCATATCCCAGACACCAGAATGCTAAGCCACATTCTTGTCATCGCCACCACCACGCAAGCCACGTTCCTGCCATCGTTGCCTCACCTTAGCCTGATAATAATAACTTAGATCCTCGCCCAGTTTATATCAACACCCGACCAGCATTCATACTGACGCCCCACCGTCGCTGCCGCCACCAAATTATCCTGACACATCAAACAGTTTGTTTCATGATCGTTTAAACTTTAAATAAAACGTTTAAACTTTAAATAAAATGTTTAAACTTTAAATAAAACGTTTAAACTTTAAATAAAACGTTTAAACTTTAAATAAAACGTTTAAACTTTAAATAAAATGTTTAAACTTTAAATAAAACGTTTAAACTTTAAATAAAACGTTTAAACTTTAAATAAAACGTTTAAACTTTAAATAAAATGTTTAAACTTTAAATAAAACGTTTAAACTTTAAATAAAACGTTTAAACTTTAAATAAAACGTTTAAACTTTAAATAAAACGTTTAAACTTTAAATAAAATGTTTAAACTTTAAATAAAACGTTTAAACTTTAAATAAAACGTTTAAACTTTAAATAAAACGTTTAAACTTTAAATAAAACGTTTAAACTTTAAATAAAATGTTTAAACTTTAAATAAAACGTTTAAACTTTAAATAAAACGTTTAAACTTTAAATAAAACGTTTAAACTTTAAATAAAACGTTTAAACTTTAAATAAAATGTTTAAACTTTAAATAAAACGTTTAAACTTTAAATAAAATGTTTAAACTTTAAATAAAACGTTTAAACTTTAAATAAAATGTTTAAACTTTAAATAAAACGTTTAAACTCAACCTTTTCATTTGTCACTTTCTTGCTTCCATACGCTCAGTTTTGTAATATAAAAGTGAAAGTACAGAAAAGTTTTTTTTTCAAGAAAATTTATAGATTAATTTTTGTTAACAGATGTTAAAAAAATAAACAGAAAAAATTTATAGATTAATTTTTGTTAACAGATGTTAAAAAAATAAACAGAAAAAATTTATAGATTAATTTTTGTTAACAGATGTTAAAAAAATAAACAGAAAAAATTTATAGATTAATTTTTGTTAACAGATGTTAAAAAAATAAACAGAAAAAATGCCCTCATCATCCAAAAAATAATCCAAATATTACATTTTTTTATATTAAAAAAGAAAAATGTCAATTTAGCGTTTCAATATTTGAACAACACTCGGCTTAATTCAGTTATTGTCGGTTGTTATGTGTATAAACAATACATTACACTGCCTCTTGTCTGTGTAACTCTCCTTGTAGAGGTACACTTCCACTACTGACTTCTCCTGGTTGGGATAACTCACCTTTGAAAGGAGAGTGTGACTTCTGACATGACCAGTAATAAAGTATATTTGATTTTTACCTAGCTCTGTGTCGTTTGCCAGACAATAGGGATAAAGCTAAACCCCGAAAAGTTCAAAACAGGTCTAGATGCTATCGTTTTTATGGGACATTGAATCACCAAGAAGGGCATAATGGTCAACCGAGAAAAAAGTCAGGCTATGACTGATGTGGCAGCTCCAAAAGCTATTGGAGACCTGCAAAGATTTCTTGGCATAATAAACGATGTTGGGAAATTTATCCCCAACCTCACGACAATCTTAAAGCCCCTTCAGGACTTAACAAAAAGAAAATGACACATAGACGTGGTCAGAGGCACAGTAATCAACCTTCAATATGGCCAAAGACATGATAAGCAAAGTGCCAGTGCTCTGCTACTACAACCCATTTAAGGAACTCACACTTGAAAATGATGTATTTGAGTATGGGTTGAAAGCAGCTCTGATCCAAAAAGGGCAACCAGTCGCCTATGCAAACCATTCCCTATCGGACACCGAAGGAAGATATGCCCAAATTGAAAAAGAGATGCTTGCAGTGGTGTATGGTCTGGAAAAATTTCACCATTACATGCATGGAAGGAAAGTGAATGTCCTCACTGACCACAAACCACTTGTGTTGATCTGCCAGAAGCCACTAGCAAAAGCACCTAAACGGCTCTAAAACTTGCTGCTATGGGCTCAACATCATGATTTGTCTTTCAGATACAAGCCAGGAAAAGAAATCACATGTGCCTACAGACAAACCAAAAGCAGAAGAGCTCATGACGGTGAATAATCTGACAATGCACCCCATCAAAAACAGCAGACTTTCTGAGATCAGATCTAAGACACTGGAGGATCCTATCATGAAGATATTGGTTGAGGTTATTGCGACAGGTTTGCCCAGCAACAAAAGACTGTTGCCTGATTCAGTAAAACTCTTCTTTGACTACAGGGACGAGTTGACAGCACAAGATGGACTAATACTAAGATAAAAAAGAATAGTCATACCTCATTCTATGAGAGCGGAAATGAAGCAAAAATGTCACACTGGCCATCTGGGCTTAAACTCTTGTCTCAGAAGAGCGAGGGAGTTGTTATTTTGGCCAGGTATGTCTGCCAATACGTCCAAGCCTGTGCCACCTGTGCAACATATGCAGATTGTCAACCAGTGGAGCCACTCATAATAACAGAAGTACTAAAGAGACCCTGGCAACGAGTTGCTGCTGACATTTTCTCATGGTGTGGAAATGAATATCTAGTCATGATGGACCAGCATAGCAGTTTTTTTGAAGTGGACAAGCTGAACAGTTCAACCTCAGATGCAGTGATCAGTCGTCTTAGAGGCTATTTTGCCAGATATGGTATACGAGACATTCTCATTTCTGACAATGGATTCCAGTTCTCATCTAACATATTTCAAAAGTTTGCAAAAGATTGGGCGTTTACCCATGAAACAATATCCCCCGGCAACAGTCAAGCAAACGGTGCTGCTAAGGCGGCTGTGAAATTAATGAAGCATCTAATGCAGAAGTGCAAGGCCTCAGGAGAGGACCTACTACTTGGGCTACATGCTAAATATACCAACGAAGGGTCTTAATACTAGCCCAGCACAAAGGACGACAGACAAAGGCAAAAATACTAACCATAGAGGCCAGCTACACTTACTCGCATCATGAGGCGACATGGATCAAACGTTTTAATTTGATTTGAGCCCAAAAAATAAATGCTAAGGGGTCCAAATTGGGGTCAAAGTTAAAAAAATATTGACCTCTGCGGTCTTTATAAAATTACTCAGATAATTGAGTGTGACTTCCCACATGACCAGCAATAAAGTATATTTAATTTCTCCCTTGCTCTGTCGTTTGTCCATTTTATACCAATGACTACACATGTAACACCGGTCGACCCCCAGCCATAATTGACGGAAAATCCTGAGGATTCGGGTCAGATTTTGGAAGCATACCAAAATTAATTATCTCCTCTATGAACTTATCTCTTTTTTTTTTTTTTAAGTAAGCGTAGTATAATGATTTCACAAATTTCGTTTTGATGAATAATTATTTTGTTTTTCGTAATTTTTGGATGTGTTACTATTTGAGACATGACAATTATGTAGATATCATTTGTTTCACTTGAAATTTAGATTTTTTTCGTTATTATAATATAGAAGCGCCTTTTTTTTCTTTTCTTTTTTAAATTGAAATCGTATTTCTTCTCTTAGTTTAAGTAGCACCCCTTCCCCCCGCACATTATGAATTTTTTTTTTTTCTTTTCTTACTTCAATCACGTTTTGGTAAAATAAATATGGTAATCTTGACTGGTTAAATACTATGCGTGTAATTCGGCTCAAGGAAATTGTTGCCTCGAATTCAAATTAAGACAGCAAAACATCGAACTGGAAATATGAAACGAAAGGAAACATGTTTTTTTTTTCTATTCTGCTCAGTTTTTGTTTTTTTTTAACAAAACGAAACAGCAATATTAGTTTTTTTCTTTTTATTTGTTTTTTTTTGTTATTATCGAAATGAAACGAAACAGCTTTATTTGATTTTATTGTTTTCTTTTTCTTTCTTTTCTTTTTCCTTTTCTTTTTGTTTTCTTTTTATTTGTTTTTTTTTTTTTTTGTCTGTTTTCTTTTTAGGTAAAGGTGCAGTATCTTTCCATCCTCAGAAAATCCTTTAAAATTTTCGTTTTTTGGGGTGCTTAAAACGAAAATAACGTTTAAAATTTTAGGAAACAAATACTTTTTCAGATATGAAGAAAATTATGGTCTCAAAAAGTGGGGGTTCGCTTTTCTATATGAATTTAATGTAAAATGAATACCCACTTTATGGTCACCTTTTTATGGGGGGGGGTCTGATATTTTTTAGGGGTGGGGGTGTTTATTTGGTAAATGTGACCTGATAGATCAACACAAAACCAACCAACTGGCAAAAATATTTGTGTGCTTGCGCTTACAACAATAGCCACCACTTATAGCAAAAAATTATATTGCTTAATATTTGGAAAACTACTTATTTACGGAAAATTTAAATGCGATATTCGTTTTCAGCACACCCGAAAACCCTTAGATAAACACCCCCCCCCCCAAAAAAAAAGGTGGCCATAAAGTAGGTACTCATTTTACATTAAATTGATATAGAAAAGTGATCCCACTAGTTTTCTAGAAGTTTAAACATTATTTTCGTTTTCAAGCGCCCCCGAAAACCTATAATAGTAGCAATTTTTAAGGATTTTTTGTTGCGGTGTAAAGTGATGATACGCAATAAAGTAATTAAAACTAAGTATTGCAGTAAAAAAAAACAAAAAAACGAAAGAAGTTTCGTTTCATTTCTTTAGGATAGGATTTCATGTTTTCGTTCTTAAATCAATTTCCGCTTCTTAATACAACTTGAGGCGAACTATTTTTAGTTGCAGAGGCCAGTAAGTAACCAGTCAAGATTACCATACATATATAAAATGGTGCTTTGTGTTATTAGAGAAAAATTCGAAAATCGAAATAATTATTTCCAAGTAAAATCAATAGTATCTACTTGATTGTCAAATCAAATGAACATAAATTATGAAAAACGTTACGGTAGAAAATTAAGACAACGAAAATTGGATTTTACTAAAGTGGCCTAAAATTTCAGAAAATACTTACTTCCTTTGTTACAAGTCAAACTTCTTTTTTAGCAAAACTCATTCGTTCAAAAACAATTTTCATGAATAATTAATTTTCCACTTTATTGTTTTTGTAATTTTTGAATATGTTCATTACTGTGACATGACAATTAGGCAGATACTAGTGTTGGGACGATTAATCAGAATCAGCATTGTAGTAAAAAAAATTTGAGCCTATTATCCGATGCCAAAACCGATTCCCTAAATTATCTTTTTTTTATTTGATTTTGGTTTTAGAAACTTCTTCCGCCGGTGATAGTAATAATAAAATATTTATTGATTTAAACTTCCAGTAAGACTAAAATCTGTAGATCGCTCCCTAACAAGTTGTAGATGTGTTTTTACGTTTGACAGGACACAATTACACTTTTATAGTTAAACATTTAGAGTTTATAAAGAATCGGAATCGGAAATTTAGTATGAAATTGGTAATTGTATCTTAATCTGAAAAAACATTGGAATCACTAGTAGATACCATTGGTTTTCCTTGGAAATTGAATATTGCAATTTTTGAATTTCACTACAATAACAAAGAAGAACCGATAAAATAAATAAAGGAAGAGAACTCAAATCGAAGTAGAGAGCTAAAAAAATCAGTTTTATGTACAGTACAGTTTAGTAATAAAATCGCTAAAAATCGTAAAAATGAATGGTATATTTTACTGCAACTCAACATTCACCATGGTCAATGTCTGCTGCTTGTTCAATCGAAGACCTACCTTTAGAATGTAGAAGGATTATAGGAGTAATCTTGCCTTCTACGAATGAACATCGCCTTAAAATTTACCTTCAACAAGTAGTTTTTTATAGTATTAACGCATTCAGTGTGCAATGTTATTTTCTAGTATTTCGAATTGTCCGTCATGTTCGTTAATGAAAGGAAGTTGTGCAAATGCTATTTGAGCTCAGCCAGCTTGCTCTTAAATTTTTTTTAATTTTTTTTAAAGAAAAAACATCTTTTTTAATTCATTGAATGCAAATTCCTCCTGACTTCGATGTCCATAATAAAAAGAAAACTTTCAACAAAAATACGTTCCCACCACTCCGCTAGCGGCCCATCAGTCACCGATGGATCATTCTCAAAAATTCCGATTAAGTCATCATCTAAAACAATGCTAGTTAAAAGATCACCCATGGAAACACAGTGCACCCCTATTATTGAAACCTCTGCTGTGAACCCTGCAGAAAATGTGATTACACCACCAGTCCACAACCTGCCTACGGCTCTTGCCTTAAAAAAGGGTTGCAAGAGCATTGAAAGCACTGATGAACAAAAAAGAGCTGAAGGAGATCTGTACCTCAACAGAAGGAGGAGCTATGAACTAATTCTGCAAAACTTTCTTTGAACTTGTATGAAACTGTGTGTGTGCTAACCTTACTTTCTTGAGCTCATGTGGAAACACAAATTATTGGACGATGGAGATGTTGTCGTAGCCCCGACGCACGCGCGTCAAATCTACTTAAAACAAAATAATGGTGCGCTGCCTTAACAGTAAAACCCAGTTGCACACACGTGGATGTATAAACATCGTTTCAGCTGTGCGTACATTTTCCTTTGTTCACCCACGCAAATTCGGTTGTTCTTAAACGAAATTTCAGTTGTTCGTGCTGACGTCACTTAAAGTATCTTACGCCATAAGAATGTTATTCTTTTTATCTAATCGGATTACAGAGAAAAACAAATTTAAAAAAATGTTTTTTTTTCTGAATGCTTCCCTGGAGCCGATCGGACAAGTATAAAAAGGGCATTTTTCGCCCAAATCAGGTCGACCTTTGAACACCATGGCGTAAACATCAACATCGACCCGTCCGCGTTTGGACGTTAAACACGCATGTGCCACGACAATTAATTCCTCCACGTGGATACGGACTTGCAACCCTAATGGACATTTTGTTGCCCTTGTCTATATCCCCGCTAGGTAAGCGGTGGACCTTTTGTAGTTTGGTTCTTTGTAAAAAGACTGGTTATTTCTGGCCAAGAACTCTTACTTGTCTCCTTTAGAACATTCAATTAATTCGGTCACAGGACTTTTCTTCTTCATCACACGTAGATCTTTTTGTGCCTCAGTTGTAAAAAATAAATTTTAAATAATTTATCCATTCGTCTTGGTCATCTTTGCTTGATTGTTTCGGCTCTTGATTTATCACTATGATTCTTATCACCATCTATCTCCATCCATCCTAACTATCACCTATTATTATCATCACTGATTTTATTACTACTTATTTTGAATTTGCAGGATTGACTTCGACACACCCGTTAGTCCCACAGAAATGTGGAGTTATTCATTGAACTTGTTTGTATTTGTTTCATTTCTCAGATGTTGACAAAACATCTTAAGACTCATGTTCTCCTTGATCTTCTTGTCAAACAACTGCAATGCTGTAGATGGTGGTGTGAAGGGAGTTCGGTCTGTCAACTTCAACTTGTGCTGGGTTGTTAGTGAGAGCCTCCTGAAGGAACTGGATAAATTTGGAATTTTTCTCTAAGTAAATGATTTGACTAGTGTTAATTCTTTGTTGCGAGTTCCTTGAGTCTTTTGGGAATTATTATCACTAGTGACACAACAAAAGAATTGTCAGTATCACAATCGGCGCTGTGGTAAATTCTGGTGTTGCAGAGGTTGTCTATGGTGTCCGCTTTGGTAATGATCAGGTCCAGCTAGTGCCAATGTTTGGATCGGAGATGTCTCCATGATGCCTTGTGACACACTTTGTTCTGGAAGTAGGTGTTGTGGAAGCAGCAAAGCTCAAAGTTTTGACCATTTTCGTTCATTTTCCCCATTCCATGGTGACTAAACACTCTTGGCCAAGAGTTATAATCTGCTCCCACGTGAGTGTCGAAGTCCCCCAATAGATAGAGGTGTTTAAAGAAAGGGGTGCTGTTTACTATGACAACCAGCTGATCGTAGAAGTGATCTTTGGCTTCAGGTGTGTCCATATAAGTTGGTGCGTATACGCGCACAAGGTTGACAGTACTGGCAATTATAGAGATGTGTAGGGTGAGAATGCGCTTGTTGCCACCAGTTGGGGGCTCAATCATCGGTAAGAGAGCCTTCCTAACAGCAAAGCCAACACCGTGTTCCCTGATTCCTTGGACTCTTTTTTCCTGACAGAAGAAGGTGAAGTGTTCCTCTTTCAAGGATCCGCTGTCTGGGAATTGTGTCCCTTGCAGAGTTTCAATATCAATGCTCAGTCTGTGTAGCTCGAGGTCAATCACAGCTGATTTGTGAGCATCTTCAACTTCCTGAATGTCATCAGAGAGTCTAGTCCATATGGAGCAGACATTCCAGATTGCAGTACAATGAGTTGAATTCTTTGAAATCTTTTCCTTTTGATTTTGATGTTGAGGTGTATGGTTTAATAATCTGTCTGTTGAGCATCGCACTCTAAGCCCAGGCAGTCACTAAAGCAAATAGATTGTGGTGGATCAACACCTTATTGGCCGGCAGCTGTCCAGCTTATGCAGGCAGTTGCTGACTAGTGGGATGCGAGTAAGACAGTCTATGATGTCCAGCTCTACACCAGTTCAGCGAGGACTTATAACCTGTAAACTGCTATACTCCATGCTATGCTCCCACTGGTAAAGGTGAGGCTGGAATTTTCTTTCTCAAGGGCTCAAACCTGGGCAAAGAATATGGAAGTTGTGCACTGCCCAAACAACACAGCCCTCTCTCAGCTGCACCAGCAGTATCCAAAGGAATGCTGAGCACTACATTTGGGTCCAGCTTGACTGCAGTAGTTGTCAGAAATAAGTTACTGCTGACAACCAGCTGACTAAAGGGACCTCATTGTTGATTTTACTCTGGATTTACTTTCATAGCTTTTTCCATGGATGGATATAGCCGCAAGGCAGTGGAGTTGTGGAATCAGAGTTTTCCTTCCCCTAAACAGACTGACAACTTCTATCTATTTGGAGCAACTGATTTTGATGCATCAGTTATTTTTGAGCCACCTTTGCCCCTTTTCCCTGTCAGTAAGAACAGTTTTGCCGGATTTTGGGACATCAAGGCCAGGAGTTGGACTTTGGTTGTCAGAGGCTATTGTACATGTATGCCATGAAAGCATTTTATAGGTAGTGGAAGCTCATCCCCACTATCACCCTCGGCTATGACAACTTTAAAAACTTTTCATGATAATAAGACCATTATTATTCTATGTATTTTGTATCGTTTTCATTTGTTGTCATGTTTGTTTTTACATACGCTCATTCTATTTTTGCGTGGTGGCCTTCACATATAGACTAGTTCTAAAATAGGGGGATTGATTTACTAGAAGATTATATTAGAAACTGAGCACCTTCTGAAAATCTTTAAAGATTGGATTTTTGCATTTTTTTTTTCAGATAATTTAATAGATTAGTGTTCACTCAATAATAATCTACTGAAAAAATTGGAAAAAAAAAAATGAAAAGAAAACCAAATATGGGGGGGGGCTTGTACATGTTGTCTTTTGTTTTAAAATTTTATTACACACACACACGCACACAAAGTACAGCCATCAAAAAAGTACAGCCATGAAAGTACAACTCAAATCACTCTGGGTCCTCAGTGGATATGACCATGGCTTTCTTGGTCACTATACCTAACTGAAAAACCTTAATTTCTATGACTAAAAATATATTCTGCCAGGTTCCACGGTTGTATCAGACTGTTGGAAGACCTACAGCAATTTGGGAAGAGAAGAAGTTCACCACCTAACTGTGAATCACAGTGTTATTTTGTAGATCCTTTAACGAAGGCAACTACAAGTAATGTGGAGAGGCTGTGGAAGGAGATGAAACAATGCAACAAAATGGAATGCGGAACCAGCCAGGAACGTTTAGATAGTTACCTAACCAAGTTTATGTGAAGGCAAAATTTTGGAAACAAATCTATTTGTCTCCATCATAAGCAAAATTGCAGAAAGCTATTTGGTTGGGAAGGTTGGGGGAACCTTCACATACATATATGTTTGTACATACATTTCCACCTTTCACATACATTTATGTTTGTACGTACATTTCCACCTTTCACATACATTTATGTTTGTACGTACATTTCCACTTTTCACATACATTTATGTTTGTACGTACATTTCCACCATTCACATACATTTATGTTTGTATGTACATTTCCACCTTTCACATACATTCATGTTTGTACGTACATTTCCACCTTTCACATACATTTATGTTTGTACGTACATTTCCACCTTTCACATACATTCATGTTTGTATGTACATTTCCACCATTCACATACATTTATGTTTGTACGTACATTTCCACCTTTCACATACATTCATGTTTGTACGTACATTTCCACCTTTCACATACATTTATGTTTGTACGTACATTTCAACCTTTCACATACATTTATGTTTGTACATACATTTCCACCTTTCACATACATTTATGTTTGTACGTACATTTCCACCTTTCACATACATTTATGTTTGTACGTACATTTCCACCTTTCACATACATTTATGTTTGTACGTACATTTCCACCTTTCACATACATTTATGTTTGTACGTACATTTCCACCTTTAACATACATTCATGTTTGTATGTACATTTCCACCATTCACATACATTTATGTTTGTACGTACATTTCCACCATTCACATACATTTATGTTTGTACGTACATTTCCACCATTCACATACATTTATGTTTGTACATACATTTCCACCTTTCACATACATTTATGTTTGTATGTACATTTCCACCTTTCACATACATTTATGTTTGTACGTACATTTCCACCTTTCACATACATTTATGTTTGTACGTACATTTCCACCTTTCACATACATTCATGTTTGTATGTACATTTCCACCATTCACATACATTTATGTTTGTACGTACATTTCCACCTTTCACATACATTTATGTTTGTACGTACATTTCCACCTTTCACATACATTTATGTTTGTACATACATATCCACCTTTCACATACATTTATGTTTGTACGTACATTTCCACCATTCACATACATTTATGTTTGTACGTACATTTCCACCATTCACATACATTTATGTTTGTACATACATTTCCACCTTTCACATACATTTATGTTTGTACGTACATTTCCACCTTTCACATACATTTATGTTTGTACGTACATTTCCACCTTTCACATACATTTATGTTTGTACGTACATTTCCACCTTTCACATACATTTATGTTTGTATGTACATTTCCACCTTTCACATACATTCATGTTTGTACATACATTTCCACCTTTCACATACATTTATGTTTGTACATACATTTCAACCTTTCACATACATTTATGTTTGTATGTACATTTCCACCTTTCACATACATTCATGTTTGTACGTACATTTCCACCTTTCACATACATTTATGTTTGTACATACATTTCCACCTTTCACATACATTTATGTTTGTACGTACATTTCCACCTTTAACATACATTTATGTTTGTACGTACATTTCCACCTTTCACATACATTTATGTTTGTACATACATTTCCACCTTTCACATACGTTTATGTTTGTATGTACATTTCCACCTTTCACATACATTCATGTTTGTACGTACATTTCCACCTTTCACATACATTTATGTTTGTACATACATTTCCACCTTTCACATACATTTATGTTTGTACGTACATTTCCACCTTTCACATACATTTATGTTTGTATGTACATTTCCACCTTTCACATACATTTATGTTTGTACGTACATTTCCACCTTTCACATACATTTATGTTTGTACGTACATTTCCACCTTTCACATACATTCATGTTTGTACATACATTTCCACCTTTCACATACATTTATGTTTGTATGTACATTTCCACCTTTCACATACATTTATGTTTGTACGTACATTTCCACCTTTCACATACATTTATGTTTGTACGTACATTTCCACCTTTCACATACATTTATGTTTGTACGTACATTTCCACCTTTCACATACATTTATGTTTGTATGTACATTTCCACCTTTCACATACATTCATGTTTGTACATACATTTCCACCTTTCACATACATTTATGTTTGTACGTACATTTCCACCATTCACATACATTTATGTTTGTACATACATTTCCACCTTTCACATACATTTATGTTTGTACGTACATTCCCACCATTCACATACATTTATGTTTGTACGTACATTTCAACCATTCACATACATTTATGTTTGTACGTACATTTCCACCTTTCACATACATTTATGTTTGTACGTACATTTCCACCTTTCAGATACATTTATGTTTGTACGTACATTCCCAGCATTCACATACATTTATGTTTGTACGTACATTTCAACCATTCACATACATTTATGTTTGTACGTACATTTCCACCATTCACATACATTTATGTTTGTACGTACATTTCCACCATTCACATACATTTATGTTTGTACGTACATTTCCACCTTTCACATACATTTATGTTTGTACGTACATTTCAACCATTCACATACATTTATGTTTGTACATACATTTCCACCTTTCACATACATTTATGTTTGTACGTACATTTCCACCTTTCACATACATTTATGTTTGTACGTACATTTCCACCATTCACATACATTTATGTTTGTATGTACATTTCCACCTTTCACAAACATTTATGTTTGTACGTACATTTCCACCATTCACATACATTTATGTTTGTACGTACATTTCCACCATTCACATACATTTATGTTTGTATGTACATTTCCACCATTCACATACATTTATGTTTGTATGTACATTTCCACCTTTCACATACATTTATGTTTGTACATACATTTCCACCTTTCACATACATTTATGTTTGTACGTACATTTCCACCATTCACATACATTTATATTTGTACGTACATTTCCACCATTCACATACATTTATATTTGTACGTACATTTCCACCATTCACATACATTTATGTTTGTACGTACATTTCCACCTTTCACATACATTTATGTTTGTACATACATTTCCACCTTTCACATACATTTATGTTTGTACGTACATTTCCACCATTCACATACATTGATGTTTGTACGTACATTTCCACCATTCACATACATTTATATTTGTACGTACATTTCCACCTTTCACATACATTTATGTTTGTACGTACATTTCCACCATTCACATACATTTATGTTTGTATGTACATTTCCACCTTTCACATACATTTATGTTTGTACGTACATTTCCACCTTTCATATACATTTATGTTTGTACGTACATTTCCACCTTTCACATACATTTATGTTTGTATGTACATTTCCACCATTCACATACATTTATGTTTGTACGTACATTTCCACCATTCACATACATTTATGTTTGTATGTACATTTCCACCTTTCACATACATTTATGTTTGTATATACATTTCCACCTTTCACATACATTTATGTTTGTACGTACATTTCCACCTTTCACATACATTTATGTTTGTACGTACATTTCCACCTTTCACATACATTTATGTTTGTACGTACATTTCCACCATTCACATACATTTATGTTTGTACGTACATTTCCACCTTTCACATACATTTATGTTTGTACGTACATTTCCACCATTCACATACATTTATGTTTGTATGTACATTTCCACCTTTCACATACATTTATGTTTGTACGTACATTTCCACCTTTCACATACATTTATGTTTGTACGTACATTTCCACCATTCACATACATTGATGTTTGTACGTACATTTCCACCATTCACATACATTTATGTTTGTACGTACATTTCCACCTTTCACATACATTTATGTTTGTACGTACATTTCCACCATTCACATACATTTATGTTTGTATGTACATTTCCACCTTTCACATACATTTATGTTTGTACGTACATTTCCACCTTTCACATACATTTATGTTTGTACGTACATTTCCACCATTCACATACATTGATGTTTGTACGTACATTTCCACCATTCACATACATTTATATTTGTACGTACATTTCCACCTTTCACATACATTTATGTTTGTACGTACATTTCCACCATTCACATACATTTATGTTTGTATGTACATTTCCACCTTTCACATACATTTATATTTGTACGTACATTTCCACCTTTCATATACATTTATGTTTGTATGTACATTTCCACCATTCACATACATTTATGTTTGTATGTACATTTCCACCTTTCACATACATATCTGTTTGTACGTACATTTCCACCTTTCACATACATTTATGTTTGTACGTACATTTCCACCTTTCACATACATTTATGTTTGTATGTACATTTCCACCTTTCACATACATTTATGTTTGTATGTACATTTCCACCATTCACATACATTTATGTTTGTACGTACATTTCCACCATTCACATACATTTATGTTTGTATGTACATTTCCACCATTCACATACATTTATGTTTGTACGTACATTTCCACCATTCACATACATTTATGTTTGTATGTACATTTCCACCTTTCACATACATTTATGTTTGTACGTACATTTCCACCATTCACATACATTTATGTTTGTATGTACATTTCCACCTTTCACATACATATCTGTTTGTATGTACATTTCCACCTTTCACATACATTTATGTTTGTACGTACATTTCCACCTTTCACATACATTTATGTTTGTATGTACATTTCCACCTTTCACATAAATTTATGTTTGTATGTACATTTCCACCATTCACATACATTTATGTTTGTACGTACATTTCCACCATTCACATACATTTATGTTTGTATGTACATTTCCACCATTCACATACATTTATGTTTGTACGTACATTTCCACCATTCACATACATTTATGTTTGTATGTACATTTCCACCATTCACATACATTTATGTTTGTACGTACATTTCCACCATTCACATACATTTATGTTTGTACGTACATTTCCACCATTCACATACATTTATGTTTGTATGTACATTTCCACCATTCACATACATTTATGTTTGTACGTACATTTCCACCTTTCACATACATTTATGTTTGTACATACATTTCCACCATTCACATACATTTATGTTTGTATGTACATTTCCACCATTCACATACATTTATGTTTGTATGTACATTTCCACCTTTCACATACATTTATGTTTGTACGTACATTTCCACCTTTCACATACATTTATGTTTGTATGTACATTTCCACCTTTCACATACATTTATGTTTGTATGTACATTTCCACCTTTCACATACATTTATGTTTGTACGTACATTTCCACCATTCACATACATTTATGTTTGTATGTACATTTCCACCATTCACATACATTTATGTTTGTATGTACATTTCCACCATTCACATACATTTATGTTTGTACGTACATTTCCACCTTTCACATACATTTATGTTTGTACGTACATTTCCACCATTCACATACATTTATGTTTGTACGTACATTTCCACCATTCACATACATTTATATTTGTATGTACATTTCCACCTTTCACATACATTTATGTTTGTATGTACATTTCCACCATTCACATACATTTATGTTTGTATGTACATTTCCACCATTCACATACATTTATGTTTGTACGTACATTTCCACCTTTCACATACATTTATGTTTGTACGTACATTTCCACCATTCACATACATTGATGTTTGTACGTACATTTCCACCATTTACATACATTTATATTTGTACGTACATTTCCACCTTTCACATACATTTATGTTTGTACGTACATTTCCACCATTCACATACATTTATGTTTGTATGTACATTTCCACCTTTCACATACATTTATGTTTGTACGTACATTTCCACCTTTCATATACATTTATGTTTGTACGTACATTTCCACCTTTCACATACATTTATGTTTGTATGTACATTTCCACCATTCACATACATTTATGTTTGTACGTACATTTCCACCATTCACATACATTTATGTTTGTATGTACATTTCCACCTTTCACATACATTTATGTTTGTATATACATTTCCACCTTTCACATACATTTATGTTTGTACGTACATTTCCACCTTTCACATACATTTATGTTTGTACGTACATTTCCACCTTTCACATACATTTATGTTTGTACGTACATTTCCACCATTCACATACATTTATGTTTGTACGTATTTTTCCACCTTTCACATACATTTATGTTTGTACGTACATTTCCACCTTTCACATACATTTATGTTTGTACGTACATTTCCACCATTCACATACATTTATGTTTGTATGTACATTTCCACCTTTCACATACATTTATGTTTGTACGTACATTTCCACCTTTCACATACATTTATGTTTGTACGTACATTTCCACCATTCACATACATTGATGTTTGTACGTACATTTCCACCATTCACATACATTTATATTTGTACGTACATTTCCACCTTTCACATACATTTATGTTTGTACGTACATTTCCACCATTCACATACATTTATGTTTGTATGTACATTTCCACCTTTCACATACATTTATATTTGTATGTACATTTCCACCTTTCATATACATTTATGTTTGTATGTACATTTCCACCATTCACATACATTTATGTTTGTATGTACATTTCCACCTTTCACATACATATCTGTTTGTACGTACATTTCCACCTTTCACATACATTTATGTTTGTACGTACATTTCCACCTTTCACATACATTTATGTTTGTATGTACATTTCCACCTTTCACATACATTTATGTTTGTATGTACATTTCCACCATTCACATACATTTATGTTTGTACGTACATTTCCACCATTCACATACATTTATGTTTGTATGTACATTTCCACCATTCACATACATTTATGTTTGTACGTACATTTCCACCATTCACATACATTTATGTTTGTATGTACATTTCCACCTTTCACATACATTTATGTTTGTACGTACATTTCCACCATTCACATACATTTATGTTTGTATGTACATTTCCACCTTTCACATACATATCTGTTTGTATGTACATTTCCACCTTTCACATACATTTATGTTTGTACGTACATTTCCACCTTTCACATACATTTATGTTTGTATGTACATTTCCACTTTTCACATAAATTTATGTTTGTATGTACATTTCCACCATTCACATACATTTATGTTTGTACGTACATTTCCACCATTCACATACATTTATGTTTGTATGTACATTTCCACCATTCACATACATTTATGTTTGTACGTACATTTCCACCATTCACATACATTTATGTTTGTACGTACATTTCCACCATTCACATACATTTATGTTTGTATGTACATTTCCACCTTTCACATAAATTTATGTTTGTATGTACATTTCCACCATTCACATACATTTATGTTTGTACGTACATTTCCACCATTCACATACATTTATGTTTGTATGTACATTTCCACCATTCACATACATTTATGTTTGTACGTACATTTCCACCATTCACATACATTTATGTTTGTATGTACATTTCCACCATTCACATACATTTATGTTTGTACGTACATTTCCACCATTCACATACATTTATGTTTGTACGTACATTTCCACCATTCACATACATTTATGTTTGTATGTACATTTCCACCATTCACATACATTTATGTTTGTACGTACATTTCCACCTTTCACATACATTTATGTTTGTACATACATTTCCACCATTCACATACATTTATGTTTGTATGTACATTTCCACCATTCACATACATTTATGTTTGTATGTACATTTCCACCTTTCACATACATTTATGTTTGTACGTACATTTCCACCTTTCACATACATTTATGTTTGTATGTACATTTCCACCTTTCACATACATTTATGTTTGTATGTACATTTCCACCTTTCACATACATTTATGTTTGTACGTACATTTCACCATTCACATACATTTATGTTTGTATGTACATTTCCACCATTCACATACATTTATGTTTGTATGTACATTTCCACCATTCACATACATTTATGTTTGTACGTACATTTCCACCTTTCACATACATTTATGTTTGTACGTACATTTCCACCATTCACATACATTTATGTTTGTACGTACATTTCCACCATTCACATACATTTATATTTGTACGTACATTTCCACCTTTCACATACATTTATGTTTGTATGTACATTTCCACCATTCACATACATTTATGTTTGTATGTACATTTCCACCATTCACATACATTTATGTTTGTACGTACATTTCCACCTTTCACATACATTTATGTTTGTACGTACATTTCCACCATTCACATACATTGATGTTTGTACGTACATTTCCACCATTCACATACATTTATATTTGTACGTACATTTCCACCTTTCACATACATTTATGTTTGTACGTACATTTCCACCATTCACATACATTTATGTTTGTATGTACATTTCCACCTTTCACATACATTTATGTTTGTACGTACATTTCCACCTTTCATATACATTTATGTTTGTACGTACATTTCCACCTTTCACATACATTTATGTTTGTATGTACATTTCCACCATTCACATACATTTATGTTTGTACGTACATTTCCACCATTCACATACATTTATGTTTGTATGTACATTTCAACCTTTCAGATACATTTATGTTTGTATATACATTTCCACCTTTCACATACATTTATGTTTGTACGTACATTTCCACCTTTCACATACATTTATGTTTGTACGTACATTTCCACCTTTCACATACATTTATGTTTGTACGTACATTTCCACCATTCACATACATTTATGTTTGTACGTATTTTTCCACCTTTCACATACATTTATGTTTGTACGTACATTTCCACCTTTCACATACATTTATGTTTGTACGTACATTTCCACCATTCACATACATTTATGTTTGTATGTACATTTCCACCTTTCACATACATTTATGTTTGTACGTACATTTCCACCTTTCACATACATTTATGTTTGTACGTACATTTCCACCATTCACATACATTGATGTTTGTACGTACATTTCCACCATTCACATACATTTATATTTGTACGTACATTTCCACCTTTCACATACATTTATGTTTGTACGTACATTTCCACCATTCACATACATTTATGTTTGTATGTACATTTCCACCTTTCACATACATTTATATTTGTACGTACATTTCCACCTTTCATATACATTTATGTTTGTATGTACATTTCCACCATTCACATACATTTATGTTTGTATGTACATTTCCACCTTTCACATACATATCTGTTTGTACGTACATTTCCACCTTTCACATACATTTATGTTTGTACGTACATTTCCACCTTTCACATACATTTATGTTTGTATGTACATTTCCACCTTTCACATACATTTATGTTTGTATGTACATTTCCACCATTCACATACATTTATGTTTGTACGTACATTTCCACCATTCACATACATTTATGTTTGTATGTACATTTCCACCATTCACATACATTTATGTTTGTACGTACATTTCCACCATTCACATACATTTATGTTTGTACGTACATTTCCACCATTCACATACATTTATATTTGTACGTACATTTCCACCTTTCACATACATTTATGTTTGTATGTACATTTCCACCATTCACATACATTTATGTTTGTATGTACATTTCCACCATTCACATACATTTATGTTTGTACGTACATTTCCACCTTTCACATACATTTATGTTTGTACGTACATTTCCACCATTCACATACATTGATGTTTGTACGTACATTTCCACCATTCACATACATTTATATTTGTACGTACATTTCCACCTTTCACATACATTTATGTTTGTACGTACATTTCCACCATTCACATACATTTATGTTTGTATGTACATTTCCACCTTTCACATACATTTATGTTTGTACGTACATTTCCACCTTTCATATACATTTATGTTTGTACGTACATTTCCACCTTTCACATACATTTATGTTTGTATGTACATTTCCACCATTCACATACATTTATGTTTGTACGTACATTTCCACCATTCACATACATTTATGTTTGTATGTACATTTCAACCTTTCAGATACATTTATGTTTGTATATACATTTCCACCTTTCACATACATTTATGTTTGTACGTACATTTCCACCTTTCACATACATTTATGTTTGTACGTACATTTCCACCTTTCACATACATTTATGTTTGTACGTACATTTCCACCATTCACATACATTTATGTTTGTACGTATTTTTCCACCTTTCACATACATTTATGTTTGTACGTACATTTCCACCTTTCACATACATTTATGTTTGTACGTACATTTCCACCATTCACATACATTTATGTTTGTATGTACATTTCCACCTTTCACATACATTTATGTTTGTACGTACATTTCCACCTTTCACATACATTTATGTTTGTACGTACATTTCCACCATTCACATACATTGATGTTTGTACGTACATTTCCACCATTCACATACATTTATATTTGTACGTACATTTCCACCTTTCACATACATTTATGTTTGTACGTACATTTCCACCATTCACATACATTTATGTTTGTATGTACATTTCCACCTTTCACATACATTTATATTTGTACGTACATTTCCACCTTTCATATACATTTATGTTTGTATGTACATTTCCACCATTCACATACATTTATGTTTGTATGTACATTTCCACCTTTCACATACATATCTGTTTGTACGTACATTTCCACCTTTCACATACATTTATGTTTGTACGTACATTTCCACCTTTCACATACATTTATGTTTGTATGTACATTTCCACCTTTCACATACATTTATGTTTGTATGTACATTTCCACCATTCACATACATTTATGTTTGTACGTACATTTCCACCATTCACATACATTTATGTTTGTATGTACATTTCCACCATTCACATACATTTATGTTTGTACGTACATTTCCACCATTCACATACATTTATGTTTGTATGTACATTTCCACCTTTCACATACATTTATGTTTGTACGTACATTTCCACCATTCACATACATTTATGTTTGTATGTACATTTCCACCTTTCACATACATATCTGTTTGTATGTACATTTCCACCTTTCACATACATTTATGTTTGTACGTACATTTCCACCTTTCACATACATTTATGTTTGTATGTACATTTCCACCTTTCACATAAATTTATGTTTGTATGTACATTTCCACCATTCACATACATTTATGTTTGTACGTACATTTCCACCATTCACATACATTTATGTTTGTATGTACATTTCCACCATTCACATACATTTATGTTTGTACGTACATTTCCACCATTCACATACATTTATGTTTGTACGTACATTTCCACCATTCACATACATTTATGTTTGTATGTACATTTCCACCTTTCACATAAATTTATGTTTGTATGTACATTTCCACCATTCACATACATTTATGTTTGTACGTACATTTCCACCATTCACATACATTTATGTTTGTATGTACATTTCCACCATTCACATACATTTATGTTTGTACGTACATTTCCACCATTCACATACATTTATGTTTGTATGTACATTTCCACCATTCACATACATTTATGTTTGTACGTACATTTCCACCATTCACATACATTTATGTTTGTACGTACATTTCCACCATTCACATACATTTATGTTTGTATGTACATTTCCACCATTCACATACATTTATGTTTGTACGTACATTTCCACCTTTCACATACATTTATGTTTGTACATACATTTCCACCATTCACATACATTTATGTTTGTATGTACATTTCCACCATTCACATACATTTATGTTTGTATGTACATTTCCACCTTTCACATACATTTATGTTTGTACGTACATTTCCACCTTTCACATACATTTATGTTTGTACGTACATTTCCACCTTTCACATACATTTATGTTTGTATGTACATTTCCACCTTTCACATACATTTATGTTTGTATGTACATTTCCACCTTTCACATACATTTATGTTTGTACGTACATTTCACCATTCACATACATTTATGTTTGTATGTACATTTCCACCATTCACATACATTTATGTTTGTATGTACATTTCCACCATTCACATACATTTATGTTTGTACGTACATTTCCACCTTTCACATACATTTATGTTTGTACGTACATTTCCACCATTCACATACATTTATGTTTGTACGTACATTTCCACCATTCACATACATTTATATTTGTACGTACATTTCCACCTTTCACATACATTTATGTTTGTATGTACATTTCCACCATTCACATACATTTATGTTTGTATGTACATTTCCACCATTCACATACATTTATGTTTGTACGTACATTTCCACCTTTCACATACATTTATGTTTGTACGTACATTTCCACCATTCACATACATTGATGTTTGTACGTACATTTCCACCATTCACATACATTTATATTTGTACGTACATTTCCACCTTTCACATACATTTATGTTTGTACGTACATTTCCACCATTCACATACATTTATGTTTGTATGTACATTTCCACCTTTCACATACATTTATGTTTGTACGTACATTTCCACCTTTCATATACATTTATGTTTGTACGTACATTTCAACCTTTCACATACATTTATGTTTGTATGTACATTTCACCCATTCACATACATTTATGTTTGTACGTACATTTCCACCATTCACATACATTTATGTTTGTATGTACATTTCCACCTTTCACATACATTTATGTTTGTATATACATTTCCACCTTTCACATACATTTATGTTTGTACGTACATTTCCACCTTTCACATACATTTATGTTTGTACGTACATTTCCACCTTTCACATACATTTATGTTTGTACGTACATTTCCACCATTCACATACATTTATGTTTGTACGTATTTTTCCACCTTTCACATACATTTATGTTTGTACGTACATTTCCACCTTTCACATACATTTATGTTTGTACGTACATTTCCACCATTCACATACATTTATGTTTGTATGTACATTTCCACCTTTCACATACATTTATGTTTGTACGTACATTTCCACCTTTCACATACATTTATGTTTGTACGTACATTTCCACCATTCACATACATTGATGTTTGTACATACATTTCCACCATTCACATACATTTATATTTGTACGTACATTTCCACCTTTCACATACATTTATGTTTGTACGTACATTTCCACCATTCACATACATTTATGTTTGTATGTACATTTCCACCTTTCACATACATTTATATTTGTACGTACATTTCCACCTTTCATATACATTTATGTTTGTATGTACATTTCCACCATTCACATACATTTATGTTTGTATGTACATTTCCACCTTTCACATACATATCTGTTTGTACGTACATTTCCACCTTTCACATACATTTATGTTTGTACGTACATTTCCACCTTTCACATACATTTATGTTTGTATGTACATTTCCACCTTTCACATACATTTATGTTTGTATGTACATTTCCACCATTCACATACATTTATGTTTGTACGTACATTTCCACCATTCACATACATTTATGTTTGTATGTACATTTCCACCATTCACATACATTTATGTTTGTACGTACATTTCCACCATTCACATACATTTATGTTTGTATGTACATTTCCACCTTTCACATACATTTATGTTTGTACGTACATTTCCACCATTCACATACATTTATGTTTGTATGTACATTTCCACCTTTCACATACATATCTGTTTGTATGTACATTTCCACCTTTCACATACATTTATGTTTGTACGTACATTTCCACCTTTCACATACATTTATGTTTGTATGTACATTTCCACCTTTCACATAAATTTATGTTTGTATGTACATTTCCACCATTCACATACATTTATGTTTGTACGTACATTTCCACCATTCACATACATTTATGTTTGTATGTACATTTCCACCATTCACATACATTTATGTTTGTACGTACATTTCCACCATTCACATACATTTATGTTTGTATGTACATTTCCACCATTCACATACATTTATGTTTGTACGTACATTTCCACCATTCACATACATTTATGTTTGTATGTACATTTCCACCATTCACATACATTTATGTTTGTACGTACATTTCCACCTTTCACATACATTTATGTTTGTACATACATTTCCACCATTCACATACATTTATGTTTGTATGTACATTTCCACCATTCACATACATTTATGTTTGTATGTACATTTCCACCTTTCACATACATTTATGTTTGTACGTACATTTCCACCTTTCACATACATTTATGTTTGTATGTACATTTCCACCTTTCACATACATTTATGTTTGTATGTACATTTCCACCTTTCACATACATTTATGTTTGTACGTACATTTCCACCATTCACATACATTTATGTTTGTATGTACATTTCCACCATTCACATACATTTATGTTTGTATGTACATTTCCACCATTCACATACATTTATGTTTGTACGTACATTTCCACCTTTCACATACATTTATGTTTGTACGTACATTTCCACCATTCACATACATTTATGTTTGTATGTACATTTCCACCATTCACATACATTTATGTTTGTACGTACATTTCCACCATTCACATACATTTATGTTTGTACGTACATTTCCACCATTCACATACATTTATGTTTGTACGTACATTTCCACCATTCACATACATTTATGTTTGTACGTACATTTCCACCATTCACATACATTTATGTTTGTACATACATTTCCACCTTTCACATACATTTATGTTTGTACGTACATTTCCACCATTCACATACATTTATGTTTGTACATACATTTCCACCATGCACATACATTTATGTTTGTACGTACATTTCCACCTTTCACATACATTTATGTTTGTACATACATTTCCACCTTTCACATACATTTATGTTTGTACGTACATTTCCACCTTTCACATACATTTATGTTTGTACATACATTTCCACCTTTCACATACATTTATGTTTGTACATACATTTCCACCTTTCACATACATTTATGTTTGTATGTACATTTCCACCTTTCACATACATTTATGTTTGTATGTACATTTCCACCTTTCACATACATTTATGTTTGTACGTACATTTCAACCTTTCACATACATTTATGTTTGTATGTACATTTCCACCATTCACATACATTTATGTTTGTACGTACATTTCCACCTTTCACATACATTTATGTTTGTACGTACATTTCCACCTTTCACATACATTTATGTTTGTATGTACATTTCCACCTTTCACATACATTTATGTTTGTACGTACATTTCCACCTTTCACATACATTTATGTTTGTACGTACATTTCCACCTTTCACATACATTTATGTTTGTACGTACATTTCCACCTTTCACATACATTTATGTTTGTACGTACATTTCCACCTTTCACATACATTTATGTTTGTATGTACATTTCCACCTTTCACATACATTTATGTTTGTATGTACATTTCCACCATTCACATACATTTATGTTTGTACGTACATTTCCACCTTTCACATACATTTATGTTTGTACATACATTTCCACCTTTCACATACATTTATGTTTGTACGTACATTTCCACCTTTCACATACATTTATGTTTGTACGTACATTTCCACCTTTCACATACATTTATGTTTGTACGTACATTTCCACCTTTCACATACATTTATGTTTGTATGTACATTTCCACCATTCACATACATTTATGTTTGTACGTACATTTCCACCTTTCACATACATTTATGTTTGTACGTACATTTCCACCTTTCACATACATTTATGTTTGTACGTACATTTCCACCTTTCACATACATTTATGTTTGTACGTACATTTCCACCTTTCACATACATTTATGTTTGTATGTACATTTCCACCTTTCACATACATTTATGTTTGTATGTACATTTCCACCATTCACATACATTTATGTTTGTACGTACATTTCCACCTTTCACATACATTTATGTTTGTACGTACATTTCCACCTTTCACATACATTTATGTTTGTACGTACATTTCCACCTTTCACATACATTTATGTTTGTACATACATTTCCACCTTTCACATACATTTATGTTTGTATGTACATTTCCACCTTTCACATACATTTATGTTTGTACGTACATTTCCACCTTTCACATACATTTATGTTTGTATGTACATTTCCACCTTTCACATACATTTATGTTTGTACGTACATTTCCACCTTTCACATACATTTATGTTTGTATGTACATTTCCACCATTCACATACATTTATGTTTGTATGTACATTTCCACCTTTCACATACATTTATGTTTGTACGTACATTTCCACCTTTCACATACATTTATGTTTGTACGTACATTTCCACCTTTCACATACATTTATGTTTGTACGTACATTTCCACCTTTCACATACATTTATGTTTGTATGTACATTTCCACCTTTCACATACATTTATGTTTGTATGTACATTTCCACCATTCACATACATTTATGTTTGTACGTACATTTCCACCTTTCACATACATTTATGTTTGTACGTACATTTCCACCTTTCACATACATTTATGTTTGTACGTACATTTCCACCTTTCACATACATTTGTGTTTGTACGTACATTTCCACCTTTCACATACATTTATGTTTGTACGTACATTTCCACCTTTCACATACATTTATGTTTGTATGTACATTTCCACCTTTCACATACATTTATGTTTGTATGTACATTTCCACCATTCACATACATTTATGTTTGTACGTACATTTCCACCTTTCACATACATTTATGTTTGTACGTACATTTCCACCTTTCACATACATTTATGTTTGTACGTACATTTCCACCTTTCACATACATTTATGTTTGTACATACATTTCCACCTTTCACATACATTTATGTTTGTACGTACATTTCCACCTTTCACATACATTTATGTTTGTACGTACATTTCCACCATTCACATACATTTATGTTTGTACGTACATTTTCACCATTCACATACATTTATGTTTGTACGTACATTTCCACCTTTCACATACATTTATGTTTGTACGTACATTTCCACCTTTCACATACATTTATGTTTGTACATACATTTCCACCTTTCACATACATTTATGTTTGTATGTACATTTCAACCATTCACATACATTTATGTTTGTACGTACATTTCCACCATTCACATACATTTATGTTTGTACGTACATTTCCACCTTTCACATACATTTATGTTTGTACGTACATTTCCACCATTCACATACATTTATGTTTGTATGTACATTTCCACCATTCACATACATTTATGTTTGTACGTACATTTCCACCTTTCACATACATTCATGTTTGTACGTACATTTCCACCATTCACATACATTCATGTTTGTACGTACATTTCCACCATTCACATACATTTATGTTTGTATGTACATTTCCACCAGTCACATACATGTATGTTTGTACATACATTTCCACCTTTCACATACATTTATGTTTGTACGTACATTTCCACCATTCACATACATTTATGTTTGTACGTACATTTCCACCTTTCACATACATTTATGTTTGTACATACATTTCCACCTTTCACATACATTTATGTTTGTACGTACATTTCCACCATTCACATACATTTATTTTTGTACGTACATTTCCACCATTCACATACATTTATGTTTGTATGTACATTTCCACCTTTCACATACATTGATGTTTGTACATACATTTCCACCTTTCACATACATTTATGTTTGTACGTACATTTCCACCTTTCACATACATTTATGTTTTTATGTACATTTCCACCATTCACATACATTTATGTTTGTACGTACATTTCCACCATTCACATACATTTATGTTTGTACGTACATTTCCACCTTTCACATACATTTATGTTTGTACATACATTTCCACCTTTCACATACATTTATGTTTGTACGTACATTTCCACCATTCACATACATTTATGTTTGTACGTACATTTCCACCATTCACATACATTTATGTTTGTACGTACATTTCCACCATTCACATACATTTATGTTTGTATGTACATTTCCACCATTCACATACATTTATGTTTGTATGTACATTTCCACCATTCACATACATTTATGTTTGTACGTACATTTCCACCATTCACATACATTTATGTTTGTACGTACATTTCCACCTTTCACATACATTTATGTTTGTACATACATTTCCACCTTTCACATACATTTATGTTTGTACGTACATTTCCACCATTCACATACATTTATGTTTGTACGTACATTTCCACCATTCACATACATTTATGTTTGTACGTACATTTCCACCATTCACATACATTTATGTTTGTATGTACATTTCCACCTTTCACATACATTTATGTTTGTACGTACATTTCCACCTTTCACATACATTTATGTTTGTACGTACATTTCCACCATTCACATACATTGATGTTTGTACGTACATTTCCACCATTCACATACATTTATATTTGTACGTACATTTCCACCTTTCACATACATTTATGTTTGTACGTACATTTCCACCTTTCACATACATTTATGTTTGTATGTACATTTCCACCTTTCACATACATTTATGTTTGTACGTACATTTCCACCTTTCACATACATTTATGTTTGTATGTACATTTCCACCATTCACATACATTTATGTTTGTACGTACATTTCCACCTTTCACATACATTTATGTTTGTACGTACATTTCCACCATTCACATACATTTATGTTTGTATGTACATTTCCACCTTTCACATACATTTATGTTTGTACGTACATTTCAACCTTTCACATACATTTATGTTTGTATGTACATTTCCACCATTCACATACATTTATGTTTGTACGTACACTTCCACCTTTCACATACATTTATGTTTGTATGTACATTTCCACTTTTCACATACATTTATGTTTGTACGTACATTTCAACCTTTCACATACATTTATGTTTGTATGTACATTTCCACCATTCACATACATTTATGTTTGTACATACATTTCCACCTTTCACATACATTTATGTTTGTACATACATTTCCACCTTTCACATACATTTATGTTTGTACGTACATTTCCACCATTCACATACATTCATGTTTGTATGTACATTTCCACCATTCACATACATTTATATTTGTACGTACATTTCCACCTTTCACATACATTTATGTTTGTACATACATTTCCACCTTTCACATACATTTATGTTTGTACGTACATTTCCACCTTTCACATACATTTATGTTTGTATGTACATTTCCACCTTTCACATACATTTATGTTTGTACGTACATTTTCACCTTTCACATACATTTATGTTTGTACGTACATTTCCACCTTTCATATACATTTATGTTTGTACGTACATTTCCACCTTTCACATACATTTATGTTTGTACGTACATTTCCACCATTCACATACATTTATGTTTGTACATACATTTCCACCATTCACATACATTTATGTTTGTATGTACATTTCCACCATTCACATACATTTATGTTTGTACGTACATTACCACCTTTCACATACATTTATGTTTGTACGTACATTTCCACCTTTCACATACATTTATGTTTGAATGTACATTTCCACCATTCACATACATTTATGTTTGTACGTACATTTCCACCATTCACATACATTTATGTTTGTACGTATATTTCCACCATTCACATACATTTATGTTTGTACATACATTTCCACCATTCACATACATTTATGTTTGTATGTACATTTCCACCATTCACATACATTTATGTTTGTATGTACATTTCCACCATTCACATACATTTATGTTTGTACGTACATTTCCACCATACACATACATTTATGTTTGTACGTATATTTCCACCATTCACATACATTTATGTTTGTACATACATTTCCACCTTTCACATACATTTATGTTTGTACGTACATTTCCACCATTCACATACATTCATGTTTGTATGTACATTTCCACAATTCACATACATTTATGTTTGTACGTACATTTCCACCTTTCACATACATTTATGTTTGTACATACATTTCCACCTTTCACATACATTTATGTTTGTATGTACATTTCCACCATTCACATACATTTATGTTTGTACGTACATTTCCACCTTTCACATACATTTATGTTTGTACATACATTTCCACCTTTCATATACATTTATGTTTGTATGTACATTTCCACCATTCACATGCATTTATGTTTGTATGTACATTTCCACCATTCACATACATTTATGTTTGTACGTACATTTCCACCATTCACATACATTTATGTTTGTACATACATTTCCACCATTCACATACATTTATGTTTGTATGTACATTTCCACCATTCACATGCATTTATGTTTGTATGTACATTTCCACCATTCACATACATTTATGTTTGTACGTACATTTCCACCTTTCACATACATTTATGTTTGTATGTACATTTCCACCATTCACATACATTTATGTTTGTACGTACATTTCCACCTTTCACATACATTTATGTTTGTATGTACATTTCCACCTTTCACATACATTTATGTTTGTACGTACATTTCCACCATTCACATACATTTATGTTTGTATGTACATTTCCACCTTTCACATACATTTATGTTTGTACGTACATTTCCACCTTTCACATACATTTATGTTTGTATGTACATTTCCACCTTTCACATACATTTATGTTTGTACGTACATTTCCACCATTCACATACATTTATGTTTGTACATACATTTCCACCATTCACATACATTTATGTTTGTATGTACATTTCCACCATTCACATGCATTTATGTTTGTATGTACATTTCCACCATTCACATACATTTATGTTTGTACGTACATTTCCACCTTTCACATACATTTATGTTTGTATGTACATTTCCACCATTCACATACATTTATGTTTGTACGTACATTTCCACCTTTCACATACATTTATGTTTGTATGTACATTTCCACCATTCACATACATTTATGTTTGTACGTACATGTCCACCTTTCACATACATTTATGTTTGTATGTACATTTCCACCATTCACATACATTTATGTTTGTACATACATTTCCACCATTCACATACATTTATGTTTGTATGTACATTTCCACCATTCACATACATTTATGTTTGTACATAAATTTCCACCATTCACATACATTTATGTTTGTACATACATTTCCACCATTCACATACATTTATGTTTGTACATACATTTCCACCTTTCACATACATTTATGTTTGTACATACATTTCCACCATTCACATACATTTATGTTTGTACATACATTTCCACCATTCACATACATTTATGTTTGTACATACATTTCCACCATTCACATACATTTATGTTTGTACGTACATTTCCACCTTTCACATACATTTATGTTTGTATGTACATTTCCACCATTCACATGCATTTATGTTTGTATGTACATTTCCACCATTCACATACATTTATGTTTGTACATACATTTCCACCATTCACATACATTTATGTTTGTACGTACATTTCCACCTTTCACATACATTTATGTTTGTACATACATTTCCACCATTCACATACATTTATGTTTGTACGTACATTTCCACCTTTCACATACATTTATGTTTGTACATACATTTCCACCATTCACATACATTTATGTTTGTATGTACATTTCAACCTTTCATATACATTTATGTTTGTATGTACATTTCCACCATTCACATACATTTATGTTTGTACATACATTTCCACCTTTCACATACATTTATGTTTGTATGTACATTTCCACCATTCACATACATTTATGTTTGTACGTACATTTCCACCTTTCACATACATTTATGTTTGTATGTACATTTCCACCATTCACATACATTTATGTTTGTACATACATTTCCACCATTCACATACATTTATGTTTGTATGTACATTTCCACCATTCACATACATTTATGTTTGTACATACATTTCCACCATTCACATACATTTATGTTTGTACATACATTTCCACCATTCACATACATTTATGTTTGTACATACATTTCCACCTTTCACATACATTTATGTTTGTACATACATTTCCACCATTCACATACATTTATGTTTGTACATACATTTCCACCATTCACATACATTTATGTTTGTACATACATTTCCACCATTCACATACATTTATGTTTGTACGTACATTTCCACCTTTCACATACATTTATGTTTGTATGTACATTTCCACCATTCACATGCATTTATGTTTGTATGTACATTTCCACCATTCACATACATTTATGTTTGTACATACATTTCCACCATTCACATACATTTATGTTTGTACGTACATTTCCACCTTTCACATACATTTATGTTTGTACATACATTTCCACCATTCACATACATTTATGTTTGTACGTACATTTCCACCTTTCACATACATTTATGTTTGTACATACATTTCCACCATTCACATACATTTATGTTTGTATGTACATTTCAACCTTTCATATACATTTATGTTTGTATGTACATTTCCACCATTCACATACATTTATGTTTGTACATACATTTCCACCTTTCACATACATTTATGTTTGTATGTACATTTCCACCATTCACATACATTTATGTTTGTACGTACATTTCCACCTTTCACATACATTTATGTTTGTACGTACATTTGCACCTTTCACATACATTTATGTTTGTATGTACATTTCCACCTTTCACATACATTTATGTTTGTATGTACATTTCCACCATTCACATGCATTTATGTTTGTACGTACATTTCCACCTTTCACATACATTTATGTTTGTATGTACATTTCCACCATTCACATGCATTTATGTTTGTATGTACATTTCCACCATTCACATACATTTATGTTTGTACATACATTTCCACCTTTCACATACATTTATGTTTGTACGTACATTTCCACCTTTCACATACATTTATGTTTGTACATACATTTCCACCATTCACATACATTTATGTTTGTACGTACATTTCCACCTTTCACATACATTTATGTTTGTACATACATTTCCACCATTCACATACATTTATGTTTGTATGTACATTTCAACCTTTCATATACATTTATGTTTGTATGTACATTTCCACCATTCACATACATTTATGTTTGTACATACATTTCCACCTTTCACATACATTTATGTTTGTATGTACATTTCCACCATTCACATACATTTATGTTTGTACGTACATTTCCACCTTTCACATACATTTATGTTTGTACGTACATTTCCACCTTTCACATACATTTATGTTTGTACATACATTTCCACCATTCACATGCGTATATATTTGTACGTACATTTGCACCTTTCACATACATTTATGTTTGTACATACATTTGCACCTTTCACATATATTTGTTTTTACGTACATTTCCACCTTTCACATACATTTATGTTTGTACGTACATTTGCACCTTTCACATATATTTATGTTTGTACGTACATTTCCACCTTTCACATACATTTATGTTTGTACGTACATTTGCACCTTTCACATACATTTATGTTTGTACATACATTTCCACCATTCACATGCATATATATTTGTACGTACATTTGCACCTTTCACATACATTTATGTTTGTATGTACATTTCCACCTTTCACATACATTTATGTTTGTACGTACATTTGCACCTTTCACATACATTTATGTTTGTATGTACATTTCCACCTTTCACATACATTTATGTTTGTATGTACATTTCCACCTTTCACATACATTTATGTTTGTACGTACATTTCCACCTTTCACATACATTTATGTTTGTACGTACATTTCCACCTTTTACATACATTTATGTTTGTACGTACATTTCCACCTTTCACATGCATATATATTTGTACGTACATTTTCACCTTTCGCATACATTTATGTTTGTACGTACATTTCCACCTTTCACATACATTTATGTTTGTACGTACATTTCCACCTTTCACATGCATATATATTTGTACATACATTTCCACCTTTCACATACATTTATGTTTGTACGTACATTTCCACCTTTCACATACATTTATGTTTGTACGTACATTTGCACCTTTCACATACATTTATGTTTGTACGTACATTTCCACCTTTCACATACATTTATGTTTGTACGTACATTTGCACCTTTCACATACATTTATGTTTGTACATACATTTCCACCTTTCACATACATTTATGTTTGTACGTACATTTCCACCATTCACATACATTTATGTTTGTACGTACATTTCCACCTTTCACATACATTTATGTTTGTATGTACATTTCCACCATTCACATACATTTATGTTTGTACGTACATTTTCACCTTTCACATACATTTATGTTTGTACATACATTTCCACCTTTCACATACATTTATGTTTGTACATACATTTCCACCTTTCACATACATTTATGTTTGTACGTACATTTCCACCTTTCACATACATTTATGTTTGTACGTACATTTCCACCATTCACATACATTTATGTTTGTACGTACATTTCCACCATTCACATACATTTATGTTTGTACGTACATTTCAACCTTTCACATACATTTATGTTTGTACGTACATTTCCACCTTTCACATACATTCATGTTTGTACATACATTTCAACCATTCACATGCATTTATGTTTGTACGTACATTTCCACCATTCACATACATTCATGTTTGTACATACATTTCAACCTTTCACATACATTTATGTTTGTACATACATTTCCACCTTTCATATACATTTATGTTTGTACATACTTTTCAACCTTTCACATACATTTATGTTTGTACGTACATTTCCACCATTCACATGCATATATATTTGTACGTACATTTGCCCCTTTCACATACATTTATGTTTGTACGTACATTTCCACCTTTCACATACATTTATGTTTGTACGTACATTTCCACCTTTCACATACATTTATGTTTGTACATACATTTCCAACTTTCACATACATTTTTTTTTGTACATACATTTCCACCTTTCACATACATTTATGTTTGTACGTACATTTCCACCTTTCACATACATTTATGTTTGTACGTACCTTTCCACCTTTCACATACATTTATGTTTGTACATACATTTCCACCTTTCACATACATTTATGTTTGTACGTACATTTCCACCTTTCACATACATTTATGTTTGTACATACATTTCCACCTTTCACATGCATTTATGTTTGTACGTACATTTCCACCATTCACATGCGTCTATATTTATACGTACATTTGCACCTTTCACATACATTTATGTTTGTACATACATTTCCACCTTTCACATACATTTATGTTTGTACGTACATTTCCACCATTCACATGCGTCTATATTTATACGTACATTTGCACCTTTCACATACATTTATGTTTGTACATACATTTCCACCTTTCACATACATTTATGTTTGTACATACATTTCCACCTTTCACATACATTTATGTTTGTACGTACATTTCCACCATTCACATGCGTCTATATTTGTACGTACATTTTCACCTTTCACATACATTTATGTTTGTACATACATTTGCACCTTTCACATACATTTATGTGTGTACGTACATTTCCACCTTTCATATACATTAATGTTTGTACGTACATTTCCACCTTTCACATACATTTATGTTTGTACGTACATTTCCACCTTTCACATACATTCATGTTTGTACGTACATTTCCACCTTTCACATATATTTATGTTTGTACATACATTTCCACCTTTCACATACATTTATGTTTGTACATACATTTCAACCTTTCACATACATTTATGTTTGTACGTACATTTGCACCTTTCACATACATTTATGTTTGTATGTACATTTCCACCTTTCACATACATTTATGTTTGTACGTACATTTCCACCATTCACATGCATATATATTTGTACGTACATTTCCACCATTCACATGCATATATATTTGTACGTACATTTCCACCTTTCACATGCATATATATTTGTACATACATTTCCACCTTTCACATACATTTATATTTGTATGTACATTTCCACCTTTCACATACATTTATGTTTGTACATACATTTCCACCTTTCACATGCATTTATGTTTGTACGTACATTTCCACCTTTCATATACATTTATGTTTGTACGTCCATTTCCACCTTTCACATACATTTATGTTTGTACGTACATTTCCACCTTTCACATACATTTATGTTTGTACGTACATTTCCACCTTTCACATACATTTATGTTTGTACGTACATTTCCACCTTTCACATACATTTATGTTTGTACGTACATTTCCACCTTTCATATACATTTATGTTTGTACGTACATTTCCACCTTTCACATACATTTATGTTTGTACGTACATTTCCACCTTTCACATACATTTATGTTTGTACGTACATTTCCACCTTTCATATACATTTATGTTTGTACGTACATTTCCACCTTTCACATACATTTATGTTTGTACGTACATTTCCACCTTTCACATACATTTATGTTTGTACGTACATTTCCACCTTTCATATACATTTATGTTTGTACGTACATTTCCACCTTTCACATACATTTATGTTTGTACGTACATTTCCACCTTTCACATACATTTATGTTTGTACGTACATTTCCACCTTTCACATACATTTATGTTTGTACGTACATTTCCACCTTTCACATACATTTATGTTTGTACGTACATTTCCACCTTTCACATACATTTATGTTTGTACGTACATTTCCACCTTTCATATACATTTATGTTTGTACGGACATTTCCACCTTTCACATACATTTATGTTTGTACGTACATTTCCACCTTTCACATACATTTATGTTTGTACGTACATTTCCACCTTTCATATACATTTATGTTTGTACGTACATTTCCACCTTTCACATACGTTTATGTTTGTACGTACATTTGCACCTTTCACGTACATTTATGTTTGTACGTACATTTCCACCTTTCATATACATTTATGTTTGTACGTACATTTCCACCTTTCACATACATTTATGTTTGTACGTACATTTCAACCTTTCACATACATTTATGTTTGTATGTACATTTCCACCTTTCACATACATTTATGTTTGTACGTACATTTCCACCTTTCACATACATTTATGTTTGTACGTACATTTCCACCTTTCATATACATTTATGTTTGTACGTACATTTCCACCTTTCACATACATTTCTGTTTGTACGTACATTTCCACCTTTCACATACATTTATGTTTGTACGTACATTTCCACCTTTCATATACATTTATGTTTGTACGTACATTTCCACCTTTCACATACATTTATGTTTGTACGTACATTTCCACCTTTCACATACATTTATGTTTGTACGTACATTTCCACCTTTCATATACATTTATGTTTGTACGTACATTTCCATCTTTCACATACATTTATGTTTGTACGTACATTTCCACCTTTCACATACATTTATGTTTGTACGTACATTTGCACCTTTCACATACATTTATGTTTGTACGTACATTTCCACCTTTCACATACATTTATGTTTGTACGTACATTTCCACCTTTCATATACATTTATGTTTGTACGTACATTTCCACCTTTCACATACATTTATGTTTGTACGTACATTTCCACCTTTCATATACATTTATGTTTGTACGTACATTTCCATCTTTCACATACATTTATGTTTGTACGTACATTTCCACCTTTCACATACATTTATGTTTGTACGTACATTTCCACCTTTCACATACATTTATGTTTGTACGTACATTTGCACCTTTCATATACATTTATGTTTGTACGTACATTTCTACTTTTCACATACATTTATGTTTGTACGTACATTTCCACCTTTCACATACATTTATGTTTGTACATACATTTGCACCTTTCATATACATTTATGTTTGTACGTACATTTCTACTTTTCACATACATTTATGTTTGTACGTACATTTCCACCTTTCATATACATTTATGTTTGTACGTACATTTCCACCTTTCACATACATTTATGTTTGTACGTACATTTCTACCTTTCACATACATTTATGTTTGTACGTACATTTGCACCTTTCATATACATTTATGTTTGTACGTACATTTGCACCTTTCACATGCATTTATGTTTGTACGTACATTTCTACCTTTCACATACATTTATGTTTGTATGTACATTTCCACCTTTCACATACATTTATGTTTGTACATACATTTCTACTTTTCACATACATTTATGTTTGTACGTACATTTGCACCTTTCATATACATTTATGTTTGTACGTACATTTGCACCTTTCACATGCATTTATGTTTGTACGTACATTTCTACCTTTCACATACATTTATGTTTGTACGTACATTTCTACCTTTCACATACATTTATGTTTGTACGTACATTTCCACCTTTCATATACATTTATGTTTGTACGTACATTTGCACCTTTCACATGCATTTATGTTTGTACGTACATTTCTACCATTCACATACATTTATGTTTGTACATACATTTCCACCTTTCATATACATTTATGTTTGTACGTACATTTGCACCTTTCACATGCATTTATGTTTGTACGTACATTTGCACCTTTTACATGCATTTATGTTTGTACATGTATTCAATAACATCAAACATATATAGGGGCTGTTTTTTAGAGGCAGAAAACTTTAAATTGACAACCCTGTTTTCTTTACATGCAGATTTAGCAACTATTGATTATTTTTAGTTCAGCTTGGTTTGGCAATTCAGTATGTAGTTTCAGAAGAAGCTACAATATAATAATGCACGATATGATTAATTTACTGAGTGAAATATTTTATGCACGAATAATTTCACAAAATGGACCTGTCAAGTGGTCACCTTGTTTGTGCGATTGAACCCCATTAGATTATTGTAAAGTCCCATGTCTACGCTGATAAGGCAGACACTATAGACCACTTAGAAGACAATATTCAATGCACTATTGCTGAAATACAGCTTTATTTAATGTATACAATTGTGTAATTTTGACTTCTACATTACGTTATATACGCGTGAACTGCAAGGCTATATCTAAATTATAAATGCCAAAAAAATAATCTTTAGAATAAGCCAAAAAAAAAGTTTTTCTGTGATTTATTTTAATTTAAAGTTCATGACCTCTAAAAAATACACTTTATAAAATAAGGATTTAATGTCGAAGCTCTTAAAGCAAGTAAACTTAATAATCGATCAATACTTGACAGTTCTGGAAATCTTAGTTTCAAGATTTTAAAACTGAATATAGAATCTCAAAATTGAAAAAATAATTACGGGATTATAATTTATACTTTTAATTTGCAAAATCATTTGGATTGTATTAAAATTGACCCCAGGTCATACATATGTGTATTTGTTTTCATTATTTTTTAACACAACTCAATTATTCTAGATATTTATTTTTAATATACACCGTTTCCGTTCCCATTTGCATTTCTATAAAAAATACTGTGAGAAATAAATTTAATTCAAAAACAAGTCTAAGAACCAGGTATTGGTTTGGATGCTTGCATAGCTCAGATGCATGTAGCCAATTTTTTTAACAGAAACAGAGACACTCTTGCATTTGAATCTATTAATCTAACAAAACCCAAATGCCAACAAATGGCAATTCCAGTTGAAAACTGAGTTCTGATATTAATCAAATGCTTCAACAAAAAGTTAAAAAAAGACCTAAAGGAATGTCATGATTGGATTGTTATGGAACTGGAAGCAAAATTTGACTCCATATGAACTGTGTTCGATGGATTATCATTACAAGCAATCCTAGGTGACACTGAGGAAGTGTTTTTTTTTTTTTTTTTACAAAAGCATCACCACGTATCAAGGCCAAGAGGCCATTCGTGGATAAGGGTTAAAGAGTGCACAGTACACAATTGGACAATAAAGTAATCATTATTAATGGAAATTCGGTAAATTTGTTAACTTATATGGAACAGCTCATCAAAAAATTGTTTATGTTAGACTTGAAGACAACCATATTGTAGTCAGCTGAAAAGCAGGAAAACGGAAGACAATTCCATAGGCGTGCAGTTCTAAGAAAGGAGCTTTGCTCATGGAATCTATGTTTAGGTTTAAGCACAGATAAAGAGTGGGGGAAATTATTGATAGTGTTTTCTGCTAGACGAGTGTTTCTTGTGAAAGTTTGGTGGGGGTGGACCATAGATTGGAGCTTAGCCGAGCACTTGCCATGAAAATAACGATAAAGCAGAGACAAACTCGCAACATCTCTTCTGTGAGAAAGAGGTTGCAGAGAAGAGAAAAGGACATCCCCTACGAGGCTACAAAATCTATTATGAACTCTATCAAAGCAAGTCATTTCTAGCAGCTCCTGCCCAGATATGACAACAGTACTCCATCCTTGGGTGCACCTGGCTCTTATATAGATAAAGAATTGCATCAGTAGTGAAATATCTACTGGATCAATAGAAGGATCCCACCATTTTTCCAGCGACCTTGGCAACGGATTTAATGTATGTGCTCCATTTCAGATCAGGAGTAAATGTCAAGCCCAGAAGCTTGTCAAAACATCTTCCCAAAACGAGAGCCATTCATTTCAACTGATGCCAGATGGGCATCAGAGCATTGATGATGTAAAGATAAAAGCTTAGTTTTAGATGCATTAAAAGTAACAAGCCACCTCTTTCCCCATTGTACCACTTGCTCAAGATCAGAGGAGAGAGAATCAGACAGAACTTGGTCGTTTACGGTCTTAGATGTGCTACCATAGATAGTAGTGTCATCAGCATAAACGTCTATGAATGATGTAAGGATGTGATTTGGAAGATCATTAATGTAGATCAGGAAGAAAGTTGGGCCCAGGATGGATCCCTGAGGGACTCCAGCATTAATACTGTGAGCTTGTGATTTCTGCTCATCAACCATTACTCTTATGAATCCATCAGAGAGAAATGATTTAATAATTGAGAAGACATTTCTAGCTATACCGTAGCTGGAGATTTTGTGAAATAAACCTTTATGCCATACTCTATCAAAGGCCTATAGGAAGTGCAACCCAGAAGCACATATAGAGTAAGTTAGGATCTTCTCTGGAGATGTCTCTACCACATGGAAAGCCATCTTTAATATAGGCACATATTCCATGCCCATGGTGATCTTGGGGTTCAGATGTGGTAGTTAAATTAGAATATCCTTTAATTACGAACTCATCTAGGGAAATAGTCTGTCTAATGCCAGTTTCGCTTAGAAATAATATGTCTGGTTTAGTCTCCTGTAATTGGGTTTCAACCTCTGGTAGGTTAGAATGTAGACCCTTGATGTTTGAGAAGGAGACATGGTAGTGGGGGTCTGTTGGAGACGCCCCTCCATGGGATTAATGGGCTATATCATGAAGTTACTTCTTTTGGTGACGTCACTTCCAGTATGGAGTACTGATACCCAGAGTCAGAGATTGGCACTCGACCAAGCAGGTCGTGTGCAAACGCCCTACTGTTAAGTAATGGTATTACTCAACTCACTTTGCCTGTAATATATGTGAATACATGTTTCGTTCCTAAAAATCCTGTGTTCCTTTCGTTTATTACCATTTAACCCCATGACAGGGTCCATGTTAGAAATTGGAGATCTGGGTTTAATCGTGTATTTTTTCTTGAAACTTTTTATGGTGGAGTTTTGTGGTTTGTGGACTGTCATCAGATTTGCTTGGAACAGGGCAGAGAGGAAAAGTAAGAGAAATAGAAATGAAGAAATATATATATATTTTTTTTTGTAGCACAAAATATATATATATATATTTTTTTTGTAGCACAAAGCCATAACAAATACTAATATGGCAATGAGAAGCCCCACCAGAAGCTACTGCATGGTCCAGAATCCATTCACCAAATGGCAACATGGCAACCCCAGTATTTTGCACCTGCTGATAGGACAGCTTCCTTAGTGGTTAATCCAAGGTTCGGGTCTCTGACTATCAAGCGGAGAACGTCAGCCCAGATAAAACGTTTACCTCCAGCACTCTTACTAGTGACATGGCTACATGGATAGACATAGAAACAGAAAATTTCCGACATCTCTGGCGGCTTTTCACGCTAAATACTGCCAACTTAGAATTTTAATAATCTCAGCAAATAATATGCTGGAGACTTGGATGTTTCTGTGTTGTCTTCAGATGTTCTTCGCAATCAGGAATTTTAATCAGCAATTGTGGTATAAACTTAAGAAGGATGACCAAACTATGAATGGATGAGATGGATCCATCGGTGGCAAGTGCAAGAGACAATGTCAAATATTGTTATTGCTCTGTGGCTGTTTTTGATTCTAACAGTTTCTATTGCAACTACTACTAGAAGAAGCTTCTAAATACTAAAGCTTATTAAAATGGTCTAGAGTTATAATCAGGATTCGGTTCTGGGGTTCGGGAATGAGTGAGTCAATCTCTCGACAACAGCACGTTTCTGCCCTCTTCTTTTTCAATCGACCACACCTGGCCTCTCGACACCAATGTCACACCGCACAATCCGAACATCAGCAATACAAAATTCTTTTCAAGAGAAGATGTTCACGACTCTTTTCTCTCTGCCCCACCAGGGAATTTTTCCCTGCTTTTATATCCTCCTATCTAGAAAAAAAAGGAAGAGACAGGAAAAAAAATAGCTTCTCCCATCATGCTCTGCCTTCCCAAGATGCCCTTTGCGTATACAAATGCGCTGGCCATCCTTTCCTTCTTCTTTCCCAAAGAGCGATGCAGATACGCCCGGTACGTTTTTTTTTCTTCTTTTCTACCAATATACCCCACAAATGGTGTGACCTTGAAGGATCGATTATAAATAAGACACGCTGATATATTTATGAGAGTGTATATAAGTAGAGAATAGACAGAAAGACACCTCCACAACTGTTTTGAGACTTTATTGCTGCTCCTATATACATCATGTCTATAAAAGTCAATATAGTCATGAAACAGGATAGATCAGCATCACACTATAACACCCCCATCCTTATTTAGTCTTACTATGCATGGAGTCAATGTGTTTTTTCTTTTAGGGTTTATTACAGTCAAATCTTATGTTTTCTTTTTGAGCTTTGCTGTTCAGAACTTGTTTGTGAGAAAATGTGTCCTTGGAGTATTATTCTCGATAGCATCAGAATTAATGTCTTTTGTGGATAAAATTGGGTTCTTTTAAATCAGTTTATCTACTATCCTTGTTTATCGGTAAGAGTTTTTGCTTTTTAACATATGAAAGAAAACTTTTTCTCCAACTTTGAAGTGTCCCTTTCTGACATTTTTTTCACATCCTGGTTTTGTAACAGTTCTAATCTTCCTAGCAAATATTGTTTTGGCTGGCATAATAAAAGATGAAACATTGTTATTTGATTTGTTATTCTTGAAGGGTTTTTTCAGTAGGCATACCCATCATTTTCTTATGAAAACTCTTTTGAATGTATCCATGAAGCATTCTGCCTCACAATTGCTTCTTGCATGTTTTGGCGTGATTGTGATATGCTCCACTACAAAAGTTTGATGGAATATTTTCAATTTACTAAATGTGAACTGTTCTGTTGTCCAATACAATGCGGTCAACGACCCTGAACCAGGCAAACAATTTGCATAAAAAAGTAATGGTTACTTCTGGTTAGTTTGTTAAATTTTAATATTCAATATTTCTAGCAATGTTGGGGAACTGTTCACAACTATTAGGTAATAGAAACCATCCAGTGAGCCGGCAAAATCTATGTAAATCCTAGGCCACAGTTGACCTGTTTTCAGCCAAACTCTGATCTTTATAGTTGTCTTTGTTGTTAAAGTACGACTGTTTGCATATTTTCATCACATTTTCAATGTCTTTGTCCGTGCTTATCTAATGCATATAACTTTCCATGAGATTTATCATCTTTGAAATCCTCAGGTGATCGACATGAAATTCGTTTAATATTCTTTTCTGTAATGATGCACAAATAACCACTCGATCGCTGAACATTACTATGTCACAGATTGAATGCACTTCAGAGAGTTATTTGTGTTTTTTATTTTATTTCATTTTTAAAATTTGTCATCTAGTGCCTTTTTTAATTTTTTTTTTTTTTTTTGAGTGTTACTGGAAGCTCTCTAATAGTGTTACATAATATATCTTTTATTTTTACTTTAATTTATACAGAGGCAGTCACTTGATCTCAAGGAGTTCAGCATATTTTTTGATGAGTCTATATAATCTGTTAGTATTGAAATGAAGATTCATAATTTGGATGATTTGGAATATTCGGACTATTCTAATCTTAAGGAGGTTGAAGATCAGGCAAAACAAAGTTGAGATTAGTATTCCAAATAATACAAGACTTACAGTAGTAAGAATAGTAAGATAGCTAAAAGATTTGCTGTATTATTATTATTATTATTATTATTATTATTATTATTATTATTATTATTATTATTTACTCACTATGAGTAGTCACACAGGTCATCATCAAAGATTTCTCATTGAGAACAACTTATGGTGTTCTCAGGGGTCTGATTGACAATAATTCCCCTCCCAAGATTTACAGTACTCTTTTTTTCTTTTTTTTTTTTTTACAAGCCCGCAGGCCACTCAAGGAGAAGGGTTAATGGGTATGCATTAGTCAATGTGATTATAGTGTTTTTAACATAGGTATTGGTATTTTTGTAAGTTGGATTACATAGGGGTATGGTTCATACAGAACTTGTTTACATTGGACTTGAAGACAATCAGATTGTAGTCACCTGGGAAGCAGGCCAAAGGAAGAGAGTTCCACAGGCATGCAGTTCTAAGAAAGAAGCTCTGCTCATGGAATCTACATTTAAGTCTAGGCACAGATAAAGAGTGTGGGAAACTATTGCTGGTGGTTCTGGCTAAACGGGTGTTTTTCGTGAAAGTTTGTCGAGAGGGGACCATAGATTGAAGATCAAACGAGCACCTGTCACCTCTTTTGATAACCTTTGCAGATAAATTTGCATTATCGCAACAGCCATTTACAATTGATTGATTTTTTACCATGACCGTGGTCTTCATTGGAATTTGGATGGCAATAAGCCTCCCCAAGGCCCCAGTCCTCTTTGCACTCATCCAGCTAGTGTTTTATTTCCTCGGTCTTTTCATCCACACTTATAGTAACCCTAGTTAAGGGATATAATTTAAAAAAAAAATAGGATTTAGGGTCACTCCTTCTTTGACATTGTCACAACAGATGCTCGACTCTGAACAAGATACAGCCACCTTCACCCTCCTAGAGGAATACCTCCTAACAACCCACGGCAACCAGATGACCACCTTTCAACACTTAAGCCGAGCCTAGGATCTAGAATGGCGAGAAAATGAAAAACTTACAGATTTTGCAGGCCAACTCGAAAATGCACTCAGAGGACCAGCCGTCCACATTAAGAGCAAATTCAAGAAGGATAGGAACTCAGAACTATCTGTTGACGGCTTATTTTGATCATAGGTGCAATGCTTATCAGCGAAAAAGTCAAATTGTGGAACTCTAACATCTACTCCCACCTCGTCAGGATAATGGACAGTCATTATACCGCAACTGGTATAGTGTCTAAAGTACAAACGTACTTGGATTGCTGTGTAAAATCTGACTTAGCCACTCTCAAATGTACCACAATTTTCTCTCAAGAACACCACTCGAGTCAGAGAAACACAACGAACCAAACTATCTGACCCAATAGACATCCTCACCCGAACTGTACAAGCACTAGCAAACAGATCAATCCACACCAACAGCAGCATCAAGAAGCTCGTCAACAGCCACAAAGTTTCCCAGTATGCTAGAGATACCTCAAAGATCTTCCATGCTTCAAATACAGATGCAGATACCAACACCTGCCCAAGGAGGTTTGATGCAGACAGTCACCATCATACGACCAAAGTCATCACAACAGTTACAACTGCTACTGACGCAACAGCAACCACTACCGCTACATCCACAGCAACAGGCACCACAATGTAGACACACTATATCTGACATATAAAGACATAATTATCCCATAAAACACTGTAACAGTATAATGCCTACTAGAACACATTCACAACTTTCTTAGCTTCAAATTGATACAACACATGAATACAAACCTCAAACAGACGACTACCTACAGTACATTAAAACATACAAAAAAAAATACAAATACAAAACGAAAATGACGATCAGCGCTGAAATCCACCTTTGTCTACAACTATGTTCGCAATATGAGTATAAATACGACTGTTTTTCTGACAAGTAAGCAGAGCAGCCCAGCATGCCAGGCAGTAAACTTCGCTCCATCACAGCCAGCAACCATCAGCCCCTCATCAGTGACAGCAGCTATTAAGATTACTTCTCTCCAGCTGTCATTACAGTTGTTGCCACTGCCACTGCCACCCCACTCATGCTACCAGACAGCAGGCTTTAAGGTTACGCCTCCTTCGCCATAGCCGCAGCCGCCACCCTACTCGTGCTACCGGACAGCAGCCTATAAAGTTACTCCTTCTTCACCATCGCTGCAGCCACTGCCACCACACACGTATTCCAGACACCAGAACACCAAAGTCATGTTCCTGTCGCCGCTGCTCCTACCACAGCCTGACAATAACACCAGATCGTCACCGAGTTCATATCAACACCCGACCAGCATTCCCACCAATGTCCCACCGCCGCCGCTGACATATCCTGACACATTCAGCAGTTCATTCTACAATCGTTTTAAATTTAAATAAAAGTTTAAACTCAACCTTTTCGTTTGTCCTTTTCTTGCTTCCATATGCTCAGGTTCATAATATAACACTGTCATGCTCTGCTTGATTATGACCACATAGATGTTGTCAATATAGGCGTAGGTACCTCAGAGATTTTCCCGTTTTATAATATCGTCCATCACTCACTGGCAACTTGAGACCCCCATTAGTCACACCAAAAGGAATTCGACAGAATTGGTACAGAAACCCCACAGCTTTAAATGCTGTATATTTTTGCTCTTCTGGTTTAACGACAATTTGGTGATATGCACTAGTCAAATCATGGATACTAAAAGTTCAATAGTTGGTGATCTCATTTACTATGTCCTCTATCCGAGGAAGGGGGTAAGCATCCAGTAGAGTAAAACAGTTTATAATCTGGGAATAATCCATGACGAGTCTTTTCTTGTGGTTCACTGGAGATATTACTAGTGTTTGAGCTCGCCATGGAGATCGAGAAGATTCTATAATTCCTTCCTTCAGCATATATGATATCTCTGACTGAATGAATTTTAGGTCAGCTAAGCTGTGTCTCCTGGATTTCATGGCTATCGGATGACAGTCAGGAGTTAGATTAGCAAAAAGAAAAGGATAAGGAATATTATTTAAGTTCACAGACAGTAAGGGATGGGAGTGGTCCCATAAAAGGTAATTTTACTTCCGAAAGTTGGCGTAGAAAATCATGCCCAAGTATGACATCACAGCACAGGTTAGTCATGACGAATATTTTGACATTACGGTACTCTCTATTATTCAGGTGGAGGAATGCTATACAATGTCCTAAGGTAGTGGACGAATGGCAACTGTTAGCCATGAAAATTCTTTTCTTACTTGGTGAGATAGCTAGTGCAAGCTTTTTAACCTTGTCCGGGTGAATAAAATTTTTGGATTTACCTGTGTCAACGAATATATTGATAGATGTACCCTTGATTTTCCTACATAAAGTCGAGTGAGTTAGACATTCCGAGAAGTTATATTTCTGAAAAACTTACCGGGATTGATATCAGGAGCAGCTGTACGCCATTTACAGACTTGAGCAAAATGTCATTTCTTCTTACAATTTTTTACAGATAGAATTCTGAGCAGGACACTTACTCCTGTTGTGTCTCTGGGTCCAAAAAAGAAACATTGGTGTCGTGAGATGAAGGCTACTAAATATTCTTCATCGTCTGTAGACTGAATCTTGTCCGTTTCATCAGTCTGAAAAGTCGCATTTACTGAGGAGTAATGTTGAGAGTAAGACGCTAATTACTTTTGAGCTGTCTCAAGTGTGAGCACTTGGTCACAAGCAGTTTTTAAATCTGGTGTCTTCTTTTCTAAGTGTCTTTGTCGATTCAATAAAATGCCGTTGATAAAGGCGTCTCTGATAAAGTCATCTCTAACCTATATTTCTGTTACTGCTCGAAACTTGCAGGCTTTGGCAAGTGTTTTTAAAACCTGGTTGCTGTCAACGAGTAGCCAGCAGGTATCTGCAAAAAATACTATTTTTGGACTAGATGAAGACTCCTCCTTGAAAATCCATGGCTGTACTGTAGCTGTTGGCATCCAAGATTTGTTTAAAGTTAGTTGATGAGATTAAGTTGATGAATAAGTTCAATTTAAGCCTGTTTGATAAAGGCATTTGTTGGATTTTGTAGGCTGCATCAAGGAATATATCAAATCAATGTTGCCAGAGATGGGTTTGCTCGGATCCAGTTCCAAATGTTCGGATTTGAGATATTTTTTCATATTATCTTTGTTTGCAGAATAAATTGTTATGAAATCGATAAGGAAAATGAAGTGTTCCTGGTTTAGGACAGCAAAATTAAAGAAATAAAAAAAAAAGAATTTGTTTTTGCAAGCCAACAACCACTGGGTTTGAGATCACCACTGACACCAACCTTTGTCTGTCTGCCTCTCTCCGACCTAACCTGTCAACTCCTTTTAGACATGTCTCCTGCATGATTTCACATCATTTTCCATGACTTCCACCAGAGCACACCTTTTAAAACTATGGGCGCCATCTTGATTTCTATCTCTCTTTCGCCCAACCTCGCCCGACACACAGGCGATAAGACCTCTGTTCGTTTGATCTATTTTTTCCTTTCTTTTTCTCCTTTCTTTCTGCTAACTTTAAACAACATGCCTCCCTGATCTCTGGATCACATTTCATAATTCCTCATCCACTGTGGCGGTCGTCTTTCCCTACTTGGTCTCTGAAGTGTCTCTCCATCCTCCCGCTGCACATCGCTTTCCACCATTTCATTTTCCACTGGCCTGATATCAAGAATATGTCTTGGTACTCCATCTACCGCAATGTTGTTGCTAATATTATTCCCAGTTATGCATCCTCTGCTCCACTGTGTGGTACATCGCACCCCTGGGGGCTTCACCCATACTTTGTCGCCGAGTTTGATGGTCCCTGTTGTCTCCGTCTCCCTGTTTGCCGGCTCAACCCTAGGATGCCTCCAGGAGTATTTGAATATTGACAGGTGTGGAACTATCCCTTGCTGTTGCCCCGATCTAGGTGACATGTTGTACCAATAGACCGCTTGCTCAGGTGAGGTGTTCCCTCTCTCTGTCACTGCCTTTATTGTTCGGTGTTTTTTTTCTACAATCCCGTTGCCACTGGGTCTATAGGCAGCTCTATAGAATTGATGGATATTCCATTTCTTTCGCACATCTGCAACTGCTACCGATCTAAAAGCAGTACCATTGTCCGTTAGAAGCTCTTCCACGGGACCGCGCTCCAGAAACACCATGTCAATCTCTGCTGCTATTTCACTGGCTGTTTCACCTAGCAGCCTTTTCCATAGGGCAAAGCGCCTGGAGCCACAGTCGACTTTCTTTAACCAAGCCACTACATCGCCTTCACCACTGAACGACTTTATCATGTTGTTCAGGCCGGTAGCCATCATCGAAATAGCTTGAAATGTTCCTAGTTTAGGACAGCAAAATTAAAGAAATAAAAAAAAAAGAATTTGTCTTTGCAAGCCAACAACCGCCGGGTTTGAGATCACCACTGACACCAACCTTCATCTGTCTGCCTCTCACCGACCTAAACTGTCAACTCCTTTTATACATGTCTCCTGCATGATTTCACGTGATTTTGCGGGACTTCCACCAGAGCACACCTTTTAAAACTATGGGCGCCATCTTGATTTCTCTCTTTCACCCAACCTCGCCCGACACACACGCGGTAAGACCCCTGTTCGTTTGATCTATTTTTTCCTTACGTTTTCTCCTTTCCTTCTGCTAATTTTAAACAACAGAAGAGGACCGAGTAGAGCGAGGACGGACAAAAAGGAGACAAGAATAAAGTAAGCTTTATTCTGCAAACAAATACAATATGAAAAAATATCTTTTCTTATTTTGTGTCATTTACAGTCTTCTTTACAAACCAGACTTCTTCCTCTGTCTTTTCTTTTCACATAGAGTCGGTCAGTATCATCCTTTAGGTGTAGTGCTTTGTTTATAGTCGTGAGTCTCCTGGTTTTCTGGTCGAGATGCCTCAGTTTACCTTTGGTCCAATCTATAAACGGTTTAGAGTATCTTAGTAATATTGATACTGCCCGTGTGTTTATACCTTTAATTAGGTTTCTACTGTATAGTTTAGTTTTGAGGAGTTTTCTTGTTTTGAGGTATTCATTTCCAATTTTCTCTTTCATTTGTTACTTTGATGGTGTCTGTTTCCAGAAGCCCCAAATATTTGTAGATATCATGTTCACCTAGTGCCCTCATTTCCGTTTGTTTTGGTAGTATCATACCTTCCATTGCTTCCAGTTTTTCCCTCCTCACGATCAGCAGTGTGCACTTTTCCATACTGAATTCCATTTGGATATCCTGGTTGTAAATTCTAGTTGTGTTTATAAGCGTCTCTATTTCCTTTTTTTTGTTTTTGCAAATAGTTTTAGGTTATCCATGTACATGGTGCACTCTTTACTTTGCATTACTGACTTAACATTTTCTTAGTATATTGTTAAGAGGTTTGATGAACAATATTGGTGATAGGGAATCACCTTGGAAGATTCTTCTTTGTATTTTAATCTCAGTTATATATTGTTTATCAGCTGTCAGTTTAAGTCTCCATGTTCTCATTGCATTTTCTATCAAATGGCCTTGTATTTTGTACATTCTCAGACATTATTATTAATATTATTATCATCATTATTATTATCATCATTATTATTATTATCATTATTATTATTATTATTATTATTATGGAAAACAGTGCTGACAGAAAACAGAGAGGAGATGGGGCAGGTTGGCATTAAACGTGGGATATTTCAAGGAGATTCGTTATCGCCACTTCTTTTTGTAATGATAATGATGCCACTGAGCATCCTCTTGAAGAGAGAAAAACTGGGGTATAACTTTGGATCTAGTGACAGATGCCTCAACCATCTACTGTTTATGGATGATTTGAAAATATTCGGTAGAAATGAAAAGAAAATGGAGAGACTGGTAGAACTTGTGGGGACATACTCAGAAGACATTAGGATGGAGTTTGGGATTAGTAAATGTGCGGTGCTGGTGATGAAAAGAGGAGTAAAGGTTCATTCGAATGGAATAGTGCTGCCAAATAGAGAAATCATGAAAGAAATAGAAGATACAGGATATAAGTATTTAGGGTGTAGGCATCATGAACAGAGAAATGAAAGAAAAAGTCAGGAAGGAGTATCTTAGAAGAGTGAAACTAATTGCAAAGTCGAAACTGTATGGAGGAAATCTAATGAAAGCAGTAAATGCCTGGGCAGTCAGTGTTTTGAGATACAGTGCGGGAATTTTAGAATGGTCTGACAAGGATTTGCATGCCATGGATATCAAAACAAGAAAAGTTTTAGCAATGTTTGGTATATTTCACATTCGAAGTAGCGTAGCAAGGCTGTATCAAAAGAGGAAAGATGGTGGGAGAGGATTGAAAAGTGTAAAAGATTGTGTTAGAACTGAGGAGATGTCGTTGAAGGAAAAGTGGGGAGTGGATTCTTAAGGTTGTGGCCAATGAAGTGGAGGTATGTGAGACCAAGGCTGATTATATGAAACGTATGCATAGAGAAAAGGCAGAGGAACTGGCTAGGAAGAAAATGCATGGAAGGTTCTTCTAGGATATAGCAGAAGTGGCTGATGAAAGATCATTGCAATGGCTTAGAGCTGGGTATCTGGCTAAGAGTACTGAAGCTTTTGTGTGTGCAGCACAAGAGCAGGCATTAGGAACACGATTGTTCAAAAAAGTGGTTCTAGGAGAGGAAATTGCTGCAGAATGCTGGATTTGTGGTAAGACCTCAGAGTCAATTGCGCACCTTGCAGCAGGGTGTAGTGGACTGGCCCAGAGAGAATACCACAAAAGACACGATCGCATGGGACTCCGAATATATTGGGAGGTGTGTAAGAGGGTTGGGGTGAAGTGTGCTGGAAATTGGTTTGAGGAGGTGCCTGATGAAGTGAGAACAAGTGAGGATGGCAAGGTAGAGGTATGGTGGGACAAAAGTGTCATAAGGACCAAGCAATTGGACCATAATCGTCCAGATTTGTTCGTCATTGACAAGGTTTAAAAAAACTGGCAGATTGTAGACTTCTCAGTACCCTGGGACAGGAATGTGAGAGAGAAGGAGAATGAGAAGTGGAGCAATTATGCTCCATTGGCCTTGGAGATAAGGCGTATACATGGGGTTAAAACACAAATAATCCCGGTCGTAGTTGGTACACTAGGAGTAGTATCAAGTCGTCTAGAAGGACAATTGAAAAACTACAAATCCCCGATGTTTTAGGTGGCCTTCAAACCTCTGCAATTATAGGTGCCACCAACATCCTTAGGAAAACCCTTGATCTTTGAAGCTCCTGGTTTGCAGCCAGGATTAAGGGAAATCCTCCGGAAATGAATCACATCCCTTTCCAGAGAGACGTTCATAAACGAAATCAGAATTATTATTATTATTATTATTATTATTATTATTAAGGTTTTCTTAAAAAATAATGAATGTTTTGATTAAGTATTTATCATAAAAATATTCTTTGTTTTCAAAATAATATTTTTCATGGAAACATTTGATTAAATTCTTATTTGTTGGAAATCTTTTTATAAATTAAAAAAAGAAAATAGTCTTCCAATTTTTGTTTTTCCTTAAGGAATATGATGGTGAAAGAAATGACAGAGACGAGCGCCATGGAATGGGTAAAGCCATTTTACCAAACCAGGACACGTATAATGGCATGTATGTAGATGGAAAACGTCATGGTCATGGAACTTATAGGTGAACAAAATTTGTTTCAATTCAAATTTCATATTTTATTTCACGAATTGCTTGTTTCTCTTTCTTTTCTTTTTAATCCAATTTTATTGCCAGGAAATATTTAGCATTTTCATAAATTATGTTTAGGAATTGACATCAATAATTTTTGAAAGAATCCAAACAAGTAAAATATTGTTTTAATTGTATTTATCTTTCTTTTATTTATTTACTAGCAAGCGGCCTGGCGTTGCCCGGTCGTAAAATATGCATACGTATTATGTTTTAATTCATGCATATTTCTTATTATTATAAAGTCAAATTTCTATTAATCATTATCAAATATATAGTAATGCTTTGAAAAGTTATAAAAAATATGACTGGTCCCATTCGAAACCAGAATGTTTAGTGCTCCAGGCTTAGTTGTTACTTACCTCTTCAGCATCAGTACCATCTGATTCACGGAGATCGATACGAAGGGTTAAAAAGTAAGCGACTTTGAACTATGAATGTTTAATTTTTAGTACGCACACAAGAAACAGTAGGTGTAATGTTTTATTCTACTTATCCTGTCAACTGTTTCGTTTTCAATTTTGACCCCTTAGCAGAAATTTTGCCGGCTAAAAACTAGATCAAAAGTGTGCTACAGGTTCAAATGCTTTATATATCAAATTTCAACTCTGTAGGCTACATATTCAGAGAGGAGTTTGGTAGAGAGTTTTTGAATACACACTGACAATGTCACTTTTGTATATATATATATATATATATATATATATATATATATATATATATATATATAATATTCCCGTGTGCTAGAACGTTTTCATCTTAAATTCTATGTAATTATACAGAATCTAAAACCTGCGTGTGGTGTATTTGCAGACAAAATGAAGGTCTTACATGTGTTGCTCCATGTAAAAGAAGAGAAACAAAATGGCCGATTCATTTATGCACACGATTGATTATGCACATGATGGGAAAGGCAGTTTTTTTGTTTTTTTTTTAAATAGGACATAAAATGAAGTGAGCAGGTTATTAATGGAATGTAGAGAAAGAAGATATGTGTGCCTTTGCATTGGATGAACACTTTTAACCAGCATACTCTTCTGTAGAGCATGAGCCATTTCGGCGCAACACTTTGATGAACATGGTTGACTGGAGGTTAAGTGGTCAAATGTTGAGACCTTTCACTGAAGAAGAGAACCTAGTTAAATGGGTAGACAAGTTAAAGATGGTGGTGAAGCTTCAAAAGATCAAATATATTGTTAACTTGCTACTATTATACTTAGAAGGGGAAGCCTCCACAATATACCAGCAAATGCGGGAAGAAGGCAAAATAAATCTTGCTCTGTTAGAACAGCAACTGAAATTAGCATTCATAGAAGGACAAGCTTTCGAAATTGAGATGGACTGGTGAGTCAGTTGACGTCTTCACCTTTGAGATTAAGAGACTGACAGGATTGGTTGATTATGTAGGGAAGAGCCTGGAAATGGCTGTGAGATTGTACCTGGTGAATGGTTTCCTGGAAGAAATTTCTGTGAATCTGCAGAGAATAACAGGGATTGGTAACATGAATGTGGATGATCTCTCTTGGTCAACGCTAGAGTTCTGGTTAAGAAGGTCAAAGGTCCAGTTGTGGTTGCAGCTACAAGCGGAAGGGTATGTATAAGACCCCGCTTGGATGATGAGAGGCAGGTGGTAGATTTGCCATAAAGTGCTTCTGGTGCCAGGTCCCCACCTGATTAAAGACTGTAAGGAACAAAGACCAAGGAAATGAGTAAAGAGGAACTGTTGTGCTAGTAGTTACCCTTCTCTGCAGAAATGGCGCAAGATGAATCATTACTGCAATTAGCGGTAGTTGTTAACGGGAAAAGCACCATAGCTCTTGTAGTAAAAGCACTACTAAAACCAAGTTTCTACTTCCCCCCTCCTTGAAGAGAAAATATTTTTTAAATAAGAAAGAAAAAAAAAATTGTCAGAATCCACAGGAGCGCTACTAAAAGCAGTAAATATGATTATAGTTATATTGTTGGTTTTTTTTAACTTGACCACGAGGAGCACCTAAATGGTGCTATGAAGACCAATTAAAGCGCACTCTTGCAATAACTAATATTAACCCTTTCTTGTGGGAATAGGTTGCCAAGGACCTGACAAAATATAGGAGCCTGGCACGCAAAAGTGCCATGGACTTTGAGGAAGAAAGAAGACAACATGAAAAGGCTAGAAAAAGAAGAAGAAGAAGAAGGAGAGAGCGAGAAGAACAGCCCCGTCCCATGCCTACGCTGCCTTGCAAATACTGCCCGCAACTCTTCTACCATCGGTTGAGTCTTGCAAGCCATGTTAAATATAGGCATGCTATAAGATAGGGTGCAGATGATGGACCCGATACTCCGACACGAGTGGGTGCTGATGATGATAGTTATATATTGCATTTAAATCAGTTTTTTTTTTTTTAACTCAACAGGGTTAAATTACATTTATTTGTAAGGAAAACATGTTAAAATAAGTTGAAACAAAAAATATTGTTGACCTTATGTATGCTTTGAATAGCAGCAGTGGCTTTTAATATTGGATTAAAGATTAAAGACAGGGCCGTCATCAAATAGTTAAGCAGGCGAATTTTGAAATCAAAAGTCAGAAACCGGATGGATGGTTTAAACACCCAAGCAAACAAGCTGATCTGAGTTTTATAATTATATATATATATATATATATATATATATATATTAGTGTTGGGACGATTAATTGGAATCAGGAATAAAAAAAAGTGGAACTTTTTGGGGTATCAGAATCGGTATCGGAATTGGAAAAAATTATAGCCTAATTTCCGATTCCAAACCTATTCTTTTCATGTTTTTTGACAATAAAAACAAGCACAAATGTTTTTTTATCATTAACAAACAAATGTTTTATTATCATTAACAAACAAATATTTTATTATTAACAAACATGTTTTATTATTAACAAACAAATGTTTTATTATCAGCTGTTCATTTACAGCATAAGACTGAGAAAGCTCACAGAATGGGTTATAAAACTCATTTACAGATTACAGAATCATTGATTCACAGAGTTTAATTTATTTTATTTATTGGTCATTTTTTGAGATATAAACTTGCCTATTCCCTTTGTAAACTTTCGTATCTATTCGCTAAATGTCTATATGCCCCCATCCAAGAGAGTTCACTTGATTATTAAAAGGTTTTAAATTTCAGTGGCATTAGCTGTACATTGGCAGTGTCTGTCATCGGCTTCTTCTGAAATAATTAAAGTTTTATGGTGCTTCTCTTTGGACCCAAGTGAAAAATATAGATGAAAATCTTGGATAAAATACATAAAAAGAAAACATTCTGAAGATTTTCTTAATTAAAAAGGAAATTATATTTATGTTTAAACTTTTACACATACCCCAAAAAGAAGAATAAGATTGGGACATTTATTACTGTAATTATCTGTGCATGAGGTCGCCAAGCTAATCAAGAACCTTGATTCCAGTAAAGCAACTGGCCCTGATGGCATTCCAGTTATAGTGCTGAAAAAGCTCCAACCAGAACTTGTCCCCATACTTACAAAACTGGTTAAGCGTTGCCTTAAGAAGTGCTTTCCAACACCCTGGAAAACCTCATCAGTATGCCCTGTATTTAAGAATTCAGGTGAAAAGTCATCTCCCTCTCAGTACAGACCAATAAGTCTCCTGTGTGTCATGAGTAAGTTGTTGGAATCCATATTAAATAAAGAAGTAGTCAACCACCTCAACAGAAACAACCTTCTTAGTGACATGCAATATGGTTTCCGCTCTGCAAGATCTACAGCAGATGTGCTAACAGTTATATCACATAGGATTAGTGAATCTCTTGACAAAGGTTTTCTTTCCAGGGCAATTGCTCTTGACATATCGAAGGCCTTCGATAAGGTATGGCATAAGGGCCTACTTCACAAGATTTCCAGCTACGGTATTACTGGAAATGTTTTCTCAATCATTAAATCATTTCTCTCCGATAGGTTCATAAGAGTAGTGGTTGATGGGCAGAAATCAGAGGCCCACAGTATTAATGCTGGAGTCCCCCAGGGGTCCATCCTGGGCCCAACTCTCTTCCTGATCTATATCTATGATCTCCCAAAACACATACTTAAATCATTCGTTGACATCTATGCTGATCACACAACCATCTACAGCAACACATCAAAGGCCGTAAATGACAAAGTTCTTTCTAATTCTCTCTCTTCTGACCTTGAGCACGTGGTACAATGGGGGAAGAGGTGGCTGGTCACTTTTAATGCATCCAAAACCAAGCTTCTATCTTTACATCATCAACGCCCTGATCCCCATCTGGCATTAATTGAAATGGATGGCTCTCGTCTTGGAAAGGCTCCATGTTTTGACAAGCTTCTGGGTTTGACCTTTACTTCTGATTTGAAATGAAACACGTACCTCAAATCTGTTGCCAGGGACGCTGGGAAAATGGTGGGATCCTTCTACCGCTCCAGAAGATATCTCACTACTGATGCAATTCTCTATCTGTATAAAAGCCAAGTACGTCCAAGGATGGAGTACTGCTGCCACATCTGGGCAGGAGCTGCTAAAAACAGCCTATCTTGCCTTGACAGAGTACAAAATAGACTTCGTGGTTTAGTGGGGGATGCCCTTTACTCTTCCCTACAACCTCTCTCCCACAGAAGAGATGTTGCGAGCCTGTCTTTGTTTTATCGCTATTTACATGGCAGGTGCTCGTCTGAGCTCCAATCCCTCGTCCCCCCCCCTCGTCAATCTTTCACGAGAAACACCCGTCTGGCTGAAACTACTGTCAATAATTTTCTCCACTCTTTATCTGTGCCAAAATCCAAACGTAGATTCCATGAGCAAAGCTTCTTTCTTAGAACTGCACGCCAGTGGAACTCTCTGCCGCTGACTACAACTTGGATGTCTTCAAGTCCAACATAAACAAACTCCTGACAAACCGCCCCCTTAAGTAAAACACTCTATCAAAACCCCCAATACTAATGATTACTAAAATACTATCTCATTGATAACTGTACATGCAATAACCCTTATCCCTGAATGGCCTTTGGGCCTTGATAAGTGGCGACCCCCATGTAAAAAAAAAAAAAATTAATAGAAAAAGAAGAATAAGATTGGGACATTTATTGCTGTAATTAACAGAAAAAGAAAAGAAATGATAAACACATACGCAACAAATAAATGCAAAACGCTTCTACGTACATGAATAAATTTATTTGTTTTTAAACTTCTTTTAAAAGTGTGTTTTTGGTTCAAACAAACTCAGTGTCTCCTCTTTGAGTTAGAATTTTTAAAAATGCCTGCCTAATAACCCCGGCAGGAAGACCATTGATAACTGCTCAAAATTAAAAGTGAAACAAACGCTGGTAGAAACATAAATAAATGTTAACAATCGATCGAAAATGTTATGCTGTACAAGTATTTTGTTTAATTTTCGACTTTTGAGCGATTAAGCAAGCATGGGCCGGAAATGAGTATCATCTTATATTAATTTTATATGCAAAACAATTTTTCTATGCAAAATTTTAAAATAATTGTTTTATTTTCGCCACATAATTAAAAAAAAAATTTAAATTTTAATTAAAAAATTTTTATTTTTTAATTTTAATTTTTATTTTATTTTTGTCACATAATTTTAATACATCTAAAACCAAGCTTCTCCCTTTACATCATCAACGCTCAGATCCCATCTGGCATCAATGGAAATGAATGACTCTTGTCTTAGAGAGGCTCCATGTTTTGACAAGCTTCTGGGCTTGACTTTTACTCCAGGTCTGAAATGGAACACGTATATCAAATCTGTTGCCAAGCTCACTGGAAAAATGGTGGGATCCTTCTACCGCTCCATTAGATATCTCACTGCTGATGCAATTCTCTACCTATATAAAAGCTAGGTACGCCCAAGGATGGAGTACTGTTTCCACATTAGGGCAGGAGCTGCTAGAAAGACCTTATCCTGCCTTCATAGCGAGTGAGGGATTCCCTTTTCTCTTCTCTACAACCTCTTTCCCATAGAAGAGACGTTGCGAGCCTGTCTCTGTTTTATTTTCATGGCAAGTGCTCGTCTGAGTTCCAATCTATGGTCTCCCCTCGCCAAACTTTCATGAAAAACACTCGTCTAGCTGAAAACACTATCAATATATTCCCTCACTCTTTATCTGTGCCTAAACCTAAACGTAGACTCCATGAACAAAGCTTCTTTCTTAAAACTGCACGCTTGTGGGACTCTCTTTTCTTTGCCTGTTTTTCAGCTGATTACAATTTGGTCGCTTTCAAGTCCAATGTAAACAAATTCTTGTTGAACCATCCGTTTAAGTAATCCAACTTACCAAATTTCCACTACTAACAATTAGTACGATATTGTCCCATTGACTAGTGTACACTCATTAACCTTTATTCTCGAGTGGCCTCGGGCCTTGATAAGTGGTGACTCCTATGTAAAATAAATGAATAAATAAATAATAATTTAAAAATGTAGAATCCCATTTTGAGGAAGTGATTTAGCTAAAGGGATTAATATATTTGTTGCTGCTATTATTATTATTATTAGTAGTAGTAGTAGTAGCAGCAGTAGTAGATTTTCTATAATAAAAATAAAGAAAATACAACCACAATGGTAAATAGCAATCAACTCGGATACAATGTTTGTATATTAAAATAATTTTTATTTAACCAAAGTAGCTTTATGTGATATATATATATATATATATATATATATATATATATATATATATATATATATATATATTAATTTTATTTATACAAACATTAATGGCTACATATGTGCATACATGTTTCTGTAATCACCCACCTTGGGGGATTACGTCTTCAGGCCAAGAACTACCTTCAAAAGTGACATTTCCACCAAATACATTTTTCTACTTCGTTTATCAAGTTAAAAATACAACCTGGGTGGGAGTCAAAAAAACCAAAAAACGGTAAAAGGATGAGTGAGGTCTCTGAAGATGATAAACATCTTTTTTCTTTTCCCCTTACCCCATGTAACCTAACTTTTGGCTTTTTATGACATAGGGTACTTGAGAGTTTAGTTTTCTTGTCTTAGAGTCTGTAAGTTAATAACCTTAGCTATGGTCAACCAAGTACTGACCGGTGCCTTTTTAATCTACCTCCACCCACACATACACGCAACACACACATAACACATCCATACACAGACACTGCCAACACACACATACACACATTAATCAATATATTCAAAAGCGAATCCATGCTGAACACACTTTGTTTTATTTACTGAAACTAGACAATGATTCTGAAACTACATAGAGGATAAAGTAAAAGTTACATTAAGGTAAATAAAAAATATAAATAAATAAAAATAAAAATAAAATACATAAATAAATAAATAAATAAATAAAAATAAAAAAAAATATAATAAAAAATAAAAAAATAAATAAAATAAAAAATAAATAAATAAAAAAATAAAAAATAAAAAATAAAAAAAAATAAATAAAAAAATAAATAAATAAGAATAAAGTAAAATTAAATTAAAACAAATAAACCAACAAAATGTGAATAAATATAAACCCGAAAGTTTTCTAAACCCCACATGTACCTATATGCGTGTATCAATACACTTATAAATGTCTAACATTTATCTACACCCGCGCATATATACACACACACATTACAGACATACAGAGACAAATAATAGTATTTTTCTTTACTTATGCAGCGTGGTAACATCTCCGTATATGCAATATTATGCTACCCGACTACAGACGGGTGTACATATATATACATATATATATACATATATATATATACATATACACATATATACACAAACACACACATACATACATACATACATAAATACATACATATACATATATATATATATATATATATATATATATATATATACACATACATACATATAAACACACACACAACAGACATACATATACATATCAACACATACATACATATATAACATATATATAAACAACATTCGGACATCCATACATTTTTGTAATCTATATTGTTACAACAATTCTATACGAGGCAGCCTATTCTAATAGTTCAGAAATATACGTGTATATACATACATCTACATACAATAGACACAGAGACACATCCACATACAAACATACACACCGATACATAGATACAGATATACATATATATATATATAAACATACAAACATACATGCATACGTAAAATACACCTATATATCCAAAGTCACACAAATATAGACATATATATATATATATACACGCATACATGTACCGTGCCACCAAATGATACATCTAAAGTAGAAACAGACATGAATACATCTACTGTATAAATTCACTTTTTCTATCAAATTCCACATCTCTAGTTATGTTTCATGGCCCCTTCCGCTTGTTACACTTTCTTAAGTTGTAGGTTTTTACCGTAAAAATTGACACTACGTAAAAATTTATATTGAATTCAGCATGAAGTTCATAGGGTTATCCTCATATTTAACAAAGATTCTTTCGATGGTAAGGCAGATATACATAAGATGTATCACGACACAATAATAATATATAATAACATATGACAGAAATCAGAGTATTTAGGTTATATAAACCTAGTATATAAGCTTATATATTGTAGTACTTACCTTCATCTTTGCTTATTCACACTAATACCCTTATTCCTTTCTCTTCCATTCACCCTTCATTCCTTACTTTCTTTCATCTATTTATTTCTTCTATTTTTTTTTTTTTTTTTTTTTTTTTTTTTTTATATATTAATAAATTATTTTTCCTACCCGGGTCTATAAAGATCATATATCCATACATGCACACACCCAAAAATATCCATATGCATACATTATTACGGGCTTCACTCAAAACGATCTATTACTCATTTAGTTCAAATATACCTTCATACAGGTACTTATTTCGGCTAGTAATAACATAACTGCTCGATGAAGTAGAACATTAAGTGACTTACGTAACCCATATGGGTATGATTATAGTTGTGACCTCACTTATCCTCTTTGTGGGGGGGGTTATTTGATGGGGGTTAGTTGTACTTATAGCAGTTCCATTATCCTAATTTAGAGTTCCTTAAGTGCATGTATTCTGAAATGTTTGCAGGATATAGCAGTTTCTTGTTTAATATTCAATAATTTTTCTCGGTCTTTAAACCTAGTTATCTCACCCAGGTTGTATTTTTAACTTGATAAACGAAGTAGAAAAATGTATTTGGTGGAAATGTCACTTTTGAAGGTAGTTCTTGGCCTGAAGACGTAATCCCCCAACGTGGGTGATTACAGAAACATGTATGCACATATGTAGCCATTAATGTTTGTATAAATAAAATTAATATACATGCTCTGTTCACTCATTGAGCACTATTTTGGTAGACACGTGTTGTTTCATTGGATGTACTTCTAGGAAACTAAACTCTACTGGCTATATATATATATATATATAGATAGATAGATAGATGTGGGATATTGATTACATTTTTTCATTACTTGTGATCTCCTTGGGTCATGAAATTCAATCAAAAGCATTTTGGATGTTAGAGCAAATGTGGTGTTGCATAATTGGGGTCTTTTTAAGATGATGAGGGGAAGAGAAGAGAGAAGACATACAGTTCTGTAGATTCTTAACATAGCGACTGAGAGAGGGTGATCAGTTCTTTAAACACAGGAGGGGACAGTCATTACTTATGACGGAGAGGGACACATTACTTAGGATGGGGTTTATACAAAGTTCATTAATAATGATTATTTCACATTACCTTCAATTTGGTAGAATGATGACACGAAGACGGCAGTTACAAAAATATGAGATGATCTTTATCATCGTTCGACCTGTCAAAATGATGATGACATCCAGGAATTCAAAGTTGTTTCTACATGTTTAATGTTCTAACCCTTCACTTTTAAAGGGGTACCCTCCTCATGTCAGCTCTGTCTCTGCCCGACTCGGCTCTGGACTCTCTCTGTCCGTCTGTCCAATCTCACTAAAACTAGCAAACTATATAGAGAATTCATTTACTGCTATGACGTCATGTATGGCTTCCAAACGTGCCACTCACACATGGAAACTCATGTGGCCTAAACATGCGTGATTCGCACATGTCCAAACCATTTCTGCAGACAAAGAATTCTTACTAACCTATTTTTCGACCTAACTTATTTTTCAATGTTTTTAATTTGCTATTGTTCGTTCTTCTCGATGACCTTGTTTTAATACAGTTTTTCATAAAAAGAATTGAACAATTAAAATTCCTGGTGGATAGAAGAGAGAATTCTGAAACCATGGACAGGGGAAGAAAAAGGAGTGCTACCATTACTGGCGGTTATTCAACCCACCAAGAACAAAGTTAGACCTGTACTGGATTTCAGAGAATTAAACAGACACGTAGCCTGCCACACTTGGTGAAAATTTCAGTGGTAACACACTGGTTAACACAATAGAAGAATATGACAACCCAGCAACCCTAATCGCCTGAAAGAAGAGAGAGGAGTATACAAAAAGGGAACTGAAGAGAAGACTAGAAGGATAGCAACAACATAAGAGAGCAGGCGGGTTCATAGAAGAACTGAACCAGAACTACATTGACAAGGAGGCTTCACTACAATGGCTTAAAAGTGACAAATTTCCATTTGATGAAGAGCCATTAATCATAGCTGCACAAGACCAAGGCTTACTAACAAATGGATTTAAGAAAATGGCTGGTCTACAAAACACCGACCAATGCAGATTCTGTCACTCAGCTGTTGAAAGCTCAAGCCACCTAATGTCTGGATGCAAGATCCTTCTAGCCAGTGGCGTACCTATGTAAAATGGTGCCCATGGCAAAGTGTGAATGTGTGCCCCTTCTTAATAATTTATACCTTAGATATACCTAACCTACATAATATTATAATACAGGCACAATTTTAACGAAAGATAAACCATGAAATGAATGTTTTAATAAAGTAATTATATGGTTATTCTTGCTTTAAGAAATAAAATTCTACAACATACTTCATTTATTTTTATTATGAAGAAGTTGAAGGATAACAAACATACCACAATAAACCTCAATAAATCCGGACTTTTTTGTTTCAATAATAACATTCTAAAATAACACTTTTCGTGCCTTTATGGAAGCAAATTCGTCTATGATTTTATCAAAGTTAGTTTTCTCTAATTCTTCCCTTTCTATACTCATCAAAGCTAGATCACACAATCTGTCCTGACTCATTGAGGCTCGGAGACATGAAAGAATTAGTTTCAGTAAACTGAAACTTCGCTCGCAGCTTGCAATAGATACTGCCATTGTCAACATTATTTACAAAGCAATTTGAAGATTGGGGAATACGCTCTCATCACCATATTCAACTATGAATGTCAGAAGGTCTTCAGGACGTGATAACTTTAAGTTGGCACGACTTGATATCAACATTTTGCAATCAATAATCTCCTCATATAATTGCTTGCCATCTATGTCTGAACTGTACACAGCTCCTAAATTTTCACACATAGACTCTAATTGTTCACAGTCAGATGAGTCAGGACCGTAACAAAGGCCTTGGACATCCAACAGAAAGCCAAATTTGGAATTGATGTCAAATAACCGGGAGAATCGATTATCCATCTCTTTGTGCAGGCGGTCTAGAGCTCCCTTCATGACTCATTTCATTTCATCTGTTCTTGATAACCCGGCATCTCGTGCATTTTCACCAGCCATTCTTGTTTTTCCCCTTGTCCTTCTTTTGATTTCAACGTCCCATTTTTCACAAAGGTTCTTGCCATCTTCCAAGCATTCATCAACTAAATTTTCTCTTGCATCATTGAAATGATCTCTTAGGCCTTTTATGTCTAGGGCAGCATTGTGAAAATTCATTGTCTTGTCTTGCAATCGTTTTTGCACTCTATCTATTGGCGTAAGTATTTTGTTCCAAAAACCCAACAATGTTAGAAACTCGTATGTTAGTTGATGAAGAGCCATTAATCATAGCTGCACAAGACCAAGATTTACTAGTTGTTTAGCGTCACTCTGGGTATCAATTGTTTGGCTGACATCTTCTATCATGCTGTCTAGTACATCAACGATTTTGTTAAGATACATTTGTACAGGCTTCACTGCTTCTGTTCTAGAACTCCAACGGCTTTCTGCTTCAGCCTTTAAAACCAGTGGGACAGCATCTTTTAATTTCTCCCACCGCTGTGGAACGGGAAAAGAAGCTATACAATGAGTCAATAACTCCAAAGAACGAGACCATTTCTGTGTCTTGCCTGGCTTCCTGAACACCTACAAGGTTAAGTGAATGGTTATCACAATTTACAAACACTGCCAGCTTGTTTTTTTCATTTATTCTTTGCTGCACACCACTTCTGTGTCCCGCCATCACAGCAGCATTGTCATAACATTGTGACCGACAATCTTCTATCTTCATCTGGTCTTTCTCCAGTTGTTGCATGATAACTTCAACAAAGCTTGCAGCATCCTTCTGACGTATATGGAGAAAACCCAGAAAGGACTCTCTAACACAAACTGTTTTCCTTTCAAAATCAATATCCACAAACCTTTCAACTTCTGAAATCTGCTCACGATGTGCCTGGTCCGGGGTTGAGTCGAATATAAGACCATAATACTTAGCTTCTTTAATGCTGTCTCGTAAATTCTTGCGAATGGTAGATGCCATAATATGAATAAATTCATTCTGAACACCTGGGGAAATGTAAGATAATGCGTAAGGATGACTTTCAATAAGAGCGAGGTGCTCTCGCATCGCAGGATCAAAGACGGCAAGAAATTTCATTAAACCAAAGAAATTACCCACATTTGAGTTACCATCTGCCTGAAGTGATTCCCTGTGTCCTCGCAAAGCAAGGTTCTGTTTTGTCAAGTATTTGATACCGTGTAATATTCTCATGAGAATGTCACGCCATTTTTGCTTTTCTTTTTCAATTTGTAACTGGAGTTCTACGTCAAGAATCCCTTTTTTTTTTTCAGTCAGATTTCTTTCCAGTTCTTTCCACAGTGTAAAACACTCTCGATGATTCTTAGCATTTTCATGAACGGTCATCCTTTCAGGTGCTTTCCACTGACTAAATCCACCCTCCTGCTGCAATGTGGATTGATGCTCTGATCGGGAATAGAGCAGGCAGCAGATGCAATATGCAGACTTTTTGGAGGGCGAATACACTAGCCAAGAGCGAGCTCTTGGCTAGTGTATTCGCCCTCCTCCTCACCATTTGCTAATTTCCTCTTGAACCAGTTACTACTCATTGTGCGATTATTTATAGGCAGAAAAGGTTCATGACTGTTCTGAAAATATTTTGAACCAAGCTTTGTGATTTCTGTTCTCATTTTATCTGACAAAATAGGTTTTCCAGTATCCTTACTAAAATTTAAGAGTCCAATATCGTGTTCTGCAATGAACTCTGGTGCATCAGATTCCATAAATCTATGTACTTTGTCGTTTTCTGATTCCATGCTCCCAACATAACAAGCCTTCTCCCTCAACTTAGGATCTCCATTAGATTGTGTCTTTGAACCATCTTCAGATTCAACAGTACTAACAGAAGGTGCAGGCTTCTTGAACAAACGCATTAAGACTTTACTTGACTTTTCAGCTTCTGCTGCTTCCCGCTTTCGCCTTTTTCGTCCTTCAGCCCCACTTTCCTTTTTCTTTGTTATGGTTCGTTTCATGGTTTGATCTGTAAAAATAACCTTAAGTCCTGATGGTAATACGAATAATGAAATTTAATAAAATTAACAAAAGATAAAAAGTATATGCGATGTGGATGTAACAGGGTTTTTAATAGTGAATGTAATTCTGGCATTTTTATTGTGTTCGCTTATCTTTCGCGGAAAGACAAAACAAACGGCAAAGTTGACAAAATGCGTCCTAGCTGCTAAAAACTGATGGGGTGCAGTTATGACAGCCGGCTTATCATTATAAGCCTCCGAGTAGATTTTGATTGTGTTTGAAAGATTAAAGTCTAAAATAATCTTCAAAAGAAAAAAAATGTATTTTCACATGTGAAAAAAAGTTATGAAGAAAGATACGAAAAATCAAAAATATAGCTAAATTTCAAAGTTTTAGAATTTTCGTAAACATTTTCATTATAACTTTTTTTTTTGTAAAAATACATGTTTTCTTTTGGAGAATAACTTTAGGCTTTAATCACCATCAAAAACTAATGGGAAACTTATAAAAAATTATAATAACCTGACCTTCATAACCAAAACAATAATTATTTTAGCATGCAGATTGAGAGATGAGTTTTGCATTTAAATTTAACATAAAATTGATTTCCCATACCATGACCATTCTTACTTTTAAAGCAATTAACAATTTTTTTTCCAGATATTATTACAAATTAATATATGCTCACGGTCACTTATATTTCTATAGTAGCAGATGAATGGATGCAATGTAGCTTGATTTTTATTCCAGTGGAATCTTTAAGCCACATCTTGCAAAATAAATGAATAATTCTCAAAAATGCCCAGAATTTATTTCAGATAACAAATTTATTGGTGCTCATGCAGAATGCGGACCATGATAGTTTTTGATAAGATCAAGTTTAATTTACAACATTTTTGTTTATTTAATTGTTAGGTGGAAGAAGAAAAGTTATAAAATGTCATCTCCTCCTCATTTAAAAAAAAAATGAATTTCTAAATAACATTATTTCAGCACGGCTTATATTCTGCATACATACCAAATTTATTTTATTAACTATCCAAAAATACTTAAATAACTAAGAAATATTTTAAATTAAATTTACATGTGAATAAATTCTAAAAGAATTGATATATTTCTTTGTCAAGTTTTTCAATGTGTTCATGTGTAATCTTTTAAAATAAAATGTAGAATACCACTTTTGTTTATGAGAGAGAATTTTACTGAAAACTTATTTTAAAATAAATAATAATAATAATAATAATAATAATAATAATAATAATAATAATAATAATAAAATAAATAGTAGTTTTATATAGTAAAAATATCTACTTAAATTCTACATTTAGATTAAAATATAACTTACATTTTTATGGTGACTGACAAAATTTCAATCTTCTAGTCTGTATTTGTGGGTCTTGTCAGTTCCAAGACAAACTCAACTGGCAAAACGGTTTCAGTAAAATTAATTTTTATTGCTTTTTATCTTCACCCATCCCCCTGTTATATATTTAGAACTTGGTTTTACAAACCAGTAAACAGAGAGCAGCCTCAACCAATAAATAGCCAGCAGCTTAAAAACCAAAGTTAAGACCTTTTAGCACCTTCTTGTTAGATTTGTCAATGCTGAAGGACTGGATAGAAATCAAAAGGTCATGTTTTATGGTTGTTTTTTTTTTTCCTACACAGCTAAAATAAATCCACATCATATATTTGTTATTAGGTTTTATTTGTACTGGTAGCTTAAAAATAAATATTCCTCATTTTATCTTTATCAGCTATGGAAAAGTTTAACATTTTTTTTTTCAGAATCGTTTTTGAAATTGGAAATTAGGCTAATAATTTAGATTATTTTAGGTCACTTTTATTATTTTGGAATTTCTTAAGAATTTTATAGGGGTTATTCTCAAGGACATCCCTGAAAAAAATTATTTTGTAAATTTATGATTTTTGGATACTATATGATAGGTTAGAAATATTCAGGAAGCTGGAAGATCGGAGCAAAAATCGCATTTTCAGGAAGATATAGACGAAAGTTTTAAAAGTTGGATCAAAATACCGTGGTATTTTGAGGGTTAAAAAGTTTCTGAAGAAGTTTTCTGATAAAAATTGTTGGATTGAGATAGTACTAAAAGTTTAAGATTTTTACCATCCTATTACTAGTTTCTTATTTAAAAAAAATAGCATACTTTTATCATAACTTGGTGTTTCCAACCCTTATCAATTAATTTTGAAGACTATAGGCCTGTGAAATTGTTGAAATTGTTATCAGAACTTTTTAGTATCTGGCTTACTTGCAAATTTATTCCAAAATTAAGGTGTGATGTCAGTTTAGCAAATGTCTAAATTAATTATTTCATCTAATAGGGGAGGGAATATTTTTCATTATCATCGAAAATAGACCCGACTTTCAACAGAAACTGTGAGTGAACGGAGCAAGAACTTTTTACCATTTTTGGTCCAGAGGTAATTTATTGTGTCTAGAAAAAATATATGAAAAAAAAAAAAAATGCATTACCATATCAGCCACACCCTTTTTTATTGGATTTTGGTGCATGTGGGTAAAAAATCCAAAAACCCTTAATATCTCTGTAAGGATTCGCTTTTTAGCAAATCTGATGCCATTTTTGGATTCCTTGGGTCAAAATACTTACCTGTGCAAATTTTCAGAGCCACACAATCTTTCAATCAGAAAATATTCAAAGAAATGACATCACAAAATTTATCCCGGGCGCCACATTATGCAGCAAAAACGAAAACAAAAAATGCTCTAAATCGGAAACCGCTTGGAATTAGATGCTCAAATTTTCAGGATTTCTTAGTTTCTATATTGTCTACCTGCACTGCAAATTACAGCCAAATCTGAGGGTATGGGTGTCAAGCCCTGGATGATTTGATATGGAATGCATAAAAAAGGGTGGTGGCCTTCCGTTTATTCCGGTTTGAATATATCGGAATTATGCAGAAAAACTCGCTCCAGTAATTACGCATATGTTCAAATTTTAATTTTTGTCAAGCAATTTTTGTGCCCATGTCAGAGTGGCGCCCATGGCATGGGCCATGCCTGCCATACCCTAGATACGCCACTGCTTCTAGCCCGATGGTCATTACACTGCCTGCCACAACAAAGTATGTAGATACTTACACTGGAAGATCTGTGGAGAGATGCAACTTGATAGGTCGTCGAACATCTAGGAACATGAACAACCACCGATAACATCAAATGGAAAAGTGACAGTGTTCTATGACAAAGACATACAGGTGGGCATAAACATAAAAGACAAGACCATCAAGCCAGATATAGTAATATGGAACAAGCCCGAAAGGACTGCACTCATTATTGACGTCACAGTCCCAAAAGACTTTGGCCTTAATAGAGCAGAACAGGAAAAGATAACAAAATATCAGGACCTAAAAAATGATCTAAAAACAACATGGCCTCTGAAAGAAATAAACATTATACCAGTTGTGATGGGAACAACTGGCCTAATAAAAAAGAACCTTCAAAAATACTTAGAAGCAATCCCTGGAAAACCAAGCTGTAAGGAAATACAGATAGCAGCCATAAAGGGAACAGTATCTATTCTTAAAAGAGCCCTCGGATATAAATTTAAACTATAATAGAATCAAGTGTTAGCCCCAGGAAGAAGCCCCTTGATCTCTTCAAACTAACAAAAGTAAAATAAAATAAAACAGAAAGGGGATTGACGTATGCGAAGAGGTCATGAGGAAATGGAGGAGGATGGAGCAGGCCACTAAGATTGTCGACCTAAAGTCAGCTTATCTCCAGATCCATGGAGATGAAAAACTCTGGCAACATCAATTCAATTGGTCCGGTACAAGGGGAAGATGTATTGCCTGACGAGGTTAGGCTTTCGGCTGAGCTTAGCCCCCAAAAGTATGACTGCCGTGCTGAAGACGGTGCTGAGTAAAGACTGTACAGTGGACAAGGCCACTAGTTCATACATTGATGACATTCTGGTGGAGGAAGTAGAGGTGACAACGAAGAAAGTGAGAGCCCATGTTGAGAGGTATGGGTTGACTGCAAACCAGCAGAGTCCCTGGATGGAGGAGTGGTGTTGGGGTTGAAACTATGCCGAGATGGAAAAGGAAGCATTGTCTAGATGAGGGAATGCGATACCCAAAGTCAGAACTGACCTGACAAAACGAGAACTCTTCTCGGTCTGCGGGAGACTGGTGGGACACTATCCAATCGCTGACTGGCTCAGGATAGCATGCAGCTTTATTAAATGACAAACGGGCACTAATGTCTGGGAGGGCCGTGTGATGAAGGAGGTCACGAACATGCTGCAAGAAATCATTGTGAGAGTGATGAAAGAGAACCCAGTGAAGGGGGAATAGTATGTCAGTGGCGGAAATGCGGGTGTGATTTGGTGCGAAGCCAGCAGCCTGGCATTGAGTGTTGTATTAGAGATGAGAGGTGTAAATGTGGAAGATGCGGCGTGGCTAAGAAAGAAAAATAACTACTTCCATATCAACATAGCCGAACTGGAGACCACTATGGAAGGAATCAATCTGGCTCTGAAGTGTGGATTGAAAATAATTGAAATCCAATCCGATTCGGCAACGGTAGTTTCATGGATCAGGTCGGCAGTGACTGGTGATAAGAGAGTTAGGACCAGACGTGCTGCAGAAATGCTGATCAAGCGCAGACTCGGAGCACTCGCAGATCTGATAGCAGAATTCCAGTTGAGGGTATCTGTTGTGTTGGTGGATTCGATGATATGGGTAAAGAAGGCCTGGCTGCAAGAGGGAAAGGAGGTTTCCTTGGTATGCTGTGCAGAGGAGGAAGTTGAAGAGTTACATGAAATGCACCACTTTGGACAGACGTTATTCCTGGCAAGAGAGGTTTACCTAGAAACAACCGAGGAGGAGGTCAAGGAGGTAGTGGAGCACTGTCAGGCGTGCCAATCGATAGACCCGGACAATTCAGACACGAAGCAGGAGAATTACACATTGTGGTGAACTAGAAGCAATTGGCTGTTGATGTGACCCATTATCGCCATAAGCTGTATCTGTCGATGGTCGAATGTGGACCGGTGAAGTTTGCCATATGGAGAGAGATCAGGGCAGAAGGATATCTCTTCTGTAGGTAGTTTTTTTTCTTAAAACTAGCAAAGCTTATCTTGTAAAACAATTTAGCAAGTATTAAATGTTTAGTTGAAGAATATCTGTCCGTTATATCAACAGATATATAGTCACACAGTTCTTTAGCTTCGCCCTTGAGTGTTTGTGATGGATTTTCACAGTATTTGGTGTTTCTTATCTCTAAAATAGCAGTTTTGAAATTTGTTATGTATTCATTGACTTTATATATGCTAATTTCCCGAGGAATAATTTCAACATGAGACATAATTTTATGAAATAGCTCAAACCAAAATATGAAATTTCATCGTTCAAATATTTCAGAATTCCTGTCGCTTCTGCAAGGGTCTCATCTACATATGATGTTGACTGAATTTCAGTGACAGTTTTTTTATGCTTGAACATTTTCATGAACTCTATTTATGTATGTTAAAGTTCCACCTTGTGGCGGATACACGTAGAATGCTTACATCCAGATGCTTCTTGAAAAATGGACAGACGCTCTGGTGATCTAGAAAAGAAAGTCGGAATAGCCAAAATGTTAGAGATAAATATTCTAGCATTTCGTGTAATGCTTGCTGCATTCCTCATTATTAAATTAAGTTGATGCGCATAACAGTGAGTGAAAAACTGCTTTTATTTTCGCCTGAGCACCAGCTTTTTTGCCTTTCATGACATTTGCATCGTCAAATGTCTGAGCTATCAGTTTTTGGCGATTCCCTTGAAGGATTATATCTAATTGTTGTAGAATACATTTTGATATCCCATCAGCGGTTTGGTTTTCTGGAATAAAGAATCCCCAAATGCGTTCAAGTATTTTTTCATCCAAAACGTACCGTAAAACAATGATCATTTGTGTATGTTCAGACACATCTGTTATTTCATCAGCCATGACAGCTACAAAGGAAGCTTTGCTAATTTCTGCCCTTATTTCATCATGGTATATTTGTAAAAGACAGTCAAGTATGTCATTCTGAATAGTCTTGGAAACACCTTTGAAGACATTACTGGTTTCTAAGTGATTCTTTAAATCTGGATCTAATTAAGATGCAAAATTTAAAAATCCTCTAAATACACTTGGATTTACTGAATCATCTTTTTCATCATGTCCTTGTAAGGGAGTTTCAAAGTTCCCACAAAAGAAAATACAATCTATTATTTTAGATAAAATTTCACGGTTCTTCTTAATATTCATGTTATGATGATTGATTGAAAGTCTGCAGGCCTCACTAAGTTTTGCTTTAATATTTATGGTCCCCAAAATTGATAGGGAAACTACGTTGTCAACGTGCTTCTCATGCTTTTCAGTTCTATCTTTCATTTTGCTAATAGTTTTGAAACTATCTTTTGTCCATGTTACATCACCCCCTAACAACAAACAAGGAAAGCAGAACAATGCCTTTTTTAGTTCACAGCCGCAAAGCTAACTTTTCCGTTGGTACCATTAAAGCTATGAATATACACTTTGTTGTTGCTAATGCCTGACTGGGATATTTGAATATCAGGCGTTGAACTGCTTCTTTTCTTAATTTCAACTTTATCATGAAGAGACAGCTGTAAAAACTCAATCTGCTGAAGTTCATTTACCGTCGCAGAAGTTATTTCTTGGGGATGCAAGGAGGCCATGATTAAATTCTTTTTATATCAATTGTGTTGGGAAAGGTAAGTACTAGGTAGTCTATTAGTAGAATATCAATTAGGGTAGAAGGAATACAATGTTTATGTGATCCTCTTTTCGCGATTTAACTGAACCGGAAGTTCTAACTGAGTTGAATCATACTTTTATAACTTTTAGGTCACAGATTTTTATTAACGAAAAAAATGTTACTATTTAACAACGGTTTTATTTATAAAAAGCTTGTTGTTAATTAAAAATAGGCGTATAACAAAATAAGCTTGTCATTAAAATTGCTTTTTTTAATACAAATATTTTTAACTTTGCCATTATAAGCCGTCGAAAAAGGGGTAATACGCAAAAACATTTTAATAAAAAAACACTATTTTAAATTGTATACACTTTACAGAGTAATAAAAAAAATATACAAATATATTTCTTTTAAACTTTACAGATTAAATAAAATTTTACCGCAGGCAAACAAATGAAAAACATTGTTTAAATACATTTTATTTACAATTTTTTAATAATTTATTTTTTCATAAAAACAAAATCTTTGCCTGCAAACGATGGTAAAGTTAGGAGATTACCATTTAAAAATGGTTTTATTGGATAACAGTTTTATTTAAAATTTAAAAATGTGTGTTTATAACAAAACTTTGTAAATAAAATATAGAATAAAAAAGTTTACATGTTTGTACTATGAGCAAACAAAAAAAGTAAAGATACATAATTTTATTTACAAATCTTTTTACAACTTTTTATATAAAAATAATAACAAACTTTGGTATTTACTAAGCTTATTATAAAAACGGTTTTACATACTCGTCTTGTTATTGCACATTTTAATTAAAAAAAAACATATATGTGCGTGTATATATATGTGTATATATATATATATCATGTGTGTATATATATATGTGTATATATATGTGTGTGTGTATATATGTGTGTGTGTGGGTGTATATATGTGTGTATATATATATATGTGTGTGTGGATATATATGTGTGTGTATATATATGTATATATATATAAGGTAAAAATATTTCTAACTAAAATGTATTTTAAAAAATAAACTTTTCTTCGCTTTTCTATAGAAAAAAATGTAAATATTTTTTATTATGTAAAGTTAAACTACTACAAAATAAATAAATTTCAAACTACTTAAAATACAAATAAAATACGCCATATAGGTAAAAAAAAAATAAAATAAATAACATTAGTCGCGTTGGTAACTTCCAGGCTAAAAGCCCGAACACTTGTAATTAAAAAAAAAAAAAAGTTTAGCATATTGTATATTTTTGTCTGCTTCAATCGCATTTAAAAGTGTGGGAATTTTTTTTTTAAGGTGGAGATTTTATTTACAAGAACACGTTACACTTTTTAATAATAATAAAAAGAAAACATTTGTAAACAAAGCCTCTTAAAAAATAAAAAAATAAGCGAAAACGCGCAAACACCACGTTTGGAACTGCGGAAACTACAGTTCCGACTTGACTCATATTTACCGTTCTAGATCGGGCATGCGCACAAGCGAATTTCACTAAGAAAGTCTAACTGTAAATTTCGCAGCTCCAAGCAAAGTTTTGCTTTTATGCTTATATGAGTATGGAGACAATTATCGACATTAAGCTTCAGGATTATATATATATATATATATATATATATATATATATATATATATATAATTAATATGATATATTATCACATAGAAAGAAAAAAAATAAACGTATTCTTTTTAACGTGTATCGATAATAATGAGTAGAAATGACTTGGGGGTGCTGCAGTTCCACAGCACCAGGCACGAGCCGCCACTGGTCTGTAATGAACCTGAAAACATCAACCCCCAAGAAGTTTTCCCCCAGAGGCCTCAATGTGAGAGGAGGAGGCCTGCTTGGATGAAGGATTATGAAGTGTCATTGATCTCGGAGATCAAGGGGGCATGTGGGGTATATGCGAAAGGAAAAAAAAAGGTACCATTTAAGGTTATGGTTAGAAACAAAAACAAGAAAAATAAGTAATATACGACGTACCGAGCATATCTGCATCGCTCTTTGGGAAAGAAGGAATGGATGGCTAGCTCATTTATATACCCGAAGGGCATCTTGGGAAGGCAGTGCATGATGGGAGAGACTATATTTTTGTTGTTGTCTCTTCCTTTTTTTTGATAGGAGGATATAAAAGCCGGGAAAAATTCCCTGCAAGGATCACAAAAAAAAAAGAGTCATGAACATCTCTTGAAAAGTATTCCATGTTGCTGACGTTCAGATTGTGCAGTATGACATTGGTGGCTAGAGGCCAGGTGTGGTCGATTGGAAAAGAAGAGGGCAGAAACGTGCTGTTGTCGAGCAAGTGACTCACTCCTTCCCGAACTCCAGAACCGAATCCTGATCGTAATCTCACAGACATTGAATCTCTATGGTTCCAGGTAAAAATTGTCTGAAGATAGCAGTTTCAATCCTACCCAAAGCTGGCCAGAAGCTTACTTGGCCAAAAAACGTGGTGAGAGGACAACAACTATGGATGGCAGTTATTGCTGAGAATGCAGGTAGGAGATTCGGTGGCCGAGGAATATTTGCCCGAAACGTTGTGAAACAACAACTAAGAAAGATGAGGATAATAGTTTGCAATCAATCAATAAATACTCATCTCAGTAATGAATTCCAATTAAATAAATTTGAACTCATCATGAAGTCCAAACACAGTTTTTTTCAAACTAGAACACAGTGAACCTGCACGAAAAACCAATTCAGTGATGAAAAAAAAAAAAAATAGCAAACATCTTCGTATTCACAAAAAATATTCACCACTGGATAACATGACAATGAGTCGTGACTAAGTCAGTATTCACAAAATATGGGGAATATATTACTAAGAGGAATTTTTTTTTTTTTTCATCTATTGTGAAAACCTTCAGCAAGTTGTCACCCTAAAAAAAGAGAAGAATTTTCTCTTTTTTTTCTTTCTTCTCTCTACCACAAACAGTAAATATTCCGGAACAGTTTTCGTACTCGAACATTTAAAAGAAAAAAAGAAGACAACTACTTTGAAGGAAAGGATTGTTCTCAAAGCGAAGCTACACTGGAAGTACAACTTTTTTTTGAGTGCAAACTATTGTTTTCCACCACCTTAGCTGTTCTAAATAGAACTTTTTCAACGCAGTCATTTAAAACAAAATCTGTACATTCTTTTTTTACTAATTATAGAAAAATGAATTAATTCCAGGCAGACATGATGCAATTGGAAAAAACTACAGATTCAACAGCAAAAGAAAAGGGGAATGAAAAACAAGAAAACTACTCGAACAGCACTACACAATTATTCGGTCGTCAACAACAACTGAAGAACGACACATTTCTATAGAAGAGTTACTTTCCCAAGTCGTAAAAAATAATGCACACACGTATAATAATTTTCACAGGATTCAATTTTGAATGCAATTGAAAATTTGTGCTATATATCAGATAAGTCGTTTGTGGCAAACTATAGAAAGTACAAAAATTGACAACATTGGTCAAATCAGAAAAAAAAATGTTTACTATTATGCAAATTGGAGATTGGCAAACATACTAAATTTGTGGATTTTATTTTGCCACAAAAAACATCTGAGCTATCTTTCACTGCTTACAGAAGTAGGTTTATAACAATACATTAAGTTTTAATTCAAAATTAATTAAAATATACTAAGCCCAAAAGCAAAATCAATACACAAGGTCCAAATTTAAAATAAATTTAAATACACTTTAGTGACAGCTTTAATATTAAGATCAATATTCTGGACTGAAGATGTTGCTTTTCATGTGTTTAAGATGCATTGTGCCGGGAGTTTCATATGAGTTGTTCAGAAGAGATGCTGCATGCTGATGATTTAGTATTTGTTAAGTTACAGACTTCAAAAAATTCTATGAAAGTAAAGGTCTGGGGGTGAATATTACCAAAATGATGAGCAGTAGTTGTAGTTTTTGAAAGTTCTCATGAAAAAAAAAGTTCCCCTGCTTGGTTTTTGGAAAGAATACAACTCAATTTTTTGTTGTAATGTGTAAGCAATTTGGTATGCTATAAATACAGTTGAATTAAAAGTTGAGAAATGATAAGTAGTTTGTATATAGGAAAATAGAGACGGATGAGAACTCAGATATGGAGAAAGTATATTTTTAGCTATTGAGTTTGTTTCGAACATAAGATGGATCTGGTGCAAAAGCTACGTAGATGCAATAAGTTGAGGGAACTTCTGCTATTATTAATCAGCAAAACATTACACCATTAATAAAAATAAGAGTCTATTGGGCATGTGTATGCAATGTGATGACCATGGTGATGGTGATAGTGATGAAACCTGACTATAGTGGTGGTGTTGGTGATGATGGTGGCGGCAGTGGTGAGTAGGAGGATCTAAATACAAAATTAATTAAATTACACAAGGTCCGAACACAAAATCTGTTTAAATACATTTCGTTTAGATGTAAAATTGATTAAAATATGATAACCAATTCTTATAAGTGACTTGGGATCGCTTGTGAATTTGATATTTCCATGAAACTTCCTCCTTTGGGAGAAGCCCATTCTTCCCACCTAAGGTGAGTATTACTTTGGTATGTTACGTTAACAGATTTCTTAATTTTCATGATGAGAAATGAATGTTTTATTCACTTTTTTGCTTGTTGCAGATTTAAGAATGATGCGCGTTATATTGGAGATTATTTTGAAAACCGAAAACATGGAAACGGCACTTTTATTTATCCAGATGGATCAAAATATGAAGGTAAAACGTTCCAAGTCAAGTCTTCCATGATTCACTAAACGATGAAGAGCAAGGGTTTTACTAAAAATGTACAAAAATTATGCTTGATTTTTGTATGACTGACTGCTCCTGCTGTTTATCATATAGAAACGTGTAAAGTTGCTTCAATCAGCAAGAGCCGAATCGGACATTTTAGTCGTGCTGAATTTTAGTTATACATAAGAAGCTTTACTAAAAATGTACAACTAAATAATGTACGTTTATTTGTTTCTGCTGTTGCTTTGCTATTAAAGCAACTTCAACACAAACGAACTACTGGGTTTATCATCGCAAAATATTGTAGAAATTTGTTGTGGTATTATTAAAATAAACAATAAAATGAATTTACTCACAAGTTTCAGTTAAAAGGTTATTTTTTGGCAAATATATTTTTAGATTCATATAAAAAGTTTTCGTTTCTTTGTAAATAAGTTTACTTTTTAAGATTAGTCGTGCCTTGATTTTACTAATCATGCACGACTAAAAATTAAACACAATTTTATGTACGTCTAATTGAGACAATTATTGTATTGGAAAAAATAATTCTCTGTCGTTAAGGGTTTAATTAATCAAAGAAACTTTTACGGTTTCAAGTTTAATTAAAAAATAAAACAAACAAAAAAAAACACTAGTAGATAATAATGATAACTTAAAAAATTGTTTGAGAAAACTATAAAAAAACTAAAAAAAATGACTTTTCTTTTCTTTGGGATCCGGCATCTGGTAGGCTAGGATTTTTTGTGATTCTTAGTCCTTCTTTTTCCTTCTGAGAATAATTTTTCTCTGCTTGATGTAGGGTCGGGGATGTGAAAACGATTGGCTGTTTTGAACCATCTGGCATCCTATGTAATATGCATGTGCCAATGCCATACTGACTACCATCGCGAGCCACCATTCCATCCAAATCCAGGGTAAAATGAGTTAGGAACAGATTTGAGGTAATGATTTTTTTATTTATTGAAATGATGTCTGGCAATCCAATGACCATTTTCAAGGTTTATCCTTCTTTAGTATTTGGTTAAGTGGTGCGCATCCGTGCATGTTGCAGATAAACCCTTGGTAATAATTTGCCAAGCCTAAAAAGCTTTGTAATTGTGCTGTTTTCCGGTGCCAGCATCTCTCTATTAGTAGTCGCTCTGTCCAGATCTGTGCATCTACCATCTTTACCAATGATATGTCCTAGGTACTTGATTTTTTTGTACGAAGAATTCACACTCGTCTTCTTTGACCTTAAACCAGTAATTTTGTATTCAACTGAATACTTGTTTGATATGGTTTGCATGTTCCTCCCTGCTTTTGATCACAATAATGATGTCATGTCATATGTGATAGCGGTGTCAAGATCACCCGCACATCGTATCCATGACCTACTGAAATATAGCAGGTACTACCTTGACCCTGAATGTGAGCCTTTCGTATTTGTGCAAATCCTGATGGATATTAATAAAGAAGAGGTCAGCACTTTTGTCGTTTGAAGGAATTTGAAAATAAGCATTGCTCAAGTCAATCTTAGAAAAAAACTTGCTGCCATTTAATTTTGTGAACACTTCCTCCAGGTTGGGTAATGGATAGTGGAAGTCTTCTAATGACCCATTGACCTTTTTCATCTAGACTGCCACAGCAGCCCACTCACTGTATTCAATTTTAGACAGTATACCAGTGTTTTCCAATCTGTCCAGTTTCTGATTGATCTTGTTCAGGGATGCGAATGGACGTTGCATTTTATTTTGGAAAAAAAAAAATGTTGTGTGTCTGGTTTCAGCTTAAAATCCGTGGCCATTTTTGTACATCTCTCAAGGCCAGGAGTGAATACATCTGGGAATTTTTCCTTAGAGCTAGTTATTATTTTCTAAGTTTCCGCTGGGCAGGCTTCTATTTTTTTTACAAGATGTGGAGATAGGTTAGTTCCACAGGTTAAACTCATCCATCAAACAGAGCCAAACAGGTTTTCACTATTTTTTATTCAAAAATGTTTTTATTTTATTCCTTTAGCATGAAATAGTCAAACTAAGAGAACAGTTAGTAATGAAAAATAATATATATATATATATATATATATATATATAACTTTATTCGATTGGCAAAATTTTAGAATAATTATAAAGAAGTGAACCATCGCGTAAATTCAATCAACTAAAAAATGGAAAACGGGGTGAGGAAAAGAAAAAAAAAAAAAAAATATATATATATATATATATATATATATATATATAATGGGGCAAGTTATATGTACAATTCAATAAAATAAATAAGTCGATTAAAAAAACGATCGTTAAAATACACCCAAAGCGCTTTTCGTTCAGACTAACATTTTCAAGGGTCATAAGTCTGAAAATTATTATTTTTTTTTTTTTTTTGACTATTTGGTAGTGGTATGGAGTAAGAGCGGAGAGGAGGTTAAGAAAAAAAAAACAAAAAAAAACAAAAAAAAAAACCTGACTACCCAAATAATTCTAATTGAAGCCGGAGGTTTCTCTGCTTGCACAAAGTACCAAATATTCTAAAAAAAAAAAAAATAATAATAATTTTCAGACTTATGACCCTTGAAAATGTCAGTCTGAACGAAAAGCGCTTTGGGTGTATTTTAACGATCGTTTTTTAATCGACTTATTTATTTTATTGAATTGTACATATAACTTGCCCCTTTATATTTTTTTTTCTTTTCCTCATCCTTTTTTCCATTTTTTAGTTGATTGAATTTACGCGATGGCTCCCCCACCAGACTTGTTTGGTGAGGAGGGCGGCTAGTCTCCCTGGAGGATTAAAAACAAGACCTTCCAAAGGGCGAATGAACTCTTTTTCTGGGTCAACGGCCAACTAGCACCGTGTATATTTGTGTGTATATGTGTATTGGGGTGGAAAGGGCTCCCGTAAGCCATGGTGAAGGCAACCTTTCTAGGAGAAGCAAATCTCTGATTTAAAAAACTATAAAGCTGGAGACCAGTACCCGCATTAAGCTGGTCTGCAGTTTAATTTGTTGCTGGCTATCTTGCTCTTGCTTGTTGCTGGATCTCAACATTTTGAACTGAGAGAGAGACTTAGCCGTCATACAAAGCTAAGACTCTGTAACATCATCTTTGTATAGATACTCCCTCAGGCATTTGGATTCATGGATTTTAAATGTCCGAGGGAGTGGCACTCGTCTGACAAGACATTGCAATCATCATATATGTATATATATATGTATATATATGTATGTATATCAGTATACTATATATATACTATATATACACTATATATATACTGTATATATATTATATATATATACTATATATATGCTATATATATACTATATATATACTATATATATATTCTATATATATATACACTATGTATATATATACTATATATATATACTATATATATATACTATATATATTATATATATACTATATATATACTATATTTATATGCTATACATATATATATACTATATATATACTATACATATATATAAATTCTATCTATATATTACATATATATATATATATACTATATATTTACTACATATATACATACTATATATATATATATATACTGTATATATGTATGTATATATATAAGTATATATGTATGTATATATATCTATATACATATACATATATATGTATGTATATTTATGTATGTATGTATGTATGTATATATATCTATATATATACATATATATGTATGTATATTTATGTATGTATGTATGTATATATATATATATCTATATATATGTATATATATACTATATATATACTATATATATGTATGTGTGTATATATATATGTATATATATGTACATATATACTATTTATATATATGTATATATATGTATATATATGTATATGTATACTATATATATACGTATGTATATATATGTATATATATATATGTATACTATATATATACGTATGTATATATATGTATATATATATATATGTATATATATGTATATATATATACTATATATGTATATATATGTATATATATACTATATATGTATATATACTATATATGTATATATATCTCTTCTCTATATAAATAAAATGAACTCATTTTTTTCCCGTCTGATTTTGACATTAATAGGATTAAAAATCAAGATGCAAATATAATATGCACAAACGGCAGAACAATATCTGAGGTGTGTTATAGGCTTATTATTTCTCAAATTCCTCGATAATCTTAGATTTCTATACTTTTTCTGCTGAGAAGTCACGGCCAAAATCGGTTAAGATCAATGGAAGTGGTAAAATATTTTCTCTCTAATAAATTCCTCCTCCCCCTGCCACCACTTAACACCGTTTGGGGATCGTTCACAAGGAACAGTTGAGAAGAGAACACCGGTTTGGCTTCGTAGTTCTTTCATGTGAAGTTATTTAAAATCACTAAACTAAGCTGCAGTGCTCTGTGGCGTAGTGGTTAGCGTGCTGGACAATTCACATTATATTTTCACGTTCGCGCCGACCTACTGTAGTCGTTTTTTTTTTTTTTTCCTAAACAACTTGAATGGACTTTTCTTGGTGGCCGAACTGTTAACGTTGCAGATGTTTGTTTTTTTTTTTCACACTTTGTTTTCCTACTTTTACTCATGACTCCGGGTTTGATCCTTCCTACTTACCTACCATAACATTTTTTAAAACTCCCCCCCATCCCGGAAACAAACACTCGGGCAACGCCGGGTACCCCCGCTAGTGTATATATATACTATATATGTATATATATGTATATATATACTATATATGTATATATATATATATGTATATATATACTATATATGTATATATATATATGTATATATACTATATATGTATATATATGTATATATATACTACTAGCATTTCAGCCCGGCGTTGCCTGGGTGTTTGCAGGTGTATGTTGAGAAAAAAAAAAAGAAAAAGCGGTCAATTTTTTTAAACTTTGACCCCCATTATGTCCCCTTAACATTTATTGTTTTGGACTCAAATCAAGTTATTAAGTTATATCCATGTCCAAGGAACCTATATCTAAAATTTCAAGTGTTTAGACCCACAATTGGCGGAGGAGTTTGGTAGAATTCTCAAAGGTCAAATCGTTGAACTTTGACCCCTTGCTCGGGTGTTTGGAGGTGTATGCTGTGCAAAAAAAGCAAAAAAACAAAAAAATGGTTAATTTTTTAAAACTTTGACCCCTATTAATGACCCCTTAAAATTTTTTTTTCGGGCTCAAATAACTTTATTAAGTTAGATCCATGTTCAAGGAACCTATATCTAAAATTTCAAGTGTCTAGACCCAAAATTGTCGGAGGAGTTTGGTAGAGTTCTTAAAGGTCAAATCGTTGAAATTTGACCCCTTAACAGCCAAATTTCTGGCTGACACTCGTCACATCGATTTTTCCAAATCTCAGTACCCGGTATTTCAAATTTCGAGGCTATAGACTAAAAATTGACAGAGTTATTGCGTAGGGAAATGTACACAGACAGACAGACAGACAGACAGACACTTCACTTTTATAGATATATAGATATATGTATATATATGTATATATATACTATATATGTATATATATGTATATATATACTATATATGTATATATATGTATATATATATTATATATGTATATATATGTATATATATATTATATATGTATATATATGTATATATATGTATATATATACTATATATGTATATATATACGTATATATATACTATATATATATATATATATATATATGCTTTGGGATCCGGCATCTTCTAGGCTAGGATTTCTTGTGATTCTTAGTCCTTCTTTTTCCATCTGAGAATAATTTTTCTCTGCTGGATGTAGGGTCGGGGATGTGAAAGCGGTTTGCATGTTTTGAGCCATCTGGCATCCTATGTAATATGCATGTGCCAATGCCATACAGACTACCATCGCGAGCCACCATTACATCCAAATCCAGTGTAAAATGGGTTAGGAACAGATTTGAGGTAATGATTTTTTTATTTATTGAGAAGATGTCTAGCAATCCAATGACCATTTTCAAGGTTTATCCTTCTTTAGTATTTCGTTAAGTGGTGCGCATCTGTATATGTATTGAGCTTTTTAAATGTTTCCACCACGGAAATATTGGTGATTAATTCAACCTCAAATTTTATTTTTGTTCCATTGACGGCTTTTGCTCTTTTATAGGTTGTTAGCGTCGCAGGTTTTCGTAATTTCTTCCACATTTTGAAGTTTTGTAAGATTCGATTCACCCTCTAACTGAAATTGAATATCCATGCTGAGAATTTGTACCGTCACGTGTTTATGTAATTTTCTTCTAAGGAATATCAGGTTATGGTTTGGTGCACTTGGCTTTCTCATGATGTTTCCTGCAGTTAGAACTTTTATGTTCCATTTTATTAAATATAAACATTTTCTTGTTAAGTATGAGCAATCCTTGACCTAGAGTTTACCACCACATCTGAAACAAGGGTTCAGTGCTTTTGGTTTTTCAGACTTTCATGGGTAATTTTGTGTGTACCGTCTTGTATTGTAGGTCAGCGATTTTTTTTCTTGAATATTTTTTTTATATTTGCGGTGTCTGCTTCGATATTTATTGCATCTTTTTTTATTATTTCCACTTTTTGATAAACCAGGTTCGAATCCTGGTCACAGCAGCAGATGTGAAAGGATCTCCCACTCAGGTTAGCAACTGGCCTCTGGCCTTGATCGAACTGTTGGTTGTGATTGTCTTGTCTCCGAGAGTCCTTCACATGAAATACTCAGATCTCAGCTCTGTGTTGATTTCTGCTGAAAAGCAAATAACTTTGCATGCATGCCAGAAAAGAAAGAAGACAGACTCAGGTTTTCTAACTACGAAAAAGTTAATTTCACAAAGATTACAGGTTTTTACATATGAAAATTGTCAGTTCACCAAAACATCAAAGTTCTCACAAAATCTTATTCTTTGTTCTCTCGATGGCAGTCAGGATGGATGGAGGGGGGTCTGGGATGTTCTTGGAGTGTGTGTTTCTGTCGAGATTCGGCTTCAATCTGTCGATTTCGATCCGGGTGGCCATTCTTATACTAAGGTGTCTGGGTGGTTCTGGCAATCTGCTGAACCAACCAGGGCTAGACATGTTTTCTAGGGAAATCCCCAGTTCCATTTGCATGTGTGTACTTCCACAAATCGTCCGCCGTTTTGTAAATCTTAGACCAAGTCTTAACTGTGAATTCACACGACTCTAAGAGGTTAAATCCTGTCAATTTTCTTTACTCAGAGACCCAGAACGTCTGGGCCGAGGTTCCTCAGGCCAACAAGTACATGATCTCGTTTCTACATTACTCTGCCATTTCCTGTCATTGTTCTAAACAATAAAAATATCTCTCTGTTTTTTACAAAGCACAATAAACTCGCCCCTTTTTATAGGTCACCTGCCACTGTCTGGAATTCGATTAACGTTAAACGGACAATCTCAGCATATTTACCCGGTATTACCCAGAGTTTTAGGGGATTTTAATCTCCCAATGGGGAGCAGTATCGCTTCTCAAGACGGTTACGTCATAAATCCTCAGTCAGTTTTTGCAGTGTCAAGTTTGGTTTGTTTTCTAATTCCATTAGAACTCTGTGCCTGATTTTTTTTCCTGGGGTTAAACCTTGTTTACTCTTCAAAATTTGTGTCAGTAGTTCTTCTGTCCTTTGTTGGTGCTCAGACGATTGTTTTTGATGTTCCCTTAATTGCTTTTGATGTTCCATTAATTGCTCGGACTATTATTTCTGTAATTCGACTTGTTGTTCCTCTAGCTTTTGTTGATGGTGTGCCATAATTTCCGGTTTTTCTTCCCATTTCTCTAATAAGTCTTTTTGCATCTTTTTATGTTATTCAATTTACAGTTTCATTAACTGAGCCAAAGCTGACCTTAGCTCCTCCATCTTATCTTGTCGGTTAGTTTAGAGAAAAAAATGAAGTACAGATTTTGTCTTTTTTTTATCTCGTCCGTCTGGAAAGAGAATTTTGTGGTTCACCCCTTTTCTTTCCTCTTTTTGCAAATACCAGGCAGGAATTAATGATTATTTCCACATTATTTGAAACAGTTGGGAAAAATGTTTCAAAATAAAATGTTTGTTGCACTTAACAATTTTAAGATGTTTGAGTTTTCTTTCTTTAGACAAAAAGAAAACAGAGCTATTCCAAAAAATATTAACCTCACGTTTATCTTTAATAATGCCGTTTAACCAACACAAATATAAATACTCTCAGAGCTGCACCTTTGTGTTTTTATTTTTTTCTTTACCGTTAAAAACACTTTTGTATTTTTATTTTTTTCCTTTAGCGTTAAAAAAGTCAAACAAAGAGAACAGTTAACAGTAAATAAAAAAATGTATATTTTTTCCAGGGGGGAAAAAACAACAGAGTAAAGATTTTTTTCTTTTTAGTAATTCAGAGAGAACAACAGCAACGATTTTTTAACACTCAACACTATAAGAAGATTAAGAATTTAATCTTATTTTTGTTCTTTTAGAACCTTTGAAATGTACTTTTCCGGTAAGATGGATTGACACAATTTGTTTTTTTGTAAAAAGATTTTACTTACGGTTTTTCGTCTCGTGCTTATCTGGGTCTGAATTTTTTTTTAAGTCGGGAATTGGGGTTTACCCAGTTAATTTTTTAAGTTAATTAACAGAGTTGTTATTTTTTCCTTTGATGTTACCACATGAAAAAAGAATCTTCCTCAAATCTTCGTATTGCCAGCGTTATGGGAACACTGGTTTATTGAATTCCTTTTCCTTTCGTGAGTTTTCAAATCTTTCTGTCGCCAGTGTTATAGCTCTGAATTAGCCACAATAAAAACAGAACAACGGTGCAAGTCAAGACGTGTATTAACAAAAGATAAACGAAGGGTTACAAAATAAAAAGAGTGTTTGCATTCCACCAAGCATGCAAGGTTAATTCGTAACTAGAACTCCACCTGGGATCATTAAGAGTTCTGATATATATGGCCGGTGGTTGTGTCCATTCAGAGGGTAGTTTCTCAACAACAAAATACGATTTTAAAAAATAGAACGGTAACATAAGTGCATAAGCACCATTTTTGTTATTAACATCTATGATTTATTTAATGAGAAATTAAAATAATTTTAGTCGATTTTTATTTTAGCCCTTTTTTTTAATGACTACTATTTGAACGTTAATATTTTATATTTCATATACAAATATTTATATTATTATTAATGTGTAAATTTTAAAACCTAAAAAAATTATAACAAAGGTTAATTATTAATAGCAGTTTGAAAAAGAAAAAGAAATGTTTTTAAAAAATCATCAAGTCGCTTCTGCTGTTCCATACTTATTAAAAACTTTGTATAGTTAACACAAGTGCTGACGTCACCGATTTTGTGCTCCATTCTTCACAATCAGTTGGAGGTTCCTAATGTTCTATGTTAGATTTTTTTAGCAAATAAATAATTCAAAGTGTAGTACCTGTTCTGATACTACACTTTAATTTTTCTGTCGATGGTTAGTAAAAAGGAAATCCTTGTAGATTGAGGCAATTTTAATTTTTATTTCAATTTAGAATGCCCCTTCTTCGAGAGGTGGATTCTGTATATTATAACATTATTTATGTGGATTCTGTATATTGTAACATTATTTATGTGTATTCTGTATATTATAACATTATTTATGTGTATTCTGTATATTATAACATTATTTATGTGGATTCTGTATATTATAACATTATTTATGTGGATTCTGTATATTGTAACATTATTTATGTGTATTCTGTATATTATAACATTATTTATGTGGATTCTGTATATTATAACATTATTTATGTGTATTCTGTATATTATAACATTATTTATGTGTATTCTGTATATTATAACATTATTTATGTGGATTCTGTATATTATAACATTATTTATGTGGATTCTGTATATTATAACATTATTTATGTGGATTCTGTATATTATAACATTATTTATGTGGATTCTGTATATTATAACATTATTTATGTGGATTCTGTATATTATAACATTATTTATGTGTATTCTGTATATTATAACATTATTTATGTCTAAATCTGCTTCACTGGGAAGATAAGTAAATAGAATGACACATAATAACACCGATAGCTTAATCATTTCCATCCAAAATGAGATTCTCATTTTTAGCGATTATATGTGACTGAACATTCTGAAAAACTTGACAGAAAAAAAAGAAAAAGTGAACAAAATTTTTTTAGAATTTGAAATGGGGGATCCGTTTCTTATATAATTTTTTTTTTTTTTACCACTAATCTGACTGAAATGATCATAAAATCATGCACAATCATTTTCAAAGAAAACACCCCAAAACTGCGCTAAAACACTAGAATAGCTCAGAAATTCGAGTCTTCTATTAGGTTAAATTTATATGTGAAACGAATTCTAAAAGAATACATGTTTTCCTTTCCGACAAATTTTTCAGGGTGTCCATATGTAATCGCCTAAAAAAAAAAACTAGAATCTCACTTTTTTTCTAAAGACTTTCAAATACTACTACTACAACAATTTTTATGCAGTCAAATAATCTACTTATAATATTTTCATGAAAATATAAGTTTAAATATGAAACAAAATATAAGAAAAACATCTTAGTAAAATATATTAGACTAGAGGCAAAATCTGAAAAGGGGCCTAGAAATCACTTTAGGGAGCACAGAATGTTAGGAGCCAGCATTCATTTCAGACTGTTAAAGTGATTCATACAGAAGATTTTTTAGATGGATTGCCATTGAATTAGGCTTTTATTAAATTTTTATAGCAAAAACAAAATGGGCGCCATTATCGAAAATACAGAATTATAATAACATGACATAGTTTCGTATGTACTTAAGATAATGTTTTGAAATTTGCTGTAGTTGAAGATATTATCACGTGTGATGCATGGTGAACTTAGTTCAAATTGATTCCCATATTCTTATGCATTTAATATGATTTTATTATTAGTTTGTAGCCAAATCAAAGATGAACATCATTGTGAAAACGCTTAATTATAACAAAATCACTGATCTTTTTATTTATAATGATATGAAATTTTGAAGATGTTCTCATGCTAAAATAATGAAAAAGATTGAAAATATCAAGTCTGTTGCGGGCTAGGATATAAATATCCTAACTCGCTACAAAAGAAAATAATGAAACGAATGGAATGAAGGAAGCAAAACTCAATTGCTGGATAAAATAAACATGTCGTTTATTTTCTGTCGAAAGTAAAGGGTTTAGGTGAAACACGTGTTCATTCAGTCATTGACGACTACATGCGTGGAAAAGAAAGGAATAAAGTAGAGGACGATAAATGGCAGTCCCGCATGTAGAAAGGGAAAAAGAGAGAGGGAGTGTTGGTCTCATCAAAAACGTGCGTTCATGGTAGCAATCGTCCACTTGGAAAAGTCTTCAAACCAAGAGCTGTGGACGCCGTACTTGCCTGGTTGACGAACCCAAGCAAAAAGGGAAGAAAGAGGAAGTTGAATGGTTGTGTTGACTTTTATATCGGGGTGAGTGTTCTGACTGCGCATGTCAGGGGAAGTGACGTTTCCCATGTGTGCGTACATGTGCGCGCATGTGTGCGTACGTGTGTGTACGTTAGCGTGTGTGTGTATACACGTGAATGTGAGTGTATGTATGAGGATGTGTATATGCGTGCATGTGTGTGCCTATGTGTGCGCATACATGTGGGTGTGTATATGTGAAGAAAAACATGTTCGAACAAGACTCCCCCTCCTCGGGAGAAAAAAAAAATATATATATATATATACAAGAGAAACGCATTTCGTTTTTGTTTTATTTATGTATATTTTTCTTTTCTTTTCTTTTTTTTTAATAAGTTATGCATTGTTTGAAGTGTTTTGGCCAATGAACTTTTCGACTTGTTTTTGTTGTTGTTTGTGGTGTGTTGTTTTTTGTAATTTCTTTGTCCGTTTCTGAGTGTGTATGTTCTTGTATTGGACTAGGAGAAATGTGTAATTGTTCGTCTATGAATGCAGGTTTAAGTCTGTCTATTGCTATAGTGTCTTTTTTTTCTCTTTTTAAAATAGTAAAATACTTTTTACTCCTGTCGAGAACTAAATAAGGTCCGGAATATTTTGGACATAGTGGGTTTTTTTACTGCGTCGTTCCTGATAAAAACGTATTTACAGGTGTGAATATTGCTTGGAATGTAAATGTTCGTGTCTGGCTTTTTGGTTGGAGTAAATTTTAATTGTGACATTTTATGTTTTAAGTCCATCACAAAAATTGTCGTTGGGGAAATGTCTGTATTGTTTCCGCAGAATTGTCCTGGTAAAATCAGTGCTGATCCGAAAACTAATTCTGCAGGTGTGCTCTGCAAATCTTCCTTCACAGTGTTGCCAATTGCTAGGAGAATGAGTAGCAAATTGTCTGACCAGTCCGATTTGTTTTCGTTCATAGCCAAAGATGCTTTTAATTGTCTATGAAATCGTTCCACCATACTGTTTGAGCAAGGATGGTAGGCAGTAGTCTTAATGTGTCTTGTTCCCAACAAATGGTTGAATTCAGCGAAAAGAGTTGATTGAAACTGTGAGCCCCTGTCCATTGTGATTACGGAGGGCACTCCGAAAATCGCTATCCAATCTTGTAAAATCGCTCTGGCTATTGTTGCGGCTGATATGTCTTTCACTTGTATTGCTGTCGGCCATCTGCTGAATTTATCGACTATAGTAAGGATGTGGGTATGTCCCTTTGAAGTGGGCAAGGGTCCAACCAAGTCGATATGAACATGGGTAAACCTAGCATCTGGTACACTCAAAGTTCCTGAAGGTGATTTTGTGTGCCAGTGAACTTTGTTTTTTTGGAAAGGAATGCAAGTTTTGGTCCAAATACGGATGTCCGTATTCATATTTGGCCAAACAAAACATTCCGCTATTAATTTCACGGTGACACGTTTTCCTGGGTGGGACAAATTGTGGAAGTGCTGGAAAACTTGTCTGAGGCTGGATGAAATATAAGGGCGAGGGTGTTTTTGTGAAACATCGCAATAGAAATTTGTTGTTCCGTGAAGTTTTGTCCATTATAGCTGGGAGCGTGGTATCAGTTAATTGCTCTTGTGCTATTAATTCCATACTTAGTGGAGTGGAATATAAAAAAGCAATTGTTGCGCAAGATAAAGCGTCAGCTACAACGTTTTCTTGTCCTTTTACGTACCGTATATCGGTAGAATATTGGGCTATAAAGTCCAGATGTCGAATTTCTCGTGGATCATATTTGTCGACATGTGTGTGTAGATCAAATGTTAGAGGTTTATGATCCATATAAATGGAAAATTTTCTGCCTTCCCGGAGATGTTTAAAGTGCTTAATTGCAAGGCAAATTGCAAGTAACTCTGTCGAGAAAGTACTATATTTAGTCTGCGCTTTGTTTAACTTGGCAGAGAAGAATGAAATAGGGGTCATTTTGTTGTCAGAAATCTGCTATTTCTGATGCGTCCGTCGTAAGTGTAAGTTCCGTTGTATCGCTATCTTGGATATACGTAAGTTTGGTGAAGTTTGCCAAAGCAGTTTTCGATTGTTTCAAGGCCTGTAGTGCAGGTCCTTTCAAAACTAACTGTTGGTTTTTTGTTCGTTTTTTTAACAAGTCCGTTAAAGGTGCGAGTAACATGGAACAGTTAGGCAAAAAGCGTCGGTAATAGTTAATTATGCCTACAAAATGGCGTACTTGTCTGACAGATGTTGGTAGAGGGAAATTTGAAATGGCACTTACTTTTTCAGGCAAAGGGGAGATTCCATCCTTGTCAATTAAATGACCGAGAAATTGAACTTCCTGGTGGCCAAAAACACATTTATCGGTGTTTAGTTTAAGACCGAAATGTGACAGTCTTTCGAAAGTTTGTTCCAGGTGTAGCTGGTATTCTTCGAGGTTTCTGCTAGCGATTAAAACGTCGTCCACATATGCGAATATGAACGGCAGACCTCTGAAAACTTGTCAATCAAACGCTGGAAAGTTTGACAGGCGTTTCTAAGCTCGAAAGGCATCCTTAGGAACTCATAAAGGCCAAAAGGTGTGGTCAGTGCAATTTTATGAATGTCTTCTTCTGCGAATTAGAATTTGAAAATATGCATTTACAAGGTCAAGCTTGGAGAAAATTGTGGCGCCTTGGAGTCCATTGGCGAAGTCATGGATATGGGGAATAGGATATCTATCTGGAACTGTTTTTGCGTTTAAGTGTCTAAAATCTCCGCACGGGCGCCATGTGGTGTTGTCAGCTTTCTGTACTATGTGTAGGTTTTGAAATTCGGATTTTGACAATTTGTATTTATCTGGTTTCAAACGTCTGGGGGTTGAATAGACGGGCGGTCCTGTGGTCTTAATATAGTGCTTAGCTCTATGCTTGATGGGGTCCGTGTTTTTAAATGGCTGGGAAAGTTGAGGAAATTTTTGGAGTAACCGGCGGATGTGTAAATCTTCAGGTAGGGCAGTGATTAAAAATTTCAAGGTAGTTCCTCTCACCGAAATCTTCATTTCATTGTCTGTCAATGTGTGATGAATCATGTCGACAGACACGTTGAAATGGGCTAAAAAGTCCGCTGGCTATGGTGAAATTCCATAAATAATTCCTTCGCATTCCAAGGTTTAAATCTAAAGTTTTCTCGCCAAAAGTGGGTATTTTTGTACCATTGGCGGCTTGTAGGTTGAAAAATTGAGTCCCTGTTGGGTGACCATGCGGTGTAGGTATGATGCTGATTTCCGCTCCGGTGTCTATTAAAAAGTTATATCCGTGAATTTTGTCACGGATATAAAACAGACAACCTTTTTTTTTGTGCTCCAGCTACAGTCGTCGTCGTTACTGGTTGGAAGGTTCGTTTCCCTGTGCTGGTTTTTTGAACGTGCAGGGTGTAGTGCATTTTCTCGTGTCGACGCCGAATCTCCTGTGGTAGAAACAAACATCTTGTTTATCTCGTGACGTGGGCCGGTTCCTGCTTAAACTTCTTTGCCTGTAACTTCGCCACGTGTCATTGTAGTTTCTGGGATAATGCTGACGCGTTTGAAGTATGTTGGCTAGCTGCTTTGAAAGCTTTTCAACCACAGACTTTAATTCTGCTAATTCCTTGTCTGGGTTTTGGTCTGGGTTTTGGTCAGGTTGCCATGGTTTCGTTGTAGAAGTCCGTCTGTTGAAGTTCCATTTTGTTTTTTTGTTTTTTAAACATTTATATTTCGATTTATTGTGCGCGGTTTGAAAATGTTCCCTCTCGTGATTGACAAGTTTATTTTTTTTTTTAGAAAAAATTATTTTTCGTGTGTGCCATGGATTTGTGTGGGAGAGTTTAGTTTACCGCGTGTTTCGTTCAAAAACATTCATTTAATTTTAAAATAACAGGGTCACCATCATTTGTTGCGGGCCAGGATATAAATATCCTAACTCGCTACAAAAGAAAATAATGAAACGAATGGAATGAAGGAAACAAAACTCAATTGCTGGGTAAAATAAACATGTCATTTATTTTCTGTCGAAAGTAAAGGGTTTAGGTGAAACACGTGTTCATTCAGTCGTTGACGACTACGCGCGTGGAAAAGAAAGGAATAAAGTAGAAGACAATAAATGGCAGTCCAGCATGTAGAAAGGGAAAAAGACAGAGGGAGTGTTGGCCTCATCAAAAACGTGCGTTCAGGATAGCAGTCGTCCACGTGGAAAAGTCTTCAAACCAAGAACTGTGGACGCCGTACTTGCCTGGTTGACGAACCCAGGCAAAAAGGGAAGAAAGAGGAAGTTGAATGGTTATGTTGACTTTTATATCGGGGTGAGTGTTCTGACTGCCCATGTCTAGAATTCCTTTCAGGGGAAGTGACGTTTCCCATGTGTGCGTACATGTGTGTACGTTAGCATGTGTGTGTATGCACATGAATGTGAGTGTATGCATGAGGAGGTGTATATGCGTGCGTGTGTGTGCATATGTGCGTGCGTACATGTGGGTGTGTATATGTGAGGAAAAACATGTTCGAACAAATGTGATCCATCATGGGCATAGTTCAAAGGATTTCAACAATTTCCTGAGAACAACCACAACTGGCGTTGCATCTTAGTTCCTGCAGACAACAACTGCATCTTTGAAATTCAGTATATTTCCAGTTGTGCTGTCCTGGTTCCATCCATTTCCAACCAGGGGAAATATGTCTGGCCATGCGATCAGTGAAGAGAGTCAAATTGTACACTGAAGATGTACTCACTGAATGTGCATCGTCAAGGAAGATCGAGTTGGTGGTAACCTCTCTGGATCTTTGGAACCCTTGAGGAACATTTAAAAACGCACATCATTGATTTTTGTGTCATTTTCATTGTTGGAATACAGCCTGCAGATGAAATTCTCCATACCAATCAGAGAATCGTCGTTATCTTACTGTTAAAAAATCTAATAAACCGTAAACTACGAGCTGAAACAGAATTCATAAGACGAATTGCATGGAGAATTATTATTACTGAATTAACGAGATCAAGTTTTCAGTAAGTACAAAAAAAACTTTGTTGTTTTAAAAAGCATGTCTTGCTAATACGTCTTATGGTTAAAAGGCATTAGCGTTGGAAAAAGAAAAAACTCCTGCAAAAGTAAATGATATATTTTATTTTATTGGCTAAAACGAGTATTCACACAAATTAAAAAAGACATCGGATTTTAATCCGATTAAAATAAACTTTTCACTGGTCGATGGAACTGCACGTTGAAGAAAAAAAAGAACGATTTCGCGAAGCACAACAAATAAAGTGTTAATAAGAATAGCACATTCTTTTTCGCACAGAAATCAAAAAGAATAGCCAATCTATATATCTATCTATATATCTATAAAAGTGAACGTGTGTGTGTGTGTGTGTGTGTGTGTGTGTGTGTGTGTGTGTGTGTGTGTACATTTCCCTACGCAATAAAACTCTGGCAATTTAAAGTCTACAACTCGAAATTTGGTATACAAGGTACTGAAATTTGGGAAAATCGAGGTGATAGGTTTTCGGCCAGAAATTTGGCTGTTAAGAGGTCAAAGTTCAACGATTTGACCCTTGAGAACTCTACTAAACTACTCCGACAATTTTCGGTCTAAACACTTGAAATTTTAGATATAGGTTCCTTGGACATGGATCTAACTTAATAACTTGATTTGAGCCCAAAACAATAAACGTTAAGGGGTTATAATAGGGGTCAAAGTTTAAAAAATCTACAGACTCAAAATTTGATATACAGAGTACTGAGATTTGGGAAAATCTTTGTGATTCGTTTTCGCCCTGAAATTTGGCTATTAAGGGTCAAAGTTCAACGATTTGAATTTTGAGAACTCTACCAAACTCCTCCGACAATTTTAGGTATAAACATTTGAAATTTTAGATATAGGTTCCTTAAACATGGAAAATTTTACATAAAGGGTATTCAGAGATAGGGCAAGCTTTTTTTATCAGTTTGGGTCGAAAATTTTTAGTTACCAATATATAAATGTATGTATGTCTGTTTGCATGTCTGCCTTAAACTTTCAATAGAGGCGACGGATTTTACCAAGATCAGTATCGTTTTAAAGTTCGATCTTTCATACGACAAATATCAAAAAATTGGCTAAAAATATTAATATCTTCCCCTTCAACTAGGCACTTTTCTGCGGGGGGGGGTCACTTTTTTGCCGATATTTTTTAAAGTTATCCTCTCCTTTAGATTGTCTAGCCTTAATTAAAAAAAATGTTGCTTCCAGTTTGGCGGTGGTCGTAACAGCATAAACTGGTTTTACCCCGTTCTTTTCCTCCTTTGCGGTATGGGTTCGAGCCTGCCTTCCTACTACCACTTTTTTTTTTTTTGCTCAGCATACACATCCAAACACCCGGGCAACGCCGGGCTGAACTGCTAATATATATATATATATATATATATATATATTTGTGTGTGTGTGTGTATGTATGTTATATATTAGGTTGAGAAGAAAGTTCTTGCAAAATTTTTTATTTTGATTTCAAATGATGTATTTGAAAAAATATGTTTTCATTATAATACCTTTACTTTATATATTTTTTCGCTCTGTCGAATTATTTAAATTACAAAACAATTATGTCTTCTTTTCATTGTATACAAGATGGAAACAAAGCAAATTCGCACAATTTTCTTATTTCAATTCCAGCTAGGCCGAAAAGCTGCTGAAACAGCTTGTGAAATCAAGGAAGTATTTGGCTCACTACTGAACGCACAGCACAATAATGTTTATGAAATTTTGATGTGGCGACGAGAGTCTTGAAGATGATGAGTGTGGTGGTCGGCCATCGAATGCTGACAATTAAGAGACTTAGTCGAAGCCAATCAATGCACAACTGTTTGAGAACTTGCCTCTGGATTAGATGTAATGTATTTGACGATTTCCAACCACTTGAGAGAGATTGGAAAGACAAGAAAACTTGATAAATGGGTGCCTCACGAATTGAACGACAACTAAAAGATATGCCGTTATAAATTTTCATCTTTCCTTCTTGTACGTAACAAGAACGAGAACGACCTGTTTCTTGACCAGGTTGTAACTTTCAATGAAATGTGGGTTCTTTATGACAAACGGCGACACTTAGCTCAGTGGTTAGATGCCAACGAAACCAGAGTTGCATTATTACTGTTTGGTGGTCTGCAACTGGTCTCATCCGTTACAGTTTTTTAATGCAAGCAAAACCATTATGGCATAAGTACTATCAACAAATGGATACAATGCATTAAAAACTTCAACAACAACAGCCAGCATTAGTTAACAGAAAGGCCCAATTCTCCTTCATGACAAGCTCGACCGCACGTTGATAAACCGACCCTGTAGAAGTTGATCAAATTGGGTTACAAAACTGTGTATACGCCATACTCTCCAGATCTTTTACCTACCAACTACCACTTTTTCAAGCATCTTGATAACTTTCTTTATGAAAAATGCTTCAAAAACCTAAGCGGTATCAAAAACGCCTTCAGCAACTTCATTGCCATCAAAACGCAAGATTTTTACGTTACTGGCATAAATACACTTGTTTTGCGTTCGCAAAAGTGTGTTGATTCTAACGGTGCTTATTTCGATCAATTAATTTTGTTTTAGCGGAGATATGTACATCTGAATTTAAAAGTTAAAAACCAAAAGAAATTCGTCAACCTGATATATACACATATCTGTGTGTGTGTGTATATATATATATATATATATATATATATATATATATCTGTGTGTGTGTGTATATATATATATGTATATATATATATATATATATATATATAAATATATATATTTTTGATTGGGTTTCTTGACCAATGTGATTCTCACACTCAAATTTTCCTGTCTTCCATTAGCTGCCAGATCTTCAGGATCGTAATTGGCATCATGTGGAATTTGGTTGATGTACATGGATCTAAATCATCCTATGTTCAAATGCCAATGCCTTGGATTCCACAGCAATACATTTCTCACCAGCTCTTGCTTGCTCCTCTTGCAGTAAACGACAAATCGTAGACGTCACTCCTTAATGATAGTAAATATGGTAGGTAGGTTACCATAAAGTTGCTGATTCGTGGGATGATCTTACCAAGATATATTTAATACTGTTTGTAGCATATGGGTGGACGTGCCGTCTAGCTTTCTTTCTAATTTATATATATATATATATATATATATATATATGTAAAAGTGAAAGTGTCTGTGTGTGTCTGTGTACATTTCCCTACACAATAATTCTGTCAATTTTAAGCCTACAGATTCGAAATTTGATATACAAGGTACAGACAGAAATTTGGCGATTAACAGGTCAAAGTTCAACGATTTGACCTTTGAGAACTCTACCAAACTCCTCCGACAATTTTGGGTCTAAACACGTGAAATTTTAGATATAGATTCCTTGGACATGGATCTAACTTAATAACTTTATTTGAGCCCTAAACAATAAATTTTAAGGGTTGTAATAAGGGTCAAATTTAAAAAAATTGACCGTTTTTTTGTTGTTTTTTTTTGCTCAGCATACACCTCAAAACACCCGGGCAACGCCGGGCACCCATGCTAGTATCGTGCGGTCGAGCTTGTCATGAAGTAGAATTGGGCCTTTCTGTTGACTAATGCTGGCTGTTGTTGTCGAAGGTTTTGATGCATTGTATTATATATATATATTGCGGGGTACAAAATTTCAATAAAATTAAACAGGCATCTGTCGACAAATGTCCTATCTACATACGCCTACCTTGGCTAGGTAATATTAGTGAAAGATTTGCCAAGCAAATTTCTTCTGTCGTACAACAATGTTACTTTGCATCAAATACCCGTGTTGTTTTTTTCTTGTAAACCCATTTTGTCTTCAATTTGTAAAAACGTTCTTTCCCCTCACCATAACAATTCTATTATTTATTTATTTAAATGTAGCTGCGGTGTGCGCTACGTCGAGCGGACGTCTCAAAGATTAGATAATAGGGTAAAACAACATGTTCCATCCAAAATTCGAAATGGAAACTACCTACCTTCGGACGTTTTGAACAATACCCATGGCTCATCTATAGGAGAGCACCTTATAAATAATCGTATTTGCGCTTTGAATTTTAGTGCGGACTTTTTTCTATCTTTAGTAAGTCACACTCTCTTTACCATCTCAAAATTCTAGAAACTATAAATATTAAGACTCTGAGACCTTCTCTTTGAGATGGAATCTCTAAGGGCTTAATCTAGTTTCTATTTAATAATTAAATCATCCCCCCTCTTTTTTTTTTATATACATATATTCCCCCCTACTTTTTCATCTCCGATTCATTGTTTCCCCCCCCTTTTCTTTTTAAAACGTAATTAAGCTCGATTTTAGCTCTGTTGAGCGAGGTTCGAAACCGGTCAGCTGACACATTCATTTTTATTTTTTAATTTCATAATCTTAAATAAATAATGTTTTCGAACAAGTTTAAATTTAGTCTTTACATAGCCATAATATATATATATATATATATATATATATATATATATAAATTGAAAAATGTCAGTGAATCCAAATTCAAAGTTTGTCTTTTTACAGGATTTATTATAATTTTCAACAAGAATATAATTTGATTACCACTAAATTCAATGCAATATATTTGAATAAGAAAGAATGTACTAAGATTTCAATTGTGAATTGAATATTTTATATTGCAGGTCAGTGGATAGATGACCTGAGGTATGGTCTAGGAACTTATCATTATGTGAATGGTGATACATATGAAGGTGAATGGAAGAACCACGTCCGTCATGGTCAAGGTGTTTATACTTATGCTGATACAAAATCTAAATATGTTGGCAAATGGGCCAATGGTAAAATGTCTGGCCCTGGAGAACTGATACATTCCAATCATAAATATATTGGAATGTTTAGGAACAATTATGTAAGTAAATAAGTCTTTTAATTCTTATTTAATCGATATTTCAGGTGGAAAATCAATTTCATATTATTAATATAGTAAATTAATATAGTAGCAATCAGGTTATTTTCCTATTGATATTGAAATGGAAAAATCAACTACATTTTATAGTAGATAGATTCATTTCTTTTTTTAGTATATATTATTTTCCACAGTCATCTTGTATGTATAACCATGTTTCATAGTGTATTCCAAGATAAGATCTACTCATCAAATCGTATATGCTTAAAATCTCCTAAAACTTAAGTGGCCTTCAATGTTGGTGATATTGCTTTCCTTTGCATCATAACAGTCATTGGCATAGATACCCTTCAACAAATTCGATTTAGACAAGTTAAATTATAATTTCAGCTAAATTTATTTATTATTTTAAATTATTTTGTTTGTGTTAGATTGAATTTGAATTTTAACATTGGAATAAATTAATATAATTTATTCCAATGTTAAAATTCAAATTCAATCTAACACAGACAAAACTTTTAAATTTAATATTTGATATAAAATTAGTGTGCAGAATGAGGAGAGGTATTAATGTCGAAATTTTGTAGTAGTTATTCCTGTTTGTATTATATCAAATTATTTTGATCTATATTTAATATGATAGCATGAGTGTTATTTTGTGTGTCGCACTTATATCTTTTTTCTTCTGAGTGACTGTCGTTTAATTCTTATGACTTTCCATTTCTTGTAATAAATAATTTTACTAAGAATTCTTCATAAGTTTTGGTTTCGATTTCGATTATAGCTGATCGCATTCAAGTCATCTATTTTTTTTATAAATAATTTTATCAAGAATTTTTCATAAATTTTGGTTTCGGTTTCAGCTGAAGGAACTCAGTTATATATATATATATAGAGAGAGAGAGAGAAAGAGAGAAAGAGAGAGATGTTATTTGTTTTTGTTTTGCTGTACTTTTCAAATTAATTCAACTATTTATATAAAAGTACATTTTTTTACCTAAATGCAAGTTGGGAATAATTTTGGTACCCCCAAATGGGGAGCAGCATAAGTATTGTTAAAATATATTTATCTACTAACACATGTTTCGTCGTATACAACTCATCAGTGTGGCTGAATCTAGCGAGATTCGAAATCAGGACCCCATGGTAAGAAGCATAAACTTCTACCACTACGCTATCTCGCACGACTGCTGAATGTATCGTGTTTTTTATGTAGATGTAATTTGTTTTTGTTTTGCGATACGTTTTGCGATACGTTTTGGGATACGTTTTGCGATACGTTTTGGGTGAATTTGAATGAAATAAATAGCATCTACATAAAAAACGCGATACATTCAGCAGTCGTGCGAGATAGTCTAGTGGTAGAGGTTTATGTTCTTACCATGGGGTCCTGATTTCGAAACTTGCTAGATTCAGCCACTCTGATGAGTCGTATATGACGAAACACGTGTCAGTGGATAACTATATTTTAACAATATATATACACACATTTTTTTTCTTTTTCATAAGTTTTGGTTTTGGTTTTGATTCAAGCTAATGCCCCCCCCCCCCCCCCAGTCATATGGATATATTTTTTTTTAGTTTGGAAATCATCACTTTATAATACATAAGAATCGATAGAAAAAATGACTCTATAATAATATATTCGAAATTTGCTTGAATCAAAATATCATATTTAAGTGTATTTTATGACCAGGTTATGTCGGGCATCCCTACTAGCTTAGATAAATACTTTTACAGTTTTAACAAAAGAGCTACAATAATATCAGGGCATCTCCATTTATGATGAACATCCACAGAATGTCAACATCAATATATTACATATGAAAGAGTCCACTGTTGAATTTCCACAGGTCCCGCTAGTAAATTATTATTATCATTGCTGATGATCTAATAAAGTAAAAATATGCTATTTCTTTTCAAATCCATTTCAGTAGGGTAAGTTGTGTAATAAATTGCGAACAGACAGGCTTACCTGACAAATGCTCGAGATGTGCACTCTGCAAAGCGGGCACGTCCAAAGAAAAATGGCAAGATGGCGGCGGCCGGTTAATATTGCCAAGTAATCACGCAAAATCTCGTGTTCTCTCGCACACACGAGAGTTCAGCTTAGCATAAAAACGGGTCACTGTGAGCAAGAAGGGAGAAGGAAAAACATAGTCAAGACAAAGACGACGCTTCTGACGACTGAGAAGAAAAAAGAAGAAAAAGAGCAAGAAGTAGAAGAGGAAGAAGAGAACGATACATGAGAAGACGAGGTGTGTGCGGTTTTGAGTAAATCGAAACAGACAGAAAAAAAAACTCTGATTACATAAGTCTGATGCAATTGTCTAGCTATTTGCTTTCTCATTTTGCTTCATTATTTGAAATGGTTTCATCTAAGAAAATGCATGTTACTCTCTAATATTTGCATGACAAATATGAATAACACCATAGTGTCCCTACAGTTACAAGTGCAGTCCTAAATGGTTGGGCTCAAACATCCACCAAGGTCTTGCGATGCAATTCTTCGATTTCACAAAGACATGGTTTATATGACATTGAATGCGACAGTTGATGATCTCTTGTATCTTCTTTTTTCTGCTGAAAAAAAAGATCACTCAACTTGGTTGTTTCTTTTTCTTAAGTTCACTTGAAAGTAATAATAAATGACAATAAATGACGTCAACACTGGTTGTAGTCCTCGTATGAAATTAATTATTCACAAAAAAGAATATAAACTAAGTATGTACAGTTTTTCACAGGAGAATAAAAAATAAAAGAAATAAAATATCAATTTCAATTTTCTTTTTCTGGTAGTTACAATAGTCTGGTTTTCAGCAACAAATTTCTCATTGTCAATTGGTCAAAGGATGAGTGCTTACTCGAATGGCTGAGGTGTGGGGGCAGTGGACAGTTTTCCTTGAGTCAACAGACTCCAAGACCTAAGTTTGAAACTCACTCCAGACTTACTTCAGAATTGATTTTCCCTGCTCTGCAGAGGCTCATGTATACAGGATTGGTGTTGGTCAAAGCATATCTGGGTGTTCCAGCTAACCAATCATCATCCAATCCACCACACCTTGGTTCATCCAGATTGGATAATCAGTTATCTATCCCCCCATATCCCAATCAGAAAACTTTTCACAGAACAAAGGTTCTCATTGGCAATTTTCTCATGTACCAGGGAGTCCACTCTTGATCCCCCAGATTAAAACGCTAGCCTAAACAATCCGCCAGCTATCTCCAAATAATCACCTTTTTCCCGGACCTGCCATTAAAATAAAAAAGCTCTAATTCTCTTTTGCTGGCCCATTTGTTGGGACAATTTTCAACCATAGCTCTAATTTTTCTCTCCGTACCCTTCCTTTCAGTATAGTTTTTTTTTACTGGGGCTGGTTGAATAACATTGGCCTCCTTAGCTCACCAAGCTTCCAATAGAAATGGTTGAGTTTAACTTGTCCACACACCCCTCGTCCGCCCTTGATCCTACAGTAACTGGTTCACATCTAATTTGGTCCCCGATAATCAATGTCAAGTGATACATCACACTGGCTGGTTCATACTCACTATCTTCTCAACTACCAATCCACCACACCTTGCAAAAGAATCCAAATCATGCACTAATTCTATTGAGTTATATATTCATGCAAGAAAAGTTATATACGTCCTTGAATATAAGTCACCATGAAAGCACAAAAGATTATATGTCCTTATGGTTCATCATAAAAGCAAAATAAAATTCAGTTCTAATCAGTGGCGAGCACTTGCTCTCCACTATAGTTTATTTTCCGCTTCTTTTTTTTTTTAAGACCGTTGCCGCTCAGGGGATCAACACATTTTTTTTCTTCTAATCGATTGTCCCTGAAAAACAACATGCAGTTTGACTAATTATACATTTTTTCTAATTATCTCCCCTGTACCATTGTCGCTTGGGGGAGGGAAGTGACACATTTTTTTTTTCATGCTCAAAAGTTCTTCTTATTCATTGTTCAGGCTAGAGGCGGGTGTTCCCCTTTTCTTTATTTTTTTTATATTATTTTCTTCATTTTTTTCTTCGTTTTTAATTACCTTAACTTAGTTTTATGGTCTCTTTCTGGAGTTAAAGTTCATGCCGGCTTATCCCTCGATCTCTTTGCCTATAAAGAAATCACAAAAATATTAAAATCAATGTTAAGTATTTCATCAATTCACATCCGGGTCCTTGCTAACCAGCGTGACTTCTTTCACTTGAGTGGCATCAATGTCTGCACCCACCTCGGCTGGGGTAACATCGATTTCAGGTAAGTTTTGACAAGAGTCACTTTCCCCATACCATCAGTACAGGTAATCTTGATATGTTTTCTTTTTCAAGCCTTCTCACTCGCTTTTTCACACATCATATCACTGTCACCAACATCGCTATTAGAACTGTTATCAAGCTTATATAATTTTCCACCATGATTACCTCCTGGAAGCTGGCCCAAGACCCATTAACATCTTTACTTCCTATCTCAGTCTGTGATTTTTATCAATTCACTTGATACATTATTTAATTTTTATCAATTCACATTCTCAGCGATTCGCCCTACTCAATGATTTATGTCAAAACTCGCCAGGGTGTGTCCAAAGGGATGGGGACACAGCCAGAGTGGTTTAATATAGTCCAGCGAGGGTTCCTTGGTTCGCATCCTGAATTTTCCAGACTCAGACAGACTTACACGAGCAGGCATTATTAGTCGCATCGTTTCTTGCTCTTGCGAAACTACTGAAGTCCTATAACATTTGGTACCTAAGTATCTCAACTCCAGGGTGTTTCTAACCACGCCCTTATGTGTTCAGTCCACACAACTCAGGACTGGTTCATCGGCATCAGCTGGATTATAACTCATGGGACGTATCTCTGAAACAATTTTTCTTAATTATAGTTTAGTTACTTCATCTTTAGATATGTTCATCTCTACCATACCAGAGACGTTTTAACAATTCTTCACACGGGACTTCTCCAGCAATACTGACAGGAGATACTTTGTATTTTGTTATACGGGATTTCTTTAACAATACTGTCTCTACCTCACAGGAGACACTTTATATTTTATTATACAGAATTTCTTCAACGATACTTCTTTTATGAATATGTTCCCAACAGGACCCGTAATGGGCAGTTCATAGCCTCAACAGTCTCATTATAGGAATCACTGCTCTCTTGATCTGTTTCTAACCCTTCCAACCCTCTTAGATAATTACGTTGTAATCTCCACTGGTGTCGTAATAACTGCAACACATCCCACAAGTGTCTTAATACTCAGGCATCTTCCTCTGCATCTTTGCATCTTTAGTACTAGTCAACATGCTTACTAGCCTCATTTAACTTGTCGATTTCTCCTTGATATTGGCTGACCATATTCCACAGGTTTCAATCACTCATTCAGGTCACTGACTGGTGTGTTGACATGATTATCACTTCATCTGTCTTAAGTACTAACTAAAACGCTGCTTAGCCTTATTGAACTCATTGATTCTGTTTTGATACTTTCCAATCAATATCCCACAGGGTTCAATCACTCACCAGGTCACTGACGGCATGAATATGTGATTACCACTTCACTAGTTTTCCTAAGGATGATTCTCAGGACTCCTGTTATCTATACGAGCCGCATCAAATGCTCTAGCATGAAGGGTCCTTCCTGTATCTTCATGCTTAACTTTTTCGTTCTAAGACTTAACAGTCACTTTAATTCTTTACATTGTTTTACGAATGAGAATCTAAATGTTCGACATTTCTTCAAGGTCAAACACTCATCAACAACCTCTCACCTAACAGCAAGCAGAATGAATGTTGTACTCTGTTTCCTTTTCACTGGGATTCGGCATTCCCAGAAGCTCAAAAGGGGTCACAAGTGCCCCAAAATTGCAAAAACTGACACTTTTTACCTCCATAACTTTTGCTCCATCCATTAGATTTTTCTGAAACTTGGCGAAAATGTGAAGACAATTTTGGCCCTTCACACTTCCTTCATTCATCATTTCTTCACTATTTTTTGTGGTGTCATCTCACATGCAGCACCAGAGGGGGGCCACACATGTGCAGCTTGTTCCTTCTGGTTTTGATGGAATACATAGTGGGATTTTACTGACCATTCGAGGTCAGGTTTGTCTTCTATGTTGGCAACCTTTCACAACAATCTTTGGAGCCAAGTCACCCAGTTGAGCCCTCTGCAGTTTCAGCAGACTGGCCTTAGTGACATCTGCTCACTGGGGAATTCCACCAGTGACGTCGACTGTTGCTCCCAGGACAATCGAGAATTCTCCCTTAGTATTCTCTTGATATACCGTGATTTTTGACTGTCCACAACTGTGTATGCACTCAAAACAATCTGCCTTTTACTAACTCCTTGCGACCTTTCATCTGACTCTCTCAGACAATTGTCAACAAACTCTGTTCTCACCTGAGCACTCATCCCTAATTCAATTACCATTTAATTACATGTCCCCAAGTCGACTGTATTAATTTTGCATTTCTCTCTCGATACCTTTATAAATTATTGAAAGAAAAACTCTCTGTTCCTATATTCTCAACAACGTTTCCATTTAATTTGCTTAATTGACAATGACAAAACAAGAAGAAACAACAGAAGGCTGTGCTATACTTGTCTTTCACGAACGCATTTATCTCACATGTGCCTATGCTGTACACAAGACTTTAGGTTCTTTCTCATCTATCGGTTTGCACCTATGTTAACTGCCAATTCCCAGCAGTCATAGCCTGTTTGCAGTACAACCTATTTTTTCTCTTTCTCTTTCTTCCTTTATCGGCCTTACTCTTCTTTTCTTTCTATTCACTGTGACGATTCCATCAAATCAACCTTTTCCTCTGTCTTCTCTTTATCTTACAAAAATAACATAGAATAATTCCACTCTCTTTTTTTTTTTCAATGCACAATCAAATCTAGCCCACCCGATGATCATGAAAAAAGCAACTCAAGCCAAAAAATTAACTCACCGACCTGTAATTGTCACAATCTCCTGATATGAAATCTTACGTGACTGGACCAGTCACAACAGGTGCACTTGATGTGTCTCAGCAAAACCCAAAATTCTGTGTATTGGTCACCCAAAGGCAACCAAAAAGTTCGTAAATGTTAAAAGAGAAAAAAATGCTGTTGTGCTATGGATTTTACTTTTTTTCTACACAATATATCCTTGGTGATTTTGTTCTTCTAAGTTTGTCTAGTATAGATATTTTCCTAGGTCAGATCCTGATCACGGCACCAAAATATAACCAAGTGAGGGCCTCAGTTTCACCAGGTTAGATGAAACACGAAGAAGACTGTAAGTGTCCACACAGTTACAAGTGCAGTCCTAGATGGTTTGGCTTGTACATCCACCAAGGTCCTGCAACACAGTTCCAGTTGATTTCACGGAGGCAGGGTTGATATGACATTGGATGCAGCAGTTGATGATCTCTTCTATCTTCTTTCTTCCACTGAAAAAGATCACTTAACTTGGTGGTCTCTTTTTCTTAAGTTCACTTAAAAGTAATAAAAACAATAAATGACATTAACTCTTTTTGTATGAAATTAATTATTCACAAAAAGAAGAATAAAAACTAAGTATGTACAGTTTTTCACAGGAGAATCAAAGATAAAAAGGAATAAAATATCGATTTCAATTTTCTTTTTCTGGTAGTTACAATAGTCGATGAACGGGACCATAGTCTGGTTTTCAGCAACCAATTTCTCGCTTTCAATTCGTCAAAGGATGAGTGCTCACTCGAATAGCTGGGGTATGGGGGCGGTGAACAGTTTTCCCCGAGTCAACAGACTGAGTTCGAAACTCACTCCAAATTTACTTCAGAATTGATTTTCCCTGCTCTGCAGAGGCTCATGTATACACGATTGGTGTGGGTCAAAGCATACGTGGGTGTTCCAGCTAACCAATCATCATCCAATCCTTCACACCTTGGTTCATCCTGATTGGACACATCTCAATCAAGTAACTTTCCACAGAACAAGGGTTCTCATTGACAATTTTCTCACGCACTGGGAAACCCATCTTGATCACCCGGCTTAAAACTTTAGCCGAAACAATCCGCTAGATATCTCCAAATAATCACTTTTACAGTTTATTGTTTCATTAATTTGACTTTGTTTTTTCCATTACAAGAAAAATGTATTTAACACTGCTGACCACGCCATATGTCTTTTTTAACTGGCAGGGTTATCTGCTGTTTTCCATGACATGCCATTAAAATAAAAGGGTTGATTCCGCTTTTGCTGGCCCTTTTATTTGGGCAATTTTCGACCATAGTTCTAATTAAACTCTTCGTAACCCCTCCTTTCAGGGTAATCTCTTTCCACCAGGACTGGTTGGGGCACAATTGTGTTCATAACTAAGGTTGAGAAATGTTTGAATGACAAACTACATAAATTCAGGTGTCCAGTTGGGTTCCATGTCAGCTTTTTTTGTCCACCATCTTATTTTTCCCAACTCTGTAGGGGAGCTTGAACCATTGGTTTATAGATAAACTCTCCTGTAGACGTTTTTTAAGGATGACTTAAGCGTTTAGACAAAAAAATTTTCCTTTGTGGCAGTACGTCCTAGAGAAAATGGAAAATTTTAGATGATTGGAAACTTTCGATCATCACTGCCTGTATAGCATCCTTTTTTTTACGTCATTTGCATTAAACTATGTTAAACTACAAATAGCGCACATTTGGACTCCTTTTGTCCAGTAGCTGTTTTCCAAAATTCATAATGATTAGTTAATTAGTTCAAGTGTGAATCATGTACAAAACAAATATATGTAAATCTTAACCTATCAACTAGATGATGGGGTCAAAGTGAAAACTGTGTTTATTCACAAATACATAATTTACATGAATGTCGCATTGAATGAATTAATGCATTTGAAGTTGCTTCAAGCAATCAAGAATTTCACAACATTTTTGATAACGTTATGACAAATGATAAGGCATAAAATGTTGATCTCAGCCTTGAATGTTCACTTCCATATTTTGAAGACACCTCGCACTTATCCACGGCTTTGTTTATTTCATTCACATGAACAATTTATGTTTCCATTAATTAATGACATTTTTTCATTATTTTTTACACAGCCAAATGGCATTGGCAAGTATATGTTTAACATTGGCTGTGAGCAACATGGGGTTTATGAATATCTCGAAAAGGTAAGAAATAAAATCAGTCTCAAACTATAATGGTTATTGTGAATCCATGAATAATAATGAGATATTGAACATCAAATATTCATGTGAGTTTTATGCAAATCAGTAATTTCAATTCAAAGATAATAAAAAATTAATATTAATAAAAAATATTAATAAAATATATTAATATTAAGAAAAAATATTAATATTAAGAAAAAATATTAATATAAAGAAAAAATATTAATATTAAGAAACAAATATTAATATAAAGAAAAAATATTAATATCAAGAAAAAAATATTAATATTAAGAAAAAAACATTAAGAAAAAATATTAATATTAAGAAAACATATTAATATTTAGAAAAAAAATGTTAATATTTAGAAAAAATATTAATATTAAGAAAAAATATTAATATTTAGAAAAAAATGTTAATATTTAGAAAAAAAATTTATATTAAGAAAAAAATTTATATTAAGAAAAAAATATTAATATTAAGAAAAAAATATTAATATTAAGAAAAAAAAATTAATATTAAGAAAAAAATAAATATTAAGAAAAAATATTAATATTCAGAAAAAATATTAATATTAAGAAAAAAATATTAATATTAAAAAATATTAATATTAAGAAAAAAATATTAATATTAAGAAAAAATATTAATATTAAGAAAAAAAATTAATATCAAGAAAAAATATTAATATTAATAAACAATATTAATATTAATAAACAATATTAATATCAAGAAAAATTTTAATATTAAGAAAAAAATATTTATATCAAGAAAAAAATATAAATATTAAGAAAAAATACTAATATTAATAAACAATACTAATATTAAGAAAAAAATATTAATATTAAGAAAAAATATTAATATTAAGAAAAGAATATTAATGGGTTTTATGAATAAAACTATGAATAAATCTTGTTCATATGAACCAATGACTAAATATTGAAGAATAAGATTTAAATTTTATTGATAGACTTGATTAATTTATTTTAGTTATTCTCTTTTTCTATTTCTGTGCAAATACTATGTGAGTTTACGTCTATGCTTTTAAATATTATTTTATACATGGTTGTCTATTGTTACCATATTAAGACAAACAGTTGTGTGTATGCGTCAGGATGCACCATGTTCCCACATGTGTGTATTAACTTGTCAATTTGTTTATTGACTCTTGCCACACCAACTGATCTAGACAGATATACTGAAAAGCCTTTCTCATTTGAATTTGCATTTAAAGATTTTAGAAATTCAGACATGCCATTGTGTTTAAAGATTATGTCTGCCTCATTCCATAAAATGAAAGCATAATATAAAAACATCCTGATTTGTAAAAGGTCTGTTTTTTTATAGTTGTAACTGAAACATATTTTACAAATGTGTAACCAAATCTGTATAAAGATTTTTATTGTTACTATAAATATACATATGAGGAGTATTCGATAAGTAAATGCCCCTGACCCACTTCCAGTTTTCTGATCTAGCTGAAATTTTGCCTGTGCAATGATTTATATCTCTATGGGTTATATGGTAAATTACAGATTTGACCTAAATGTGATTTTTCATTTACAGGTGTTTGAAATGGAACCTGTTGAGTGTTGTGCAGAACCACAGAAGACTTTTGATAAAATAAAAGAAATCTATGATAATAATGGCCCTTGTAAAACTCTGGCATCATGAATTCAAATGTGACCGGAAACTTGTGGAAAACGCTCCCAGACCTGGTCTCTCTCTTCTGCCGCTGATGAGGCTACCATTTTGAAAGACTGAATCGTGACTATTCAGTAAATAGCACAAGAGATCAAGATTAGTACAGGGTTGGTGGAAACTATCCATTTATGACCATTTGCATGTGCATAAGGTGTCTAACAGATGGATTCCGAGATTGTTGAAATTTTTGCTGAAGTGAGAATGCATGAGAATGAGTCAAAGTTGTTCAAAAGACTGATTACACAGGATGAAACCTAGTTATATCACTATGATCAAGAGACAAAAGTAGAAGCACTTGGATTCATTACTTCTAAAGAAATCAAGGGTCATGCAAGGGTATGCTCACAGCCTTCTGAGATCAGGACAAATAATGACAGATTTCCTGGCAAAACATATCACAATTAAGGAGCGTATTATGCTTCACTTTTGACGAAATTAAGAGAAGCTATCAAAATCAGGAGGCAGGGTAAGATTAGCAAAAATTACCCCCTCCTGTAAGACGACACTCTGGTTCACAATGAGCATATTGCCAGACCAGAAGCATGGACGTACGCATATGAAATCTTCCCCATCCTCCCTAGTTTTCGATCTTGCATCCTCAGACTTTAATCTCTTTCTAGCCATGAAGTTGTTTTGGAAAGAAAAGCATTTCCCAGATGAGGCAACCTTGATTTCCAAAGTCACATTGAATGTTTTACATGAACGATCTCCAAATCTGTATTATACGATTGGAAAAGTGCATAACTCTAGATGGTTCCTATGTAGAGAAACACTGTACAGAATTTGTGGCTCTTCTTCTTATGGGATGTGAGGGAGGGCATTACTTATTGAATACTCACTGTAGCAAAGCTGATCTGCATTGCTCAGGATCATGGATAACAAAAGAAGAATTAAAAAAGAAATGTGTGTAACATGTCTCTTTGAAAACGTTTTACTAATCACACAAGTATCAATTTGCTTTGTACTGTTATGAAATGCGAATGAATACTTATTTGTTTGCAACATTTTAACTGCTCGGCCACATTCATATGAATGTTTAGTACTTGTTTCAATAGAATTATTATATTTCTATTTTGCAATTTTATTAATTTTTTCTTTTTGAAATTCAAATGTGCCCTGAAGTAAAACAAAAAGATTCAGAAACGTTACTGTGATGCTGTGCAATGGCATGTTGGCAGAATGTAAGAAAAACATTTATTTTGACAAAAAATTTTGTTGCGTTGTATTTTGATTAGCATGATGATGAGCAAACAGGTTTTGAAGATGAAGAAATTTCCCGTAATATAATTCCTGTATGGAAAGCCAGTGAAATCACAGCAGTTAACATAAATGAAGAAGAGGAAGTGTTGATTGATGATGAGGAGCTCGAGCAGGAAATTGCTGAAGAAAACAAGCAAGAAACTAACGTGACTGAAGACGTTGAAGGTAAGCATTGTGTTATTTCCTCTACCGCTCATTTCTATTCATCTTTGCATGAAGACAGAAATTAAATTCATATTTGCAAAATCTCATATAAACACTATGTTGTATGTTTATGGCAACACTTCGAAGAGCACTGGTTTAAGATTTCACTGATTCTCTCACTGTAGACTTGGTGTATGTTGTGTACTGGGGAAAAAGTGAAAATCTAATTTCAATTAATTTTTATCATAAACCACCCTATAAGCAGTCAAACTCAGTTTGTATCAGTAATTAATGTTAGTACATTTATAGTGTTCCTCATCTTTTAATTGACAATTATTTTATCTGATTAGCCCTTATATTAGATCTTGATAAGTGGTGAAACAATAAAAACTTTCAAAGAGCTAATGAAGAAGCGTTAGCGCTGTATATAGGCCAGAAAAATAATGCACCTTACATTTTGCCTCCAAATTCAGACAGAGGAACTCAGTAGACAGCAGTAACGGCGGGAGTAGAAAAAATAACTTAACTTTGTTTTTTTCTGTCATTTTGTACTTTACCATAAATGGTCTGTTTGTCTGTTACATGGCATCATTTGCTTTTCTTTGAGAAAGAGTTAGTTGCTAATAACCTAAAGCGCCCCTTATAAAGAATGCTGATAGTCAGGCATTTTTGTAAGCCAGAATGCACTAGCACCTGGTTAGTAAGGGGAATCTGATTTTCTTGCTGTGGATGCATTTTGTTATCTTGTTAGTGTCAAAACAGAGAAAAAATAATAATATAGACAATTTTCTGAAGGTCTTGAAGAAAAGACACTTGACCTTGAACAAGTCCAAAATCATAAAGAAAGGAATTACATTAAATACTTTAGAATATTGTGTAAGGAGTGAATTGTTGAAAATGAGTGGAAGTCATTTAATAAAAATGTGGGGACACATACCTCATCACCGGAGCCTGCGACATCTAGAAAGGTTTTAAAAATTACTATGAACACATTTTGTTTGACGAAATACTAAGACGCACACAATGTGTGTGTATTTTATTTACAACATGGAGAAGCGAAGAGTTACAATAAAAGGGGAGAGAATCCCCACAGTAAAAGGGTTTTGGAAAGGGACAGATAACCCTATAGCAATTGAATATATATCAACACTCCTCCTCAATTGCTGACAGTCTGCATTATAGTTTATGGAGTCCCAAAAGTTCCCTGAGCCTTACAAACTGTGTGCTTCCAAGTCCTTTAGTTAGCAGGTCGGCTATCATCTCTTTACTTGGACAGTATTCGAGCTTAACAGTTTCCCGCTCGACCAGTTCTCGAACATAGTGGAACTTTATGTCCACATGTTTGGCCCTTCCATGATACTGTGGACTCCTTGCCATACATATGGTTGACTGGTTGCCCTCATATATAAGGGTTGGTGTTACTGGAGATCCTAGCAAGGCACTTTGAAGATTCTGCATCCAAACAGCCTCCTGTGCTGTACTTGCCAATGCCATGTACTCAGCTTCGGCTGTTGATAGAGCAACACAGGTTTGCCTTTTGCTTCTCCAGCTGACTGCCGCACCACTCAGCTTAAAAACATATCCAGATGTTGATCTGCGATCATCCAAATTACCAGCCCAGTCAGCATTGGAGTACTCCAGGAGATTGGTGGCTTTCTTCTTGTCATAAAGTAAACCATATCCTTGTGTACCGTTTAAGTACCAGAGGATATGTTTCACAGCCTTCCAGTGTTCCATTGTAGGTTGAGAGCAGAATCTCGAAACATTTCCAACGGCATGAGCAATATCCGGTCGTGTCCTTGTCGACAGGTACAATAGGCTCCCAACTGCAGACTGATACAACTCTTTGTTGACCAGTTTACTTGTTTCCGTTGCCTTCGTCAATTTTGTTCCGGGATCAATTGGAGTAGACACAGGTTTGGAATTCTCCATCTGGAACTTTCTCAAGACATCTGCTGTGTATGTAGGCTGTCCAATCCATATTTTTCCTGCTTCGGGATAAATAATCTTCACACCCAAAAAATGGTGTAGTTTTCCCAAATCTTTTATTTTGAAAATCTTTGATATCGCTTTCATGAAATCTTCAATAAGACTTGTGGATTTACATGCCACAATGATGTCATCAACATAAACAGCTGTTATGAAAATGTCTCCTCCTGAAGATTTTATGTAGATGCAAGGATCACTTTCCAACTGTTTGAAGTCCATCTTCTTCAGCTGACCATGCAGTGCATCATTCCAACATCTTGGGGACTGCTTCAAGCCATAAATACTTCGCTTCAATTTACAGACAAGATGTTTCTTGCCTTTAACTTTGAAACCCTCTGGCTGCCTCATGTAGATTTCCTCTTTCAGCTCTCCATTTAGGAAAGCAGTGGCTATGTCCAATTGATGCAGCTTCAGATCATGCTGTGCTGCTAGTGCAATAATTGTTTGCACCAATTCAAATCTCACAACTGGGCAGAAAGTCTCGTCATAATCGATTCCTTGCTTCTGAAGAAAACCTTGAGCTACAAGTCGAGCTTTATAGTGTTCCATATTACCATCAGCATCGTATTTTTGCTTGAACACCCACTTGCTACCAATAGTTTTTCGTCCACTGGGCAATTCCGTCAGGTCCCATACTGTATTAGAATGTAAGGAAGAAATTTCGTTATTCATTGCCTTCAACCATTCATTCTTTTCAGGACCAGAAAGTGCTTCCTTCATGGTCAATGGGTCATTTAAGTTATGAGCCATGTAAACCCATTCGCCATACGAATCTGGGGTTTTCTTTAGCCTTGATGATCTTCGGGGTCCTGTTAGCTCTTGTGGGTTGTCTTCATCATCGGAGCTATCTTGGTGTCCAATTTCTACCAGAGATGGATTTACAATTTCTTCTTTCTCCTGTTCAGCTATTGAACCTGATTCATTGAAGATGACATCTCTGCTATGGAACACTCTGGATTTTCTGGTATCAAAGAGTCGATACCCTTTTATACCAATCCCGTAACCAAGGAATTTGCACTTCTTTGCTTTTGAGTCCATTTTGAATCTTTCATTCTTCGGTACATGGACAAAAGCATCACATCCAAAAATGCGTAGGTGTTTCACATTAGGCTTACGTCCCTTCAGCACTTCATATGGTGTCATACCTTCTACTGCATTTGTTGGGCTCTGATTTCTAATATACGAAGCCGTTGATAATGCCTCAGCCCAAAATTTCTTAGGCAACTTAGAATCCGATAGCATTGATCGAACCATCTCCACCAATGTTCGGTTCATCCTCTCTGCAACACCATTTTGTTCTGGCATTTTTGGAACAGTATACTCGTGCTTAATCCCCTCCTTCTTCAGGTAGTTTTCAAATTCTTTTGAAGTATACTCTCCTCCATTGTTGGTTCGTAAAACCTTTATATTTTTACCAGTGAACTTTTCCACCATAGTTTTCCATTCACTGAATTTTTGGGGAACATCTCGTTTGTTTTTGAGCACATATATCCACACAAATCTGGATTTGTCATCAATGAACGTGACAAAATATTCGGCACCACCAAGCGATTTTGCCTCTATCCTTCCACAAACATCGCTATGCACAATTTCAAGAAGCTGGGTTGCTCGCTTTCCTCCAGATTTTGGAAACGATGAACGATGATGTTTTCCATCCAAGCAAGGCTCACAAAACTTAATTTCCTTATTTATATTATAGTCAAGGCCAGTAACTAGTTGGTCCTTTACTAGTTTTTGCAAGTTCTTTTCTCCAAGGTGGCCAAAGCGTCTATGCCAAATCTCCTCCTTTGTGTTACCATCTAAACAGGAGTTTGCTGCATGGGTTGATTCATTTATATCAGAACAGTTTAAATAATAAAGGTTCCCAATTTTGGAACCTGTAGCCACCACCTTTTGCTTGTTATCTAAAAATTGGCAATTTGAGTCACTGAAGATACAGGTTTTTCCAGATTTAGTGGCTCTGGACACACTCAAAAGATTGTAGGACAATTTAGGAACATATAAGGTCTCATACAACCTGCATTTCTGGTGTTTCCCGTCCGGTACACCCACTTTTAGCTCTATTGTTCCTGTTCCTATTGCCTCAACTGAGAATCCATCACCAAGGGTTATTTCCTCAGCTACATCCAATTTTCGAAAGTTAGAAAATTTTTCAATATCACTACACATATGACATGTGGCTCCAGAGTCCACAATCCAGTCACTCCTTTTTCCATTAGACAATAATGCATGATGTGTAAAAAGTTCAATACACTCACCCTCACCAGAGTCGCTGGAGTTGTCCTGTATTTTCTTAGTAAAGAAAACTTTCTTTCTTGGAGGGTTCGACTTAACATTCTTTGTTTCAAGTAAACGGCAGTCACGTTTAATATGTCCATTTTTTCCACAGTGAAAACATTTAGGTCCCCGTTTGTTGACATGATTTTTGGATGTCATGGCTTTCAATTCCGTACTGTTAATTTCCCTCTCTTTAATTTTGCTTTCTTCATGCAACAAGCGTTCAGTCACTAACACCCATTTAGGAACGTCCTGACTTGCTTCAAGTGCTGTTACCAACATATTATAATCGTCTGGGAGAGTAGCCAGAAGGTGAACAACTCTATCCTCCTCGTCAATGGAATCGCCAATGACAGCCAATTCGTCAAATAATTCCATCATAGTCTTTATGTGTTCATGGACAGAGTCGCCGTCTTTTAATCTAAGGGAGTATAATTTTCTTCTCAGCGCTAGTTTATTTGCCCATGTTTTCTTTTGAAATTGGTCTGCCAATTTCTTCCACACAACTGCAGGGTCGTCAGGGTCTCCAATTAAATACAGTAGTGAGGTTTCTACTGAGAGCACAATAGTCGCTAAAGCCCGGTCTCTTCTCGATAAATATTTCAAGTGGGATGCTGGCTCATTTCGTTTGTCCGGAACAATTTCTGTTTCATTAACTATATTCCATAGTCCATCCTTGATTAATGCCATTTTGCATTGGACCTTCCAGGTATTATAGTTTGAACCATTTAGTGGAACCAAGTTGCTTAGTTTTGTTTCCATTGTTATTTAACTTAAAAGAAAAAAAACAATACAAAACTTCGACGACAAGAAAAAAAAATCCAAGATGGTGAAAAATTACCACACGTGTTTGCTTCACTATTATTTTCAAGACGTTATCACGTAGACTGGGCCCATAACCAATGTTGAAAATGAGTGGAAGTCATTTAATAAAAATGTGGGGACACATACCTCATCACCGGATCCTGCGACATGCAGAAAGGTTTTAAAAATTACTATGAACACATTTTGTTTGACGAAATACTAAGACGCACACAATGTGTGTGTATTTTATTTACAACATGGAGAAGCGAAGAGTTACAATAAAAGGGGAGAGAATCCCCACAGTAAAAGGGTTTTGGAAAGGGGCAGATAACCCTATAGCAATTGAATATATATCAACATGAATAGACCCTAAACAAATCAAGTAATTGCAGGAATTATTACTGTAATGTGCATCCAGGAGATAAGCGCCCGCGTGTTTGCATGTTGTGTAGGTACGTGGGAGAGACGGACGAGGGGAAAAGACTTACCTCGAGACCAGCTCAGCGTTATCGACCAAAAATAGAAAAGAAAGACCAAGATGGCGGCCGCCGTCTTTTGTAAAGTATGATGTCTCGCAAAGTCACACAAATTCTCGCAATATGCAAATTTAGCTGGCCTAGAACGACGATAAAAGCGGGTGATGAAAGAGACATGGGGGGAGCGACGATTGAGTTGGCCGGGGAATCGTGTGGCTGTTGCTTCTCGTGCCGTGTGAGGATATTTTACTGGTGTTGGGTCCGGTCTGAGTAACCGTTCGCGTCCGTCTAGGCATCTTGCCAGTTGGATTCCATGCAGAACCGGTGTATAATGGTTATTGAATTGCTGCAACATTTATAACATCTTTTCCTGAACTTACTGTGTTAAAGAGAGAGTCGGGCGCCATCTTGAATTTTTCCTTATACATCTACAGAGGGCGCAGTAATTCTTTTTTTTAAAGGACTTTCCTTACACATTTTTGTTACAATTACTACCCAAAAAGATGAATAATCCAAAGAGAATCAGGAGAACATTTGCTTACTACACTTACTTCTTAGACGCAATAAAACTGTTAGTGAAAGTGGTGATTCCCATCAGGGAGAAAGCACTTAACGCCTTTAATACATTAAAATGAAAATTGTGTAAAGTTGGTTTATAGGCCATTGATGAGAACCTGCCTCTCCAAATTGTAAAGCTTCAGACTCTGCTGTATGTGAAAATAGACACGGGTTTCTCCTGTGCCCCAAGAGAGAAGTTGGGTGGAGATTGAGTCACATGGAGTCGGTACCGTGACCTAACAAAGGAAAGAGGAAGTAGTCATGTGTCATCCCCTTTTATCAACTCCGTCATGTGATTAACTCGCATAAGAAATGGCCTCTGATTGGCCAAGCAAGTTGAATGTTGAATTTATAAATGTTGTATTACATTGCACCTATGATTGAAATAAATCTGTCAACAGATAGTTAACAGTTTTTGTCTTTTTTAAATTTGCCTTTAATGTGGACGGTTGCCTCTTTGAAGGTAGTTTTAAGTCGGCCTGTGAAATCTGTTAGTTTTTCCTCATCTTGCCGTTCCAAATCTCAGGCTTGACTCAGATGTTGAAAGGTAGTCATCTGGCTACCGTGGGTTGCTAGAAGGTATTGTTTTCAAATATATATATATATATATATATATATATATATATATATATATATATATATGTATAGTTTGTAAAGTAGCCAACAACTGTGTTTGTCAAGTGAATTTTATTAGGTTGGTGCAAAAATAATGTCTTTTTTTGCATTCAACTTCAAAAGATCATAACTCCTTTCATAAAAAACTTTATAATCGAAATAAGAACCATTAGAAAGGGCACATTTTTTCCGACGAGAAAAAAGTTTATTTATCCTATTAGCTTAAAAATCCGGAGTTCTGGAAGCGATGGCATCATTGAAGGCCGATTCGGCATCATCTCAGCTTTTGAAGCATTTTTTGCACAGGAAGTTGTCGAAATGCTTGAAAAATTGATAATTGGTGAGCTAGAGGTCTGGTGAATATGGTGGATGAGGCAGAGTCCAATTCATTCAGTTTCTGCAGGATCAGTTGAGCAACATGCTGGCGAGCATTGTCATGGAGGAGAATAGGTCCGTTCATATTGACCAATCTTGGGCACATGCGTTGGAGCTTCTGGTGCATTTCGTCAATTTGTTGTCAGTACTTCTCTGCCGTAATCGTTTCTCCCGGATTCAAGAAGCTGTGGTGGATGAGACCAGTTGCAAACCACCAAACAGTCACCATAACCTTTTTGTGGTGCAATTTCGGCTTTGGGAAGTGTTGTGAAACTTCTCTGGCATCCAACCACTGTACCGAACATCACAATTGTCGTAGAGGATCCACTTCTTATCCCATGTCACAATCCGCTCGAAAAATAGGTCGTTTTTGTTGCGCAGAAGGAGCGTAGAAGACACCGTAAAATTATTTTTTTTGGATATCATTCAATTCATATGCTTTCCATTTATCCATTTTTTTGACTTCCCTGTTTGCTTTAAATGGCAAACGACTGTTGAGTGATCGGTCTCCAGTTCAACAGTAACTTCTTATGTGGTTCTGCAAGGATCGGTTTTAATTAAGACTTTCAAATGTTCATCATCAACCGCAGTCGGATGGCCGCGACCGTCTTCATCTTCGAGGCTCTCGTCACCATTGCAAAATTTCTGGAACTACCATTGTGCCACATGTTCGTTAATGGTTCCTAAGCCAAATGCATCATTGATATCGCCAGCTGTCTGGGTGGCTTTTTGGCCTAGTTTGAACTGAAACAAGAAAATCGTGCGGATTTGAATTTTGTCCATGCTGTCGAAAAGCCTGCAAAAAAAAATAAATTAAGAGATTGAGAATGGTAATGAATAACACGATTCGATAGAGCGCAAAACGTGCTTCAAAAATGATGTATAATATGGCTATATATATATATATATATATATATATATATATTTGAATCAATTCAGAAATCATATATAAAAGTAACATATGTGAGAAAACAATATTATTTTTGCACCAACCTAATATGACAAAAATTATAAATAAATTAAGTACAAAAATTTGTAAAATACAAATATGTAGAAACAATACAAAACCCCTCTACAAATTTAACAGATTTTCTTTTTATCAATTATTCATTTATTAAAAAATCTTAACTATTCAACTGAACAGTCCGATTCAATGATGCTAGTATAAGAAATATAATTCTTCAATTAACTTCTTTTTTAATGATCATATCCTGTTTATATATCATTTTTTGATGTCCAAGAGATTAACATTTATCAAGTTTAAGATGTTTAAAGGCAACCATGTTCAGTGAATGTCGTTTTCTAACTCTCTTTCTGCTGTGTGCATGATTTTCTATGGATGGTTACATTTCCGAAGAAAGAGACGATGGCTATCTTTACTTAAAATATTTTGTATTCACCTGATCTATATGGCTAGAATCATTTTTCTTAACTAAGAATTGCTTTGGACTGGATTATCCTCACACATTTATTTTGCATTTCCTCACATTTCCTTTAACAGCTAAAATTTTAAGTTGTATATCACATAATCATCTAACAAATCACACTCACTTTCAGTATATGAGACCACAGCCGAAACTTCAACTGTTATAAAATATCAGTTGTATGCAACAAACACATTTATCAACACTTTATTCCAAAAGCATATGACTGCTAAGTAATATGTAACACAGTGAATGAAATGTGCAAAATATCTTTTAACATTTTCATGAAGTAATTGATTTATTTTTGTCTTTTCTTTACAGAACCCCAAGAGATCTTACCTGAGGAAGAAACAAAACCTCAACCAAGTAAAGATTTACCTGAGGAAGAAAACACAGAAACTGCTGATGCTGAAGAACCATGACTTGAAGATGATGTGTACGCTTGCTTTCACAATTAAACGTTTTAGTCAATTCAAAGAACATTTAATTATCAATTGATAAATACAAACATGATTTGAAATTAAACACAACAAAACACAGATTTCATATGAGTTGAAGTGCGAATTTTATTGACTCCAAAGAAATTCATTTCGTTTTGTTATTTTACCCCTTACAAGGCACAGTGCCACTAAGTCGTAAGGGACTATTATTTGGAACCAGATTTGCAGGGATACTATGTAGGGAGTTGGGCAACAAGATATCTGTTGACATTACATTTGAACATGTCAGTACAGCCCGGAAAGCAGGGATTCAGGAGGGAATTTCAAAGTCCAACAGTTCAAGGGAAGAAGCTATTTGAGTAGAACGTTTTACGATATCTAAGGATGTCTACAGTGAAGGGGTGGGATTTTGCTGCTTGTCATGTTTGTCAGGGTATTTATATCATAAGAGTACTAGTACTTTGAGTTCATCAGAGCACTTTCCATTAAAATACTTGTAAAACAGGCACAGAAATGCCATTTTCGATCATGGAACAAAGGTTGAAATTTGGTTGATAGTGAAGGACCTATTAGGTTAGCTACTCTTTTATGAACCGTGTTTAGGAGCGAAAGACTAGTGGCAGATGCATTAGCTCAAATGTAGCAATAATATTCCATGCATGGGCGAACAGTGAGCTTGTAGAGATATAAGATACCCTCAGGTGTGAAAAACCTTCTAACCCAACGGTAGAGAGAGCACACCAGCACGAATGACTTAAAATAAATTTGTGAAAATAAAGAATCCGTTAATATAACTAATGCTAATCAACAAATTATAAAATAAAATAATAAAAAAACAAAGATAAACGATATGATGAAATCCTCCTAGTGTACACAGTAAAACGAACATTCCTCGAGAATTTTATTGAACAATTGAGAAAGACTTCAAAGAGCATCACACTTTACATCAAATTTTAAACCAAAACAACAAAAGTTTCATATTCGACCATGAAAAATGTAGAAAATACCGTAATTTCTTTGAATAATTTTCACCTAAAAAATAGGTCTGGTCGATCAGCTTAGGCAGAATAAATGTAACTGTAGAAATCTTACAAACTGTCCATTCAACAGTTCACTGTATGATCTCTGATGTATGAGTATATACATACGCAATGTTATTGAAGCAAATATATCACTTTATAATGGACCATTTAAGATTAGGTGTAGTAACTTTATAACATCTACTTAAAAGGCAGACTGTGAAGAATATAAAAATATTAACCGTCTGGATTATAAGTATTAAAACTCTGAAGTAAAAGGATACTGAATACACCTTGAAATGGTCTATAGAAGTAAATAAGGCTAACGAATATTCTCCTGGTAAATTAATGAGATTCAACCTTTGTCTTTCTTGATCTGTTTCCATTTTTACTTATGAGGAAAATTTAATAAATAAGAAAATTGAATTTATGGGATACCGTTTACACAAGGGTGTTTTTAAATTAAAACTGAAAAAAAAATGGAAAATCGCAAAATGATACTACATATTAAATAATTTTCTTTAAAAAAAATTAGGTGAAGAAAAATCTTAGAAAATACAGTGAAATAATATAATTTATTTGATTCTACGTTAATTCTTTCAAATTAGGCATAAATTAATAAATTAATCGGTTTCCATGTCAACTTTGCATAACTACATAAATCACAATTTGTCATTATATGTTAAATATAATAATAAATTAATTGGATAATCAAGATAACGTAGTATTTAACATGCAAAATTAAATAAACATAAACTAGTTAAAGTAAGATAAATAATAAGCTATTAAGCATCCATATGGTCATCTTTTCATTCCTCAATCGATGGTGAAACAGTTATAAAGTTTGTGCACCATGTTGCCATAATCTCCAATCCTTAGAAGACAGTTTCCTTCTTCAGAAAAGTCTTGATTTTGATATGAGGTCTCTCAGCTCATTGCTTGATTTTGGGATTAAAGAAGCAGGGGTTGAAGGAGTTCAGTTACATGCATTTGGTTTGGGAAACATTCAGGAAGAATCAAACATTCTGGCATGCTTTTTCTACATGAATAACATCTTCAGCAGATTAAGTTTATTTTCAAGAAGAACGATATCATCAGCATGGTTGGGGTCTGCTAGAATTTCAGTTGGGTGACAGCGATTGGGTGATGGCAAAGCGGAAGACATAATCCAAACAGATGATGAACAAGAATGGAGCAAGGTGGTCTCCCTGCAAAATGCCCATATAAATTTCAGACTGATAAACCTTACCTTCAGATGTAAGGATGATTGCAGATCTATATTTTCGTGCATGATTTGAATGTTTATAACAATATTTGAAAGGATTTTGTACAACACAAGGATCTTTTATTGCAATGTAATTGAATCAAACGTCTTCCAGAAGTCAACGAATGTCAGAACAGCTTTCAGGTTGTAAATCTTCTTTTCCAAAAATTGTTTTGATTTGCATACGATTTAGTATGCAACGATCGTAGACTTTTTAAGCCATTACTGAAATGTCTGTAAATCCATCTACAATAGCCAGATCTCCTATCTTCAGCATTGCACAATTTCAGAGACACTCCATTTCTTTAGTCAGTCACAACTGCAGATGTTGTTGCAGATTTTGCAAAGACTTTTCTTGACTTTTGGTAGTTTTCAAAACTCAGATGATAGTTCACGGAGTTCTTAAGCTTTTCCTTTCCTCATCTCTTAAAAAAGCAAAATCTATTTGAGTTTGAGAAAACTCGCTACATTGGATATCATCAAATGTATCAGATATCTATGAGTTTTAAATTCTACAGTTGAGGTAACATTCAATAAACTCTTGAAGTGATTCTCCCAAATTTGCCCCAACCCGCAATAAAGATAATGCTACATGTTAGTTAAGTACCTGTCAGGAAAACAAAGTCCCAGACATTCTTAATGGCTGCAGGAGTGGTAGAATTTTCAAATGTTTGTAGAGTGTCTTTAATGCGTTTATCTTCAAAACTCTCAAATGATACACAATGAACACAGAGTTGCCTTACAGGCAGTTGCAGCAGGGAAGATATCAACTGGTTTCAGAGACAGATAAGTTCATCACTCATCCTACTGGAAACAGCAGATATAAATGTGGTGTTCTTATCTTTAAAATTTGGAGATCACTAAAATGGTGTTATTGACTTGTGATCCTATTTTCGAGTTTGTTTGTTAACGCTGATCAGAACAGTTGCATTCTAGATTATGGTTTTATGCAGTGAATTGTTGCTGTGACAATGCAATGATAGCTGCCAACTAAATTTAAATATGATAGGGTTGATAGGCGTGGATGTTGTTAAACTAATACTTTCGGTAAAAAATAAAATTGATCTGCAAAAGATCTCTTTTTGGTGACCTATATGTTCAGTGTTTCTAAAATTATGTATTTGCAATAATCAGATTGTGTTGTTGAATAAAATCGATCAGATAATCCCCATTGCGATTTGCTTTATCACATATTAATTACAAATAGTATAAATATTAATGATATACTATACATAATAAGTTAATAGATGGGTTATATATATATATATATATATATATATATATATATATATATATATATATATATATATATATATATATATATATATTGTAGCAAAATGTAATAGGCAAAAATAAGGAACAAAAATAGGAAATAGTCAGTTTTGCCCTGCACCGCCCACCTCTAGAAGAGAGAGATTTCTTGGCTGTAATAACCGTAGAGAAAGAAGGAGACAAAACAAAAAAAAAAAAACAGAAGAAAACTCACTTCTCACAGATATGTGGTTCATCACAAAGAACAATCTAACCGCCAGAACCACCTACACACAATCTACAGAACACTGCCTGATAGCATCCCAGCGACCTGCCTTTATAGCGGCCAGGAATTATATATTTACATAATCGCGCGAAAGCAGACGTGATTCTGCGAGAATTGCATAGGGTCAACGCCAATAACAACCCATGAACGCCATCTTGGAACTCTCTCTTCTGCTCAGCCCGCAACACAACAAACGTATCTGAAGTAAGCTCTTTATTTCTCCTCATTTCGGTTATTGCTAATCCTGCTACACTCCCCACTGATCTCATGATCACAAACAGGGCAGGGATGCAGTCGTCTTTGTTGGGTACTTCTTCGAAGATCTAGGGGCAGCACTTCCTCATTGCCATCTTACTTATTACCACCGTTATTGCCACCAGTCTGTTCCATAGGCGGTGTTTCATAATCAGGGCAATTTCCGTCTTTCTCGGGTACTCCTTCGTAAAGGCAAGAGGGGTGGTCTTTCTTCTGCTTCTACAGTATGTGTATCATATGGCTCAAAATCCTCTTCATTGTTCTGCATCATACTCTCTGTCCTTTCAGAAGACACCATACTGTCTGAGTCTTCCTCTTTCTCCAATGTAACAACATAATGGCGAGGGAGCAGATCCTTCACATGGCGAGGCACACCGTCCACCAACATCGATTGAGGGTTGATTACCTTGGTCACCTCACCCTTGTCGAACCTCGTGGTACATCAATTTTGTGGTCTTTTGACCCACACACGATCTCCAACCTGGTAAGAGCTGTTCCTGGGACCTGGGGTGCAGTTGCAAAATTAGTCTCCTTTACTCAAACTTCGTATCGATAAATCCTGTTGGCAGGCGCAGTGAAGGGAGATGTGTCATCTCTTGGTGTGATGTTATACCAGTAGACAGCCTCCTGTATGGGACAGCGCATTCTAACCGCTATTCATTTCACTGTATGGTGACATCTCTCCGCTATGCAATTCCCAGCTGGAGCGATGCACAACAGAATCACAAGTGAACTCCTGATTTATGTGCAAATGCTTGAAACACGTTGCTGCAGAAAGTCGTGTCATTATCTAAAAGGATTTCATGTAGTGAGCCACGTTCGAGGAACACTGCCTCCAACTGATAAATCATGCTTGCCGAGTCCTGCCTCGCCAATTTCCTCCAGATGGAGAAACGCGATGGACCACAGTCTATTAGAGTTAAAAAATGGAAGGTGACATAATGCGTGATATCCGTTCCAATTCTCTGCCAATTTTTGTTCACTTCCAGCTTTCCCTTTTCCCACTTGACCGGCGCTGAGTCAATGGACTGACATTTCTCACATTTCTGTATGACCATTTTAACTGTTGCTTTTGTGCGTACTCGCGCCTTTCCAGTTAGCGTGTCCGAGATCCAATGGTATATGCAGACAGAATCTGTCTTTATATGTAGCACCTTGCTCTGCCACTGAAGAGTCAAATTGATGCCTTTCAATATGGCGTCCAACTCGGCTAAGTTGATGTGTTGAGAGTCATCTTCAGATTGCAGCCAACATGCATCTTCCAACACAGTTTCACGCATCTCCAAGGCTGCACCAATTCCTAGGGAGCTAGTATCGACCTATGCATTCAGCTCTTTGCCGTCCACACACCAATTTCCCGGGGCTGGATCATCTTGCTGCACAGGTTCTAAGGTCTCGAACATCATACGATGCAGCACAGCATCCCTCGCTTCATCATTCCAGCCCTTTGTTACTAAACTTACTCTCCTTCTGAGTATTCCACAAGCTACAAGAAGCCAACCGCACACTGGAAAGTGGCCGACAAGTCGACCACAGACGGAGAACATTGTTTGTCACGTAACAATGCTGGAAGCCTCTGGAATTGTATTTCCTTGCTTCCACCACAGTTCACTGCGTTCCATCCTGATCGTCAATCCCAGCACTCGTGCCCCGTCCTTCAACCGCTCTGGGTTCTTGCACTCCAACCCGAACTTCGCTAGGTGTTCTCTTACATGGGTCACGGGAACCACGTCTTCATTGACAAAAATGTCATCAATGTAAGCAGATGTTGCATGGCTTACAACTTCTTCCTGGGATAACACTTAGCTGACAATTGCTCTCATTATCAGGGGAGCCACATTAAAGCCAAACCTCAGATGGGTCAGACTATTTTTCCCCATCGATTTCTACAGTTTGGTATGGCCACAGTGCCTCATGAACCCGTACTTGTAGGTATGCTCTCCTAAGGTTCAGTAGAGACATGTTAGCACCTTTTTGTTTCCATTCGCGCAGCTTAACCACACAAACATCTGTGTTGGCCGTAAATGCATCTATGTAATGTTTTAGCTCCTGATAGTCCATCACCGGGCTCACTTTGGCTTTGTTCTTCTGTATCACAGCCATCAGGGGAATTAGGCCTTTGGAGGGTCCCAATTTATCCTCTGGGTATGGCACAAGCCAACCATTATCTATCCAGGTGCAGAGCTCCTGCATGTATTCTTCATGGATTTCTGCCGGCACTGGGTATTCTGACACTCGATTGTGTAGCCTTTCAGGGGAGTGGTCCTTAGACCACTTCCATGATGCGGTCCACGTTCGGTTTTGATGGTCAAAAGTGGCGGTGATATCTGGTTCATTAATAGAAATGGTTGCACATTTAATATTTTTCCTGCCGCCCAGCCGCACTGATCCTGTAGGCTTGACAACAACATTTCCCAGAGCTTTTATGGTGTCGATCCCTAGAAGTAAGTCAAACCCCAGCAGTTTGCCACGCACCACCAACACATCGATTCTGGCAGACACACCTACATCAGTGGATACAGAGACCGCTCCAACACCACAGCACGCATGGGATATTTCACCAATCGTTTTGACATTCATGTTCGTTTTTCTCCAAGACCAGCACTGGTTTGCATGTAAAATTTTTCTAGAACATCCTGTATCAATAAGCGTCAAACATTGCGTCCCGTCAACATGGATGCCTGTCACCAGGAGTGTCGTATTCGCATCTTTGTGGGGAAGGAGACTGGCACTTATGCGTCCTCCCCTTGCTCGTTTCCAAGCAGTTTCAAACCCAGTGTCCACTCTCACTGCACCGGTAACACCTTGTTCCGCATTTTCGACAGTCCTTCGCAAGGTGGCCTTTAACATTGCATTTAAAACAGGTCACACTAACAGGAATATTCTTGGCCTTGTTGTTGTTGGGTGAGCATACGGCCGCAACTACGTCCTGATTTTCTTCCCCAGTCATCGTCAAAATTGTCGCTCTTGACATTAGCTTCTCTATGGTCAGGGCTTCGATGTTCGGCACCTGTTGGAGAGCAATTGAGATGACATCAGGGAACCCAGTGATGAAAGTCAATTTTGTGAGTCTCTCTAGGCCATCTCCTGTGAACCCGGCCAATCCAACCAACTGCCTGATTTTGTCGGTGTAAACATCCACACGTTCGCCAGCCCATCTGACCAGAGTTATTTTTCTGTATGCTGCAAACACGTCGTCGGTAAAGGCCTCTTTTAATCGGGCCTCAATCTGGTCTATCTTCTTTTGATCATCCTCTCCCATTTCAATGTAGAGGGCCAGTGCATCACCTTCCAGATATAAAGGTTGCAGACTCGTTACATCATCCACCTGCTGAAGTTGTGCGACAAGTCTCACTTTTTTCATCCACGCTACAACATCTCCCTCACCAGAGAACGGCTTGATGATATCATTGCTTATCTGCATCTTCGCCATAGTCGGGCTGAAATAGCTTGAAACAAAATGTAGTTAGCAAAAATCAGGAACAAAGATAGGAAATAGTCAGTTTCTCCCTATACCGCCCACCTCTAGAAGAAAGGGATTTCTTGGCTGTAATAACCGTAGAGAAAGAAGGAGACAAAAAAAAAAAAAACAGAAGAAAACTCACTTCTTGCAGGTATGTGGTTCGTCACAAAAACAATCCAACCGCCAGAACCACCTACACACAATCTGCAGAACACTTCCTAATAGCATCCCAGCGACCTGCATTTATAGCGGCCGGGAATTCGAGAATGGACGTGATTCTGCAAGAATTGCATGGGGTCAACGTCAATAGCAACCCATGAACGCCATCTTGGAACTCTCTCTTCCACTCAGCCCGCAACACAACAGACGTATTCGAGGTAAGCTCTTTATTTCTCCCGATTTCGATTATTGCTAATTCTGCTACATTATATATATATATATATATATATATATATATATATATATATATGAGCAAACAGTTAATAAAATATGTTAAAAAACACTTTGAAATGAGTTAAAAACATATTTAATCTGAAAAGGAAACACTAGATAAATGGATAGTTCTTAATCCGCGGAGTTTCGAAGAAATACTTTCCTTCTCATCAGAGGGTAGGAATTAGCAAAATGCGGTATCGGATTTTGCATGCAGAAGTATTTGATGAAACAACAAGTAAGTCAAAGATCTTACTTGAAAACAAAAAAAGTTAAGCAGAGGGAATATGGTAAAGAAAAAGGTGATTACACATGAATGGATAGTCTGGTGGAAGATAAAAAATCCAGTGTAAAATCCAAATATATATATATATATATATATATATATATATATATACTTAAGTCATTCATGATGATTTGAGTTATTCTTAAATTCTTAAATGTACGTAAATTAAATTAATCTTTTTAAGTTAGAGTGCATTTTAAATCAATGAAAATCATTGATTACACTGACAATTTATTCATCGAAAAAATAAGCTCAAAATTTATTATTTAATAATTTAATAAAATACCGAGGGTAAGATGCAAATCTTGTGTTTTTTTTTTTTTTGTTGTTTTTTTTATTTTACACTGTTGCTCATCTGTATTCGTCTAAATGAATGGTTATTAAAAATAATACCATTTTTTGAATAAGTGATCATGGATCTCAATTTTTCAATTTTATTTTCAAGATTGTAAAAAATATTCTTACACTGATACGTACAAGGAACATATTATAACATTACATTTGAAATTTTCACGATAATTGTTATCATTAAAATCACCTGTAATATTTTTTGCAATTATTATTTTTGTGAAAACATAGAATAAACAATGCTTAATTCAATGATAATATCGCTAGTTCGAGAAATTAATTTTTCTTTGAGTTATATTGATTTCCTTAACATGGACTTCATGGTTTTTTTTCATAATGTTCCTGAAATATATTTTTTTAATTAACATCTACGATGCTTTATTTTCAGTTGTAAACAGACACTGTGACAACTTTGGACTATCCTCATTGACGGCCAACAACTTTAAGGTCCTGATTTTCATTCAAGGCTTAGTGTCGACCAAGAATACTGAACTCAGATGCCGGGCACTAAACAGATTGGAAAAGGAACCAAAAATAACCCTTCAACAATTGACTGAGGAATGCCAAGGAATAATCTCGGAGAAGCAAGACTCCAAAAATATAGAAAAGGCAGGAGTAGCACACATTAGAAAGGTACAAAGTACCAAAAAATCTTACTCTCCAAACAGTCAAGTGAAAGCCAAACATAACCCTCCTGAAAAATCTTTAAAGAAGCCTGAGTTACCCCGTTATCCATGCCAAGGATGTGGAGAACCCTACTGGCAGAAGGATTGTCCATACCGGTTCCAGAAATGTGATCGGTGCAGACGCAACGGACACAAAACCTCACATTGTAGAGCAAAAGGACTTGCAAGAGCTACGTAAATGTACGGAAGTACGGTATGGTAAAAACTTGACAGTGGTTCATCATAAACCACCATACTTCGTGCAAAATCGGAAAACCGAAGATAATGAGAACCAAGAAAGTTGCTCGTTCAATAACTGGAGAAAAAATAAGATTTGAAGGTGAGGTTACCACTAACGTAACGTTGAAGGGAAAAACACTGAATCTCAAGATGTTTGTATTAAAAAGCACTAATAACCTTTTCGGAACAGACTGGATTAAAAAATTTGAAGATAAGCGATTTTTGTCAAAAAGTGGACAACCTTGCAGCCGAAGCTGAAAAACTAAAGAAAGACCTGAAGGAGTCGTTCTCCAATGTTTTTTTTTGTCTTTTTGACAAAATAGGCCGTTGTACAAAAATTGAGGCGAAGTTCAAGTCACAAGACAATGTCTTTAAAAAGAAACGCAGTGTAGCGTTTGCCTCTATACAAAAGATTGCCGTAGAACTAGATAGACTCGTCAAAGCAGGAATTTTGACCCAAGTCGACTACAGCGAGTTGGCTGCCCCCACAGTGTATGTAAAAAAAAAATCAAACGCTATCAGAATATCAGAGTCTGCACAGACTTCTCGACCGGGTTGAATGCCGCACTTAAGAATTATTATTACCCCAATGAACTAGCTGTTCCTATAACTGGGAGGGAAAAACCTAATAGCTAGCTACGAAATCTTATACATTTTACCTCCAAGACGATTGCGTTTGTCTTACCTGCATGCAAAAAAAAAAAAAAAAAAATATTGCCCCCCCCTCTTCAAACTAAACCTTACCTGTAACTCAAAAATCGTAATGGAAATCTATCTGTAAATAAATAACCCCTTTTCTCTTGAACGCTAACAATCTACTCCTTCCAACCTATCCGCCACTAAACTCCCACATTGCTCCGCATCTGTAGTGGAATCGCTAACTTCCAGCTCCTAATCCCTCACATGCAAACTGTTTTAATAGCCATCACTAAACATCTATACATTTCTACCTCTAAGGCATGCATTACAGCTCATTCCTATCCAGTAAGGGATTTAACAGCCTAAGCACACAGAGGCAGGTACTTAACAGCCAAAGTACTCAGAAACAAAGCGATCTGCACTACATAACTGTCTCCTCGAGTTTTGCAACGATTAATACGTTATTGAAACGACACTCCTTGTTATGCAAAATGTCCCATGACTCTTACTTGAAAATACCTACAACTTCAACTCTATTCGCACCTACTGAAAACCTGCCCATATATCTATTCACCTAATTTACGCATGACTCAAAACCTGCCCATATATCTATTCACCTAATTATGCATGACTTAAAACTTGCTGTCTTATTCATACTATATTGCACTTACATCTTAACCCTCCTATCATCTAAAATAGTTTGGGCACAACTCGTAGCTCAATTCTTAATACCTACTCATACTGTAACATTATCCTAGACCTTAGCTAACATAAATAAAATAAAAAAAACGGTAAGACTAAAACCACATTATCTCCTCCCTAACAAGCCCTCTTACAATCATAGACTCTTACACTGCATGAACTTCACTCACCCCCTTTATCCATTAACAATTAAATAGCATGTCCCTAAATCACTTTGAGGAGTGTAACTAATCAGCAGAGATATAACCCCCACAAACTAACCCAGTAACACTAACCATGCGGGGTCGCAGAAATACCTGGATTAGAACCTAGGCGCGGAGAAAACCCTCTCAGTGCTGACGGACCCAGTAGGTCTTCCCTGATCATCCGTCTAGGAGAAGGAAAACTCTGAAACTAGACCAAAGGGGAAAGAGGCCTCTTCAGTCTTGGATGACAACCTTCCTAGAGCTGGTGACTCAAACAAATTCACCGGTTTGCAAACCTAAATTGCTTAAGGAGTAGATAGGCTCTGTCTATCGCCCGGCTTCCATACTCCTTCTTTGCCTATTAGTCAAGCGCAGAGACACTATCTCAGTGATTCGACAGAAACACCCAGTGATAGATCTTGTTTCCTGGCTAGGGCAACGAACGCCGTTTTTCCCCATTCCCAGCACGCCCCACCCTTAAAACTGAACATTTGGGAGTGCTTGAGTATGAGATATGCCTGAGCAATTAGATTGGGTTGACCTTCTTCTAATGGGTTGAGGGTACCGGATTGACAGTTCCTGGCTGCTGTTCCCGACTGGTAGTACAGGAGCCTAACTCTTTGGTAGCGCTTAGAGCGGCTGCTCCATCAACAGTTGAATAATATCGGGTTGTTTGTAGTGCCATGACATGCATGGAAAGGGACCCTGCACTCATCCCCGGTGGGCTTTCCTGAGGCCACAATCCTAATTGGAGAAAGGTCAGCTGATGGTCTACTTGTGATGCATGTCTGAAGCTCTGCATAACCTCTTGTTTAGCTCCCCCTTACCTAAACCGAAACTCTTAAAAAAAATATGACGACAGTACAATCTAAAAATAAGCTTAAACCAGGATTAGAGACAAACAAATTCAACTTGCCTCCTCCCTTGAGGCTCTCATTCACAAATATCCGTGGGCTTAGAACTAACTATACTGATGTTGAAGCATTTCTCTTAACAAATACCCCGGATATCTTAGCACTAAGTGAGACTAACCTACACTCCTCCATTCCCTCTAACTACTTTAACATGCCTGGATATCTCCCACTCTGCCGTAAGGACTCTGACAGACATATGCACAGACTTGGAGTTTACATTCGTAATACCCTTCCCTTAACTAGAGAAACAAACCTAGAATCGGATGATCAAGCCTTTATGTGCTTTAGACTAAACATGCAACAGAATATTAGCTACTATTATTTTCTCTACCGCTCTCCCTCGACTCAGGACTGCACCATAATAAACAAAGTATCTGACAGCATAGACACGGCACTGTCCCTCGACACTAGCACACAAATACATGTATTTGGTGACTTTAATGTCCACCACAAAAACTGGCTTGGATTCTCTACTTACACAGATACAGCGGGCAGCACAACTCATAGCTTCACTATATCTCACTCCCTATCACAAATTGTTACGTTTCCAACCCGTTTCCCTGACCAGGAAGAACAACACACATCACTTCTAGATCTGTTTTTGACCACAGTTCCCGATGACTGCATAACGAAGGCCCACAGCCCACTCGGGAACGCTGATCATGCAGTGATAATGGTTGAAATCGCCCTAAACTCTACAGCCAAAACTGAAGAGCCAGTGCTCAAAACAACGAGATATTATAAAAAGGCTGACTGGGAAGCCATCAGGGAACTAATTAGAGATGCCCTATGGGGAAATATTTTCTCTCTCCTTGCTGAACAATGTGCAAACGAGACCACTGACTGGTTCAAAACTGCAATCGAAGCGCATGTTCCCATGCGGAAATTTTATAGTAAGCCCCACTCTCCCCAATGGTTTACGTCGACTTGTGCAACTGCCATTGCTCAAAAGCAGCATGCATACCGTAGGTTTAACCGACATGTCCAGTTCAAACAGACTGAAGTATATAGAAGCTAGAAATAACGTTAAGAAAGAAATAGCGACAGCTAAGAGAGAATTTACGGAAACCACTAAAAAGCGCATCGAAGCACAAAAACTAGGAACTCGAGACTTCTGGAAAATCTACAACAGTAGTAAATAATGGGCAATCAAGAATTCCCCCACTAACCAACAATCACGAGGTTGTCTCCTCAGCAACCGACAAGGCTAACATGCTTGCCAGTCGGTTTGCCTCCAACTCCACACTGGACCCTTCCAACCACCCCCTACCTGACTTTCCTATGCGGACAGACGCCACGCTAAACGATCTGAAAACCACCCCTGCTCAGGTGCATGTTATCATAAAAAACTTTGACACTTCAAAAGCATGTGGACCCGATCTTATCCCAGCTGTGCTATTAAAAAAGTGCTCAGCCGAAGTAGCTCCAGTTCTCTCCAAACTCTACAACAAATGCCTTAATGAAGCTTGCTTTCCGGGCTGTTGGAAAACTGCTTCTGTTGTACCAGTATTCAAGAATTCTGGCGAAAGGACAGACCCATCAAATTATCGCCCCATTAGCCTCCTCCCACTTTTTGCCAAAATATTTGAGACCATAATTAACCATGCTCTAGTCCATAACTTACAGATGCTAAACTACTGACTGACAAACAATATGGATTTAGACAAGCCCGTTCCACAGTAGACATCCTAACTGTGATCTCTGAACGTATATACCATTCACTGGACAAAGCGGGGGAGGGCAGAGCGGTAGCTCTAGATATATCTAAGGCTTTTGACAGGGTATGGCATGAAGGTCTCCTCAGGAAAATCAGATCATACTGTATCACTGGTAGAATACTTAACATAATTAAATCCTTCCTAGATAAGAGAAAAATCCAGGTTGTCCTCGACGGTCGTACATCTAAACAATATGATATAAATGCGGGGGTGCCCCAGGGTTCTATCCTTGGACCTCTATTGTTCCTGATATTCATAAATGACCTCCCCGACAAAATTGCCTCTGAGATGGGTATATATGCTGATGACACTACACTCTATGGCAGGCACGACAGGAAGACGAATGAACACATTTCTAAAGAAATGGCAGAAACACTAGAGGAAGACCTCCAATCTGTGGTGGAATGGGGACAAAAGTGGTTGGTCGCGTTCAATGCTGCCAAGACTAAACTAGTTTCATTCAATAATTACAAGAAACCCTCTCTACCACCTATAGCAATGGCCAACGACTCTTTATCTGAGAGTCCATCTTTCAAACTCCTTGGCCTAACGTTCACAGGAAACATGAGTTGGAACAATTACATTGAAGGCATTGCCAGGGCCGCTGCAAGAAAGGTGGGCTCTCTCTACCGTGCTAGAAAACTACTAACACCCGAAAGTATCCTGTACCTCTATAAGGCCACCATTCGCCCATGTATGGAGTACTGCTGCCACATCTGGGCTGGTGCATCTGCTACTAGTCTCTCGCTCCTTGACAAGGTTCAAAAGAGAGTCGCAAACCTGATAGGCCCTGAACTGGCATCTAAGCTTCAGCCTCTGTCCCATCGACGAAATGTTGCATCCCTCTGCCTTTTCTACAAGTATTTTAATGGTGAATGCTCTGACGAACTGCAATCACTTGTGCCTCCACGACGTGAGCACCCTCGACAAACCCGACAGGCTGCTAAATCCCACCCCCACACTGTAGAGATCCCTAGATGTAAAAGATCTTTTTACTCCAATAGTTTCTTCCCCAGAACCGCTAGACTCTGGAATTCCATTCCAGGTCCCTGCTTCCCCAACAGTACTGACGTGCAGAAGTTCAAGTGTAACGTGAACCGACATCTTGCTGCCCAAATCCCTACATAGTACCCCAGTAGTTGTTTCCCCTGATAGTAGCCCCCTACACCAAAGTGGCAATTTGCCTTGTTTGGGGTGAAAATGTAATAAAAAAAAAAAAAAAGCTCTGAGGAAGTTGTACGAAACTAAATGGAGAGAAAATATTCTCAAAAATAGATCTGAGCGAAGCGTACCTACCTATTCCCGTTTAGGAAGAAAGCTCCAAACCTTTTTGCATTACAATGGACCATTTAAGCTTAATAGGTTAACTTTCGTCATGAAAGTCGCACCAGCTATCTTTCAACATATAATAGACACAATGTTGATTGGCCTTGATTTTTTCATTATATACCTGGACGATATCCTAATGAAAAGCGAATTTATTGAGTAGCATAGAAAACATGTTTTTAAACGAGTACGGCTTCACACTTAAATACAACAAATGTGAATTTTCCATCGACCAAATAAAATACCTCGGGCAGAAAGGTCCATAGCAATAAAAAATATGCCTAAGCCACACAACATAACAACACTGCAAAATTTTTAGACTTAATTACTATCAAGCCTTCATTGCTAATATGCATACATTGCACACACTTTAAATGAACTTAGGTTTGAAATTGGACCACAGAATGCAAGATGGCATTCGAGGTGCTCACATCAGAATTATTCCTGACCCATTACAACCCAGATTTAGACATTATCGTCGCATGGAATCGGCGCGTGTATCCTGCATAAAATGTTCGACGGTTCTACGAAACCCTACTACATGCGGAAAGGAATTATTCCCAGATAGAGAAAGAATCCTAAGCATCATTTTCACGGTAATAAGATTTCACAGATTTCCCCATGAACGGCATTTCAAACTTCAAATGGACCACAAGCCGTTGATCTCTATCTTTGGTTTGTAGAAAGGGTTCCCTACACATACGGCAAATATGCTCCAAAGATGAGGAACAATCCTATTAAATTACGACTTTGACAGGGAGTTCTTTCTGTCAAAGAAGTTAAGCCATTCAGGCGGGCTATCCCGGTTCACAAAGGAATAGTGAACAACTTGAAGTCTCGGTGATCGCATCACTATAATCAGAGGGAGATTATAGTTTGATCCTATGCAACTGTGAAAGAACTCCCTGTTGCTCTGGATGATATAAGGAAAGAAGCCGGAAGCGACGATTTTATAAGAGAAACTCAGGAAAAACTGCAGACTGATTAACAAGTAGCAGAGGTTTTCTCAACATGCGACCAGGTATTATTATATCGGCAGAGAGTAGTTGTTCCAGCGACCCTCACAAAGAAAATCTTAAAGAATTTTCACACAGGACATCCTGGCACTACCAGAATGAAAAGTTTCATGCATTCATACATATATTCATACATGTGTACTGGAAAAACATGGACAAGGATATTGAAGAAAAGGTGAAAGCATGCAGAGGATGTGCATTAGCTGCTAAAGCGCCACCAAAGCTGACTACCCATGGTCACGGATACACATGGATTACGCGGGACCACTTGATGGGCGGCACTGCCTCATAGTAGTGGACCGCTTCTTGTATTGGCCTGAAGTCTTTAGGTACAAAACCCTAACTACGGACTTCACTATAAAAACTTCACTATAAAAAACTTCAATATAAAAAAAAAGTTATTTGCACGGTTCGACGTGGTCGACTGTTTAGTGTCAGATAACAGCACTCAGTTTACATCCAGTGACTTTAAAGAGTTCATGTGGGACTTCCAAGTGAACCACATCCAGTGGCGTACCTATGTAAAATGGCGCCCATGGCAAATTGTGAATGTGCGCCCCTTCTTAATAATTTATACCTTAGATATACCTAACCTACATAATATTATAATACAGGCACAATTTTAACGAAAGATAAACCATGAAATGAATATTTTAATAAAGTAATTATATGGTTATTCTTGCTTTAAGAAATAAAATTCTAAATTATCCAAAAAGAAAGGACTACAACATACTTCATTTATTTTTATTATGAAGAAATTGAAGGATAACAAACATACCACAATAAACCTCAATAAATCCGTCCTTTTTTGTTTCAATAATAACATTCTAAAATAACACTTTTCGTGCCTTTATGGAAGCAAATTCGTCTATGATTTTATCAAAGTTAGTTTTCTCTAATTCTTCCCTTTCTATACTCATCAAAGCTAGATCACACAATCTGTCCTGACTCATTGAGGCTCGGAGACATGAAAGAATTAGTTTCAGTAAACTGAAACTTCGCTCGCAGCTTGCAATAGATACTGCCATTGTCAACATTATTTACAAAGCAATTCGCAGATTGGGAAATACCCTCTCATCACCATATTCAACTATGAATGTCAGAAGGTCTTCAGGACGCGATAACTTTAAGTTGGTACGACTTGATATCAACATCTTGCAATCAATAATCTCCTCATATAATTGCTTGCCATCTATGTCTGAACTGTACACAGCTCCTAAATTTTCACACGTAGACTCTAATTGTTCACAGTCAGATGAGTCAGGACCGTAACAAAGGCCTTGGACATCTAACAGAAAGCCAAATTTGGAATCGATGTCAAATAACCGGGAGAATCGATCATACATCTCTTTGTGCAGGCGGTCTAGATCTCCCTTTATGACTCGTTTCATTTCATCTGTTCTTGATAACTCGGCATCTCGTGCATTTTCACCAGCCATTCTTGTTTTTCCCCTTGTCCTTCTTTTGATTTCAACGTCCCATTTTTCACAAAGGTTCTTGCCATCTTCCAAGCATTCATCAACTAAATTTTCTCTTGCATCATTGAAATGATCTCTTAGGCCTTTTATGTCTAGGGCAGCATTGTGAAAATTCATTGTCTTGTCTTGCAATCGTTTTTGCACTCTATCTATTGGCGTAAGTATTTTGTTCCAAAAACCCAACAATGTTAGAAACTCGTATGTTAGTATGCGATTTACTAGTTGTTTAGCGTCACTCTGGCTATCAATTGTTTGGCTGACATCTTCTATCATGCTGTCTAGTACATCAACGATTTTGTCAAGATACATTTGTACAGGCTTCACTGCTTCTGTTCTAGAACTCCAACGGCTTTCTGCTTCAGCCTTTAAAACCAGTGGGACAGCATCTTTTAATTTCTCCCACCGCTGTGTGGAACGGGAAAAGAAGCTATACAATGAGTCAATAACTCCAAAGAATGAGGCCATTTCTGTGTCTTGCCTGGCTTCCTGAACACCTACAAGGTTAAGTGAATGGTTATCACAATTTACAAACACTGCCAGCTTGTTTTTTTCATTTATTCTTTGCTGCACACCACTTCTGTGTCCCGCCATCACAGCAGCATTGTCATAACATTGTGACCGACAATCTTCTATCTTCATCTGGTCTTTCTCCAGTTGTTGCATGATAATTTCAACGAAGCTTGCAGCATCCTTCTGACGTATATGGAGAAAACCCAGAAAGGACTCTCTAACACAAACTGTTTTCCTTTCAAAATCAATATCCACAAACCTTTCAACTTCTGAAATCTGCTCACGATGTGCCTGGTCTGGGGTTGAGTCGAATAGAAGACCATAATACTTATTTCTAATGCTGTCTAGTAAATTCTTGCGAACGGTAGATGCCATAATATGAATAAATTCATTCTGAACACCTGGGGAAATGTAAGATAATGCGTAAGGATGACTTTCAATAAGAGCGAGGTGCTCTCGCATCACAGGATCCAAGACGGCAAGAAATTTCATTAAACCAAGGAAATTACCCACATTTGAGTTACCATCTGCCTGAAATGATTCCCTGTGTCCTCGCAAAGCAAGGTTCTGTTTTGTCAAGTATTTGATACCGTGTAATATTCTCATGAGAATGTCACGCCATTTTTGCTTTTCTTTTTCAATTTGTAACTGGAGTTTTACGTCAAGAATCCCTTTTTTTTTCAGTCAGATTTCTTTCCAGTTCTTTCCACAGTGTAAAACACTCTCGATGATTCTTAGCATTTTCATGAACGGTCATCCTTTCAGGTGCTTTCCACTGACTAAATCCACCCTCCTGCTGCAATGTGGATTGATGCTCTGATCGGGAATAAAGCAGGCAGCAGATGCAATATGCAGACTTTTTGGAAGGCGAATACACTAGCCAAGAGCGAGTCACCTCCTCGCCATTTGCTAATTTCCTCTTGAACCAGTTATTACTCATTGTGCGATTATTTATAGGCAGAAAAGGTCCATGACTGTTCTGAAAATATTTTGAACCAAGCTTTGTGATTTCTGTTCTCATTTTATCTGACAAAAATAGGTTTTCCAGTATCCTTACTAAAATTTAAGAGTCCAATATCGTGTTCTGCAATGAACTCTGGTGCATCAGATTCCATAAATCTATGTACTTTGTCGTTTTCTGATTCCATGCTCCCAACATGACAAGCCTTCTCCCTCAACTTAGGATCTCCATTAGATTGTGCCTTTGAACCATCTTCAGATTCAACAGTACTAACAGAAGGTGCAGGCTTCTTGAACAAACGCATTAAGACTTTACTTGACTTTTCAGCTTCTGCTTGAGAATTATTCATTTATTTTGCAAGATGTGGCTTAAAGATTCCACTGGAATAAAAATCAAGCTACATTGCATCCATTCATCTGCTACTATAGAAATATAAGTGACCGTGAGCATATATTAATTTGTAATAATATCTGGGAAAAAAAATTGTTAATTGCTTTAAAAGTAAGAATGGTCATGGTATGGGAAATCAATTTTATGTTAAATTTAAATGCAAAACTCATCTCTCAATCTGCATGCTAAAATAATTATTGTTTTGGTTATGAAGGTCAGGTTATTATAATTTTTTATAAGTTTCCCATTAGTTTTTGATGGTGATTAAAGCCTAAAGTTATTCCCCAAAAGAAAACATGTATTTTTACAAAAAAAAAAGTTATAATGAAAATGTTTACGAAAATTCTAAAACTTTGAAATTTAGCTATATTTTTGATTTTTCGTATCTTTCTTCATAACTTTTTTTCACATGTGAAAATACATTTTTTTTCTTTTGAAGATTATTTTAGACTTTAATCTTTCAAACACAATCAAAATCTACTCGGAGGCTTATAATGATAAGCCGGCTGTCATAACTGCACCCCATCAGTTTTTAGCGGCTAGGACGCATTTTGTCAACTTTGCCGTTTGTTTTGTCTTTCCGCGAAAGATAAGCGAACACAATAAAAATGCCAGAATTATATTCACTAAATTAACTATTTTATTAAATTTCATCATTCGTATTGCCATCAGGACTTAAGGTTAGGAGGAAAGGGACGTGGTTTTACTGATTTTATGAAGTTTTATCAGTAACATTAACACGACCAAGATTAAACAAACTTGGTAATATGTTCTTTTTCACATCTTTTGCCTTGTACTAGAGGACAAATAAATTAATTATTACATCTAATAGGGGAGGGAATATTTTTCATTATCATCGAAAATAGACCCGATTTCAACAGAAACTGTGAGTGAACGGAACAAGAACTTTTTACCATTTTTGGTCCAGAGGTAATTTATTGTGTCTAGAAAAAATATATTATAAAAAAGGCATTACCATATCAGCCACACCCTTTTTTATTGGATTTTGGTGCATGTGGGTAAAAAATCCAAAAACCCTTAATATCTCTATAAACATTCACTTCTTAGCAAATCCGACGCCATTTTTGGATTCCTTGGGTCAAAATACTTACCTGTGCAAATTTTCAGAGCCACACAATCTTTCAATCAGAAAATATTCAAAGAAATGACATCACAAAATTTATCCCGGGCGCCACATTATGCAGCAAAAACGAAAACAAAAAATGCTCTAAATCGGAAACCGCTTGGAATTAGATGCTCAAATTTTCAGGATTTCTTAGTTTCTATATTGTCTACCTGCACTGCAAATTACAGCCAAATCTGAGGGTATGGGTGTCTGGATGATTTGACATGGAATGCATAAAGGGTGGTGGCCTTCCGTTTATTCCGGTTTGAATATATCGGAATTATGCAGAAAAACTCGCTCCAGTAATTACGCATATGTTCAAATTTTAATTTTTGTCAAGCAATTTTTGCGCCCATGTCAGAGTGGCACCCATGGCACGGGCCATGCCTGCCATACCCTAGATACGCCACTGACCACATCACAACTCCGACTAACCACCCCAGGTGAAACAGACAGGCCAAAAGTTTGTGGACATCTTGGAGAGGGCTTTAAAGAAGACAAAGGACACTCCATTGCAACAAGTTCTTCGGGTGTACCGCATAACGCATAACGAGAATACACCATCCCAGATGCCTCTGGCGGTAGTGATGTTTGCAAGAAAAATACGGCCAGTCTTTGACAAATTATTGCCAAAACAAGTAAAACCCGCAAAGACAACTGTTCTCAAAAAGAATTCCATGCCGGATGAAAAAACATTCTTCCAGATGCACAAAGATAATAATTCTTTCTGGTAGCAAGGAACAATCAAGAACAGGATCGGTCGTATGATCTGCATGGTGGAAGTAACACATTCCACGCATAAGAAACACTTGAACCAGATATGCTAACGCACTTCGAATGAGTTAAGTGAAACTCCGCCAGAAGAAGAGATCTTGGAGCTACTGTATAAAGCATTGGACCTGGAACCCCTTCTAACTAGTACCGAAATACGTTGTTCTGGCAGAAAAAGGTAACTGACAAACCTCTTGGAGGTCAACTCGAGAAAGAAAAACTATATTTTGGGGAATAAAATCTTCGGGAATTTAACACTCCTATATCTATGATAGTATGGATTAGTCTGGCACTATGTAAGCCAGACATTTCTGCTGTCGAGCAGAGAGCACACGCATAGTTCTCCTCTCTGTTGGCCTGATGGCCGGGATGTGGTGTCTGCTCTGACGCTGCACCCAAGTTAAATTGTCCTTAGTCAATGATGAGGGAAACCTTTTTATACTAAGACAATTTTATTTTTGCACACTGCCAGAGTGCCACCTTTTGGGGGAGCTGGTTTTCTCCCACATTAAAAACGCCCTTGTGTCACATTTTGTTTTCGTGGGGAAGTAAATAACTACCAAGAGCACACGCGTAGTATAACCGCTCACAGTGAACACCGGGAATCTTTCACCTTAATATTTGACCCCCTATATAGGACCACAACACTATCAAATATAATTAAGGCAAATGTATATTTTTTCGCAAAGCTTAAATCATTTTAATGGATTTTATTTTTTATTTTTTCAAAAATAAATCGAGAAAATCATGTAAATCGGCAACGACTGAAATCCGAAATTAAATTTTATATTTTAATATGTGAAAAAACTATTAAAGCCCCCCCCCACACACGATTTTGCTAAAATCGTGGGAGGGGGGAATATAAGAATGTTTTTATAAAATTTAATTTCAGTTTATATATAGTTACAATTTTAAAAAATAAGTTAGTAAAACTATTAGAAAAATTGATTAATTATTTGATTTAAGAAAAAATTTTAAAATCGCGTTGTTTTCATTGTTTGCATCAAAATATGTAATAATCACATTCGGTTCCATTTTTCCTGCTTTTTTGGGGGGGTGGGGTGGGATTCACCAGTTTGAAAAAATTAATTTTAAAAAAAAAAATTTCTTGAAAACAGAGTAAAAATTATGTTGAATAAATTTTATTTCATAAGTTTTAGTGTTATTAATTGTTATAGAGGTCGAAAATCCGCCTTTATTATAGTCATATGTAAGTCACATACTATACAAGAGATGCTAAATATTCTAACTTGTTACGAAAAGTGATCACATGTTGGATTTAGCAAAGCATAAAACGCATCCATCTTAGTCTATGAAAATCAAATGTGTACGAGCCCTTTCTAGTCTCGCACAAAAACATGCATTCACATCTCAAGCAATTTTTCTTGTCATACACATACACGCACGCAAACATACGCGCACAAGTACACATTCACGTTCGCGTACATACACTCACATTCATGTGCATACACACACACGCTAACGTACACACATGTATGCACACATATGCACACACGTATGCACACATGGACACTGTCACTTCCCTTTAAAGGAAATCCACACATGCGCAAAAGACCACCGGAAACAACTATAAAAGCAAGAGACATAATCTGCTTCCTTCTTTTCAATTCAGCTTCCGACCTGAGAGGTCGACGGAATAACCGGTCCTTTTCGGGGCGCCTGCACCCGCGTGCCTCACGTCATCTGCTACTATGTGTGGGGGCAAGAGTCAACAGACAGTACACCTTACACGCTTTCATTCTCCATGAACTGGATTGACTTTCTCTCTCTCTCTCTCTATACAACAATAGACTTTCCCTCTCACCAGCTAACATCGAGAGACGCACACCAAACTGGATTGACTTTCTCACTCTCTCTCTCTCTACAACAATAGACTTTCCTTCTCACCAGTTAACAGCGAGAGACGCACGCCAAACTAAACACGTGCTGTACCCTTTCCTTTCATTTGTTTCTTCATAAAATAAATCCTAGTATGTTGTTCGTTCCTTCCTCAAAACAATTAATTTTTCCTATTTTGCACCACCACAACAAATCGATCCAGTAGATATCTCACTGCTGATGCAATTCTCTATCTATATAAGAGCCAGATACGTCCAAGGATGGAATACTGTTGCCACATATGGGCAGGAGCTGCTAGAAAAGACTTGTCCTGCCTTGATAGGGTTCAAAATAGACTTCGTGGCCTGGTGGGAGATGTCCTTTTCTCTTCGCTGCAACCTCTATCTCACAGAAGAGATGTTGCGAGTTTGTCTCTGCTTTATCGTTATTTTCATGGAAAGTGTTCAACTGAGCTTCAATCTATGGTCCCCCCTCGCCAAACTTTCACAAGAAACACTAGACTAGCTGAAAACATTATCAATAATTTTCCCCACTCTTTATCTGTACCTAAACCTAAACATAGATTCCATGATCAAAGCTTCTTTCTTAGAACTGCACGCCTGTGGAATTGTCTTCCGTTTTCCTGCTTTCCAGCTGTCTATAATATGGATGTCTTCAAGTCCAACGTGAACAAGTTTCTGATGAGCCGTTCTACTTAAGTTAACAAATTTACCGAACTTCCATTACTAATGATTACTATATTGTCCTTTTGACTACTCTACACTCTTTAACTCTTATCCTTGAGTGGCCTATCGACCTTGATAAGTGGTGACGCCTATGTAAAAAAAACAAAAAACATGAGATGAACACGCATTTCCTTCTATACCATAAGTCCACAACAAACTGGTGACCCCGCATGGTGACTCTATCTTTTTGGAATTAAATGTTTTGAGTGAGACGTGCGTTTTATTTGATAAACAAAAAAAAAAAAAAACGAACATTTCAACAAAGAAAATCAAGTGAACTACAATGACGAAACCCCTCATCAGACTCGTCAGAAAAATAGACACGGAGCTGTCGACTTCATACCAAATATAAAAAAAAATTCAAGCTCGACAAACATTTTTTACGTTTTCCTGACATTACCCTGCAACAAACGCGAGGAGCAAAATCACATGGGCCTATGCACATTCTCTCCCGCACACAGCAGATGCAACAACAAAGAAACAATTACAGGACATCCCTATCAACACATAGGAAGAAGTTGAATCAACCATACGAGTTAAGATGCACCATGCACACTGATAAACTCACAACTGGAAGTTTAGTTGACAGCCGGCAATTGGGCACTACCGTTCAACACGAACGAATGTGAAACTAGCGCTCGTACAGATAATACACACACTACCGCAGACTCACTTGCGAAGACACCGTCAACTTGACACACCACGTCAATACGAACAAAAATTTTCCTTCCAAATGAACAATACACTTCACTGTCCAAGCAACTCGTTGCAAATGTCAGCACACAACAAAAAACAAAAACAAAACAAATGTCAGCCTAAAAAAAGAGTAAACGCCTTTTCCACGCGTAAGTAAATACTTTTTATGAACACACTCCGTTTTTGACATTTTTTAAACAACCACACCAACAGCAAAAAAAAAAAAAACCCAAAAAACAGGACGACAAAACAGTATATTTAAAAAAATATATACACTGCATATTTTTTTTTTCCTGGGAAGGGCAGTATTGTACAAGCCCTTTCTAGTCTCGCACAAAAACACACATTCACATCTCAAGCCATTTTTCTTGTCATACACATACACGCACACAAACATACGCGCACAAGTACACACACGTAGATATATTCGCGTACATACACACACATGCTAACATACACACATGTATGCATACATGTGCGCACACGTACGCACACATGGACAACATCACTTCTCTTTAAAGGAAATCCACACATGCGCAAAAGACCACCGGAAACAACTATAAAAGCAAGAGACATAATCTGCTTCCTTCTTTTCAATTCAGCTTCCGACCTGAGAGGTCGACGGAATAACCGGTCCTTTTCGGGGCGCCTGCACCCGCGTGCCTCACGTCATCTGCTACTATGTGTGGGGGCAAGAGTCAACAGACAGTACGTACACCTTACACGCTTTCTATCTCCGTGAACTGGATTGACTCTCTTTCTCTCTCTCTCTCTCTCTCTCTCTCTCTCTCTCTCTCTACAACAATAGACTTTACTTCTCACCAGTTAACAGCGAGAGACGCATGCCAAACTAAACACGCGCTGTACCCTTTTCTTTCATTTGTTTCTTCACGAAATAATTAATAGTTCGTTTAATTCAATTTAACACGTTGTTCGTCTCTTTCTCAAAACAATTCATTTTTCCTATTTTGCACCACCACAACAAATGCGAACTAACGTTCAGAGTTTGAACGGGAAATGACTCCTATAGCTTAAATAAATAAGCTTACTTCCAGTTTTAAATGTTGAAAATAAAATTTCAATAAATATAAATTAAAGTAAAAATAAATTGAATAAATTCAATTTAAATAATATTTCTAAATAGGATAATTAAAACGATTCTATTACAACAACAATAAAATCGAGCTAATTATTAAAATATATTTTCTTTAATGTAATATGCAAATAAGGGTATTCATTGAATGTAGATTTCTTTTGAATACATAGTTTATATAGAAATCATGCTGGAATGAAAGTACATATAAGTCCGTTTTGAAAACGTGGAAAGTAATTCATGAAACACTGTACCTTTTATATATATATTAATTAAATTGTTGACAAAAAAAACAGACAAGAATATGACTTTATTATAATACAAGATTAAAGGACGCCCGGACAGTCCACAGAGTTTTATAATTATTAAGATATGTGTGTGTGTGTGTGTGTGTGTGTGTGTGTGTGTGTGTGTAAAGACATGTTTTAAGTAAATTTCTTGTATTGTTATGTTTTAGCGAAAATTTAGAACATTCGATGATGACACTCGAGTGGAGCCGAAGAGCAAAGTTGTGAGAAAAAAAATGAGAGAAAAAAAAAAAAAAAAAAGAACTCACTTTGTAACTTTTTCTGTAGTGACTTCTAATTGACATAAATGACTCTCCAAAAGCAACGCAAGAAACCTTTATAACGATAGCTTATCACTACCGGTACAAACGCTTTGTAATAAAAGACCTTCACTTTCGCTAATCAGGGTATTTCCTCACTCGACCGCAGCTACACTGAAATAAATCACCACCTGTCCTATTTTAAAACACACACACACACACACACACACACACACACACACACACACACACACACACACACACACACACACACACACACATTATGGCAAATTAGTTAAGTGTATATTAATTTCCATAGCAGGAATTCAGTGACCTAAAGTTGTCAGAAAAATATTTCTACTAAGCTCTACTACTAAAACTTAATTATATGCATACTATATTATTGTACAGTATTATCCTCTCTCTTGTGTGAAATTTTTATTTTTATTTGTCTTGTTATGTACTAAATATTTGTTAATGAAACCTATATAAAATTTGTTCCTTATTTTATTTTAAAAACTTTTAAAGGATTTAAAAATTTAGCATTTGGAGAAAGTTTTTTTAAAGGTTTGCTTTTGCTTTAAAATTTTAAGATGTCTTTATTACTAAGATACTAGCTGTACACGGCTACACGTCGCAGTGGCTCAGTTTGTTTAACTGGACCCCCCCCCCAAAAAAAAAGACAAAATGGATATTTTTTATAAGAAGGAAATAGTGTTGTTTTTTTTTTTCATTATAAAAATATCCTTAATTTCACACTTGTTTTTAGACAGAAAATATTTTATTCAAATTTAAATAACGATAATGTTCGTAAACATTTTAGTTCCTTCTCGGTAATGTACCGAAATTCGGAAATATGATGTTCAAGTGTAACAATAGTATGTTTTGAATAGCCATGTCGCATTCACGCAAAAATGAAGTTAATAAATACAAATACAAAACTATTAGCTATAAGTTAATAAATAGTTTATTTATTTATTTGTGGACTATTATCCTCATCTTCATAGTTATCGTTTCACAACGTTTTGGCCAACTATTCCTCTGGCCTTCATCAGGTGGTAAACTGCGACGGAATATGAATGATGAATCTCTTAACTGCATTCTCAGCAATTACTGGCTTCCATAGCTGCGGTCGTCTCACCACGTTTTGGCCAACTAATCCTCTGGCCGGCTTTGGGTAGGATCGAAACCGCTATCTTCAGACATTGCTCACCTGGAACCGTAGCAATTTAACAGTTCTATCCACTGTGCCATAGGCCTCCGGAGTAGTTAGCCAAAAACGTGGTGGTACGACAACAGGTATGGATGGCAGTAGTTATCTCGTCGTGGTTAACCATCTCATGAAAGCCAGATAATTAGTTGGCCCAACTGTCGTGAAACAACCATGAAAGATGCGGATAACAGTCCGCAAACAAATAAATAAATAAATAAATAAGTTTAAAAGTTACCCATTTCAAGAATTCCAGTAATTGAAACTTAATCGATATCATAGTTTCGTGTAATTGGTGAATACGTAATTAAATGTGGAATTATAATTAGGTAGCTGAATTTGTTTTTGTTTTTGCTTTTTGTTTTTGCACACGGATGCAAACCATACGCAAGAGAAAAGCTCACACACACACACACATACAGAGAGAGAGAGAGAGAGAGAGAGAGAGAGAGAGAAAGAAAGAAAGAGACAGACAGACAGAGAGTGTTTGTGTGTGTGAGAGTGATTTTAACCAGTATTTCGTGTAATCTGTAAATAATTAAGTAAATGAGAACAAGAGCGAGATAGAGAGAAAGATAGATTTATGTCACGTGATCAAAACAAACGAAATCGATATCACTTTTTCGTGTAATGTCTAACTACGGAAGTAAATGCAAAATGACAAATAGATAGCTACAGTTTTTTTCTTTTTAGCAAGCTAATTTAACGAGCTAAAGGAAAAAATGAACACACGGACACAAACCACGTGCAAAAGAAAAACTCGCAGCGAGAGAGAGAGAGAGAGAGAGAGAGAGAGAGAGAGAGAGAGAGAGAGAGAGAGAGAGAGGGGAGGAGAGAGTTTGGAGGGATGAATATAGAGTGAGTCTAGAAAACACATGTTTACGTAGGATTGATACCGTAGAATGTAATGAATTTACATGCCGCAGTAATGCAACGAAAAAACAGAAAGTCATAAATTAGTTAATGTAGAAAAATAGTTGTCAAAGAGACGAAATAATATGTATGTCAATGGCGCCATCGTTAAAATTCACTAATCGTTCGTTTATGCGTTGGAAAATCAAATAACGGAATAGTAGAATTTTCGGAGCTCAGCTAATCAGAATGTGCGAACTCTGTAGGGAGATATTATTTATGAAGAACAAAATGTAAAGATTATGTTATGCCTATGTATTTAATAGCCAGTTAATGGCGATGCAATCATAGTATCGTGGAAAAATCTAGAATTGGTCCAGGTGTCAACTGGTAGCGGTGGGAGCACTAAATATTGAGAGAGAAAAATAGGAACTTCTTCCTCTGCAGATGTTGCGATTGTGATAGTGTTGCTTGTCGGATGCAATGTAGAAATTTAATATCACGACTAAATGTGTCTTCAATGGTGTTCGAAAGATACATCGATTTGTATGTGACATCTGTTGTTCCAAACCTACGATACTTTGGTCAAAAGGAGAATTTCTGCATTCATGTTATTATATAGGAGATTACATACGAGATGGTTGCATAGGGACAGTAGGAGGAGAAATAAATGTGAAGAGAAAGAGAGAGAGAGAGAGAGAGAGAAAGTAAGAGACACATATATTTCAATAGAGAGTAAAAATTTTTTATATTAAGACTAAAACTCTGTGCCTGCTTGTCGCGATGTTGGTTTGTTTGTCACGTTATTTGAGACATTTTAATAATAATAAAACAGATATTGAGATATAAACTTGGTTTTATTAGTTCTCTGGGGCCTTACTTGTGTAAACTGGTGATCTTTTAAACCAATGCATTTCAGGTCAAAATCGTCAACATCTACATTAATTCTCACTTTCACAGAATCACTAGTTTGTTCATCAGAAGAAGGGACCTGATAAGAATGGTTTAGAGAAAGTTCTGAAGGATACAGATGTCTCAAAGACACCATCACTTTTCTCGATTATAGCGGATCTAATGAAATTATTAGCACCGGTAGTGAGATTAATCACTTTCTAGACTCCAATAAGGACGTGCCTTCACCGGATTTTTTTTTTATTACAACCACCTCACCGATCTTGATTCTATTATCAAATTCGGCCTGATACAAATCATATGACAATTTTCTTAATCCCAGGAGATAATTCACAGGCCACATATGCTTAAACTGAAGCAAAAATTCATCTCTCTACTGCAAACTTCTCACTGCCAGGAGGATCACTCACAAAAATATCATCTTCTAAATTCCAAAATACTGCATTTTTTAGAAAGGACGGACAAATGCGTCAAGAGTAATTGCCTCCAAACTTGAATCGTCAGAACTACGATCAGTTAAAGGTGTCAGAAATAGCCTTTCCAAGTAAGGCAAGACCGTTAGGAGTTGGAAATTGTAAATAATTGCTGTTATCTCATATGAATAAGACACAACACAAATACTAGCTTGAATGATTATTTTATTTTTTAAGTTAACACTGCGAAACATTGGTAAGATACATTATGTAGCAGTTTTTATAAACGCGTGCGTACTGGATTTAGTCGCATGAACTCTCTGACTGTAGTAGTTAAAAAGGTCACCCACACCTACCCTCGTCTCTCTGGACGATAGCAGGCGGTGGGGGACGAGTCAGCAAGCAGGACCACCCGGCGAGAGGAAGGCCAAAGAATCCGAATTGTCTCTTTTTCACTGTAGGGAAAGGAAGGTTTAATATAATGCAAAAGGGAATGGTAGTATTAATTTTGCTTTTGTGGCCTAAATCTTTGGTCAGTACAGAGAGGTACCCTGCCAGTAGACGGAGTGCTCATATATATATATATGTATATATATATATATATATGTATATTTTTATTTTTTATTTATTTATTTTAAAAAGAAATTTTTAATAATAAATGTATTCAGTATCTTTTTTCCATGTAACTCTCCTACTTGAAGTTCTTGTTTTTATCTCATGTTCCTGCACTTTTTCGGGGAGTAAAATGTCGTTGTTTTTATTTTTGTTGATAGTTGTATTTTGCGTACATTTTTGCTTGTTTTCAATGTAAGGTTTCAAACGGTCTATTGAAACTTGTGTATGCGTGTTTGGGTTCGTTTCTATTAGGAAATATTTCGGTGTTCGTTCGAGTACAATGTAAGGACCTGAATAGGGTGCTTCTAATGGTTTTCGAACGCGATCTATCCTAATCCAAACTTTATCACAGGTTTGAAGTTGATTTGGTACGTACGTTTTCTTTGTTGATTTATCTCTGTTTGAAAAGTCTGTCAGATCAAATTTTTCCATAGTTTTGTGTAGTTCTCTTGTAAAATTTTGTGTAATTATTTCTGTATTTTCTGTACCAATCATTAGTTGTGGTAATAACATTTGTGTACCTGTGACCGCATAAAATGTGGAAAAATTAGAGTCGTTGGGCATACTTCGAATTCCTAAGAGGACTATTGGTAGAGCTGAAATCCAAGATTCTTTTCGGGCCATTATAGCTGCTTTAATAGTTCTATGTGCTCTTTCTATAAGTCCGTTGCATTGCGGATGATAAGAAGTCGTTCGTAATCTATAGAATCCAATAATTTTTGACAATTCAAGGAATAGTTCGCTTTCAAATTGTGTGCCTCTGTCAGTTATGACATGCAGTGGAACACCAAAGCGAGTAATCCATGTGTCAACAAAAGCTTCTGCTACAGTTTGTGCTGTAATATCTGCTATAGGTTGTGCTTCTATCCATCGACTGGTTCGATCTATACATGTTAAAACATACAGACATGGGCTTGTATAAGGATTGTTGGCACGTTTTGCTGGGGGTAATGGTCCAACTATATCAATGTGTACGGTCTGGAATCTTGATGATGGCATTTCCAACGTTTGAATTGGTGATTTAGTATGTCTGTATATTTTTGCTTGTTGACAAGATGTGCATGATGCACATAATTCTTTAATTGTTTTATCCATATGTGGCCAGTAAAATCTAGCCTTAATCATTTTGATAGATGATTTTATTCCAGGATGTGATATTGAATGTAAGCTGTCAAATATAGATTTCCGTAGTGTATATGGTACAAAAGGTCTAGGGTATGACGTTGATGTATCACATAACACAAATTGATCTTTTCCATATAATGTGAATTTCTTTAAGTCTGGATAGGACTGTATTTCGGTGTCTCTTTTCTGTGCATCTGCGAGTGCAGGGAGGTCGTACATATCTATTTGTACAGCAAATGTTGGGCGAGATAAACAATCTGCAACTATATTTTGGTCACCCTTCACATGGGCAATATCTGAAATTAATTCTGTGATGATGGCTAGTTGTCTTTGTTGCCTATCTGATTTTGCAGGTTTTAGACTGTGAAATGCACTGCATATTGGTTTATGGTCTGTCAGAAGCAATACTTCGCGACTTTCTAATATGTGGCGAAAGTGTAATACGGCCAAATATGCTGCTAAAAGTTCACGGTCGAAAGTGGAATATCTCGTCTGTGTTGCTGTGAGTTTTTTTGAGAAAAACCCTATTGGTACTGGGGTTCCATCGATGACTTGATGTAAGGCAGCACCTACTGCATCTTTGCTGCTGTCCGTTACTAGTTGATATTGGGTACAAGTTGGTTGAGGGTGGGGTAATTCTGTTAGGTTACCAAGTATTTTTGTCATAGTAGAGAAGGCTTCTTTTTCCGATGTATTTAAGGTGATTAAACCTTTCGGTGTTAGTCTCATTCTCTCAGATAGGGGTAAGACTAATTTCGCAAATCCTGATATTAATTTCCTATAAAATCCTACCATACCCAGAAATCTGCGTAGGCTTTTTGCATCTTTAGGGCACGGAAAAGATTCTATTTCTTTAATTTTATTTGCAGTTGGTGTAATTCCTTTTGAATTGATTCTAAATCCTAGGAAGTCAAGAGATGTCACATTGAAGATGGATTTGGAAAGAGATATTTTTAGGCTGTTGTTTTCTAAGATTTGAAAAACTGTGCCGATATCTTGTTTGTGGGATTGTTCGTTTTCACTGAAGATCAATATGTCGTCTATATAAATGAAAACACAGTCGATATCTCGGAAAAATTTGTCCATAAATCTTTGAAATGTAGCCGCTGCGTTTTTTAGTCCAAACGGCATGTATTCATATTGATAGAGTCCCATCAGCGAGATTATGGCAGTTTTTGGAATATCATCGGGGTGCATCACTGCATCTTAATTTGATGATATGCCGAAATCAAATCAATTTTCGAAAATCGCTGTTTATCAGCGAGTTTAGCCGTAAAGGAGTCTATATTGGGGATGGGGTATCTATCACTTTTAGTGATGCTGTTTAAGGCGCGGTAGTCTCCACAACAACGATAGCCTCCACTTTGTTTGGGTACCAGATGTAGTGGGCTTGACCACTCGCTGTCTGAAGGGGTTATTACACCTTCGTTTGTCAAACGTTTGAATTCCTCTTTCGTCGCCGTCAGCTTTTCAGCGGACAGTTGTCTGGATTTAGCGAAGATTGGGGAGTGGCTGCCTGTGTCGATTCTGTGATAAACACCACAGTACTCACTGTTTTTGTTGGTGTGCGGAGAAATAATTTCTGGGTGTTTATCCAGGCTTTTTCTTATGAATACCAGCAGTTCTATTTCATTTATGACCACATTTACTGGTGCTGCAGAATTTAACAGTAACTTTTTTTTGGTGGTAGTAACTGGGTCGTAAATTGTTCTATTTTTGCAGTCCACTGTAAGGCCAAATTTATTTAAAAAATCAAGTCCGAGGAGGGGATTGGTGACGTTTGCGATAACAAATGTCCAGGAAAATGATCTTCTCAAACTTGGCATCCCAATTTCGAGGTTAGCTTGGCCGTGCCATTCTATTTTCTCACCGTTGGTAGTGGTTAGTGATACTGGTGTTGGGTGTAATGTGACACCGTTTATCATGGCTGCTGGTATTATCGAGATACTTGCGCCTGTATCTACAATAAAGTTTAATGTTTTTGTCCCTAGTCTTGCTTTGACTTGTAGTAGTTGCGAACTCAAGGGGACGGACATGGCTCGCGCAACTAGTTTTCCGAGTCACTTGGTGTGGGTGTGGGTGGGCGTGAGCTTGGTAACATTTTTATGTTTCGCTTCCCTGGCCATTTGCACCAGGGTTTGCAGGTTCTGGCTTGTTCCGCGAAGTAAATATGTGCTCTACATATCCTTGTCCTTTGTTCGGGGAAAAATGGTTTAACACCTATCGGTATCCGAACGTTGCTCTTGTTTTTGTCAATATGTTGAGATTGCTGAGCGGTAAACGCTGTTGCATTTATATTATTTAACAAGGGCATTAGTTCGTCCGCTAGTTTTCCTAGTTGAGATGGGTTTAATTCTTTCTGTGAGGCAATGACCGGGGAAATTGTTGCGGGTAAGGCTTGTAAAAATTTATGAAGAACAATCTCTTCGCCAATACCTATTCTTTTTGCAATAGACAGCATCTCTTGAAGATAAGCGGAAGGGCGGCCAGTTATAGTGTTAGTTGACATTAGTTTGTCGAGCAATTCCGGCTTGGTCCTTTCGTGGGACTCAATTAAGGAGCATTTTAGTTCCTCATATTTCCTGCCTTCTAAAATATTTATCGGTATTTTAGCTACCACTTCTGCAGGCAGTGATGATATGACAGCGTCAAATTTGGTTGTTGAAGCTGTTATGTTGCGTAGGTGGAATTGGGCTTCCAGAATGGAAAACCAGCCATTTACTGCCGTTTCCATAAATTCAGGAGTTTTTATGTTTATTTGTTGCACACTGGATTCTTCCATTTTCTTCCTTTCTTTTATATATATATATATATATATATATATATATATATATATATATATATATATATATATGTGTGTGTGTGTGTGTATCTTTTCTTTTTTTTGTGTGTGTATGTGTGTGTTGACTAGGAAGGAGGGGGGAAATATAGTATTGTTGTACTTACGTCGAAGGTTTTCTTTGAAACGTTTGCGACGAAAATGAGTAATCACTTGTATTTTTCTGAAGATTCCAAAGTGTGTTTCATTTCTTTTCGGTACGAGTCCAGTTTACGTTGTTCATTTCTTAGTGTAAAGTTCTTTTGATGAGGTGCAGTGTTCTTTAGGCGGGGTCACCATTGTAAATAATTGCTGTTATCTCATATGAATAAGACACAACACAAATACTAACTTGAATGATTATTTTATTTTTTAAGTTAACACTGCGAAACATTGGTAAGATACATTATGTAGCAGTTTTTATAAACGCGTGCGTACTGGACTTAGTCGCATGAACTCTCTGACTGCAGTAGTTAAAAAGGACACCCACACCTACCCTCGTCTCTCTGGACGATAGCAGGTGGTGGGGGACGAGTCAGCAAGCAGGACCACCCGGCGAGAGGAAGGCCAAAGAATCCGAATTGTCTCTTTTTCACTGTAGGGAAAGGAAGGTTTAATATAATGCAAAAGGGAATGGTAGTATTAATTTTGCTTTTGTAGCCTAAATCTTTGGTCAGTACAAAATAATCCAACTTCCTTCGTCCAACTTTCTTAAAAAGACAGTTCTTAACCACCTTAATCTTTCCCACACCGCCCCATACCAAGCCCAATATGGTCTGATGTTTGATGCTATAAGTGTCATAATTTTTCTTAAACTCATCCGACAAATAAACTTGGACTATCACGCCACAACCAGCTAAAAAAGCATGAGCGTTGTTAGAATAAATGTGTGACGGAACTCCAAACACATTAAAGAATCACAAAAAAGCAAACACTACAAAGCGAAACATGATATTAAAACATTTCTTAGTTTCGTCACCTTCCTGAACCCACAAGTGATCCGTAAATCAATATCAGTATGCAAAAATGGCCTAACGGAGTTAACCCGATGCTTGGGCTAGTTAGTAATCTTGGGGTACTTAAAGGACGGAAGGTTGTACCTTTTACAGACATACAACCAGATATTACCGTTTTAATGGCCTTTCTGGCCCTAGATAACTAACATCCTGAAAGGCGCAGCTTGGGAAGAGTTGCAGCTATTCTTAAATGTTTGCAACCAACATGGCTATCCATAACAATAAAACGAGTCACATGACATGACCTAGGCAACAAAATAGGATGCATAATATCTTTGGAAAAATAGGTAGAATTGTCAATTGGTCCACAAGAACGTATCACCCCTTCTTTATCCAGATATAGATTGAATTTAGATACCATTAAAGGGATCTCATTACAGAAGGATTTATCCAAATAATTCTTTTTCTTCACCAGAAATTAAGTAATCCTAATTAAATAAGATCTGGCCATAAGACTAAAATCTGGCCATAAGACTAAAATCACAATTTTATTTGAAATATAAATTCAAAAACTGAAGTCAATATTCTTATCAACTTATTTAAAGAGAAAAATCTTTCTACATTAATTACGCAAAGATCATTTAACTTATCCTCACACCTAATGTATGCATTAGTGAGTATTTTATTAGTTGAACTAAGGCACTCCAAGCGAAAAATTAGCTAGTCTAAGTTATCTTCCTTCACCAAGACAGGACCTCTCAACCAAAATTCCATCTCCCTTCTTATTTGAAGAGATGCCTCGCGTAACAAAGTCTGCAGGATTATCTCCTGTGTTGATATATTTGAACTTAACCTTGTATTCCTTATTAAATCAACAATCATTGTTTTAATAGCTTATAGTATCGGACAGAAGTGTAATACGACTTGAGCATCCATGGCTATAATGATTCTACTCAACATTTTAGAAGAGAACATATTAACCAGCACATAAATGTGTTCGAAAAACAATAATAATAATCCCAATATGGGTAAGGTCATCTTAACAGAAGAAGCTACCTTTGTATTGGCAAAAATTAAATTAGCTTCACCATGTTGATATAAATATTCAGCAATACCGTAAGTTTAATTTGAAGTGTTGTGAAATACTATCAAGACCATAACAGAATCAATATCAACAGAGGATCTGTTGAACTCAAGATTTCACATGCCAATTAGCACTTGATAAAGACTCTTTCAAGAGACCAAAATATCATGCGGAACATTCTGGTTCCAGGAAATACCCAGTTTCCAGAGCTTGCTCAGAATTATCCGACCTTTTAATAGTTACAAGTAATACAAATCCTATCGGATCAAAGATTGGGGAATTCATGAACAAGATGTCACATTTAGTAGAAACATTCCTTCGAACTATGCAAGAACTTAATTTCATATTGTCAGATAAAGGATCGTCAAGAGAAACAAAAGAAGTGAAAAAGAAACAAAATTTTAATCGCAATGAAAAGAAAATGTTGTACAACAAAAATCACAATCATTTATTGTTTTGGGCTCAAATTGAGTTATTAAGTTAAATCCATGTCCAAGGAACCTATATCTAAAATTTCAAGTTTTAGACCCAAAATTGTCGGAGGAGTTTGGTAGAGTTCTCAAAGATAAAATCGTTGAACTTTGACCCCTTAACAGCCTTAACATCGATTTTCCCAAATCTCAGTACTTTGTATATCAAATTTCGGGTCTGTAGACTGAAAATTGACAGTTATTGCGAAGGAAAATGTACACAGACACACAGATAGACACGTTACTTTTATAGATATATAGATAGATAGATATACTCCTATAAATTCGTTTTGTGTATTGATATTCATATTAAAAACCGTCTTTTCTATTTATGTATTTATTTGCTTCCCCACGAAAGCAAACTAGACACAAGGTCGTTTTTAATGTGGTTTTAAACCAGCTCCCCTAAAACAAGGGTAAAAAGGGAAAACTCTGGCAGAAAAAAAAACATAGTAATTGTTTTAGTATGAAGGGTTTCCCTACATTGACCAACGACCTAATCCCGGCCTTCGGGCCGGGAATAACAGAAAAAAGGCAACCCCCTTTTCTATTTATTTAAATATTTATTTAAGAAGAAAAATCACAAATTTTACAGAATTTTAGGGTTAAAATTATATAAAACAGGCAACTAATTCTTTTTAAATGTGGCATGAGGCCAGAAAGGGTGTGTGGGGGGAAGATGGGTGTCGGGGGTCGTCCACTTGTCTATTTCCTATCACTAGTTGCAATCACCACAATACCGCATTCACTCTAGGAGTTGGATCTACTTAAAGCCCCAGATGACAATATTTACAAGTTTTTTTTTTTTTTTTAACAATAAAATTATATACAATGACTTTTTTTTTTTTTTTTTTTTCAAATAATGACTTTATATTTACAATGCAATAATGACAAAATGGAAATTGTGATGTGTATGATATATGCGGATGAAATTGTGATGTGTATGATATATGCGGATGATGGGCGGGGATAATGAGAGCCTTAAAAAACACCCCAAAATAAAGAAAAATAACAGTAATAAAAAATAAATGAACCAAATAAAACGTTAAACGGTGAATGTCTTAGTACGGACCCACCCTTACCTATTTAATTTTGAAATGCTTCCTGTTTTCCGGTATCGGCCGAAAACAAGGGAGCACTTCCTAAGAGGGAGTGGGCACAGCTACGGACAAAATAAAGGGGGGGGGAAAGGGATATTCGGTGACCTCCAAGAAAAATAACATCGGGACGGGTTTGGACTAAAATAAATTAATCAGGACTGGGCTTCTTTGGAGGTATCCTAACACCTAAAAATAAAAATTGGGGACATGGAACTCATTTATAAGGGACTGATCCACTACGGGATTATCTTGATCTGGTCTGGATTTTGCTTTTACGGTCGGCGTGTGCCATGCCTAGGCAGGGAACACGTACTCAAGCCTATTTCGTAAAAACGCACATAAACTAGCGGTGTGAATCCACCTCCTACTAAACTGTGAGCGAGATAACCTCCTTCTATCGCATCTGATTTTGATTTTAAGTTGGTGTTTAAAATAAAAAATCAGATCCCGATGAGAAGGCGGCTCCCCCCCCACGCCCTATCTTTATGCGTGAAACCCACACCACCAGTCTAGCTATGGCCAAGGTCGCTAGGAACACCATTCGTTCCTCCCTAGGCCACAAGGGATCTGCGTTGTAGACAACGGATGCTAAATCCAGGATCGTCACCTGATCGGGGACGATGCGAGCCGTGACCTCACCGACATACTCCCAGAATTCACGGAGCTTGGAACAAGTATAAAAAGCATGTTTTACGGTTTCTAAGCTATCTTCCTCGCACTGTGGACAAAAGGGACTAAATACCATACCAATTCTAAACAATATGTCATTGAGGGGTAGAGCGTTTCTAACCAATCGCCAGGTCAGGGAAAATTCGGAATTATTAAGGTATCCCCGGCCTGGCGCCCAATTCCACAGAGAGCGAACCTCCCCCTCCGACAGCTGCAGCCACTCCCCAAGCGGGTCCGAAGCGGTCCCCACCACTAATCTCCGATATAATGCCCTTCTAGGCTGTGCAAGGTCCAAGGACCCTGGCATCGCTCTAAGCGCATTTCGGCATTCGTTGAAGAATCTTGATTGCCCTCTCAGCCTTCTTTGGCATTCAATTAAATGATTGGGGATAAGGTCGGGAAAAGCTGCACCGACTGCGTGACCCCAATCAGACTCCTCAATCAGAGTTCTACCCAGGAACGCCAACCTTTCGGCATTTTTGTGGCTAGCCAGGTCAGGCATCCCCAGGCCCCCATCTTCGGATCAGCGGAAACACATAAGTGGCGCATGCCTCCGCCCTACCTTTAAGGGACAATCCCCTTCAAAGCCAAACCCTCACAGACGCTTCGACCTTGCTCTGTACCTCCGACCAGTTCTTATCTAGACATAGACCGGGTCCAAACCAAACACCCAGAATACGGACCGGGCCATCCGTCCAGACAAATGCGCCAGGCAAAGCATTCGAGCCCCCCCAAGCGGCCAACCTCAGGCCAACGAATTTGCTGAGATTGACTACGGCCCCTGTAACTTGTTCATAATGCTTGAGAGCCTTAATCACCATAATAATATCAATGACGCTCGAAGCAAATACGGTGACATCATCGGCAAACGCGGAAACCCTGGCTAGCGCACCACCAGGAAGAGCAATTCCGCGCAGGGCCAGTCCAGCCACCCTAGTCCTCACTTTCCTAACGAATGGTTCCAGCGTGAGGACATACAGCAAGGGTGACAACGGACACCCCTGTCGCACCGACCGAGAAACCGCGAACGGCGCCGACCGCACCCCGTTGACCTGCACAACTGCCGTCGGCCGAGCGTACAAAATGGAAATCCATCTGCAGAAGCCGAATCCAAATCCGGCGGTCTCTAAAACAGCCATCAGGAAATGATGATCCACCCTATCAAATGCCTTGGACTGATCCAAATTAATCAGTGCGGCTTCAGTGTCGTCTTCTAAATTTTCTATGACTGTACGTATCAAATTCAAATTATTTTGAATTGATCTTCCCTTCACAGCGTAATTCTGATCCGGTTCGACCAAGTCAGCGATAACAATCTGCAAACGATTCGCCAGCACTCGGGCCAGGATTTTTAAATCCGTATTCAACAACGTGATTGGCCTAAAATCATCTATCCCCCCAACGTGTGTGTCGTTCTTCTTCAGAAGTGTGACCACTCCTTTGGTAACCTGACTCGGGATAGATCTTGTGTCAAACGAGTGGTTAAACACACTCGTCAGAATCGGAACAAACATGTGTGACGACCTCAAGTAAAGTTCGTAGGGTAGTCCATCAAGTCCTGGTGATCTGTTATAGGCGACCTGCTTCATAGCAGCTACAACCTCACACTCTGTAACCCGACCATCGCAACCAGCCGCTCGGGCCGCTTCCAGGCGGGGCGAGCCAGCCAAATAATTGCCAAACTCCTGGACACGGAGCCTGGACAGCTGCGCAAAAAGATCTTCAAAGTGCACTCGAAACCGCTCACAAATCCCCCGAGCCGACACTAAGGAGTCCCCTTCCGGGCTCTGAATTTTACAAATGTAGTTATCCGATTTGCGCCCGAGTTAATAGACTCGTTCGGCTTTGTCAACATTCACTACCTGGCCCTGATATCGCTCGCTAGCCAAACGACTCAGGTCCGCCTTAGCTAAACCTATTTCTAGGGAATCCCCCCCAGCCACCGCCCGGGATAGTCTATCCTCTAGACGCTTCTCTGCCTTGGCCCTATCTAGCGCGAGGCGTTGGCCATATTTGACAGAGAAGTCTCTAATGCTAGATTTGGCGTTTACCCACCACTTACTCCCGGTAACCGCCCCCACTAATCCCTTCTGTATGTGTTTAGTTAGCCTTTCCCGAAAGTCACCTATCTCCAGTAAGGAGGTATTTAACTTCCAGTACCCAGCTAACTTGGGGTTGCTATCTAAGTCTAACCTGGCCACAAGTAGTTTGTGGTCAGAGTGGCCTAACCAGTGGAACGTGGGACAAGATATGTATTCTATGTTGCCTCTTCTAACTAACAACCGATCCAAGTAAGTACTTGAAGCGGAAGGCCTGCTAGAGAGCCACGTCCACGTCTCCCGCCCCGGGTGATCGACCCGATAACTGTCTACCAGATCGCATCTAACCATCAGGTCCGACAGACTGGTTTCACACCCATCCGTCCCGCTAGTCCCGCCCACCTTATCTACCCTGGGGTCAAGGATGGCATTCCAATCACCCACTAGTATTAACCGTTCCGAACCCCCGAGAAACACCTCCAACCGCCGGAAAAAGGAAACCCGCTCCTGTACGCAATTGGGCGCATACACGACGACGACTCGAAACGCTCTATTTGCCACAGCAACATCGGCCACGATCAGTCTACCATCAGTATCCGTGTGAACAACGCTAACCGTTGCAGAAAGGGTGCGCCTAACTAACAAAGAAACCCCCCTACTTTGACTATCACCGTATATTGAAAAGACATCATAATGCCCCTCCAGCACCCGATGATCGTCAACGCAATCGTAGTGAGTCTCTTGTAACGCAGCCACATCTATATTCATCGACATGAGGTCCCTCAGTACCCTAGCGGCTTTGCTTCGGCACCTCATGCCCCTAACGTTCAGACTACACAAGCTCAAGGACTTGGCCATTGTGTCTAGATATCCGCTACCACTGACCTAAAGTCTTTGCTAGAAAGGGTGCTGCAGGACTGGGCGAGGTTGCCCGATAGCAACTCGGACGTTACTCGTCCGTCTCGCGCAATACCTCCGACATCCAGGGGAAACGTTAATTTAAGGGCCCTATACAAACAAGGGTGGACGTAAATAGGAACCCTACCTTCGCATCCTGGTGCCAGCTGATTGAGGGAGTCATGCCCCTCTTCCACCAACTTTAAATCTGGAATCGCTCCCCTGGCGTTGTTGATCATATTCCACATGGCCTTTGTGCGTCCAGTTTTTATTTGACGCACAAAGGTCATGACTAGGGGGGCGTCTGGGAAGTTTTTAGGGTTGGTAACACTTTTCCCGTTGATCATTTTCATTTCTCTAAGCAGCTTAATCAGACCCCTATGGCGCTGCGTTATATACGTATCAGCGTGAAGGGGGTTTACTTCGCAAATCCGGTCTCCAGGAAGGTAGGGGAGCTTTTTCGTCTTTTCACTCCTTACAGGAGATACAGAGGCGGCTCTTCTACCGCTGTTGGTTTTTGTCGCCGGCTTCTCCCGGGACAACGAACGGGCACCAGTTGGGGGGGGTATCGAAAAGGGATGGGGATTTTGGTTCAGCCGATGGGGTTAGGGTAGGGGTTTTGGGTGGCTGCACCGTAGAGACAGTCTTCTCTACATTCATAGGGGACGGGGAATGGGACCCTGCCCTCTTTGTTTTTTCTCGCCTTCTTTTTAGTTTCCTTTTTCGGCATTTGGTACTCTACCACAGTAGCCGTTTCCTTATCGTGCTCCCCTTCTGAGTCAGACGAGGAGACCAGATGCATTCTTTTCTGGCTGCTAACAACTTCTTTAGTGGTAATGTTGGTGGAAGAGACCGTTGACGATACTGTGGGAACCAGCCGATCTTGTACCTCAGGGGGCTGCTCTCTTGTGGAGGGGGTCTTAGTGGTTCTGCCATTCTTCTTTACCACTGTAGTCCAGCCGTCCGACGTTGTTGCTTCTTTGCCCCCTCCGGTTAGCTTCTCAGGGGCTGCTGGTACCACTGCCGCCGGCTTTGCTACTACTACTACTGTTTGCGGGTTTCTTTTCGGGCATTCCCGTGCCATATGGCCCTGCTGTTGACAATTCCAACAGTGGGGCCTGCGACCTTCTACTATAATGCTCATCGACCATATGTCGCACCTGAGCATGGGGGGATGTTTTGTAATCCTTCCTTGTCAACACGCATTTTTAGGTTGTAGTCCCCTACCATAAGGTTACGGGGACCACGGACAGGAATGACGGACTCTACGTCCCCATATTGACTCATAAAGGCCCCTAATTGCTCAGGGCCGAGAATACAGGGGACTCCCAAAATAGACACGTTCGTCCGCGTCTTACTTAAATATTCCGGCTTAAGTCGAATATGTCGCCACATGTGTTCTGATCTGAATATTTGGACGGCGTCTTCTTCTTTCGGCAGTAGTAAATCCCACACTGCATAGCTTCTACGGCAGATATAGGTTGCGGGGATATTTAATTCCCCCAGAATTTTCGCCATGTCGTCTTTCGGCACACTGGTTAACGCTCGTTTCTTTGTGCCTATGGAGACTAACGATATTATTCTCTTCGATAGTCATTCCACAGTTCCCGGTTCTACTCTAATAACATTACCGTCGGTCAAATCCTTGTATTTTGTATCAAATAACCGGCGGTAATCCCCGGGAGTTAGTTGCGACTGGGGGCCCCATTCTTTAACTACTGCCGCGGCCGTCTGCGGTGTTGATATTATCGTCGTCGGCGACATCGTCGGTGACACTGTTAACAGCGGTGATTTCTGTCCCGGGGGAATAGTAGAGCCGGACGAGTCTATTGTTTGTGAACTCCCTGGCAACGTCGGCCACTCTCCTGGTTTTTCCTTTGGGGATGACGGTTTAGGGGTCAGTGCCGGTTCTTTTGTGGCTGTGGTACTAACTGCCCCATTCTTGTTTTCAGTCTGAGCGGCCCCCTTCCTTTCTCGTTGACGCGACTCTCTCGCTTGTCGTAGCGGTCGTCTGTTGTATTCATCTGCGCTGCTGTCACTGCTACTAAATTCTAAGTCGGCTTGCCACGCGGCGTTCAGCTGTTCATCTAGAAGCGTTAACATATTAATGGCGTCGTCCCTATCGTCCGGCAACTCGTTCGAAAACGTTTGCTCCGAGTCGGTGTTTCTCAATATTGAGATATCTCCAGAGGTTGCTGGTTTAATTCCCGACCCTAGGGGGTCCGTTCTCCTATAGACGGGAGGGCTGACAGTTAAAGCCCTCTTCCTCTGGTGATTCCACCGAGTCGGAACACCTCTTTCAGCTGGCCTAAATCTACTGCTACTACTATTACTGCCGGGAACAGCAGTACGACTAGTTACGTGAGAGTCGCTGCCTAAAGCGACCGACTCTCCTAGATTAGCGGTGCGGGGGACAACACCGAGTTTTGTGCGGGCACTAACCCATCCTAGTGGTCTGTCTACTGGGCCTGAACCGGCGGGCTTGTCGGGGACACGACCGCCAGAACCCGGGCGGAACCCGGACCACGTGGCGGTAGAATTTTTTCGAGGCCTGACCCGGCCCCCAGATTTGGCTGAAGCCCCCTCTGGGAACCGGACCCCGGGCTAGGCATGTCTGCACTGGAGCCCGGACCAGCTACCCTCCCCCTCTGCGTCTTCTTCCTGGCTCAGAGCCGCCGGTTGGCCTGGCTGAGGTTTCCGTTGGATATGACTCCGAACAACCACCTCAGACGCAGACGACGGTCAGCTATTTAAGTCGAGTTTGGAAAAGAGACAACCTGAAATAAATCGAAAATAAGACAGTTAGTAGCCTCGCGGGGAGGCAGAAAAATAAAAACAAGGCTCACCTGCCCAACATGGGCCGGCAGCCGGTCTCTGGATGTTGGGGACAGCCAAAGCAGCAAACAGAAAAGACAGCCGAACTCTCTTTTCTATTTATTTAAAAAGAAAATACAATTTTCTTATATATGGGTTGTGGAATTGCATTCACTAGCAAACGATCTAGCTAATTTGCATATTCTTTTAAACATTCATTTTAATTAATTCCCTATTAGTTGCTTCAGTTTTCTAATGGGATAATCATCTTTAGTTAAATATTATGTGTAATTATAATAATGCAGATATTCTACATGATTTATACTTGCATAATATTGTCGTAAAAATTTTATAGTAAACACAAAATTGTTTTCATATATATTCATGTATACGTATATATTTTTGTTTAACAAATTTTGTTTACCAAACTCCTCCTAGAGTTTTTGGTCTACAGACATAAAATTCCATATATAAGGTATTTGAATCCATACAAAACTTTATATTCGCGTTTTAACCCGGAAAAATCAGTGCAAAAGTGTGAAAATTAAAAAAAGTATAATTTGCCAGGTGAAGGTCGAACGTCGACATTACGAATGCATAAGATAGTAGCTAATAGTTCATGTTTTAATTTTTAGCCTTGCAGTAAACATGTTTTCATAGCCCAGTCATTTACGTCTGAGGCAAAATAATTCGTGAGGTGAACGTTTTGGTTTCAATTCTCGATGGTGGCGCATGAGTCATTTTTTTTAAATACTTTTTAAATCATTACTATATATTGCATTCAATCTATATATCTATAAAAGTGAAAATGTCTGTCTGTCTTTTCTCTATGGTAGTTAAGGAAGACTATTACACAGAAAGGCATTACTTTACATATGTACACCTTTTAATATATACATATGCACATAACCTTATGAACAGTATGTAGGGCCCGAGCAAAGCCGGACGGAACAGCTAGTATCTATAAAAGTGAAAGCGTCTGTCTGTCTGTGTGCGTGAGTCTGTCTATGTACATTTCCCTACGCAATAACTCTGTCAATTTTCAGTCTACACACCCGAAATTTAATATACAGTCGACTGAGATTTAGAAAAATCTTTGTAATCTGTTTTCGGCCAGAAATTTGGCTGTTAAGGGGTCAAAGTTCAATGATTTGACCTAAGAGAACTCTACCAACCTCCTCCGCCAATTTTGGGTATAACAATTGAAATTTTAGGTATAGGTTCATTGCAGTTGGATCTAACCTAATAACTTAATTTGAGCCCAAAACAATAAATGTTAAGGGGTCATAATAGGGGTCAAAGTTTAAAAACATTTGACCTCTGCGGTCTCTACCAAATTACTCAGACAATATATATATAAGTGAACGTGTGTGTCTGTGTGTGCATGTGTACATCTCTGTTAATTTTCGGTCTACTCGAGATTAGACATAAACAAATTTGGCTGTCAAGGGGTCAAAGGTCAACGATTTGACATTTGAAAACACTCTCAAACTCCTCCGCTAATTTAGGTCTAAACACTTTAAATTTTAGATATAGGTTACTTGGACATGGATCAAACTTTTTAATTTGATTTAAGCCCAAAACAATAAATGTGATGGAATCAAAATTGGGGTCAAAGTTAGAAAAAAAAATGACCACTGCGGTCTCTTCCAAATCATTCAGCCAATTTTTGGTCTAAACATTTGAAAGTTTGCATAAAGTGTATTCAGAAATAGAGGAAGCTTTTTAATCGGTTTTTGGTCGAAAATGGTATTGCCAATGGGTAAAAGTTAATAAAATTTACCTTTGCGGTCTCTTGCAAACTATTCAGCTAATTTTGTGTCTAAACATTTGAAATTTCACATAAAGACATGCAGCAAGCTTTTTAATCAATTTTTAGGTTGATTGGTTGGTTGGTTGGTTGTTTTACTGCATATCAACCCTTTTCGGGTTATTTAATGCCGAATCCAAAGATTTTGAAGAAAAATTTTAATAGAATATATTTGTTGTTTTCACGTCGGTTTCTATTTAACCCATAGTTGGGACTTTAACAGGTACTACCACTCCGGGTCAGAGTGGACCTGGGAGCAATGGTAATTAAAAGGTGGCTCCACACTCCCCAAAGCCCACAAGCTGGGGCCTCACCACTGGATATAATTTAAGGTCATATCCAGGACCTCCATTGAGGGACTTTTACCCTCTGCAGAGGGGCAGTCGGCGTATTCTAATGCCCCACCGACAGGGCCTCAATTTTTAGGTAAAAATTTAGCTGCCAAGGGGTCAAAGTTGAAAGAGTTAACTTGTGCGGAATCTACCAAACTCCTCTGCCAAGTTTGGGTCTGAACACTTGAAATTTTAGATGGACATGAGTCAATGTTTTAAAATATATATATATATATATATATATATATATATATATATATATATATATATATATATATATATGCACATAAAGTTGAGTAGTACATAGGGTCCGAGCAAAGCCGGGCTGAACTGCTAGTATATATATATATATATATATATATATATATATATATATATATATATATATATATATATATAAAAGGAACTTCCTCTGTGTAAGTTCGTTCCCTATATACTCGAAAACTACTTGTCCGATTTTATTGAAATTTCATATAATAGTACTTGATGTGTCTAGAAGTATTCATACGTAGTTTCTTTTTTATTAGAATGGGTCTGAAATGTATCGAAAATCGATAATAAAAAAATCTGATTAAAGAATGGAGTTCGATTTTGTACCAAAGTTAACACTTTTATGCAACTTAACATCACACGTGCATTTGAGAAGTTGTAGCACTACACAAGTAGAAAGGCCAAGCATATAAAGTCAACTGTAGATTGTTTTATAAGCCAAGGGCTCGTTCGAAATGAATGTTTCGTGTTGAAATACAATTGAACTATGATACTTGACTTTTACATATTTAACTTTAAGTAAAGCCATTATTTACAGATAATTTTATAAAATCAACAGTAGATTCTCTACAGTGCAATATGGACTACAATTTATTTTGTACTAAGTCCCAGCAGGGAGTCTTGAAGTTTCCCTTCGGTACGCTGCGGGGAGGGATTCCTAACTAACGCACGCAGTCTATCGATTTGATAAAAAAATGGCGATTTTATCGATTTCGATGCCAATGATAGCTTGTATCCTTCTCTCTTTGCCCTTCATCCGTTTTTTCCTCTCCCTGCCCACCCTCTCTTTCTTCTTTACTGATTCCTCTCTCTCCACATGGCAATAGAACGCAGATATGTGAAATTGGATCTAATTGGGGATTTAAGAACTATTGTGATTTATGCTAATAATGGTGCTGAATTCACCTGGGTTCGATCTCCTGATGAAATAGATGATAAAAGCTTTTTAGCGGAATATATATATATATATATACATATATATATATATATATATATATATATATATATATATATATATATATATATATATATATATATATATATATATATATATATATATCGAAGTTATGGAAAATTCAAGTTTAAAACGACCAAGTTGAAGTTTGCACCAGCACATCAGCATTTATTATAAACTTTTTAAACAGGGTTCAATCGGCAACGAAATGAATGGATTGCAACAATGAATAGAGGCAATTATCCAGAAAGTGATATCAGCGCACACCAATCATGTTTATGTCATTTGTTACGATTTGAACAGCAATGCTCTAGAGCGATCACAGGATGAAACAAATTAGAGTAAGAAAACGATTTATCAAGCTTAATTTGAGTCAAACAAAAAACACATAAAAAGGTCATGTTCAAAGCGTGATTTTGAAAACACTTCAAATGACAAAAGTTACCGAAGCAAAACAAAAATACTAGAATTGCGAAATTGCAATCGTGAAATGTCAACGTTTCAATTATGATTTTAAAGATCATATTGATTAAAATTATTTTGCAGGACAATAGAAAATAATCGTCCTGTTAATCAAAGAATACTAACTCCAACACGCTTCATCTAATAAATATACTTAAAATAAATAAAACCTATCCTATGTATTGTGGCTTGCATTAACCCTTGTCCTCGAGTGCCTTAATAAGCGTTGCATCGTTAGCACGAACAAAACAAAATCAAACATGTAATTTAAATGGCTGAATAACGAATATTTACTTCTTTATTATCAAAATAAGGAAATAGATTAAAGAGATAAGATTATCACTTATGCTTAAGTGGTAATAGAAAAAAAAGGAAAACATGTGAGAGGTGACAAAGGGACTAATTATTAGAAAAAATTAAAGAAAGCTAAATAAGCGATTATTTTTTTTAATTACCGGCTCAGAAAATTGTAAAAGTTTTCCGGAAGTTCGTAAAAAATTCTTGCGAGTTGTGGTCTGTAAGAGAAAATCGTCTTTTACCTCCATTTTTTAAAACGTCTTTTACCTCCATTTTTTAAAACGTCTTTTACCTCCATTTTTTAAAACGTCTTTTACCTCCATTTTTTAAAACCCATCTTTTACCTCCATTTTTTAAAACTTTTTCCTCCATTTTTTAAAACCCATCTTTTACCTCCATTTTTTAAAACGTCTTTTACCTCCATTTTTTAAAACGTCTTTTACCTCCATTTTTTAAAACCCATCTTTTACCTCCATTTTTTAAAACCCATCTTTTACCTCCATTTTTTAAAACGTCTTTTACCTCCATTTTTTAAAACGTCTTTTACCTCCATTTTTTAAAACCCATCTTTTACCTCCATTTTTTAAAACGTCTTTTACCTCCATTTTTTAAAACGTCTTTTACCTACATTTTTTAAAACGTCTTTTACCTACATTTTTTAAAACGTCTTTTACCTACATTTTTTAAAACCCATCTTTTATAAGATATTCGTTTCTATTTATTTTTTGCTGTTTTAGACAATTAATAAATGTAAACTTAAAAAGTGACATTGCTCAATATGACCCTCAATAATCAAAAATCATTTTCAAAGCATGAATACAAAGTGCAACAAACAAGCAATAATATCAACACCAAGAAAACATTATAGAATTCATTTATTTTTTACGACACATTTTAATCCATATTTTCACTCTAATGGATTATTTGGAATAAATGTTTGAATTTGGGCTACTGAAATAGGGCTAGGGCTAGACGCAGGATATCAAAACGTTTTCCGTAAGAAATGTCTGGAATTAGATATAATTTAATGTAGGTATTCATCTTCAGACCTTCTTATTTCTTCTTAGGGGTGACGGTGACGTCGGTCGATGCATTCTACTGCCTTTAAATAAAAGTATGTTTTTCACACTCATTAATTTATAGTCCATTAACATTGTTAACCCACGGATAATGATAAGGACAGAAATCGGCGCAGATGTGCAAAGTATGGTACGTCCCGGATTGCCTCTGCCAACGATTACTGTTGCCACCATTGAATCTGTCTTGCCCGAGACCTGAGCGAATTGCATCATGGGTAATACGCCCGCCGTTCGTTTCTGTTTCCATTGGCCCCGAATCTTCTGAACTTTGCGGTTTGTACTGCTGCGGCGGCGGATATCTTTTTCGTCTTCTTGACGGGTAATCGACCCTGAAATCTGGCCTATGGAAATGTCGACGATTAAATCTCTCTCTTAACCAAACAGAACCACCGTTCAAATTATTATTAGGGTAAGCATTAGCCTTATTTTGATTGAAGGGATTTTTTTGCGAATGTAATACAGACGGCTTCTCAAATATTTCAGGATATGGCGATGATCTTTTTGCAAAAAAATGTTTCGGTGTCGGAGGTTGTTTTGGTGGCGTGTTTATGTTAGGAAACAATGGTTGTTGGGGGCGTCTATGTCGCTTCCAGTTGATGTTAGGCTTTTCTGGGTTTGGGGCACGTCGTTTAGAGATTCTATGAGGCCAAACAAGATGGCCGGTTGTGTCATAAACACACGTCACTGACCGATCATCAGTGCAAGCCCATGTATCTGGTCGGGACCAACAATTGAACGGCTCAAAAGAATCTAATTGTTGGATTTCTGTCGGTTTCATCATCCAATTCAGCACCTGAGATGCTGATACAAACCAAACGTCACCCCGGGTAGAGACGTCCTGGAGAAACTTTCGAACAGCATTATAATTCGATGGCTTTTTTAACCACGGTGAGTGCATAAATAGACCAAAAGGGGCACGATTTGTATTATAATGCGTTTCAAAGTTCTTCATTAGCATGCGATAAAGGTCCTCTTCTGTACGGCTGGAGTCACAATCATCTAACATTGAACAAAGCATTCCATCTCGGTCTTCATGTTCGACTAATGGTACCTCCCAGATGCCTCGGAACGTCCAGTCGGGACATGGACCAATTCCACAATCATCTATAGTTGGAAAATCCAAAGTGTACGGCCATATTGGATCTGGGTAAGGGTCAAATTTATGAATATAAGAGACAATGGACGAATCGTACTGAAAACCGTCTTGCTTCATATCGGAAATGACCTGAAATTGCCAGTTGCCGCCAACCTGCAGAAATGGCGCCCTCATGCCACGAATTTCGGCCTTGTCAATGTTCGCCCAAGTAGAGAGCATCTCACGTTGACCCTGAATTTCACCATACCAGTCGGTGTAGTTGGCATTTTTCCACCAAGTTGATGGGGAACGGTGGCTGATAGAATGGCTGGCTATTTCGTGACCCTGCGCATACAACTGTTGCACACTCCAGTAATCTGTGTATTCATGAGACACAAAAAATGTTCCACTGATTGGACAACCGTTCGGATTCGATATTCCGGATATCAACTGCCGGTAAAGGTCGTAGGAATCACGAGTGACAGCATCGTCAAAAGTTATCATTACCATTTGGGGGGTAGAATCTCTGTGTATATTATTTGGAATATCAGAACCTTTGCAAAAACAATAAGGAGGTTTGCAATTTGAAGGATTGCAATAATTATTCCCTTGACTTTGGGATGGATTCAAGCAGACACATAATACGATAATCATGTATCGAGCAATTTTGATTGTACGAAATGTCACCTCTGTAGCGTCGTAGAATGTTTCAAGTTCACAATATATATTTTTTCTTGTATACATTTTTCTTTTTCTGTTATTTTCAGTGTTGGGGAATTGTTTTTTGTTTATTTTATTTTATTTTTTTTGTCTGCGTGTTTTATTTACTTATCTTGATATTACACACAATCATTGTGCAATTTCCTTAACAAGTAATCCATTCAACAAAAAACAAAATCTTATTTGCAGAATGTTTATATGCCGTTTTTATGTTGCGTTAGGGGTTTTGTTTTGTTTTTGTTTTTTTACTGTTCTTTGCTCATTTACTTACGTCAATAATACATGAGGTCAATTTCTACTTTCATAAAATGTTTTTTTTTTTTTAGATAATCTTTTTGTCATTTTTCAAAACTGTCGACGAGAGACATTCTGAAGTGGATCCAAAAAGTTATACAAAATTTATTCTTTCTTTAAATGTTTGAATTATTTATTTGTGGATTTCCCGCAATATATACAGTAGAATTTTCAACAATAAGCAATTAACATTTCTAAAGAATTTCAAAGTATCATTTTTCTTCGTGGCTGCCACAATTTCAAACCAATTTCAATTCGAATCTTTCAAAAACCTGGGAAAATAATAAGAAAAAAATATCCAATTAAAAAAAAAAATAATAATAATTTCATTCAAAATTATTTCTAGTTTTCGAATGTTGAAAGTTTCATAAGATTCTGATTGTTCTACTCTCACGCAGTGTAGCTATGGACGAAAAAAGAATACCGCATGAAATGGTAGCAAGTGTCTACAGTGTATTCATCTCTGTGAGTAGATTTATTCATTTATTTAATGATTTTATTAATTTATTTATTTATTTTTCCTGGAATTTTAAATGTATATATATTATTTATTTTACTTTAGTTATATTATTATTATTATTATTATTATTATTATTATTATTATTATTATTATTATTATTATTATTATTATTATTATTATTATTATTATTTCTAATATGAAAATATTACTTGTAATATAAAATATTATTTTTAATATAAAAATATTATTTCTAATATAAAAATATTACTTTTAATACAAAAAAATATTATTCTAATTATCCATAAAAATTATTTCTAATATAAGAAATATTATTTCTTATATAAAAAATAGTATTTCTAATATCCATAAATATTATTTCTAATATAAAAAATATTATTTCTAAAAAAACTTATTTCTAATATAAAAATATATGATATCTAATATCAAACAATATTATTTTTAATATAAAAAATATTATTTCTAATATAAGAATATTACGTCTAATATAAAAGATATTATTTCTAATGTTCATAAATATTATTTGTAATATAAAAAAAATATTATTTCTAATATAAAACATATTATTTCTAATACCAAAATATATGATTTCTAACATCAAAAATATTATTTTAATATAAAAATATTATTTATAATATAAAAATATTATTAGTATATAAAAAATATTATTTCTAATATGAAATATATTATTTATAATATAAAAAATATGACTTCTAATATAAAAAATACTATTGCTAATATCGAAATATATTATTTCTTACATCAGAAAATATTATTTCTAATATAAAAATATTATTTCTAATATCAAAATATATTATTTCTAATATAAAAAATATTATTTTTAATATAAAAATATTATTTCTCATATCAAAAAATATTATTTCTAATATAAAAATATTATTTTTAATATAAGAAATATTATTTTTGATATAAAAAATTATATTTTGAATATAAAAATTATTATTTCCAATATCCGAAAATATTATTTCTAATATAAAGAATATTATTTCTAATATAAAAAATAATGTTTTAGTATAAAAAATATTATTTCTAATATAAAAAAAATATTTCTTATATAAAAATATTATTTCTAATATCGAAAAATATCATTTCTAATATAAAAAGCAGCATTTCTAATATCAATCTTAAACTTAACTCATCCTTGCAATATCAAAACTTGAAACAGTAAATCGTGATTAGAGAAAAATATTAACTCATAAATTAACTAATAATCATTTATTAAATGAAAAAAAAAATAATTCGTAGCTAAATGTCGACGAATAAAGGTTGAAATGTAAGGCCGAATTAAGTAATAACGAAAAAATAAATGAAATATTAATTGTACTATCGGATTCTTTAGACTGTTGTCATATTCACAATGTTTCGGTCGATATAAGCTCCATTTTTTTCATATATATATATATATATATATATATATATATATATATATATATATATATATATATATATATATATATATATATATATATCTTGTCGAAATCGGGATTTTTTTGTTGAAGTCAAGAATCAGCAAAGAATTTTGGCCGAAATCCTTATTTTATTCACTGGAATAGCATAGTCTCGTTCTCTAGATAGAAGTCCTAAATAATTTGCGATTGTATTTTTAATGTCACTCATACTGAGGACTGAACATTCAGAAGAATTTTTCTGCATACTCTAACCAATGCGCCACGGGTTCTTGCGGACACTTCTAGTACGAATTTTAGGAGCCTTAAACCTACCTTTTATTTCTAAACGAGCGTAGGAAAGGGCGCCCGGCCTTGCCAGGTCGTAAAATATATTTTAATTCATGCAGATTTCGTATTTATTATTACAAAGCTAATTTTCTATTGAATATTATATTGTACCAAATATATAGTTGTGATTTCAAAAGTTAGAACGATAACTTGGGTGCCATCAGCTAGAATCGAAACGAAAACAGTTAACGTTCCATCGTCTCCTACCGATGGAGCTTACGAGAGTAAGGTAAGGAAGACATAATATTAAACGACTTGAAGAAATGAATTGAATTTGGGTAGAAGTAAAATTTGTTGAAAAAATTGAAATAAACTGTTTGCATTTCAACTTGTCGATATATGTCTGTACGCGTTATTCATTTATCCAGACAAAGATTTTACTCGTTACAAACCATCCGTGATATATGATTACGATTTCCTGTTAATTTTAGTGTTATGTGATCAGTAGTTTAAGAGTTTACCGGTTATATATTTACAGATAGACAGGCAGACAGACGCATGCATGCATCTACTGTTTTATTCATATAGATTTAAATGTCACTATTTATCACTACATATTATTACTATATATATATATATATATATATATATATATATATATATATATATATATATATATATATATATATATATTATCTATTATTTTTAATGAACGTTTCCCATATCGTTTAAATTTTATACTGGGTCAACTTAGTAACTGATTGTAACCCAACACATGCGCTGCTTCTTTAGTCGTCTTACACTCCATAATTTTTCTTCGTATATAAGTTTTTGTGGGGAAAATAGAAACGGACATACAAACGGCCTACCTGTAAAGCACCCACATGTCTGACTGTCATTCACGTTGGACAAGAAAAAGAGAAACCAAGATGGCGCCTACGATTTAACAGAAACGGTTTCATGTGATCTTGCGAGATTCACGTGGGTGAATGTAATATAAAGCCGGTCGATTAGAGAAGTCGGGGAGTCTTTTCGCGGTACAGACGGTTATTCAGTGCATTGGAACGAGTGAAGGAGGTTCCAGTTCTACAGTTTTACTTCGTCCCATAAGGGAAAGTGGTTTCCTTTGTCCTTCCTTCCTTTTTTTTTTTTTTTTTTTTTTTTTCAGCCATATACGATATTTCAAGCTCTCCGCGTATTAGAGCTTTTTGGTGTTCTTCGAACTATCGTGGCCTCATATTGCCGCTTCCTTTAAAAAAAAAATTCCCGTATACGCTGGTCGGCAGAGGCAAATACGCGACCAATATCTCACGACCACACGTACTAAAAACAGCGATGCTATTTTTCAAGAACAAAGAAAAAAACGCAATTTTTTCGTAACTAAACAAAATCAAGATTCTTATTTTAGTCCGAGATTAACATATATACGGGCAAAAGAACATCGAAGAATTTCGGCCTAAAATGAATTATGTTTGTTTAATAAATTCGTCGCCTGTAGCATGAACAGCTTTTCATGAAGATAGTGACTTCAGCAGCAAAGGAGCCTCCCATCCCGACTTGACAAGAGTCGTCCTGGAAACCAAGGGCATCAGCATCAGTATCCGAACAGCCATTTTCAGGGCTAACTATTAATACCACAAACTAATAATGCAATTCACACTCCACTCTCTACTGCTGCCTGCCTCCTGGCACTCTCTCTCACAGTTCCTGAACGTGCTTTAATTCTGGCCCATTTTCAGCGCCTCCAGCTCACTCCTGCAGCATCCTGCTTACTCCAGTGTCTCCAGTTCACTCCTGCAACTACCAGTTCTAATGCCTACTGACATTCAACTACTAATCCCAGCGCCCGTCGACATCCGGCTATCAGTTTCCAGCATCAGATCTTGCCTATACGACTCGAATCAGCCTGAAACACGTCATCCTACTTCAGGATCACAAGACCCTCAACCCCGCGGGACGCCCGTTCTAGTTCCGGCTGATCCTGATGTTCATTGCCGTACATTTTGCCATTTATTTCTTGGTACAAAAATAAAACACGATGTACTATCGTCTTTAACCAATCGTCTGTGTTTTTGTCATTTCTTCTTGCTATTGCCGTTACCTCTTTGCCTTTGTGTCTACATTTTTAATTGTACGGTCGATTGGCATCTTCACACTTGTGACCCCATACAACGTAACCATTCTTTTAGTGGACGACATGCCTCGTCTTTGTATAGTTTTCCATATTTACATGAGATCTAATTTTTTCTAGGTCATGATTATTTTCTGTGGGGGCTTGACTAGCGCAAGATATTTCATGAGAATCGAATCGCTCTTGAATACTTTCCTGATGTCATATGAATTACATATTCTTTGGGTTTTTTCCTTTCATATACGGTACACAAACTATGGTGAGTTTTCTGGTGGTGTACTTTGTCGCCTTGTTCATACAACGGATGGGATCTGTGAAAACACCTTCACTTCCTCAAGTCACCTTATGTTATTTGAACAGCAAAGGAGGAATAATAAATTGATGCAGCATCTGTTTTTTGTTGCGTGTACATTTATATTAAAAGTTTTACAGGATATTGATTTTGTCATGTTTGTTATAAATTTTTGTTATTAATGTTTTGTTATTAAGGTTTTGTTATTAATGTTTTGTTATTAAGGTTTGTTATTAATGTTTTTTATTAAGGTTTGTTATAATTGTTTGTTATAAATGTTTGTTATTAATGTTTGTTATTAATGTTTTGTTATTTATGTTTGTTATTAATGTTGGTTATTAAGGTTTGTTACTAAGGTTTGTTATAAAATTTTTTATAAAGGTCTGTTATTAATGTTTGTTATTAAGGTTTGTTATTCATGTTTGTTATTAATTTTTTTTATCAATGTTGTTATAAATGTTTGTTATTAATGTTTGTTATAAGGGTTTGTTATTTATGTTTGTTATTAATGTTTGTTATTAATGTTTATTATTAATGTTTGTTATTAGTGTTTGTTATTAAGGTTTGTTATTAATGTTTGTTATTAATGTTTTTTATTAATGTTTGCTTTTAATGTTTTTTTTAATGATTGTTAATAAGGTTTGTTATTAAGGTTTGTTATTAATGTTGGTTATTTTTGTTTGTTATTAATGTTTTGGTATTAAGGTTTGTTATTAATGTTTGTTATTAAGGTTTGTTATTAATGTTTGTTAATAATGTTTGTTATTAAGGTTTGTTATTAAGGTTTGTTAATTATGTTTGTTATTAGGGTTTGTTATTAATGTTTATTAAGGTTTGTTATTAATATTTGTTATTAATGTTTATTATTAATGTTTGTTATTAATGTTTGTTATTAATGTTAGTTATAAATGTTTGTTATTAATGTTTGTTATTAATTTTTTTTATTAATGTTTGTTATTAATGTTTGTTATTAATAATTTTTATAAAGGTTTGTTATTAAGGTTTGTTATTAATGTGTGTTTATTAACGTTTGTTATTAATGTTTGTTATTAATTGTTGCTATCAATGTTTTTTATTGAGATTTGTTATTAATGTTTTGTTATTAATGTTTATTATTAATATTAGTTTTTAATAATGTTTGTTATTAATGTTTGTTATTAATGTTTGTTATTAAAGTGTTTATTAATGTTTGTTATTAATGTTTGTTATTAAGGTTTGTTATTAATGTTTGTTATTAAGCTTTGTTATTAAGGTCTATTATTAATGTCTGTTATTAATATTTGTTACTAATGTTTTGATATTAAGGTTTGTTATTAATGTTTGTTATTAATGTATGTTATTTAGGTTTGTCCTTAATGTTTGTTGTTAAGGTTTGTTATTAATGTTTGTTACTAATATTTGTTATTAATATTTGGTTTTAAGTTTTGTTATTAATGTTTGTTATTAATATTTATTATTAAGGTTTGTTAATAAGATTTGTTATAAAGGTTTGTTATTAAGGTTTGTTATTAAGGTCTCTCATTAATGTTTGGTTTTAATGTTTGTTATTAATGTTTTTATTAATGTTGTTATTAATGTTTTTTATGAATGTTTGTTATGAATGTTTGTTATAAAGGGTTGTTATTAATGTTTGTTATTTATGTTTATTATTAATGTTTGTTATTATGGCTTTTTATCGATGTTCGTTATTACTGTTTGTTTTTATGGTTTGTTATTATAGTTTATTATACAGGTTTTTTATTCGTGTTTTTTCTATTAAGGTTCGTTTTTAATGTTTGTTATTAAGGTTTGTTATTAAGGTTTGTTATTAATGTTTGTTATTTATGTTTGTAATTAAGGTTTGTTATTTATGTTTGTTATTAACGTTTTTTAATAATGTTTGCTATTAAGGTTTGTTATTAAGATTTGTTATTAATGTTTGTTATTAAGGTTTGTTATTAATGTTTGTTATTAATGTTTTTTATTAATGTTTTGTTATTAATCTTTGTTATTAATGTTAGTTATAAATGTTTGTTATTAATGTTTGTTATTAATGTTTTTTTTTAATGTTTGTTATTAATGTTTGTTATTAATGATTTTTATAAAGGTTTGTTATTAAGGTTTGTTATTAATGTGTGTTTATTAACGTTTTTTATTAATGCTTGTTAATAATTGTTGCTATTAATGTTTTTTATTAAGGTTTGGTATTAATGTTTTGTTATTAATGTTTATTATTAATATTAGTTTTTAATGTTTTGTTATTAATGTTTGTTATTAATGTTTTTTATTAATGTTTGTTATTAATGTTTGTTATTAAGGTGTTTTATTAATGTTTGTTATTAATGTTTGTTATTAAGGTTTGTTATTAATGTTTGTTATTAAGCTTTGTTATTAAGGTCTATTATAAATGTCTGTTATTAATGTTTGTTATTAATGTTTTGATATTAAGGTTTGTTATTAATGTTTGTTATTAATGTTTGTTATTAATAATTTTTATAAAGGTTTGTTATTAAGGTTTGTTATTAATGTGTGTTTATTAACGTTTGTTATTAATGTTTGTTATTAATTGTTGCTATCAATGTTTTTTATTAAGATTTGTTATTAATGTTTTGTTATTAATGTTTATTATTAATATTAGTTTTTAATAATGTTTGTTATTAATGTTTGTTATTAATGTTTGTTATTAAAGTGTTTATTAATGTTTGTTATTAATGTTTGTTATTAAGGTTTGTTATTAATGTTTGTTATTAAGCTTTGTTATTAAGGTCTATTATTAATGTCTGTTATTAATATTTGTTACTAATGTTTTGATATTAAGGTTTGTTATTAATGTTTGTTACTAATGTATGTTATTTAGGTTTGTCCTTAATGTTTGTTGTTAAGGTTTGTTATTAATGTTTGTTACTAATATTTGTTATTAATATTTGGTTTTAAGTTTTGTTATTAATGTTTGTTATTAATATTTATTATTAAGGTTTGTTAATAAGATTTGTTATAAAGGTTTGTTATTAAGGTTTGTTATTAAGGTCTCTCACTAATGTTTGGTTTTAATGTTTGTTATTAATGTTTTTATTAATGTTGTTATTAATGTTTTTTATGAATGTTTGTTATGAATGTTTGTTATAAAGGGTTGTTATTAATGTTTGTTATTTATGTTTGTTATTAATGTTTGTTATTATGGCTTTTTATCGATGTTCGTTATTACTGTTTGTTTTTATGGTTTGTTATTATAGTTTATTATACAGGTTTTTTATTCGTGTTTTTTCTATTAAGGTTCGTTTTTAATGTTTGTTATTAAGGTTTGTTATTAAGGTTTGTTATTAATGTTTGTTATTTATGTTTGTAATTAAGGTTTGTTATTTATGTTTGTTATTAACGTTTTTTAATAATGTTTGCTATTAAGGTTTGTTATTAAGATTTGTTATTAATGTTTGTTATTAAGGTTTGTTATTAATGTTTGTTATTAATGTTTTTTATTAATGTTTTGTTATTAATCTTTGTTATTAATGTTAGTTATAAATGTTTGTTATTAATGTCTGTTATTAATGTTTTTTTTTAATGTTTGTTATTAATGTTTGTTATTAATGATTTTTATAAAGGTTTGTTATTAAGGTTTGTTATTAATGTGTGTTTATTAACGTTTTTTATTAATGCTTGTTAATAATTGTTGCTATTAATGTTTTTTATTAAGGTTTGTTATTAATGTTTTGTTATTAATGTTTATTATTAATATTAGTTTTTAATGTTTTGTTATTAATGTTTGTTATTAATGTTTTTTATTAATGTTTGTTATTAATGTTTGTTATTAAGGTGTTTTATTAATGTTTGTTATTAATGTTTGTTATTAAGGTTTGTTATTAATGTTTGTTATTAAGCTTTGTTATTAAGGTCTATTATAAATGTCTGTTATTAATGTTTGTTATTAATGTTTTGATATTAATGTTTGTTATTAATGTTTGTTATTAATGTATGTTATTAAGGTTTGTCCTTAATGTTTGTTGTTAAGGTTTGTTATTAATGTTTGTTACTAATATTTGTTATTAATATTTGGTTTTAAGTTTTGTTATTAATGTTTGTTATTAATATTTATTATAAGGTTTGTTAATAAGATTTGTTATAAAGGTTTGTTATTAAGATTTGTTATTAAGGTCTGTTATTAATGTTTTTTATTAATGTTTGTTATTAATGTTTGTTATTAATGTTTTTATTAATGTGTTTATTAATGTTTGTTATGAATGTTTGTTATAAAGGTTTGTTATTAATGTTTGTTATTTATGTTTGTTATTAATGTTTGTTATTAAGGTTTGTTATTGATGTTTGTTATTACTGTTTCTTATTATGGTTTGTTATTATAGTTTGTTATACAGGTTTGTTATTCGTGTTTTTTATTTAGGTTTGTTATTAATGTTTGTTATTAAGGTTTGTTATTAAGGTTTGTTTTTAATTTTTGTTATTAATGTTTGTTATTAATGTTTTTTATTGATGTTTGTTATTAAGGTTTGTTATTAAGATTTGTTATTAATGTTTGTTACTAAGGTTTGTTATTAATGTTTGTTATTAATGTTTTGTTATTAAGGTTTGTTATTAATGTTTGTTATTAATGTTTGTTATTAATGGTTTTATAAAGGTTTGTTATTAAGGTTTGTTATTAATGTGTGTTTATTAACGTTTGTTATTAATGTTTGTCATTAATTTTTGCTATTAATGTTTTTTATTGAGGTTTTTATTAATGTTAGTTATTAATGTTTGTTATCAATATTGGTTTTTACTGTTTTGTTATTAATGTTTGTTATTAATGTTTGTTTTTAATGTTTGCTATTAAGGTGTTTTATTAATGTTTGTTATTAATGTTTGTTATTAAGGTTTGTTATTAATGTTTGTTATTAAGCTTTGTTATTAAGGTCTATTATTAATGTCTGTTATTAATCTTTGTTATTAATGTTTTGGTATTAAGGTTTGTTATTAATGTTTGTTTTTAATGTTTGTTATTAAGGTTTGTTGTTAAGGTTTGTTATTAATGTTTGTTACTAATATTTTGTTTTAATATTTGGTTTTAAGTTTTTTTATAATTGTTTGTTATTAATATTTATTATTAAGGTTTGTTATAAAAGTTTTTATTAAGGTTTGTTATGAAGGTCTGTTATTAATGTCTGTTATTAATGTTTGTTATTAATGTTTGTTATTAATGTATTTTTAAAGTTTGTTATTAATGTTTGTTATTTATGTTTGTTATTAAGGTCTTTTATTAATGTTTTCTATTAAGGTTTTTTATCAATGTTGTTATTAATGTGTGTTATTAATTTTTGTTATATAGATATGTTATTAATGTTTGTTATTAATGTTTGTTATTAATCTTTGTTATTAAGGTTTGTTATTAATATTTGTAATTAATGTTTGTTATTAATGTTTGTTAATAATGTTTTGTCATTAATGTTTGTTATTAAGGTTTCTAATTAATATTTGTTTATGTACGTTTGTTATTAATGTTTGTTATTAATGTTTTTAATTAATGTTTGGTCTTAATGTTTTTTATCAAGGTTTGTTATTAATGTTTGTTTTTAAGGTTTGTTATTAAGGTTTGGTATTAAGGTTTGTTATTAAGGTTTGTTATTAATGTCTTTTATTAAGGTTTGTTATTAATGTTTTTTATTAATGTTTGTTATTAATGTTTTTTTTATGTTTGTGATTAATGGTTGTTATTAATGTGTGTTATTAATTATTGTTATTAAGGTTTGTTATTAATGTTTGTTATTAAGGTTTGTTATTAATGTTTTTTAAATATGTTTATTATTAAGGTTTTTTATTAATGTTTTTACTAAGGTTTATTATTAATGTTTGTTATTAATATCTGTTATTAATGTTTGTGTTTAATGTTTTTGTATTAAGGTTTGTCATTAATGTTTGTTATTAACGTTTGTTATTAAGGTTTGTTATTAAGGTTTGTTATTAATGTTTGTTATTAAGGTTTGTGTTAAGGTTTTTTATTACTGTTTGTTATCAAGGTTTGTTATTAATATTTGTTATTACTGTTTGTTATTAATGTTTATTATAAAGGTTTGTTATTAAGGTTGTTATTACTTTTTGTTATTAATGTTTGTTATTAAGGTTTGTTATTAAGGTTTGTTATTAAGTTTTGTGATTAATGTTTGTAAATTATGTTTGTTATAAATGTTTGTTATTAATGTTTATTATTAAGGGTTGTTATTAAGGTTTGTTATTTATGTTGGTTATTAATGTTTTTGTATTAAGGTTTGTTAATAAGGTTTGTTATTAATGTTTGTTATTAATGTTTGTTATTAAGGTATGTTATTAAGGTTTTTGATTAATGTTTGTTACTAATGTTTGTTATCAATGTTTGTTATGAATGTTTGTTATTAATGTTTATATATAAGGTTTTTTCTTAAGGTTTGTTATTAATGTTTGTTATTAATGTTTGGTTTTAATGTTTGTTATTAATGTTTGTTATCAATGTTTGTCATTAAGGTTTGTTATTAAGGTTTGTTATTAAAGTCTGTTATTAATGTTTGTTATTAATGTTTGATATTTAGGTTTGTTGTTAATGTTTATTATTAAGGTTTTTTGTTAATATTTGTTATTAATGTTTGTTATTAAGGTTTGTTATTAAGGTTTATTATTTATGTTTGTTATTAAGGTTTGTTATTAATGTTGTTATTAATGTTCGTTATTAATGTATTTTTAAAGGTTTGTTATTAATGTTTGTTATTTATGTTTGTTTCTAATGTTTGTTATTAAGGTCTGTTATTAATGTTTGTTATTAATGTTTGTTATTAAGGTTTGTTATTAAGGTTTGTTATTAAGTTTTGTGATTAATGTTTGTAAATTATGTTTGTTATAAATGTTTGTTATTAATGTTTATTATTAAGGGTTGTTATTAAGGTTTGTTATTTATGTTGGTTATTAATGTTTTTGTATTAAGGTTTGTTAATAAGGTTTGTTATTAATGTTTGTTATTAATGTTTGTTATTAAGGTATGTTATTAAGGTTTTTGATTAATGTTTGTTACTAATGTTTGTTATCAATGTTTGTTATGAATGTTTGTTATTAATGTTTATATATAAGGTTTTTTCTTAAGGTTTGTTATTAATGTTTGTTATTAATGTTTGGTTTTAATGTTTGTTATTAATGTTTGTTATCAATGTTTGTCATTAAGGTTTGTTATTAAGGTTTGTTATTAAAGTCTGTTATTAATGTTTGTTATTAATGTTTGATATTTAGGTTTGTTGTTAATGTTTATTATTAAGGTTTTTTGTTAATATTTGTTATTAATGTTTGTTATTAAGGTTTGTTATTAAGGTTTATTATTTATGTTTGTTATTAAGGTTTGTTATTAATGTTGTTATTAATGTTCGTTATTAATGTATTTTTAAAGGTTTGTTATTAATGTTTGTTATTTATGTTTGTTTCTAATGTTTGTTATTAAGGTCTGTTATTAATGTTTGTTATTAATGTTTGTTATTTATGTTTGTTATTTATGTTTTTTATCAATGTTGTTATTAATGTTTGTTATTAATGTTTGTTATTAATGTTTGTGATTTATGTTTGTTATTAATGTTTGTTATTAATTTTTTTTATTACTGTTTGTTATTTATGTTTGTTATTAATGTTTGTTATTAAGGTTTGTTATTAATGTTTGTTATTACTGTCTGTTATTAAGATTTCAGTTCATGATGTTTCATGTAAAACTCGTTTAACAGATAAACGCATAAATTTAATTTAGCCCTAACTTTACTTATCCGGTATTGTCCGAGTGAATACATATTTCGGGGGGTGGGGGGGCTTCAGAAAATTAATTTAAAATTTAATTATTTTATAGTCTGTTTTAAATTGGCGAATTGATGTAAAAAATTGTTCGATTTAATAATTTGTATATTTTATATATATTTATAAAAAGTATTACTGGCGAAACACGCACACCGAAACACTGGATAATTGATTTATTTTTACAGAGAACAATGAACTTGGCAAGTGAAATGGGAATAATTTTCAACATTATATTCAAGGGAAGTAACTTCAGATTGCCTATTCTTAATCATATTTTTGATTGTTTTTATTTTTAAAGTGTTTTAAATGGTTTGACTAGAATTTTATTTTAAAGAATATGCTTAATTTAATTTAATGTCCAATTAAAGAAACAATAATAATGTGTAAGACCCATGTGGGTTGTTCTCTCTTTGAAACACAAAAGCAAAACTAATATTTTTCATGTTGATATGGTTGAAAAAAAAAATCTAAACTAAAATCCATCGAAAACACAATGTTGAATTAAGTCGGTTATTTTCTAGAAGAGTTGCCCCCTTTAAGAAATACTGGTGTTCTGTTTTGTGTTTCGTGCACAATAATGCCATTTGCATTCACGGTCGATTATAGCATTTAGCAAAATGATACTGTAAAAGATCTTATTAATGAAAACTATTTACATAGGAGTAACTAGCAGTATTCATGTAATTTTATGAAAGAAATATGCAAATACTTGTATGTAAGAATGAAATATGATTGTTGATTTGATAAAGAAAAGAGTTTGGAAAATTGTGAAATGTTTTTAATTATTTTATTTATATTTAATTAATTACGTAAATTCTTTTTGTGAGTGTTCACTTGTATCCATATTACTAATATTCTGCCCAGGAATAATAATGTTTTTAACAAATTGCAGCTAAGTAACTTATTATATTGTCATGATACACAAATAAAAATTAACTAGTCAGATGCAAGTTTAATTTGTTAACTCGTTATTGTTTGAGTCTGATTTAGAATATGCGAATAGACTACTGAAAAATTGGAGACATATTAATGTTTCCTTAAATCATGATATTAAATAAACAGGTCACATGATTTAATAGTTTTGCAACTTTTTTATTTGTTTAGCACCAACTTTTCTAAAAACTATTTATTAGGCGTGGCTTGTGTATTTGTGCTCAGGCTATTTCTTTATAATTGAAGGATTAAAAGATATGTTAATTCTACAAAGTAAAAAAGGAATAAAATAATAAATTTCTAAATACAATAAAATAATAACAATTATTCCCCAGCGAAAAAAAAAAACACCCTGATAATCAAAGTTTTAGCAAACATAGACGCCGCATAAAAATTCATTGTGATCAGACTACTAGCCACTATCTTACTTATGTTTTGCATATATTTGCAGTCGCATTCATTCGTTAATATAACATTTTAAATGTACTAATTCCTAGAAGCGTCACAATCCAAACTACGTATTAGTTACCAGTGGTAGTACAATGTTTTCTCCCTAATTATTTAATTATTCATTACTTAATTTATTAATTAAGTTCTCTACATTGGTTGTAAGTTATACTACATTGCCGTCCGTATTTACTTCATCGGTAGATAGATTTTAATTTAGCCTTTTCATATTCAATTTGTAAAATAATAGATGCTCCCTAAAAAAAATCCAGCTAATTCAATTGGCCCGATGCTTGCGTCTATCGGAATAAAGGGATTCGGTTTACAGTATTTTTCAACACAAAATAAGATGGTGTCGATCAAATAGTAATAGGACACCCATTATCAGAATATTCGCTTCGAACAATACTCATGGAATTCCTTACGAGATGTTTACGGGACACCCTATTGATTCGTCTTTGACTTTGTATTCATCATCATCATCATAATCATCATCATCATCATCATCATCATCATCATCATCATCATCATCTTTTTCTTTTTCTTCATCGTTTCGTCTTCATCTTTCTCCTTTTTTCCGTCTTCTTTCATTTTCGACGTTATATTCTTCCACTCTAGATTCAGTCATTCTTCATCGCCTGTGCGAAAACAAAGACGCTGATCTGTAACTTTTTTCTTTTGCATTTCTTTCTTTCGCTATTTATTTTCTTCTTCTTCTTCTTCTTCTTCTTTTTATTCGTCGTCGTCGTCGTCGTCGTTGTCGTCGTCGTCGTCGTTGTCGTCGTCGTCGTCGTCGTCTTTTATATTCTTCAACTACTCAGATTCAGTCATTCGTCATCGCTCGTACGTAAACAAAGACGTTGCTTTAATGATCACTAGACCTGTGGCTTTCTATTCTTTTTTTTTCGTTTTTTCTTTTTTTTTTCGTTTTTTCTTTTTTTTCTTTTATGTAAAATTTATAAACAATTTTTTACGGGATGTTTAAGGGACACATTAATGATAGAATAAAGGGGGTTTCTTAGGTATAACTTTCGATTCGGCAGTTTAAATGTTTTAAAATTTATTTAGATTTTTCCGTAACATACGTAGATAATGTATTACAGGCAAACCTTTCGGATTGCTCCCATAGCTTGTGCAGGTTTTCATCTTCACTAACAGAACGCAATTGGGCGTATTAAGAAATATTTCAGAAACAAATATATATAATAGTTTTTTTAGAGATCTTATACTTTTACAAATTGTGCATGAATAAAACATGCCAGATCGCATTTATGCTCTTACTATTTTACATATGGGTACTTATGCAGAATACGGACCGTGCTGAAATACTAATCTTATTATTTATTGATCCAGTATTAAACTGGGAGGCACCTTACAATTAATTAAGCAATACCTACCGTATACAGTATAATTGTACTTGAACATAATATGTAAAATATAGCACGGTCTGTATTCCGCAAACTTACAAAACATATGTTGCAATATAATATATACACTAAGGCAGCGAACACTGCATCGTCGATGGCCGACATTTACCAACACTTGACAACTATGACAAAGAGTTGTTTAAACAGCCAATGCCCACAATTAACCGCCTCAATACTGCAATAACTAACAGTGTCCGGTAGTGCCCGGTCGTGCCCGCTAGTGTCTGCCAATGGCATCAACTCACAGTAATCATCTAAAAACATAACTATCCCTGCAATTAACATTCATAACCGTCACTAGATCACACTACCCGCCTCTGGATGACAGTGCTCATCACTGGATGGCAATGCCCGCCACTGGATGACAGTGATCGATACTGACTGCCTCGCATCGACATGACAGTTGTAAAGGCAAGTAATCGACCTAAAATAACACTTATCGCCAGTAACCACTAGCACCAACAATGACAGCCAATGGATTCTACTAACCGCCACTGCCAGGCAATGCAATACAGTGGAAGCCATATGCTTTTATTTTGTCCACTGCTATCAGTACTCGCAGGTTTCTTGAACCGAGAATGGCTACCATCAGCAACCGCCGCAATCTATCTGTGTTAATATTTTTTATCTCTTTATCTGTAGTCAGTAATTTACGTGACTTATATACGATAATGCACTAGATAATAAAAGGTTATTTCGTTTATGGTGGGAGGGTATCGTAGCGGTTCTAGCTTTATGTCACATTTAAACCAGGTAACGCCGGTACACGGGTTCTACTACTAATAAATAAATATGTTCAGAAACTCTCATTTTCTAGTGTATCTTGTTTGATACACAAAAAGAACACACCTGATGATCGGTAATATCACGTTTACACATCAATTCTTGTTTGATTACTTAAGTTGAGCAAGGATGAACCAAGCCAGTACCAGGTGGATGGCCATTTGAGAATACTAGGCATTGTATGTATTAGAATGGGACGTAGAAATTTCGAGGTTAGTTTCTGGAAGCAGGTTTAAAATCGCTGGGAGAAGTGCATCCTCAGTTTTCATTAAGACGTGCATCTAGGAGAAAACTCTTCTCTGTCTGTGGACGGAGTTTAGCAGTGATTCCAAAAAGTGTGAATGGTCCTACACAAAGCCTTCATTACTATAAACAAATCATTCGTATGGATTACAAACAACTTAGTCATTGTGTGAAGCTCATACGTCGAAATTGACGCAAGAGTTCATTATATATATATATATATATATATATATATATATATATATATATATATATATACTACATTAAATCAAATTATTTAATTATTATAGTATCGTTTGGTTTAATAACCAAACGATACTATAATAATTAAATAAATTGTTAACTAATTACTTATTTAGTTATGGTTGGTTCAACTAATAACTTAATAGTTGAACCAACCATAACTAAATAAGTTGAACCAACCATAACTAAATAAGTTGAACCAACCATAACTAAATAAGTTGAACCAACCATAACTAAATAAGTAATTAGTTAACAATTACCATAATCAATTATGGAATGTAAATAGCATATAAAATATCTAATCTTTTAATGCATGATGATTTTCTGTTCAACCGTCTAAAGACTTCTAAGTTCTTTGAAAATTTCAAAAGGTTTCAAGAATATCAACATACAGTTAAAATTATCATGAAGAAGCTAAAATGCATTCTGGTAGATTTAATATTGTGATTAATTTCTTTTTTTAATATGATTTCTTACATCCGTTTTATTTTACGCTGTTGCGTTTTAATTTCGGGAAAAAATCGAGTAAATAAGCCACGAGAATTAGCCACACAATTTTATTAATATAGAAATAATTTTATTCATTTAAACATGATTAATAGAATGGTTTTGTTCCTAAAAATCCAGTACATAAATATAACAATTAAATAATAATCAAATAATAAACAAATAATAATTAAATAATAAACAAATAATAAAAAATAAACAAATAATAAGCAAATAATAATCAAATAATAATCAAATAATAATCAAATAATAAGCAAATAATAATCAAATAATAAGCAAATAATAAGCAAATAATAAACAAATAATAAGAAAATAATGAACAAATAATAAACAAACAGTAATGAGCATGGCTGATTAATGAGGAAAGTTCAAATAATAAAGATAATAAAACTGAGAAATAGTCAACCACCTCAGCAGGAATAACCTTCTTAGTGACACACAATATGGTTTCCGCTCTGCAAGATCTACCGCAGATGTGCTGACTGTTATATCCCACAGGATTAGTGAATCTCTTGACAAAGGCTTCCTTTCTAGGGCAATTGCTCTTGACATATCAAAGGCCTTCGACAAGGTATGGCATAAGGGTCTACTTCACAAGATTTCCAGCTACGGTATAACTGGAAATGTTTTCTCAATCATTAAATCATTTCTCTCCGATAGGTTCATAAGAGTAGTGGTAGATGGACAAAAATCGGAGGCCTGCAATATAAATGCTGGAGTGCCTCAGGGGTCAATCCTGGGCCCAACTCTCTTCCTGATCTACATCAATGACCTCACTAAACTCATACTTAAATCATTCGTTGACATCTATGCTGATGACACGACCATCTACGGCAACATATCAAAGACTGTAAATGACAAAGTTCTCTCGGATTCTCTCTCCTCTGATCTCGAGCGCGTGGTTCAGTGGGGGAAGATGTGGCTGGTTTCCTTTAATGCATCTAAAACCAAACTCCTATCCTTACATCATCAACGCTCTGATCCCCAGCTGGCATCAATTGTGATGGATGGCTCTCGTCTGGGTGAGGCCCCGTGTTTTGACAAGCTTCTGGGTTTGACCTTTACTCCTGATCTGAAATGGAACACGTACATCAAGTCTGTTGCCAAGGTCGCTGGAAAGATGGCGGGATCCTTCTACCGCTCCAGAAGATATCTCACTACTGATGCAATTCTCTATCTATATAAAAGCCAAGTACGTCCAAGGATGGAATACTGTTGCCATATCTGGGCAGGAGCTGCCAAAACCAGCCTATCATGCCTTGACAGAGTACAAAATAGACTTCGTGGTTTAGTGGGGGATGCCCTTTTCTCTACCCTGCAACCTCTCTCCCACAGAAGAGACGTTGCGAGCCTATCCTTGTTTTATCGTTATTTTCATGGCAGGTGCTCGTCTGAACTCCAATCCCTGGTCCCCCCTCGCCAATCTTTCACGAAAAACACCCGTCTAGCTGAATCCACTATGAAAAATTTCCCCCACTCTATATCTGTGCCTAAATCAAAACGCGGATTCCATGAACAAAGCTTCTTTCTTAGAACTGCACGCCTGTGGAACTCTGTTCCGTCTGCCTGCTTCCCTCCGGACTACAACTTGGATGTCTTCAAGTCCAATGTTAACACATTCCTAATGAACCGCCCCCCTAATTAAACACTTCATCAAATCTCCACACTGACGTAATGTACTTGCAATAACCCTTATCCCTGAGTGGCTTCCGGGCCTTGATAAGTGGTGATCACTGTGTAAAAAAAAAAAAAAAAAAAAAAAAAAACTGAGCATTCTCAAACGAAACGTTTTATTGCAACTCGAGAGAGAAATATGTCTGGAGAATATCAAAACTGGATAGAAACTATTTCTAAAAAAAACATTAAAATATTATTATGTTATCAAATGTAAGAGATAGAAATTAAACTGAATCTCATTATGGAATTCGAAAGCTAAAACACTTACCTTTGGCTTCATTTTGCACAGTCCCAATTCTCAAAATACGATAAGGCCGGCAGAACATGCGTTTTTAAAACTAGATGTTAGAATCGAACCAGTTGTTATTTTTACATCACAGCAATTTAAATTCATAAAATACAATGAAAAACTTTCTTTTTTTTAAGCGAGACTTAAATGTGTTATATTCTGTTATTATTTTGGTATAAACGGTGGGGAACTTTTATAAGAAAATAAGTGTCTTTCTTTTTAACATTAATATTTAAAAAATATTCTTCATAAAAAGAAACGTTTACTAAATGTTATACATTTTTCTAATATTTTTCTGTTTGTGATTTTCATGTTTGTTTGAATTTATCAGGTGTGAAGAAAAAAGATGGAATAATTACGAATACTAAACATTACAAGGAAAAGAACTTCTTGTTTCTCAAGTGTTCAATTATATAGCAAGACTACTTCATGTATATATATATATATATATATATATATTTATATAATATACATATATATATAATATATATACACACAAACACACACATATATATAATATATATATATAATATATACATATATATATATATAATATATATATATGTGTGTGCTTGTGTGTATATATATATATATATATATATATATATATATATATATATATATATATATATATATATATATATATACTTGTATATGAATGTGTTTTGTCGCCTCGAGTACTCTACGCACATTATTGCCTTGCAATATCCCTCATATCTTAGGTACTCGCCCACACCCGCCCGTCACACAGAAAGCCGACAATAGCTCTGTGAATTAATCCGTCCGACGTTTTACCGTCCGCACGTCATTTTGTTTTCAGTCACGAAGTTTCATCGTAGGCTAAAGTCCTGGATCGGGGGACGTGGAGGCAAACGGATATCTTAATGATTCCCTACACCAAAAATGCAATTAAGATTTTCTCTAGCACATCACGTTTACAAAAATAGAAAAAAAAAATCAATAAAACAAAAAGGTAAAAAAATTACATTGTTTCCACTGAATTAACTCTGGCAAGTTATCGGTAACGTTTACATAAAGTTTACTTGATAGACTAGCAGTGATTTTGTTCTTTTTCCTATATTCTCCACAAACCATTGGCACTGAAATGTGAATTAGAGACATCCTAAGTTGTACAGTGAGATATTTTTTCACATTACATTTGAATTTCTGCACAGTTGAGGAAATAGGGACAGAGAGAGAATTCCAAGAAGCATAACAAAATCCTCTTCTCGAACCTGCGCTTAGATTATAAGATTTTCAGGTATCTGGGCACCCTTACTGTGAAGGAGTGGGAATTTTTTGATTTTCTGGCAAGTTAGGGCTATTTACAACGAAGAGACACAAGTTCGGCAATTTAGTCAGTGCACATTTCAATAAAGTACTAGTAAAACAAGCAGAGGAAGAGATGCAACATCGTGGCGATGGGGCAGTAGATATATTACCTATGCTTTTGATGTTCAGATATGGTTTTTCAAATGGTTAATATAATGGTTAATAAATGGCCAAATTTGACCCCTAGTTAAAAAGTATGTTTCATGTAAAAATTGTCATCACCAAATTTTTCATGTAAAAATTGTCATCACCAAATTTTTCATGTAAAAATTGTCATCACCAAATTTTTCATGTAAAAATTGTCATCACCAAATTTTTCATGCCTTAACACCTGTCAGTCACTAGCTGTAACAGTCGGTCAAAGGTGGCCATGACCAATGTCGTGTTGATGTAGATATTTTTTGTACTTATGCAGAATAAGGCCCGTGCTATTTATGAATTTAATGTTATACGATATTGTTTATGCATTAAAATGTTAGTTAAACGTACATGATAGTTACAAAAAGCTTTCACTTCCAACATTAAGAATGGGCTTCTAAATAATAATATTATTTTAGCACAGTCCGTATTCTGCATAAGTTCTGCATATTTGTTAACTGATAAGTGGATGAATATAGCATACATTTAAAGCTATGTAATATGTGCCATATATGAAATAGTTTTGGTGACCGAAATAGAATGTCTATTTTTTATAATGTTTGAAACTTGGAAATGTTGTGAGAATGAAGAATAGAAGTCCTCGACTATCGTCACTTCTATAGCGTTAATTGATGTGGCACTTATGTTTTTATATTTTAATAATTTGCGTATAATTTCGGACCAACGACGACGACAGCGGCAACCGCGAAGATTATAATGACAATTAGAAAAAAAAGGAAGAAAAGATTTTTGAGGAAATGTCTGATATCCCATTCCTTTAATGAATGTAGATGTCGTTGGGCAACGTTCGTTAAAGTCAAAGTTATCGTCATGTTGTTTAGTTCTTCATAGGCTGTTTTAAATGTTTAATATCCCCTTAATTCGATATTTCTTTTATCCGAGATTCCCTTATGCTAATCAAATTGACCGGAATTTAATAATCAATTGTTAAGGGGGGGTTGTTTTTATGTAGGGTAGCCGAACGAATGTTAAATGTACAGAGCGAATCTCTCCACGGAGGCTTCCTCTCTAGAGCAATTGCTCTTGACATATCTAAGGCCTTTGATAAGGTATGACATAAAGGTCTACTTCACAAGATCTCCAGCTATGGTATAGCTGGAAATGTCTTCTCAATTATTAAATCATTTCTCTCTGATAGGTTCTTAAGAGTCTTCGTCGATTGGTCACACTAAAAATGAATCAATTTCATGCACACAAAAAACTCAGACTCGATTATATCTGTTCTACTTGTTAATTCAAGATAGATATACAAAATATAAACTTATATACAATTGTTAAGTTATTGATTTTGGCAAAACTCTACTGAGTCCCGATTAGGTTTTGCGGTGGTGGCGGTTCGGGAAGAGGGGGGAGGTGACGACCCTTCGATTGTATTTGATTTCTCTCAAACCTCAGTTCGAACTCTGGCGATTTCAGCCCGGGGATTCGTTTATGTAGTCAGGTGACGGGGTAGGTCGTGCTGCTGCCTGGACCAATCGTCACTAATTACGTCACCTCAAGGAAATCCCCTATTCCCCGTATGCGCCTATGATTCTGCAAACTCTCTCAGACTTGTTTCTCACGATTGAGAGGTTAACCCTGTGACCTTTTGGTCTGGTACTGCACTCAGAGACCAAACAACCCTGTGTCAGCGCTCATTGGCAACGGAAACAAAATTATATTATGTCTCTCAAAGTGACATCAGGTTGTCATTTTTAACCAAACAATAAAATTTATATTCTTTCAGCAGGGTTGGGTGCCGTTGCCCGGACATACAACAATACTTACCAAATAAAACAATCATATCTGCCCGGCATTCTCCAGTGTTTCAGGAACCTCAACCTCCCCCCCCCCGATGGGGAGCCCAATCGCTCCCTAGGATGGTTACGCAACAGTGGCTGGTTACTTTTAATGCATCTAAAACCAAGCTTCTATCTCTACACCATCTACGCTCTGATGCCAATCTGCATCGGTTGAAATGAATCGCTCTCGTCTTGGGGAGGCTTCATGTTTTGACAAGCTTCTGAGCTTGACCTTTACTCCTGACATGAAATGGAACACGTATATCAAATCCATTGCCAACGTCGTTGGAAAATGGTGGGATCCTTCCACGGCTCCAGTAGATATCACACTCCTGATGCAATTCTCTACCTATATAAAAGCCATGTACGGCCAACGATGGAGTACTGCTGCTACATCTGGGAAGGAGCTGCTAGAAGCAGCTTATCCTGTCTTGATAGAGTTCAAAATAGACTTCGTAGGTTGCAAGGAAGAGAAAAGGGTATCCCTTACTAAGATAAGGCATGCCCTTTTCTCTTCCCTGCAACCGCTTTCCCACAGCAGAAACGTTGCGAGCCTGTCTCTACTTTATCATTATTTTCATGGCAAGTGCTCAGCTGAGCTTCAATCTATGGTCCCTCCTTGCCAAACTTTCACAAAAAACACTTGTCTAGCCCAAACTACTATCAATAATTTCCCATCTGTGCCTAAACCTAAACGAAGATTCCATAAACAAAGCTTCTTTCTTAGAACTGCGCGCCTGTGCAACTCTCTTTCAATTGCCTGCTTTCTAGCTGACTACAATCTGATTTTCTTCAAGTCCAACGTAAACAAGTTCTTGATGAACTGTCCTCCTAAGTAATCCAATTTACAAAATTTCCATTACTTATGTTTACTACACTATAATCACAGTGACTAATGTATACCCATTAACACTTATCCTCGAGTGGCCACCGGACCTTTATAAGTGGTGATTTCTGTGTAAAATAAATAAATGAATAAACGTGCACGGCGCGGTTGTAAAAAAATGAGACAAATTTCCGATCTCTTTGAGGAGCGTGAGACAAGAAAATAATGAGTGAGGCAGATGTTAATTGGTATACATCGATGTGATTATGCTGCTACCACCTGTAAATATGACTTGTTTGGGAGAATGACTTTCCTCGGAAAATCGACAGATAATATCCGCAAAACCTACGCGAGATATTGGAAGGTAGTGTGATCATATTGAATTTATATGTGGAATCTATTGCTATAATGTTTTATTCTAGACGGGAAAATTGTCTCTATTTTATTAATTATTATTATCTATATATTAATACAGTAGCGTGTCTGTTCTTTAGTGTGTCATGCTTATATCTTTTTCCTTCCGAGTGATTGTCGTTTCATTGTTATGACATTCAATTTCTTGTAATAAATAATTTTACCAAGAATTTTTTGTTATAAGTTTTTGTTTCGGTTTCGGTTAAAGTTGATGGCACTCAAGTCATCTATTTTTTTTTATAAATAATTTTACTAAAAATTTTTCATAAGTTTTGGTTTCATTTTCAATTATAGCTCAAGGATATATTATATATATATATATATATATATATATATATATATATATATATATATATATATATATATATATATATATATATTATTTTTGAATACACAACTTTATAAGAATCGAATTGACTCTATAATAATATATAACAAACATATTTAAGCGTATTTTACGACCGGGCGTCCCTGCTAGCTTAAATAAATACGTTTGAAGTTTTAACAAAAAAGCTATAATAATACCAGGGCGTCTCCATTTACGCTGAACATCCACAGAATGCAAATATCAACATATGAAAAAGTCCGCTGTGGAATTTCCACAGATCCCGCTAGTTTTTATTATTACTATTATTATTATTATTATTATTATTATTATTATTATTATTATTATTATTATTATTATTATTATTTTCATTATTATTATTATTTTTATTATTATTATTTTATTATTATTTTTATTATTATTATTTTTATTATTATTTTTACTACTATTATTATTATTATTATTTTATTATTATTATTATTATTATTATTATTTTCATTATTATTATTATTATTATTATTATTTTCATTATTATTATTATTATTATTTTCATTATTATTATTATTTTTATCATTTTTATTTTTTTATTATTTTTTTTATTATTATTTTTACTATTATTATTATTATTATTTTATTATTATTATTTTCATTATTATTATTACTATTTTCATTATTATTATTATAATTAATGTTATTTTCATTATTATTATTTTCATTATTATTATTATTATTATTATTTTCATTATTATTATTATTATTTTATTATTATTTTTATTATTATTATTATTATTATTATTATTATTTTTAATTATTATTATCATTATTATTATTTTTTTATTATTATTATAATAATTATTATTTTATTATTATTTTTACTATTATTTTTATTATTATTTTTATTATTATTTTTATTATTATTATTATTTTTATTATTATTTTTATTATTTTTTTATTATTATTTTATTATTATTATTTTATTATTATTATTTTATTATTATTATTTTATTATTATTATTTTATTATTATTATTTTATTGTTTTATTATTATTATTTTATTATTATTTTTTTATTATTATTTTATTATTATTAATTTATTATTATTATTTTTATTATTATTATTATTATTATTATTTTTATTATTATTATTATTTATTATTATTATTATTATTATTTTATTATTATTTTTATTATTATTTTATTATTATTATTTTATTATTTTTATTATTATTATTATTTTATTATTATTATTATTATTATTTTTATTATTATTATTTTTATTTTTATTATTATTTTTATTATTATTTTTTTATTATTATTATTTTTATTATTATTATTATTTTTATTATTATTATTATTTTTATTATTATTATTTTTATTATTATTATTATTTTTATTATTATTATTTTTATTATTATTATTTTTATTTTTATTATTATTTTTATTATTATTATTATTTTTATTATTATTATTATTATTATTATTTTTATTATTATTATTATTATTATTATTATTATTATTATTATTATTATAGTTATTATTATTTTTATTATTATTTTTTATTATTATTTTTATTATTATTATTATTTTTATTATTATTATTATTTTTATTATTATTTTTATTATTATTATTTTTATTATTATTTTTATTTTTTATTATTATTATTATTTATTATTATTATTATTTTATTATTATTATTTGTATTATTATTATTATTATTTTATTATTATTTTTATTATTATTATTATTATTTTTATTATTATTATTTTTATTATTATTATTTTTATTATTATTATCATTATTATTATTTTTATTATTATTATTTTTACTACTATTATTATTATTATTATTATTATTATTATTATAGAGATCGATGGACACACCGCCAATGATTCACAATAAAGAGGGAGTATTACTATATTTTTTACTCTAATGAGGTAGTTATTTAAATTGTTGCCCACATCAGCAATATTTGGCACAACGACGAGAAAGTGGGGATCTAATGCAGGCTCCCCTAATTGATAGGCTCTCCTGCAATTGCAAAAATTGCCTGAGTAACCCCGTCGGCATTCCCCGCCTCAGACGAAAAGCAATGAATTTGCCCCACCCGAAAGCTGGGTGGCAAGACCTTGGAGGGTGGACCTCCTGGGTATTACCCAGGCAGGGTACCTCAGTCTGACAGGTGCTGGGCCGATTCCCGGCCCCTCACCTGTCGGGCTGAGTGTCAAGAATGGATCCTTGACGAGTACTTCTACCCTGTCTTCCTACAGCTGAAGCCACTAGGAGACATTTCCCATCATAGGAGGACTCTAATGAGGTAGTTATTTATTTGCCGCCCACCTCGGCAAAATGTGGCACAAGGCCGGAAAGTGGGGGATCCAGCAAGCTCCCCTAAAAGAGGGGCACTCCTGCAATTGTAAAAATTGCCTGAGTAACCCCGTCACATTCCCCGGTAGGGGCGCCTCAGGTAGTAACCAATGAACTTACTCCACCGGAAAGCCCAGTGGCAAGGCCTGGGAGGGTGGACCTTCTAGGTATTACTCAGGTGGCGTACCTCAGTCCGACAGATGCTGGGCCAGTTCCCGGCCCATCACCTGTCGGGCTGAGTGTCAAGAACGGATCCTTGACGAGTACTTCTACCCTGTCTCCCTGCAGCCGAAGCCGCTAGGAGACATATCCCATCATAGGACTCTAATGGGTATGATTCCGCACAGTCGGGAGATTCTATTTATAAACGATGCTGCTAGAAACTGACGAATCAAATTAATTCATGATCTGTTACCAACCAATCTTAAACCAGAATTGCTCCATAAATATTAAACCTGTCTGTAGCAATTTCGCATGTGTTTTCTTCGTGTCAACACAGGAAGAATCTTTTGCTCTGTGGATTCTTACTCGAGAATTGTCTACTGCAAACCAGTAACCTCCAAGAACTTGTGTAGAACAACGAACCATCGGAAACTGTTCTGAAACTAAACATAGCTTACACTTCTAGAAGGAGGTGCTTAGTTTTTTTCTATGGGAGCAACTCACTTATTGTAGTACTTAAAGTTAAATTACTCGTAGTTTAAGAGATGATAACCAGTCAGTGTGCAAGAATTGTAAGACAATAGAGATGGGTGATAACTCAGAAAAGCATACTTGATTGGTGATACTGTTGACTTTGTCGAGTGGTTTGATTACCTTGGCGATACATGGAGGAGCTGAAACTTGTTTTATTGCAAAAGTAAGGCGGAGAAAATTCAGCGAACGTCTGCTGTTACTAATCAGATTAGCACTGTTTTCAAGATAAAAGGCTATCTGGCTTGTGTGCGCAGTGTGATGATATATGGAAGTGAAACCTGGTCATCGAGGGTTGATTGTACGGGTTACATGGAAGGAAATCATATCAGAATGGTACGATAGATGTTTAATCTGAGTTTTACAGGCATCTTTAAATCTGTTATGAGTGCAAAAGAAGACACTCTGTTGGATTGTTCAAATTGAGAGAATTGTTGAGTTAGTAGATGTAGAAAATTGTTGAGTTAGTAAATGTAGAACAGTTGAGGTAGCAGGGTCAGTTGGTAAAGGAAGGGCAAAAGCAATTTAATAAATATAGAATTGAAAAGAAAGAGAAATAAAAATCTGATAAAAAATAAGTTAGTTCGAAAGTAAATTTCAAAAAACCGTCCAACACACGTAAAACGTTGAATTGAATATGACGATGAATAATGATTTCAATTATTAAAAAAGTGAACATTTTCCAAACCTGTTATAAATATATATATTTTATTTAAAAATTAAAAATTTACATTTTTACTAAACAAAAATACAAGTTTACGCTTATTCTGATTGTATTCAATATTATTTTCATAATTGTCTACAAAACTTTTGTATTATAAAATCATTCAGTGTTATTCGAGAACTTTTTTATAAAATTTTAAAGAAAAATAAAATCATATATAAATTTCACAGATAAAAGTTATAAACCCTACAAATTTATTTTTTTGAAAATCTTCTTTTATTGAAAATATATACTTTAGACTTTTTGCAAAAAAGGAACAATGGATTACGCTAAAAGATTTCGTTATTACAATATTATATACATACGATTTTTGGCTAGAAACAAAGTGTAGTATCTGTTCTAATACTATACTTCACCTTTTCTGTCCTCGATCAGCGGAAGAGAAATCCTTCTAGACTGAGGCAATTTTTATTTGTGTTCATATCCAGAGTGCCCCTTTTGGTGGAGCTGGGTTTTCTCCACAGTAAAAAACGACCTTGTGTCCAACTCTGCCCTCGTGGGAAAGCAAGTAAATAGGAACAATTTCGTCTTTTTCGATCTGTCCCTTTCTCTCTTTCTTTCTCTTTCTCTCTTTCTTTCTCTTTCTCTCTCATAAACATATTTACGGAATATCATAAGTAACAAAAAATCGCTTGTACGAACTTTTATAACTTTTATTTCGTTTTTTATCCTTTTAGTTTAATCTTTTACAATAAACAAAGACTGCATTACGTAAATATAGTTGCTAATGCCTCCCCACGGGACAGAGTTAGACACCAGGGTCGTTTTTTTTTGTTTTTTTTTTTTTCTCCACGTTAAAAAACGACCCTGGTGTCTAACTCTGTCCCGTGGGGAGGCATAATAAATAGGTACATTAATGCACAACGACTTTCCAGAATGAATTTTATTTCATTTTTTCTTTCAACTCTTTCTTTACGTATACTATTTTAGAAAATATTATTTCAACAATTTGTTTTTAATTGCAAGACCAGCGTTATAGCTTATGAGTCCAGCAGATTTGTCGATATACAAAGGAAGAAGTAGTTCTCATGTACACTTTGGAAAATCCCATTACCGACAGATTATTAAAAAATATGCCAACACTTCCCGCTGGCCAACTATTTGTCTAATTTAACGACACTTTTACGGTGCGCGTTCAGAATTAAAGTTTCGAGGAATAATTCAAAATTATCACTTGTAATGCTGTGGAAACAAGTCCAAATTAGTAAAAAAAAAATCACAGAAATCTTTTAAAAACATCATTTATTATGAAAATAATCATTCTAGCAATGAGCCAATTATAACCAGGTCAGTGGTCACCCCTGTCAAGTTATAAGTCCACCCACGGTATCCTGACTAGGACAACAAATACGACTTTCATGACTCGCTCACGTTGCGTTATTTTGTTTTACCCGGGTCACAGGTCACTTAGTCTATGCAGATCCAAAGTTCGCTCAATTGGACAATCCCGATTGTCGGTCATTTCTGTGGCCAAAAAAAAAAAAAAAAAAAAAATGATCAATCACTCCCGTGGCGTTGTGCAGCGTCTCTATTGAAAAAAAAGGAACGTAGTGCAATGAGGAAAAAGGTGGCTGGTTAATTTTAATGCATCAAAAATTAAGCTTCTAAGCTTCTCTCCTTTCATCATAATCACGCTGAACCCCATCACGCCCTAATTAGAATCAATAACTCTCGTCTTGGAGAGAAGCTTCTGGGATTAACCTTCACTCCTAATCTAATATGGAATACATACATCAAATCTGTTGCCAATATCGCTGGAAAATGGTTGGATCTCCAGTAGGTATCTAACTGCCGATGCAATCCTTTATTAGGTACGTCCTAAAGTTGAGTACTGTTGTCATATCTGGGCAGGAGCTGCTCAGCACAGCTATCCGGCCTTGATAGAGTTCAAACCGGCTTCTAAATCTAGTAGGTGATGTCCTTTATCATTCCCTGCAACCTCTTTTCCACAGAAGTGACATTGCGGCTTTGTCTTTGCTCTATCATTATTTTCATGGCAAGTGCTCCACTGAACTTCAATCTATGGTTCCCCCTTGCCAAACTTTCAAAAAAACACTCGACTAGCTGCAACCACTATATAAGATTTCCCCCACTCTCTATCTGTGCATAAATCTAAATGTAGATGCCATGAACAAAGCTTTTTTCCCAGAACTGCCTGCCTATGGAACACTGTTCCATTGGCCTGCTTCCCAGTTGAATACAACATAGTAGCCTTCAACTCCAATGTAAACAATAAATAATCAAAGTCTACCCAATTTACACCATTAACGATTACTACCAGCTTACATTCATTAACTTATCCTCGAGTGGTGACTTCCAAGTAAAAAAAATTGTCGCGCTATAAATCAAATCTGTACAAAGTTTCTCTGTCCAACAAATGAAAATAATAAGGAAAAAACTGTTCATGCATTCTTTCTTCCTCTCTCCATTACCGAGCTGATCGTAGCAGTAACTGTTGATTCTGTTAAAGAGGAGGGGAGAATTCTGTTTCTTGTTTCACTACAAGCTAACGAATAGACGCTGTATTTCATAGTTTTGCTTTTTTTTCTCTCTTTTCATGATAGAGGCTTTTCTTATTTCATCGTGATATCATCTCTCCTCTCTCCTCTCTCTCTCTCTCCCTCTCTCTCTCTCTCCCTCTCTCTCTCTCTCTCTCTCTCTCTCTGTTTTCAAGGAACTTATGGTGAGAGTTTACGGATTTTCTGGCTATTGGTTTGTTGTTTCTCATAAGAATAGATTAGTCGTCAATCTTTCAGCTTCAAAACATCCGGTCAGAATTTAGGTGCCTTTTTGAATCTTGCTTGCATTCATCCTTTCTCTCATTTCAAAGGACCTCTTGTCAGAGATAGATTTTCGGGCTATTATCTTCGATTTTGTCCCTTTCTCACATTTCAAAGGACTTTTTATTAGAGTTGCGAATTTTCTTTTCATTAGAAGTGTTGAAGATCTAGTCGGCTTCTCATTTCGATCTGGTTTGCTCCATACCCGGCCCAGAGTTAACTAGTTCGTCAACTCTCAACTCTGTTCTTCTCTTTGCAATTGCTATTATAAAATCAGCCGTGCAGCGTTTTTATATCAAAGTAAGTGTCGGGGATATAAGATGCACCCCATTTTGATAACAAATAAAAAGCAGCCACAAACATTCCCGTTAAAAGGCAATTGGTCAGATACTATTTCTATACTTCTCGCATATCAACTAGGCCCCAAGAATTTCTTTCAGTTCCTACGATTGATCAATACCTGGAATCATCAACAATCATTCTTCTAGCTCATACGAGATGACATTTTACTAAACAATTCGCTTTAAATCAAACCCGATAACTCATCATAGGGAAAATATTAATTATCATTATCGCCTAATTTTCCTCATCCAATATATCTTTCAGCAATCCATGATCTATCTATCTATCTATCTATCTATCTATCTATCTATCTATCTATCTATCTATCTATCTTTCTCTCTCTCTCTCTCTCTCTCTCTCTCTCTCTCTATATATATATATATATATATATATATATATATATATATATATATATATAATTATTTCCACAGCCCGACAACGTCGCAGCTGTGATACTATAAAATGGACCTGAGGTGGACTTGAGTCACTAAATGCTGACAAAAGAATAGGAAACAATACACAGGAAGTAACAAACAATGAATCTCTAGGTATTTTTAGATCGAGCGTTTTAGAGTTGACAATGACAATAGAAACCTACAGATAAAACAGGGAAGAGCAGCTTCCGGTAGCCGGGGTGGGGGGGGCGACCTCAGATACCAACGTAGAGGAGACAGTTAGTTGAAAACTAGATGCCCGTCGCGGCAGATGGGAGTTGGACAGTTTTAGAGTTGACTGTGAAACAGAAATAGAGACGACCTTAACATCGTAGAACACACTCACAACTTTAACAGCTAATTATATGTGAACATTGGCGTTTGTGTTTTTCCTTTCTTTGTTCCACGATTTATTATATTTCTACTTTTGTGAAACCACGTGTGTTCCCATCGACAGTCGCCAGCGAGAAATTACGATCCGCCCATAAGAGAAAGAGTCGAACGAAAAATCTACGATACACGACGTTGGGTGTCGGCAATCTGTTGGGGCCGTGCACGTCTGGTCACACAGCCCACAAGTGCTATGACAGCCAACAAAACAAAAGTCGAAGACTTGAGTTTCGCCCTCATTTGGGCACATCAGTTAGACACATCTGAACTCGGGATTCGAAACCTGAGCCTCTTGCATGCTAGGTGAGCACTCTACTAACTGAGCAAACATGCCACACACACAAGAAAGCCTATTAACTGGCGCAGATCAAGCAAAACACGGCGAAAATCTGACAATGGAAAAATGATCACATTCACTCATGAGTAAGTTTACTTTATAAACAAACCTCTCGACAAATTTTCCATTTTTTAAAATTCCCTTAAGTTTTTAATTTAAAAATATTTTATTTCTTCTTTATGGAATTACATTTTTAATATATAAAATGAAACAATATTGAATGAAATAGAAAAAAAATATAGTAAGTGCTTAATATTTACTAGACAATATTTTCAAAATATGAGGTTCCACTTTAAAAAAAAAAAGGTTTTAAACTTTTGACTTTACAGGTAAATTTGCACAAAACTATTCTTTTTATTTTTTGAAATTAGATTATTTTATTTATTGATCTTTATCTTCAATTTGTGATATATAAATCTGAGGTGAGAAAATGAATTACTTTCAGTTTAATAGACATTTGAAAATGGGGTTGAATTTTTTAAAAATTGTTTGTCTAGAATATTATATTCGGTTTATTGGAAAGACCATAAAATTTCACATTAAACCTGAAAATATCTTAAAAATTGAAACAACAGAAAAATTTTGAAATTGAAAAAATTGAAAAAAAATTAACTCGTAAAATTCAATTCATTTCATTACGTCGCAAAAAATGGCTGCATGAGGGCGCACAGATACTTTTTTTTAATAAAAAATAATATTTCTATTATTTTTCAAAAAACTTTAAAACCTCACAATGCCAAGGCAACGGTGTGAGTGCTCAAGTACAAATAAAAAAATATTTCCAATACGAATCTTCTGATACAAGTTCTCTACACACAATTAGCATGTGCCTAGTGGCGTAGCAAGGGTGGGGCGCGAGGAGGCTGTCCGTCCCGGGCGGCAGGTTCCAGGCAGCGGTATTTTGAAAGGGTAAAAAAAAATAAGTAAAAATAAATGGAAGCTAACAAAAAATCTGAAATTTTATGCTGTAAAACATCCGGACTTTAAGAGATATGTGTCCCTATTTTACGAGCAGCCCATGTCAGGGGCGGGCGGAATATTTAGGGGGTAAAAATAGAAAATAGAAAAAAATAAATATGATATTTTAAATTTCATACCCAAATGTTTTTTAAAAATCGGAACTTTTGGAAGGTATTGGAATCGAAAAAATGTGTCCCTATATTATGTTAGCGACACATGTAAGGAGGCGGCATTTTGAGATGGTAAAAACAGAAAATAAAAAAATAAATAAAAGCTAAAAAAAAAATTTGAAATTTTATACCGAAAAGGTTGAAAAAAATCGGAACTTTTGGAAGGTATTAGAATCGAAAAAATGTGTCCCTATATTATGTCAGGGGCAGCATTTTGAGATGGTAAAAGTAGAAAATAGAAAAATATATAAAAATAAATAAAAGCTAACAAAATATTTTAAATTTTATACCGAAAAGTTTTTAAAAATCGGAACTTTTGGATGTATTGGATTCGGAAAAATGTGTCCCTATTTTATGAACGGCACATAACAGGGGGTGGGCATTTTGTGAGGATAAAAATAGAAAATGAAAAATAAATAAAAATAAATAAAAGCTAAAATAAATTGAAATTTTATACCGAAAGGGTTGTAAAAAATCGGAACTTTTGGAGGTATCGGAAACAGAAAAATGTGTCCCTAATTTACGATTCCAAAACCGATTGTTTTAAATTTTAAATTTAATTTTTCATTATTGGTACTAATGATAAATATTTATTGTTTTTAAATCATCACTAAAACTAAAATGATTATAACATGAAAATACGATGTAAATTGATTTTATTTGTAAAACAAAGTTTTAAAAAAATTGCATGAATTCGCTAGGTAATCTTTCAAAGAAAGCAGTTGATTTACATGTCCCAAAAAATGTTGAAAAATTAAACAAAACATTTTTGTCAAGAAAAATATTTTCAAACATCACTGATAATTAAATGATACAATGGAAAATAAGCAACGTAATTTTGGAATTATAGAAACATTAAGCAAGTACGGAATAAAAATCGACTGTAAACAGATCGTCATATCAGGGAATATAACTTTAAATAGGAAGTAAGCGTTACACCTCAAACACTATTTAAGTGGCTTTCTATTTGATAGTTTAAATACTGCTGAATTTCTATTAAGTTTCGAACAATCACAGAGTAATTGATTTTTTCAAACTATTAACAAAATTTTATAATCACTGATGTATAAATGATTAAACCGAAATTTATTAATTAATTCTCGTAATAGGATTTCAATTTTTTATTTTTTTATTAATATAATAATTATAAAAGATAATACAAGAAACACTTACCTAACTTAGAAAAATCGATTTACTTGGTTTCAAACAAAAGTAAATATTTAAAAATATATATATTTCTGTGAGAGACACTTGAATCCTATTGAAAACTATATCGTCTTTAAAAATGGTTTTAAACTCTATCTTCAATTGACATTTATTCCTTAGATGCTTAATTTTCATACCTTACCAAAATTAGTTCCTCGGTGTCTAATTATATATATATTTCAAATAATTAACAAAATTTTATAATCACTGACGTATTTATAATTAAACCAAAATTTATTATGATGAATTAATTCTGGTAATAGGATTTTAATTTTTTTAATTTTTTATTAATATAATAATTATAAAAGATAATACAAGAAAAATCTCCTTAGAACGCGTACCTTACTTAGAAAAATCGACTTGCTTTTAAACAAGAGTAAATATTTAAAAATATATATATTTCTGTGAGAGACACTTGAATCCTGTTTAAAACTATATCGTCTTTAAGAATGGTTTTAAACTCTATCTTCAATTGACATTCCTTAGATGCTTAATTTTCATATTTTACCAAAATTAGTTCCTCGGTGTCTAATTTTCCTAAATACAATTCAAATTTAATTAAAATGAAAATATAAAAGTGATTTTTAATGTTTTTTATTCATTTGGGATTTTATCTGTTTTTGTTTTAATTAGCTGGTGGGTTTTGTCCGGTGTCCTTTTGTCCGATCCGCTAGGTATATATATATATATATATATATATATATATATATATATATATATATATATATATATGTGTGTGTGTGTGTGTGTGTGTGTGTGTGTGTGTGTGTGTGTGTGTGTGTGTGTATAATTTTTTCCCGATTCCGATTCAATTACCGATTCTGTCTTAAATCCCCGATCCGATACGGATTAGAAATTTAAAAAGAATCTGAATTGGAATGGATCCCCGATTCCGATTCTTTTTAAATTTCTAAATATTTAATTAGTGATTTGTTTTAGTCTTTTTTTTCCGAATTACTCTAAAATTTGCAAAAAAAAATGCATTAGTGTGTGTGTGTGTGTGGGAGGAACATATATTGAATATACGGTGGGGGGGGGTCTAAATATTTTTCTCGAATCTTTTCATTTAATTTGATTGAAAATAATGAAACAGCTAAAGATGCATTTCTCTTTTAAAACAACCCCGACTAGTTGGCAAAATGCTATTTGAATATTTCAAAAATACTTGAAAATAATTAACGATTGTTATGCAAAATAAAACGATAGAGGAACAGTATAGTTAAAAAGTCCCATCTCAATTTTAAACATGAGTTCTAAATAACATAGTTACTATATAGAAAACAATTCTTAACTTAAGAACGAATGTGAATGTATTCTTAACTATTCTATACATTCTCTCTACCAAAGAATGTTCATGTGTTCCACTAATCATCAATATTTGCCAGGTTATTACTACTGACAATGTCATAGATATGAAGTAGATTGATTTATTTTAATGAAAAAAATAAACGAAACAAACAAAACAAAAACAAAATACAGACAATTATAATAGAAATATTTTTACTTATATTGTGAGAATCTTAGACTAACACTCTTGGCTAAAAATGATATTTTGCTTTGGTTTTATTTGATTTTCATTTTGTTTTATGCGATTGCATATGGACATCCTAAAATCTTGCCGGAAAAAAGCACAAACAATTATTTTTAAATTTAAACTTTCGTACATTAATTTAACCTAAAATGATGAATAATTATCATTTCAAGGCTACTCTAACATTCTAGAAATGTTCACTAACTCGAAGTTTGACTGGTAAGGTTGTAAAACTATGCATAATCGATTAGACTCCCGCCCCCCAAAGCTTACAGAATTTATTTCCATGGGGAAAATAATCATTTTTAGTTAGTGTTCTAAAATGCTACAATGTGTATGAAATGAACAATCATTTTACGTCCAATTAATATTGCTCAAGCGTTTCTCAACTCTAGAGATCCAACTTGCTGAAGGAAACATAGTTGACAAACTAGAGCAATATCTTATTGAGAAGGAAACTAAGAAGTGGCGGGAAATTCTGGACATCATCAGATTTCTCGCCAAGGAAAACTGACACTACGGGGTCACCGGGAAGACATCCATAATTATGAAAGAGATCAAGAAAACAAAGGGAATTTTTTAGAATTGGTAAATTTATTGGCCAAGTATGACCCTGTGTTCTGTGAACATTTGATGAAAGTCAACCTGGGAAAGAAAATCGCTACTTCTTATCTGACACCAGAAATTCAAAATGTTTTGTGAGCATTTTGGCAAAGCAGGTGAGAAAGAAAATCATCGATCAGATCAAAGAAGGCAAACATTTTTGCATAATTTTTTACAGCACTCCTGATGTATCTCACAAGGACCAAATGAGTGAGGTGTTGCGCTACGTGAAAATTGACGAAAATAAAGTGAGAGCGGAGGAGTCGTTTCTCTGCTCCATCGAGACAAAAGGTAAAAACGCAGAGGACATTTCTAAGCGGATTTTGAGAGAACTGGAGAACGATGGGATTCAGATTGGTGACTGTATTGTCCAGCCACTTGACAATGCTGTTATGGCTCGCCACCGATCTGGTTTGTAGAAACGAATCTCAAGAAATGAATCAAAAAGCTCTATTTGTGCCATGCCCTAACAATTCATTAAATCTGGCTTGTGTACATGCCGCTTCTGTAGCGGTTCACTCTGTTACATTTTTTTTGTTTGCATACTGGACCGGTTATTTTCGTTCTTTTCTGCATCTACACATCGCTGGCACGTCTTGATTCAGTTGACCGGTCTAAATATCAAGTGGACTATGGAAAGTAGATGGAGTAGTTGAGCAGATGCTGTAAATGTTGTGTTAAAAAAATATTGGAAGTCGTCATTGCCCTGGAACAGCTCACAGAAAAAGGAGAAATGCAACCACAAGATCAGATGCATCTTTAATTCTCAACTCGGTATTGTCGTTTCCGTTTCTTTTATTTCTGGGTTTTTGGAAAACTATTCTCTCAGAAATCAATGATGCCCAGAAGTATCTTCAAGAAAAGGGGCTGGAACTGCAACAAAGTTCTGTCAGGCTGGCGGTGTTGAGAGATTGCTTTCTTCAGAATAGAGAAAAAATGGTGGACACTGCAATAGACGAGTCAAAACAACTCTGTTCTGAAATGGGGATAAGCATGGAGCATCGTATCCGCAAAAAAAAAGAAACGAATGGGTGGTGAACGATTGATTGATGCAGCACTGGGGTTTGATACTGAGTTGAGATGGGAAATGCTGTCTGTCATAGACATGTTGACTGACAAAATATCTTGCAGATTTTCGTAAGTTCACAATCTTGCAAGTAAATACGCTTTTCTTACACCTTCAAATCTGCTTGATGATTATTATGATTGTCAGCTTGGTGAAGTTGACGAAGATATAGAAAAAGATAAATTCTTTGCCGAAAGGAAGAGATTACTGTATTTTGTGAAAGCTTCAGCAAAAGACAAAATCAGTGGACCTCTTGAACTTTTGAACTTTATACAGATTCCATCCCATATATTGTGATCTTGCAGCGCATTTTTCTTACCCGTTGCCAGCTTTGAGCGCTCTTTCTCGAAAATGAAACTCATAAAAAACTACTTTCGATCAAAAATGAGTCAGACTTGGCAATCCTCTCCATGGAGAGGGAACTTGTCGATAGAGTGAATTTTGATAGAGTTATTGATAACTTTGCCGAAAAACAGCGTGAAAAGTATGTTTGTAAATTTTCAACCGACTTGATGCCTTGCGATAGTTATCTCACAGAATTTAAATTTACAGCCTTATTTTCAATTGATAAATACATTCATTTAAAAAATTTTTTTTAACTATTTTTATAAAGGATTGAAACATTATTAACAACAACAACAACAACAAATTTCTTAAATTTCGCGCTTAAACCGAGCGATTACACACACGGATTTCAAAAAGCACGGATACAAGACGGTTTTTTCTCTTTGGGGTGGGGGTGGGGGACTCGACCTTTTAATAATAACATTATGAAGAAAAAGAAAAGAAAACTACATCGGACTATCCTCTCCTTGATACAGCCATGTTTTTGTGAAAATTCGGAAATAACAACAATAAAAAAATAAATAAAAATGATTTTATCATTTCTTAACCTTTTCATGTTTTCAAATGTTCTCATTTAAATTTATTAAAAATCTTATCTAAAATGTGTGACTTTCCATTTCTTAAATTTTGCGCTTAAACCAAGCGATTACACATAAGGATTTCAAAAAGCGCTAATACAAGACGTTTTCCCCCTTCGACCTCTTAATAATAACATTATGAAGAAAAAGAAAAGAAAACTACATCGGACTATCATGTCTTTGATACAGCCCTATGTTTTTTTGTGGAACTTCAGACTTTAACAACAATAAAAAAGTAAATAAAAATGATTTTATCATTTCATAACATTTTCAGGTGTTCAAATGTTCTCATTTAAATTTATTATCATATTTGTTTGTGTAGCCAATTAATTTAATTTAACATTTTTTTATAATTTGAATTATACGTTTTTGTTTTGAAAAAAAAATATTTGGTTTCTTTTGTTTCATATTAACGTTTACATAAATCCTTTCAGATTAATGTTTACATAATTCCTTTCAGATTAATGTTTACATATTTATTATTATGCAAATTATTGAAAAGAAATTGTTAAATTAAATTAAAATAAAAAGGGAGAATTGTGTCGGAAGGGAAATGTGTAAACATTAGTCCAATGAAAATAAATATTTTGAGGGCTTTTTGGGATTTTGAAGGTTTTAACAGGTTGTCATATGCCATTAGTAGGCGAGGGGCAGCAAAACAGGTAATCATATGCCAGCGGGGGGGGGGGACAGTTAATTGTATGCCAGCAGGGGGTGCGGCAAATTTTCCGACCGCCCCTGGCGGCAAAAACTGATGCTACGCCACTGCATGTGTCTATATAAATCTAAAATACTGTTTTCCTTAGAGCGTAATGTTTAATTATTTCCCAGCATTAAATGCTATGTAAACACCCACTGTTTTTTTTTACCAACGTGATTGACTCAAAGTGAGACTCAAACTTTGTAATGAATAATTTATATTATTTTTCAGGTTTTAATTTTTCAAGCAAACTTTACAAACGGGTTGATACAACGGAAGAACTTTTGCGACTCTCTATTTACGAATGTAATTGATCGAAATATTTGTAAACTTTACATTCTTTTTCTTTTCTCCTTTTCGCAATTTGGTCAAGTCAAATGCTGTCTCTCTTTTTACCCGTCCTTTTAATCGGTTGATTATTTTTGTTGATTTTTTTTCCAAAAAGTAAAACTCAACGTTCCGTGTTTATTGTACAAATTAGTAATTACCAAAAATGTCTCTTTGAGACACGATATCCTTGTGCCTTAAAAAAATCAATCAATTTTATATTCATTTTCTTTTTTTGTACCGAAAATAATGACTTTGTAAAGTTCGGTATTTCTAGAAGAATCGTCAGTTGGTCTGTCATATTTGAAAAGATTGTGTTCGTCCTTCGATCTGTCACACTTTAGTTTCAAATAATATTTTTCAGATGCGTCTACGCAGTAGATTTTGTGTAATCAGAACTAACGCAGAGTTCCAACTACATATTTTGTCCGAAGGATCTACAACATTCTGACAACGTTATTATAACATTACAATCATCTTTTTCCCAGCTACAACGAACCACTCATTTCTATGTTAGTAAAAGTTGTGGTGAAGAACAAGAAAGATAAAGGGCATCAGGTCTGAACAATATTACAAAACCCTTGCCACTGATTGATGATATTCTCGCCTTGCTGGGGAAGTTAACATACGTCTCCACTCTGAGGCAGATAGGAAGAAAGCTGCGTTTGCGTATTATGTAGAATAATATTAGTTTAGATTCATGCCTTTCAGGATAGCTAATGCGCCGGAAGCACTGGAGTAATTCTCTTTGGCATACTTGGATGATATACTTGTTTTCTCCTGCAGTGTTGAGAAGCACGTTCAGCATTTGCAAACAGTCTTTGATCGGCTGAGAAGACATTTGTTGCGTATTAAACTACTCAAATGTCAATTTATGCGAAAGGAGACAAAATATCTGGGGTTAGGGTCATTAATGCAAGTGGTGTGAAGCCTGAGACTGACAAAATCGAAATGATTCAGGTGATGCCTGCACCATATACGGTCAAGGAAGTCAGGGGATTCATATGGGCGATTGGGTACTACAGTCGGTTCATACCAGCATTTTCTAGGTTGACTACTCCACTCATGGATCTGACAAAGAAATATACCCGATTCAAGTGGAGCAAGGATTGCCAACGTTCATTTGATGCTTTAGAAAAAATCAGTTGACGGCGGTACCTTTATTAGCCTATCCAGACTTAAGTAAACTTATTATCGCATACATTTCTCTTTTCACTGAAATGCAACTCGCAACATGAATGATGCGACGATGAAAGATTTGAAACCAGCATCAAGCAGAGATCAACTTGAAGTAGTAGGACAATAAACGAATAAAGGATTACCATCTTATGGTAAATTTATTAATGTAACTAAAAAAGGGGGAACTTATGAAAAAAATTTTCAACGAGGTACAGTGATGATCATATTTATTGGCACGGTAAAATAAAAGTTAAATTTTGTCTAATAAATTCTAAAAAAGGGATTAAATTAAAGAAAATAACAAAGTATATTATGTATTTTTAACTGGCCTTTCCGATGCAGCAATCGGATTTTAGAAAAAATAAATAACAAAGGAACAACAAACATAATTGCAAAAAACCCCTTGTTCCAAATTATTGGCACGGCTTTGTTTTTCTTTTAGTATCAGTATAATATCAATCAATTTCCGGTTTACGTGCTTTCTGAACTTTTTTATAGCCATATTATGCTTGTTTAATGCTAAGTCAGTGAATAATTTTTTTCAGATAATTTTTAGATAGCGATTTATTTAAACTATTATAAGTGACTAAATTATAATTTTCAATCGCCATGGTTAAAACTAAGGAACACAGCGAAGACGTCAGGAAGCTTGTTGTCATGCCATACCAATGGGGAGGGCTATGATAAGATTTCAAAGAAGCTAAACCTTCCCAAATCCACTGTTAGAGCCATAATAAACAAGTTCAAATCGCAAGGCCACGTTATGAGTTTAGAGGGTAGAGGGAGAAAAAGGATTCTTTCCCCAAGAGATGAACGGAAAATTGTTCGACAAGTAAAACAAAACCCAAGGATCTCTGTTGGGGAGATTGTTGATGAACAGAGCACCTCTGGAGTGAATGTATCTCGACATACAGTTGGTAGAGTTTTTAAGAGAGCTGGTTTAAAAGCATGTCGTCCGAGAAAGACTCCCTTATTGAAGCCTATGCACCTGAAAGCAAGGCTAGCCTTTGCAAAACGTCATATTGATAAAGATGTTGCATTCTGGAAACGTGTTCTATGGACTGACGAAACGAAAATAGAGTTATTTGGCCATAATAAAGTGTCTTATATTTACAGAAAATCTGGCGAAGCTTTCCTGTCTAAGAACACCATACCCACAGTGAAGCACGGTGGAGGCAGTTTGATGTTTTGGGGATCCTTTGCTGCCTCTGGACCAGGGCGACTTGTTAAGGTCACAGGTAGCATAAAAAAGGAAGATTATGTTAAAATATTGGATGAAAACCTGAAAGACTCTGCTAAAGAGCTCTCACTTGGTCGTCGGTGGTGGTTCATGCAAGATAATGACCCAAAGCATTCGGCTAAACTGACTAAGAAATGGCTTGAGGACAATCATATTAATGTTTTGGAGTGGCCATCACAAAGCCCAGACCTTAATCCAATTGAAAATTTATGGAGAGCATTAAAATTGAGGGTAATGCAAAGAAAGCTTAAGAATCTTATTCAATTGGAGGATTATTGTCAGGAAGAGTGGGCTAAAATTACTACTGAAGAGTGCAACAACTTGGTTGTAAACTATGAAAAGCGACTGAGGAAGGTAATCAAGGCCAAAGGCTATACAATTGATTATTAAATAAATCGTGCCAATAATTTTGAACAAGGGTTTTTTGCAATTATGTTTGTTGTTCCTTTGTTATTTATTTTTTCTAAAATCCGATTGCTGCATCGGAAAGGCCAGTTAAAAATACATAATATACTTTGTTATTTTCTTTAATTTAATCCCTTTTTTTAGAATTTATTAGACAAAATTTAACTTTTATTTTACCGTGCCAATAAATATGATCATCACTGTAACTCATAGCGATATAAATCTAATGAAAATAAAAATAATAACATGAGTCCAAATTTAATAAGAAAAAAACGGAAGAGCGAAATAAAAGAATACTTTTGAAACAAAGAGCGAGAGTTAAGTCCCTTGATACTGTTTAATCATTTATTTTTCTTTAACTTTTCTAGAATTTTTTAAACTGTTAAATATGGAAGACAGAGGCAATTATTCCTTTTAACGATTGCGTGAGTTATTATTTGCTTGAGATGTTGAACAATGGTTCTTATTACAGTGCATAGACTTGTAGTTAACGGATGAATTTGCTGTTGCAAAGAAAAAAAAGCACACAAAACCTCAGCTCACTGCAGCAGCGTCGTCCGTCAGTACTTTCTGTAGACTCGTTTTCACCTCTGTCCCATCTGCTCCAGTGGCCTGTTTTTATAAAAGACAGAGCCATCCAAATTTGAACCGTTCTTTTGTGTGTGCTATTTAGCGTAGATATCTAGTGTTTTGACCTGTTTTAAATCTAGGTTAAGTTTTTTTTTAATATGTTAGTTTATATATATATATATATATATATATATATATATATATATATATATATACAGTATATATATATATGATGGCAGCAAATTCGCTTTCAAACATTGCCATCACTCGATATAGCACAAAAAAAATGGTATAATCTGTATCTGCTTGATTCAAAGGCCAGGGCATTGCATGCTTATCTCGGGGGTGGTTTGGCGGATGGTGAGCAAGATCGATTGAAGGACAATTTTAAGGCAATCAAGCATGTGGTGCAGAGGAGGTTGCGAAACATGCAGGATGAATGGTAGAGGCAGAAAGCTGAGGAAATACAGCTTGACTCGTATTCAAACAACACCAAGGTCTTATACAGTCTACTGCATGCGGTTTACGGACCATTCAGATCACCTATCACTCCTCTGCGCTCGAGGGATGGTGGGGATCTTCTTCGAACCCCTACTAACATTCTTCATAGATGGCGGGAGCATTTCAATGACCTCCTGAACAAACCTTTTTACGTTGATCAGGAATTTGTTAGGTCGATTCCTAGCAATCCGGTCAAGGATATCTTGGCAGAGGTTCCTTATCTCCAGGAGGTTGAACAGCTGTCCATAAGCTGAACAATGGAAAGTCTCCTGACCTGAATCGTTTGCATGCGGAAATCTTTAAACGTTCTGGACCCAAGATGATGCAACGCTTTGCTGACTTGTTGCAGACTGCTTGGCGGGATGTCGGGATGCATTGACGGTAGTGCTATACAAGGGGAAGGGTACATCTACCGCAGATGTGCTGACGGTTATATCTCACAGGATTAGTGAATCTCTTGCCAAAGGCTTCCTTTCTAGGGCAATTGCTCTTGACATATCAAAGGCCTTCGACAAGGTATGGCATAAGGGTCTACTTCACAAGATTTCCAGCTACGGTATAACTGGAAATGTTTTCTCAATCATTAAATCATTTCTCTCCGATAGGCTCATAAGAGTAGTGGTAGATGGACAAAAATCGGAGGCCTGCAATATAAATGCTGGAGTCCTTCACGGGCCAATCCTGGGCCCAACTCTCTTCCTGATCTACATCAATGACCTCCCTAAACACATACTTAAATCATTCGTTGACATCTATGCTGATGACACGACCATCTACGGCAACACATCAAAGGCTGTAAATGACAAAGTTCTCTCTGATTCTCTCTCCTTTGATCTCGAGCGCGTGGTTCAGTGGGGGAAGACGTGGCTGGTTACCTTTAATGCATCCAAAACCAAGCTCCTATCCTTACATCATCAACGCTCTGATCCCCATCTGGCATCAATTGGGATGGATGGCTCTCGTCTGGGTGAGGCCCCGTGTTTTGACAAGCTTCTGGGTTTGACCTTTACTCCTGATCTGAAATGGAACACGTACATCAAGTCTGTTGCCAATGTCGCTGGAAAGATGGTGGGATCCTTCTACCGCTCCAGAAGATATCTCACTACTGATGCAATTCTCTATCTATATAAAAGCCAAGTACGTCCAATGATGGAATACTGCTGCCATATTTGGGCAGGAGCTGCTAAAAACAGCCTATCCTGCCTTGACAGAGTACAAAATAGACTTCGTGGCTTAGTGGGGGATGCCCTTTTCTCTACCCTGCAACCTCTCTCCCACAAAAGAGACGTTGCGAGCCTATCCTCGTTTTATCGTTATTTCCATGGAAGGTGCTCGTCTGAACTCCAATCTCTGGTCCCCCCTCGCCAATCTTTCACGAAAACACCCGTCTAGCTGAATCCACTGTGAAAAATTTCCCCCACTCTTTATCTGTGCCTAAATCAAAACGTGAATTCCATGAACAAAGCTTCTTTCTTAGAACTGCACGCTTGTGGAACTCTGTTCCGTCTGCCTGCTTCCCTCCGGACTACAACTTGGATGTCTTCAAGTCCAATGTTAACAAATTCCTAATGAACCGCCCCCTTAAGTAAACACTTCATCAAATCTCCACACTAACGTAATGTACTTGCAATAACCCTTATCCCTGAGTGGCTTCCGGGCCTTGATAAGTGGTGATCACTGTGTAAAAAAAAAAAGGGTAGCAGAGATGAATGTGGAAACTATCGGGCCATCTCTTTGCTGTCAGTAGTCGGTAAGGTGCTCTGTAGGATCATGCTAGACAGAATGCTGGAGCATATTGCTGACGATGTTTTGCCTGAGTTGCAGTGTGGTTTCAGAGGTCGAGGGACAGTGGATATGATTTTTACAGCCAGGCAACTACAGGAGAAATGTATAGAACAGCAAAAGGGACTGTATCAGATGTTCATCGATTTAACTAAGGCCAATAGGGATGCTTTGTGGGAGATTCTGAAAAAGCTCTTCCATGAAGGCTGTGATCAACGTTGGGAGAAAGCTGGCTGATCCTATCTTAGTAGAAAGTGGTGTTAAGCAGGAGACATTGTAGCACGCACACTCTTTGTGTTATATTTCACCATGGTCTTTCAGATGGCACTTGGGGGTTGCTCTGATGGTGTCTATATTCGCTACTGAACTACTGGGGGGGGTTGTTCAACATTAGGCGCTTCAATGAAAGTACAAAGGTACTCACCAACATGATTCGTGACTTGCTGAAGATTATGTCTGAGCAGAGCTAGACTGATGAGCCATCAGACTACTCATTGGCGCAGTGGGCCACAAAGCAGTCTTGAGTTGCCAGAGCTAATCTGTGTCAACTGCGGGCGGACGTACAAAAAGCAGGTGGTTTGAAACGGCATTTTATCATACATAAAAGAGAACATCAAGAACGTGCTGCTAGTGGCGCACATGTCTGTACAATGTGTGCCAAAGAACACCAGAGTTTGGCAGTGCTTAAAAGCCACCTTCGTGTGGACCATTACTGAATGTTTTCGTGTTTCTGTATAACTTTTTTTGTGTTGCATCAAGTAATGGCAATATTCGGAGACGAATTTGCTGCCATTATGTATATATAAAAATCGTATATTGTTGAGAGATATGTTGAATAAACAATTAAACGTTTAGAATAACTATTGTTTTCTCCGCCTTAAAAAAACGACCTTGGTGCTTAATTCTGACCCCGTGGCGAGGAAAAGTAAATAGGAACTATTGTTTTAATTAGAACCGAATATTTTGGCGGAATTGTCTATTCGGCTGAGCTAACATGCCAATTACGGCTGAGTTAAATAATGACCTCTGGTAACCGCGGCGTATCGACAATTCATGTGAACCAACAGTCCTTAAAGTTTAATTTAAATGCGAGAAGTCCTTCTGGTGAAAAGTCGCGTGGTAGACTTGGATTTGTCACTAGGAGGGAATGAGTCTTGCCCACCCATCCACTCCCTCAATATAAAAAGGTTGCACGTACGTTTTTAGACAGTCCCAGTTCAGTTCCAGTTTTGTTCCAGAGAATTCGAACAGAGTCCAGCACGGTTCCAGTTCAATCATGGGCAATGGTAGAGAGCTAAGAAGACAGATCTGGGTAGAAAAAAAACAAAAAAAACTCAATCAAGATGAAAAGCCGACCATAAAATTTAATTATTTAAAGAACCGAAAAAAAATGATAATTCGAAAATCCGCACTAATAAAAAAAACATTAACTTGAAACATCGTAAAACTCTGGATATAAAATTCTTTACAGCAGAAAAATCGATGGACTGACAGACTAACCAGTAAAAAAAAAAGTAAAAAAGCAACAAACACATGATTTAAAATACCAGTAACATTTTGATTAAAATAAAAAAAATCTTAATAGAAATTTAGAAAAAAGAAGTTATTCGTTGTCTGCCGTGAAAAGACTAAAAAAAAAAAAAAGAAATTAAACTATGAAATGCTACGGCAATTTTTTGTAAAAAGTAGAAAAGGAAAGAAAGAGAGTTGTGAAAAGCTACGACAATATCCTTAACGTAGCGAGGGAGAGAGTAAAGAAGTCCCCCTTTCTCTCTCTCTCTCTCTCTCTCTCTCTCACACACACACACACACACACACACACACACACACACACACACACACACACACATAATTAACAACTACTGCTGATCGGAACTGAGTAACCAGCAGAAGAAAAGAATAGAAAATGTGTACAACTTTGCTTTTTAATTTTTTTGTTTCACAATCATTTTTTGTTAAACAGAATTTTGTACAGATTTGTTTAACCAATTGGCAATATATATTCATAACATGAACTAAAGCAGATTTGTAGTTTTTCTCTTCCTTTTCCTGCCCCTATTGTTATAGCTGATTAGTGCTACTCTGTTTTACTGACTGTGAGAAAACACCATTACAATCGCACAGCACAGGAGCATATTCCATAGAAATCGAGTTCCATGAGTTTATCGGGATTAAACCAATTGACTATAAAATAAAAGCAACAAAACAAATTTAAAAAAAAACTTGAAAATGTCAGGATGTACGCAGCTTTCTAATAAATTACCTTGGAAAGTTTATTCCGCGACTGGCAACACTTAGTGAACCATCAAAAAGGTTGGCGCCGGCAAACACGCAATAGAGATGGACGAAGGAAGAATCTTGCTTTCTTTAGCTGGAGACTACAACAATCCAAAGCAAACCGTTCATGCATTTTGATTCCAAACTAGAAACATCAGTTATAGTGGATGTCAGTCCTGTAGGTCTAGGAGAAATACTCTGCCAAAAAAAAAAAAAAAAAAAAAAAAAAAAAAAACAAGGTATACTCACCCTCATCAGCTACACGTCGAGAACTCTATCGGAGAGTGAGGGCCGTTGTAACAGAAATGTGTAAGGAAAAATTCAAGATGGCGCCCGACTCTCTCTTTAACACGGTAAGTTCAGGAAAAGATGTTATAAATGTTGCAGCAATTCAATAATCTTTATACACCGGTTCTGCACGGAATCCAACAACGGTAAAATATCCTCACACGGCACAAGAAGCAACAGTCACACGATTCCCCGGCCAACTCAATCGTCGCTCTCCCCACGTCTTTTTCCTCACCCGCTTTTATCGTCGTTCTAGGCCGGCTAAATTTGCATATTCCGAGAATTCGTGTGACTTTGCGAGACATCATACTTTACAAAAGACGGCGGCCGCCATCTTGGTCTTTCTTTTCTATTTTTGGTCGGTAACGCTGAGCTGGTCTCGAGGTAAGTCTTTTCCCCTCATCCGTCTCTCCCACGTACCCACACAACACGCAAACACGCGGGCGCTTATCTCCTGGATGCACGTTACAGCCGTTACCGCCAACTAGAAAAAGAAGCCCTAGCAATCGTATAGGCTTGCGAAAGATTCCATTTTTAACTCTAAGCGACTATTTTCAATCATAAAAATGACCGCTCTGCTCGAATTTTGCGCTTGATTCTGCGCTTGCAGCAATACGATTATTTCATAAAATATATTAATGGCAGAAAACCTCCGGCAGACATACTCTTTCTGTAACCAATTAAGTATCAAAAGACAGTGTCACCCGCAGAAGAGATTGCTGAAGTGTTTATCAACACCGTTGTGGCTAATAGCATCACTAAATCTACTACTTTATCGGAAATGATGGCAATAAAACAACAAAACAATAGCGCTGCTTAGAACTAAAAGACATAGAGGCCACCGTAAGCCGATGTATTCCGTGTACAACCCTAGAACTTCAGAGGAATCACTGTCCATTGCATATGGCCGAAATGAAAAGCCCCTATGAAGTTCTCCACATTTACAAATGTGGACCTTTTTTCTAGCGGGCATTACGGTATTGAAATGGTAGATGCAGGCTCAGGATGGCCTGAAGCATTCGTTACAAGATCCACCAGGGCCGATACAATCCAAAACTGTTTTTATGCATATTGCATCCCAGCAACCATTGTTTCAGATAATGACCCCTCAGTTCATATCTTCGGAATTTAAGCAATTCTGTAAAGTGGGGTATCCAACACCGAAAGATAACATCTTATCATCCCCAAGTTAATGGGAAAATTAAACGGTCTTTTGGAACCATGTTGAAAGCTATGAATACGGAAGGAAAGACCGGAGAAAACATCTAGGAGAGTTCCTGATGTATTACCGAAATAGCCCCCATGCCATGACGAAGGAAACACCTGCAAAACTCCTTTTGGGTAAGGAAATGAACATCAACCTTCCAGGACTGCAAAAGAGGCCTGAAAGCCAGGCATGAAGAATAGCTCGGCAAAAAGACGAAAAAGAAAAGGACAAATTGAAGAATCGCATAGATCACAGAAATAAAGCTAAACATACTAACATAGAACCCAGAGATATAGTACTCCTTAAACAACATAAGCTAACTCCAGTATACCATTCAATACCATCGACAGTAGAAGAACGCAGAGGGGAGTCCACAATTATAAGGCAAGGCGATAAACTGATCCTAAGACACGCGTCGCAACTGAAAAGACTCCCCATAGACAGGAGCTGTCAGTAACTAACGGATTTCTCTTTCAGCGACGACCTCGGAAGACAAGAGGAGAAGGAAAATGAGCGAAAAAGTGATGAAAAAGAAAGGGAAGAAACGGATCTCCCGATCGCCCTCAGACGAGCAAAACGCCACATAAGAAACCCAGGTCATATGCAAGCAGCAGTTCAGAGAACGAGGAAAGCAATCTGAATAAAAAGGAAGAGGCCAGTATGACACCGAATACAACGTCACGAGCAGAAGTAGAAATATGACTCATTGAGGGAGTGTTCGAGACTCTTCAGCAAACAGCAAAGTACTCTTATATACAACTGTGATTCAATACCGACTAGGTCGAGGAACGCTCTTTTGTACGATAGAGGCACCGCACAACGTAACGAGAAGAATTGATCATTTTGACCACATTGAAAGAAGTTTCTTCACAGGTTGAGCAAGTGTCTCGCACAAACATTCTCACTTTAATAGATCTAAAGATTTGCTAAGACTGAGAGATTGTGAAACAACGGGAATTGTGAGCGTTCAAGGGGCGTCCATAAGTGAAAATGTTGCTTTCTAAAAAGTGAGCACATATATTTGTTTCAGCTGTGCGTTTAGAAACGATTCATAAGAATTGCCCGTCATATCCTCAATGACCTGTGACCCGGATCCAACTAACACAACGTGAAGTGTGTCACAGAGGTTACGTTTAGTGTCCGACGCTGGATGTTAAACGACTCTATACCCGACTGAGTCCGAACGATATATTAGATAAGACCCTGGCGTAAATATTACAATTGATGATCCCAGGGTTTGAAGGGTTTACAGTTGTTAGTTTTTTGCTTGTAGATGGCACTATTCCTAAGCTGTACGAACACTGCTTCCAGGGTATTCATAGCAGTATCGTAGTCATCTATGTCGGATATGTATTTAAATATAGTCAAAGAGACTAGATTAATAAGTAAATTTAATTTCAGACTGACAGATGAGCCTCTTGTGCGTCACGCAAAGAAAGACGAAATAATTTTTTTCCAGTGATGCCATGTATCCGCACTATCAAGTTTATTTGGATTCAAATTCAATTGCTCTAGTTTAAGATAGTTTTCTATTTTTTTATGAAGGTGTTCGAAATAAAAGGAGACGGAAGACCGAATTTTAAAAGCTTCGATGAAGCTTTATTCTACTTAAAATGAGCTGGCAGTAATACTGAGAGAAGGAAAATGGCCGACTGTTGCTGCTACTATTTTAGCGAGGAAGGAAAGCAGAGAGAAGTAATTTAGTACAGAAAAGGAAAGTAAGGTAGAATATTACAAACTTGTGTGGAATAGTCGTCTCATCAACAATTTGATAACTACGATAAATTGGTTGAAAAGTCACCAGATCTTGTTCGTTAAAAACACGTCTTGTTTCAACAAAAAAAAAAAAAACTACAAGATTGCAGGAAGTTATGTCGCCTTGAACTATTGCTCAATCTGATTAGAATCTATTTCGATCAGTGCAGCACTTTACGAAACATATTTCGATTCCAATTCGAACGATTAGTATTTTGTCCGCATCTGAAAGATTGCAGATCGTGGACACCGATGTGTTTTTAGTTTGTTTAAAGAAGCAGTGACAATAAATGTTGTTATTACGTATCAACTTTTGATTGGACAAAGTTCAGATCAGCAGCTTCATCTAACCAATCAACACGCAAGAAATATTAGTTTCTAGAAAATCGCATATACTATAAAAAAAAAAAGAAGAAGAAACCCCCATCTCACATACTATCAAAAAGCAAACGACTTTCTTTTTCTTTTACGGGATTTTTTCTTCAACAGACAACACGTATGCGTACAACACGTGCCGGTCCATTCGACAAACACAACGAAAGATTTTCACGGATTAATTAGCACAAAGTCAATTAACACTGATAACCGAAAATCTTGCACATAGGTATGAACCTTTCTCACTAACAAAACAATCATTTTAATACACAGACACATCTACATCTCATTTACGCAAACACACATAAACAAATGGGGAGAACTTGAATGCATACTAGACACTATCCTCGAGTGTCTAAAGCCTCTCTGTACAGGAGTTTGTTAGAACAATATGAAATGAGGATACGTTTCCCTAGAAGTAAACCCTAACCAAATATTCAAAATCACATAGTATTTGCAACCCAAATAAGATCTCCTTTCTATAGCTAACCCACATTAACTTTTACGAGGAATGGTGCACCTTCCCTAAGTGATGTTATTTCAAGTAATAACACGAAGCTGGGTACTCCACCAGAGTAAATGAATTCTTGTCCTGAAATCCATTAATACCAAGAGACCAAAACGAAAGATATACTACAGCATATGAAAGTGGTTAATTAGGGGTAAGGAAAATGATGTTCTCGATGTCTTTACTAACTCAGTGTTTGAAAGATAAAGAACTTTAATGGAACATTCGAATGTCTATGTAGAATTGAATATCTATATAGAGTTCAAGTGTTAGCGCCAAGTAGTGGGCTTCTTATTTTCTGAGAATTTCGACTGAAGTAAAATAAAACAAAAAGTGAAACAAATATATGTGCTCACTTTTTAGAAAACAACACTTTCACTCATGGACGCTCACAATTCTCATTGGTTCACGATTTTTCCGTTTTAGCAAATCTGTATATCTATAAAAGCGTGGTTGTGCGTGCGAGGACACTTCTTAACCTATATACTCAACGACTTAAAATTGGGTATATATCGTATTCAGACCTGTGGAAAACGTTTTAATCCGTTTTCATCCGGACAAAAGGGCAGCTAAGGGGTCCAAATTTAAAAAAATTATAATGTGGGGGGGGGGGGTATCAGATTTTTATGTTTGTCAACGAGGTTTGAAAAACAATGTTTAGAGAACTTGGAAAGCTGGTCTAATGGCTATCATACTTGACGCATGCTCTTTAGGTTTTGGGTTCGACCTTAGCTCGAGCATTTTATTTTTTTACTTACAAGAAGTGAACTGCTAAAAAAAAACTTAATACTCATATGCAAATATCTGTTTCTTTACACGTTTTTTTAATTTTCTTTAAGAATTTAACGTTACGTTTAATACTGGGCAACGTTGGGACATCTTCTAGTTTATTAATAAAAATAAAATAAGAATAAAAATGTGTTTTATGCATAGATTTCGTAATTTAATTTCATAATGAATTGCTATGAAAATCACCTATTTTAATGCCACACAAATTAATTCCTTGATATTTTAAACTGAAGAAGACCGGAGAAACCAATCGAAAGAGAGTTTTTTTTTAATCAAAATGCTTTGAACTAATTTGAAATTGGACGTATCCATTTAATTCATTGGCTCAACTTTGCAAATGAAATTTTAAACCAAGGTGTCACAGACCGACGGACAAAGCTTCTCTTGAATATGTGAGGACACATCAAAAACTAATTGCTGTAAACTTTGAACTTATTGCCAGTTTTGAATGCTGCATGCAGTTGGTGTCCGAACATTTGCCCGGTCAGCAGGTCATTACGTTCAACATGAGAACGCACACAATACCTCTAACCCTCTTAAGGCACGATTTCGACAGGAAATTTCACGATAATGAAGTTCGCTAACTGTAGTGCAACACATTTCGTTCTAAAACATTTGTTGGCACAAGGTTCTTTATTCAGACTTAATAAACAAAACTTTACTTTACATATATATATGTGTGTGTGTGTGTGTGTGTGTGTGTGTGTGTGTGTGTGTGTGTGTGTATAAATATATACACACATGTATATGCACACAAATTTATAAATATATAAGAAGAGATGCGAATTCAAAATTAAATAAAATCCAGGTTTATATATCGAGAAAATATATAAAACTGAGACTTTAACCTTTTCTGGTGAAAAGTATTTAGTTTTAAATACGATGGGCTAAAGCGGTTATTTTTCTTTATTTTTCTTTATTTTTCTGATAAAGTTTTATTTAAGTCTAATGTCGCATCTCTTACTGTATTCTAATTTATATATAAATTTATATATAAATTTATATATAAATTTATATATAAATTGCTTCACTTAACCGTGTAGAGCTTTTACTATTTTGGTGGATTTGTTTACTAAAAGATTATTTATATCTTTATCAATTATATATATATATATATATATATATATATATATATATATATATATATATATATATATATATATATACAGTGATGATCATATTTATTGGCACGGTAAAATAAAAGTTAAATTTTGTCTAATAAATTCTAAAAAAGGGATTAAATTAAAGAAAATAACAAAGTATATTATGTATTTTTAACTGGCCTTTCCGATGCAGCAATCGGATTTTAGAAAAAATAAATAACAAAGGAACAACAAACATAATTGCAAAAACCCCTTGTTCAAAATTATTGGCACGGCTTTGTTTTTCTTTTAGTATCAGTATAATATCAATCAATTTCCGGTTTACATGCTTTCTGAACTTTTTTATAGCCATATTATGCTTGTTTAACGCTAATTCAGTGAATAATTTTTTTCAGATAATTTTTAGATAGCGATTTATTTAAACTATTATAAGTGACTAAATTATAATTTTCAATCGCCATGGTTAAAACTAAGGAACACAGCGAAGACGTCAGGAAGCTTTTTGTAGCATGCCATACCAATGGGGAGGGCTATGATAAGATTTCAAAGAAGCTAAACCTTCCCAAATCCACTGTTAGAGCCATAATAAACAAGTTCAAATCGCACGTTATGAGTTTAGAGGGTAGAGGGAGAAAAAGGATTCTTTCCCCAAGAGATGAACGGAAAATTGTTCGACAAGTAAAACAAAACCCAAGGATCTCTGTTGGGGAGATTGTTGATGAACAGAGCACCTCTGGAGTGAATGTATCTCGACATACAGTTGGTAGAGTTTTTAAGAGAGCTGGTTTAAAAGCATGTCGTCCGAGAAAGACTCCCTTATTGAAGCCTATGCACCTGAAAGCAAGGCTAGCCTTTGCAAAACGTAATATTGATAAAGATGTTGCATTCTAGAAACGTTTTCTATGGACTGACGAAACGAAAATAGTGTTATTTGGCCATAATAAAGTGTCTTATATTTACAGAAAATCTGGCGAAGCTTTCCTTCCAAAGAACACCATACCCACAGTGAAGCACGGTGGAGGCAGTTTGATGTTTTGGGGATCCTTTGCTGCCTCTGGACCAGGGCGACTTGTTAAGGTCACAGGTAGCATAAAAAAGGAAGATTATGTTAAAATATTGGATGAAAACCTGAAAGACTCTGCTAAAGAGCTCTCACTTGGTCGTCGTTGGTGGTTCATGCAAGATAATGACCCAAAGCATTCGGCTAAACTGACTAAGAAATGGCTTGAGGACAATCATATTAATGTTTTGGAGTGGCCATCACAAAGCCCAGACCTTAATCCAATTGAAAATTTATGGAGAACATTAAAATTGAGGGTAATGCAAAGGAAGCCTAAGAATCTTATTCAATTGGAGGATTATTGTCAGGAAGAGTGGGCTAAAATTACTACTGAAGAGTGCAACAACTTGGTTGTAAACAATGAAAAGCGACTGAGGAAGGTAATCAAGGCCAAAGACTATAAAATTGATTATTAAATAAATCGTGCCAATAATTTTGAACAAGGGTTTTTTGCAATTATGTTTGTTGTTCCTTTGTTATTTATTTTTTCTAAAATCCGATTGCTGCATCGGAAAGGCCAGTTAAAAATACATAATATACTTTGTTATTTTCTTTAATTTAATCCTTTTTTTAGAATTTATTAGACAAAATTTAACTTTTATTTTACCGTGCCAATAAATATGATCATCACTGTATATATATATAGTCTAAAGAAGCTTTGAATAAAAAAAAATGCAAAAATAAAAATAAAGAATGCAGTTTAAATTCCCGGAAGAAAAAAAAATAATTTTAACCTATCGCAGACTTAGCACCTACATAATCGGATTCCTAAAATGTTTATAATGACAAAAGAGAATTCATTTATATATGGATGAAAAAAAAAGGCCTCAACTAAAATTGTTACAGAGAAATAGACTTGCATAAACCGGTTTCGAAAAAAGTTCTCAATTTTAAAACATAATATATATATATATATATATATATATATATATATATATATATATATATATATATATATATATATATATATATATATATAGTGTGTGTGTGTGGAATGATAACATTGTTATCCTAGAAAAAATGACATCATTCCATTTCATTTTGATGGAAACCGGTTTTCTTTTTGTTGCAGACAATTTTTGTTGCAGACAATTTTTTTTGCAGACAATTTTTGTTGCTAGTTGGTTAGGTGTGTACTAATCCCAAGAGCGATAGGAGTATTATTATATATATATGATGAAAAAGTGAACTATAATCGAATGTTAAAAAATAATACATAAGTCGAACTATAATCGAATGTTAAAAAATAATACATAAGTCGATTAAAAAAAGTCACGAAGATGTAATGCAACCCAAGAAAAAAGTTAACACTATTCGGAATGTTATAAATAAAAAAAAAAAATGTCGATTAAGAAAAAAAAAATAAATAATCACGAAATGTCAAAAGAACGAAACCCAAAGCGCTTTTCGTACAGACGGACTTTTTCAAGGATATACGTCTGTAAGGAGGAATAGAAATTTTTTTCGTAGAATTTTAGTAGTAATAATAATAATAATAATAATAATAATAATAATAATAATAATAATAATAATAATAATAATCCTTAGATGGAATAGTTCCAACTGCCAGCATAGGTTTCTGTGCTTACACAAAGTAGGGGGGCTGAAACTTATGGCAAGCGCCTCGAGGACAGGCAGGTGGAACTTAGTGCGTCCTCTGTGTAAAACAGAAAAACAATCCGAAGAGAATAAGTGTTGTCCAATAGCCGATTCTACTAATTGGGAACTCCTGGAAATAGGCTGATGATCTCGGATGTAACGCGGCACATGCTGGGCGATTCTAACCTGAAGACGCTGGGTCGTCTTGCCTATATAGTCGGCACCATACCGACATTGAAATTTATAAAAAATATTACTTGACTGCGAGATAGGCAAGACGTCCCTATGAAAAGAGGGAAAGGTGCTCTTTGTAAAGAAACAATTCGGAGGGTTAAAGCACCAAAATTCCAAGTGACAAGAGAGTACATCTTGTCTCCAATATGTTGGCCTTCAGGTCCAATCCAAGGTAACTTGAGGTATACTGGAAATCTAGATGGACCATATTTGGGTTGCTCGGAAAAGGATTCTATTTTCTTGTTTGCATTTTCTTTAACCAATGGAGGCAGATAACCATTTATAATGAAAATGCGTTTAATATTATCGATTTCTGAATCGATACAAGAAGGAGAGCAAATGGCAAGTGTCCGATGGGTTACATCGGCCACTTGCCATTTGCTCTCCTTCTTGTATCGATTCAGAAATCGATAATATTAAACGCATTTTCATTATGAATGGTTATCTGCCTCCATTGGTTAAAAAAAATGTAAACAAGAAAATAATTTCTAATAATATTAAGCTTCCTACTTGTTGGTGCAGAATCCCAACACCAGTAAAAGTAAGTTTTCTATAAATGGACGTGATTTGTCACCACATTTGGACATCCAAAAAGGACATCCAAAAAGGAAGGGAGTTGTCTTTTTTTACCTCCATCGTTAATGAGATGGAAGGGTACAAATCATTTAATAATTTAAAGAAAGACACAGCTTCGTCATGCGTAGTGAAACAAGAAAACATGTCGTCAACGTAACGGATGTAGAAGGTCGGTCTTGGGCACTTATTGAACAGTAACTGTTCCAAGAAACGGACAAAAATATTGGCTAGAGTTGGTCCCAGAGGAGAGCCCATCCATACCGTCAACTTGGTGATAAATAACGTTGTTGAAATTGAAGGCAATTCCATAAGTTCGACAAATACCGTCTCAGGAAACGAGGGAGGGGACCGGGGCCTCTATATAAAAAATCATCACAAATATTAATGACCTCGTCAAGAGCGAAATTTGTAAATAAATTATTAATGTGAAAATATAATAACAAGAATTACTAGTAAGAGGCAACTCCTTCATTGCCGAAGCAAAGTGAAAAGAGTCAGGAGTGCAATAAGTTGAATAGAAAGAACGGATTGGTTGAAGAATGTCAACCAACCATTTTGCCAAATTGTGTTGGGCCAAGCCTACCATCGACAAGATTGGTCTCAATGGAGTATCCAGCTTATGAACTTTAGACAAGCCATAAATTCTGGGTCGATGTGAGCCTACCGGTCGTATAGTATTATATACCTCCTTGGACAAAAAACATCCGTTTATGCCATCGGAGTAGCTTGTTTTTGAGTTTGGTCTCAGTGGAAGCAGTATCGTCCTGGGAACCCAAACAAATAAATTTACTATTGTTGTTTAAAATAGAAAGCATTTTTGCAACATATTCTTCGTAGTCGAGAATAATCACGCCTGCGCCTTTGTCTGGGCGGGAAATGTAAGTGTCAGGATTGCATTTTAATTGCTTTGCCGCAATAAAACGATTTCTTTGAAAAATAAAATGGCGACAGGAAATATTACACTGACTGAATTTATGGCAAGTTCTGTCAAACGAAGCTTAACTTGATTCAAATTGTCACCGAAACCGTGATTTTTTTATTTGAGAAAATAAAATCTCAAATTCACTAAAAGTTTGGGTAACATCAATTTTGCGAGGGGGAACACAAAATTCGAAACCACTAGACAAAACAAATATGTCAACGTCAGACAATTTAAATTTCGAAAAATTAAATATGTACTTATCAGAGAATGAAGGCTCACCAAATTTACTTTTAATCAAAAAGTTTTAAAAATTCGTAAACTTTTGATTGTTAGAGTTAAGGTGCTTAGCATCTTTAACTGAAAGTAGCTTAGAAGACCGTAATTTATCGAAAGGGGATAACGTTTTCCACGCAGAAGACCAGATCAAGTGATGTTTATTCCGTAGGTTCAAAAGCAAGTCAGAGTAAAAGGTAACTTCGTCTTTAAGAAAGGCAAGAGTAAGGTTCCAAGAATTCCTACATTTAATCTTAGAAATGCGTCTGGAGATATAACCCGCGGCAACATAATTGGATATGCAACTTCGAAGGAACTTGATTTTACATTTGAGAGTAGTGATCTTGTTCCTCAGGCTAATTATGTGATTTAATGAATGTATGAAATTTTTGCTATAATGGTTCAATAAATGGGACATAAATTTATTAGAATAGCAAAATTTTAAAATAATGAGAAATAAGTGAGCCATAATCGAATGCTAACAAATGATACATCGATTAAAAAAATCACGAAGTGTAATACAACCCAAGAAAAAAGTGAACACTATTCCGAATGTTATGAAATAAATAAGTCGATTAAGAAAAAAAATCACGAAATGTCAAAAGAACGAAACCCAAAACGTTTTCGTATAGACGTACTTTTTCAAGGATATTTGTCTGTAAGGAGGAATAGAAATTTATATATATATATATATATATATATATATATATATATATATATATATATATATATATATACATATATATATATATATATATATATATATATATATATGTAGTCGGAATCCGATGAAAAAAGCAATAAAATACTTGATCGCGAATGTGGGAGCTAAAATACAAATTATTTATCTAAACTCTCTGTTAATATATATATATATATATATATATATATATATATATATATATATATATATATATATATATATATATATATATATAATTCTTGGTTCGTTCAACATCGATAAAACCATATTTCTACATTACCAATTATATTGAAATTTTCAGAAAATCTATCTGTAAAGTCAATGAATGTTTGCATGTTATTAAAATAATTTAACATTGCGAATTATAAAAATATTAATTAAAATATATTTTTCGTAAGTCGTTTCTGCGAGACTGTCCGGTTTTATTTCCGGTAACTTCCGTTTCAACTACTCTCGAATTACAAGATAAAAAAAAAAGTACTCATGCAGAGAGTGATCCGTGCTGAAATAATAACGTTATTATTTAAAAAGCCATTCTTAACATGGGGAAGGGAGGGTGTTTTGTACCTATTCTGTACTTTAACCTTACAATTGAACAAAAAACATATTATAAAACTTTAATTAAACGTGGAAATACGATTTAAAAAATAGCGCGGATCACTCTCTGCATTAGCACAAAAAAAATCCCATATTTTTTTTTATTTAAATTCATTTATGTATCTTACCAATTTTTAAATTTTAAATTCCTTTATTTATCTTAAGGCTTTTCACTCATGAAACATTACGTTTTAATTGTTTAGTTTCTTTCACGGCATTGTTTACATAAAAAAGTTTGTTTTAACTTTTTCTAAACTGTTTCATTTTTACGGCATGTCTCAGCGTATTATAAATACCCTAACATCTCCATGTTAAAAACGGCTTTCAAATTAAACACGCCCTTCCACAAACCTCGAAAGCTGTTGTTAACATGGGGAGGTTGGAGGTGTTCATTCCGAAATCCGTTTTAATATGGGGAGGTTAGGGTGTTTATAATATGCTGGGGCGAGTCGTAAAATTAACGAAGTTGCTATTTATTATTTATTAGAAAAATTGCTTGAAATTTGTTTATTTGACAAAAAAAAAATTACATTTTGATATTCCTTGGGAGTTGAGTTCCATGGCGCCCAGCAGAAAAAAAATTATAGTAGCTCCCCTAGTCCCTCACCCCACCCCGCACGTAACATATGTTATTTACTGACATTGTCGTAACTAAACGATTATTTGTGACATTTACAAACATATTTTTTATTTATTTTGAAAAAAGTTTTATTCTTTATGAATATTAAAAGAAAAATGTTACTAAACATTTATTAATAATTTGTCACTTTTACAAACATTTGATTCTAAATTTCTTTTTAAATGACGACTTTTATCGACTTTTTTTAAATAGTATTTGCGAATGGGTTTCTTGATAACAAATATCAGTTAAATTTTGTAAATATTCCCCCCTCCCCAAATGGTGTTTATTCCGAAATCCGTAGTTTAACATGGAGAGGTTGAGTGTGTTTATTCTGAAAGCCGTTCTTAACATTTGTGGAGGTGGACCTAATGTAAAAAAATGAATAAATAAATAAATAAAATAACTAAATCATTTACTGATAATTTCTCACTTTTACAAATATTTTTAATTTACATGCGCGGATGAACAAATTGTTGAATAGTGCGAAAACAAACATTTTTGTAATAAACTTCGGGTTTGCAAAATTTAACTGATATTTGTTGTCAGTATACCCATCCGCAATTACTATTAAAAAAATTCGATAAAAGTCGTCATTTAAAAAGAAATTTAAAAACAAATGTTTGTAAAAATGAGAAATTATTAATAAATGTTTAGTAACTTTTTTTGCTTTTAATATTCATAAAGAGTAAAACTTTTTTAAATAAATAAATAAATAAATGTTTGTAAAAGTGACAAGTAATTGTTTAGTTATAACGGCAACATCAGTAAATAAAAAATGTTACGTGCGCATGCGTCAGGGCGCGAATAAGGGCGCGACTATTATATTTTTCTGTTGGTCGCATGGAACTCAACGCCCAAGGAGTACCAAACTTTTTTTCCAATATTCATGAAAAGAGTTAAGCTAACGTAAATAAATAAATGTTTGTAAAAGTGCGAAAGGCAACGTAAGTAAATAAATGATAAATGTTACGTGCGCATGCGTTAGCCTTGACTAAGGGGGTTAAGGGAGCGACGATTAAATAATTCTGCTGGTCGCCATGGAACTCAACGCCCAAGGAGTACCAAAAGTTTTACTCTTTATGAATATTAAAAGAAAGAAGTTACTAAACATTAAATGTTTAGTAACTTCTTTCTTTTAATATTCATAAATAATTAATAATTTCTCACTTTTACAAACATTTGTAATTCATGTATTTACTTACGTTGGTTTAACTCTGTTCATGAATATTAAAAAAAAAAAATTAAACCATGTATTGATAATTTCTCACTTTTACACACATTTTTAATTTACATTTTTGGGGTAAATATTTACATTTAGGTCCCCCTCCACAATTTTCTTTTTTAAATGACGACTTTTATTGATAAATAAATCTACTTCTCGGCAACGGGCACTGAACCCCTCCTTTTTTTAATAGTATTTTCGGGTGGGTATGCTGACAACAAATATCAGTTAAATTTTTCAAATAGTTTTTCACTCCCCATCCAAAAATGGTGTTTATTCCGGAAGCTGTTCTTAAGATGAGGAGGTTGGGGGTGATTATAAGGTGGACCTAATCTAAAAAAAATACCAAGTTTTTTAAATGATTAAAATAATTTCTCATTTTTACAAACATTTTTACATGCGCACATAAGCAACTATTTTTTATTAACTTTTTTTTACTTTTTTAGTTACAAATTTTATCATTAATATGTGTTTTTTGTTTTGTGTCGACTGAAACTTCTTTTTTCATTACAACAATAATGAACCAATTTAAATCTTCCGGCATGCGTTTAAGGGTTACGAAATTATCAATAAATCGATTAGTTACTAAGCCAACGTCAGTAAAGCAAAAATGTTACGTGCATGCGCACTTAACATTTTGACTTGACTAGGGGGGACTAAGGGAGCGACCATTAAATAATTATGCTGGTCGCCATGGAACTCAACGCCCAAGAGTATCTAAAGTGGCACTTATGCACTTATGTTATAGTGCTATATTTTAAAATAGTATTTTCACGTTAAATTCAAATTTTACAATATCTTTTTCTTTTATTAATTTGTTAGGTGAAAGTACGGATAACCCGGTCGGTTTCTAATGTGTGGAAAATCTAGCTCCCGAAAAAGAGGGGTACTCTGGATAGTAACAAAAATTAAAATTGCCTCAGTCTCGAAAGATTTCTTCTGAACGAGGAAAAAAATGGTGAAGTGTAGTTCACCTTCTGTTTCTCTCCCTCCTCTCTCTTCCTATCTTAATATCTCTCTCTATCCATCTCTCCCTTTCCCTCTCTCAATTTATCTTTCTCTCTATATCACCCTCTCCATCTCTCTTTGAGCCCTTTCTCTCTCTAACTCCCTCTATCTCTCTCTACTTTCCTCTGTCTCATCCCTTTTTGTTTCTAACTCTCCCCTTCTCTCTGTCTATCTATCAATCCCTTTATCTCTCTCTATTTCCTTCTCTTTGTCTATTTTCCTCTCATTTTCTCTTTTCTATCTATATATCTTCCTCTCTATCTGTCCATCTCTAATCTCTCATCCTATTTTAGTCTCCTAAATTAATTTCAGTGAATAAGGCATTGTCAAAACATGGATAAATCCTATTCTAGTCACCTAATTTACTGACTGTGAGAATAGAAGTTATTTGGAAACCTTGAACAGCACCAGAAGTAACTGGTAAAACCTTTCTAATTAAATTGATTTTGGCAGCCATTTGGTAACAAAATGATACGCTGCATGAGGAATACCTGCAACCTTGCTGCCAAATAGTAGAATTATTTATTCTACTTTGAAACATTCATTTTTACAAAAATTTCAGTTCAACATCTCCAAAACATCCAATATGGGGAAAAATATTGCAGAATTGCAAACTTATTGTTTAAGATGAATGCCCAATGGTACGCAAAAAATCACTTGAGGCTCTTGATCGATCCTTGCAAGATTTGCGTGGCAATGTCAGACCATTTGGGAATGCAGTAATAGTGCTTGCAGGAGATTTCAGACAAATGTTACCTGTTATTCTTCAATCAACACCAGTAGATGAAATAAATGCTTGCCTCAAATACTCTACTTTTTTTTATTCCATGTGAAGACATTAAACTTAACTCAATATATACATGTCCAGTTGCAGACTGTTCGATCCGCACAAAATTTTTTGCATCACTTGTGGGAAATTGGGTATGGAAAAGTGCCAGCTGATCAGAGTTAAGGGCAAAATTATTTGCCTTTTAACTTCTGTAATTTTATTACATCAAAAGAAGAGTTAGTTTAAAAGGTTTTTGCAGATATTCATATTATAAGAATTCCACTTGACTGAGTGAACGAGCTATTCTTGCAGGTCAATACAAAGATGTCCATGAATTTAACGCTATTATTCAATGTAAATTCCAAGTGAGGTAGTCAAATACAAATCCATCGACACTGCTGTGAAAGCAGATAAAATGGTTTATTATCCAACAGCTATATTTGTCAGGGATGCCACCGCAGGTATTGCAACTGAAATTTGGCGTGAAATATAAACCAATCCAAGATTTGCAATGGCACATGGGCTTGCAGTAAAAAAAAATTAACAAACAATATCATAGAAACAACAATCTTAACAGGACCTTTTACATATGAATATATCTTCATTCCATGCATTCCTATGATTCCACTGGATATATCATTATACTTTCGGAAATTGCACTTTCCAGTTTTATTGCCGTTTGCAATAACCATCAACAAAGCACGGGGAACAATATTTACAAGTGTGAGGCTTACAGTTACACACTGACTGTTTTTTTCACATGGACAATTTATGTTACGTATTCAAGAGTCACCAAACCAGAAAATCTCTATATCAGCTAAGAAAATGGAACAACAAAAACTGTGTACCCATACGAAATGGAAAATTATAATCTATAAGAAACATGCTTTTTCTCATTTTGGAACTTGCGCTAATTTGAGCCACACCATTGCGCTAATTTGAGCCACAGCAATGCGTGCAGGGTACAGCTAGTATATATATATATATATATATATATATATATATATATATATATATATATATATATATATATATGCGTGCAGGGTACAGCTAGTATATATATATAGTATATATATATATATATATATATATGCGTGCAGGGTACAGCTAATATATATATAGTATATATATATATATTGAGAGAGAGTTTATGTAAATAATTTGTATTTTAGCTCTCACGTTCGCAATCAAGTATTTTATTGATTTTTTCAACGCACCCCCGACTATATATATATATATATATATATATATATATATATATATATATATATATATATATATATATATATATATAGTCATCCACATGCAGTACTGTTTCGCTGTATCACAGCTCATCAGTGCGACTAGACCTGAAGCCATGATCGAAACCCGACCGCCCAAACGACAGTCAAAGCTTCTAACCATTACGCTATACGGCTGTTGCTGTGCACGTAATGAATTAACGATGTTTTGACATGGTATTTCGAAACCTAATGCTTCTCATCAGAAGAGGAGACAAGATGCTACGTAACAAAATAAAGATGCGACGTCTAGCGATAGTTAAGTAAGAGGCAAATAGAATATTTAATTTCGCTCCTAATGTAAGAATCGCTAGACGTTGCATCCTTATTATGTTACTTGGCATCTTCTCTACTCAACTGATGAGAAGCATTAGGCTCCAAAATACCATGGTATAAAGAGTTCTTACTCACCCTACACTCCAATTGATATTTACACTTATTGAATAAATGAATAAATCTCTATATATATATTACTACATAGTTTTATATCGTCATTTTCTTTCTTTATTGATTTATATATATACTAGCTGACCGCCCGCCATTACCCGGACGTAAATACACTTAAATATGATATTTTGATTAATACATATTTATTATTATATTATATTGGACCCAATATATAGTAATGATTTAAAAAGTTTGAAAAAAAATGATTATTGGTACGCCACCACCGAGAATCGAAACTAAAACGTTTAGCTTACGATTTACTTTTCCCTTTGACATTAATGGCTGTACTATGAAGACATGCTTGCTGCAAGGCTAAAAATTAAAACATGAGCAAATAGCTATTACGTCACGTATGCATATTCGCAATGTCGTCGTTCGACCTTCACCTGGCAAATTTCACTTTTTTAATTTTCACACTTTTGCACCGATTTTCCCCGGCTAAAACTCAAATGTAAATTTTTTGTTTTGGCTTTTTACTCTATTTTTTTTTAAATATATTCCATGTATATATTACGGCATTAATATGTTTACTTTCCTATGAAACACGCCATATCTCATATTTATGCCAAATTTATGCCATCTCTACAATAATTTCGAATCCTATAGAATTTGAAACAAAGACAGATCGACTATAGCAGTTGCAGTCTTTCCTTTTCGATCGACCTCGTTGACACTAAAATTTCATCAGTTCCTGAAAAAGATATCATTAAGAAAAGACGTTAAAAACACAGTAGAAAATAACAATGCGAGACGGATTAAACTCGTGCAAACTACTCTTACCAGCATATATTCCTCTTAAATAGAGTTGATTTTTTATCGTCGAGATGTTGGTATTTTATTTGAATTTTGTGACATCCTTATACTGTACAAGCTAGCACAGTCAGATGCCTAGTCAGAGGCCGACTAAATATCTAAAAATATCTTCCATTTCGGCATTACAGGACAAAGCAATCTGAATATATCAAACAACACTTTCAAATGAACTATTTTTATTATTTGAAATTTTACAAAATGACAATGTCAAGATAATGAGAAATAAATTCACATAAAGATACAAATATTTTGTATTCACTTTGTTTTTGTTTTGGGTTTATGTTTTTCATTTAAAAAAAAAACAAACGAAAGCATTATTTTTAATGTAACACAAAAAGCGATGGTAATGCTGTATTCATAGTGCACTGTTAAAGCACCGTTTTCTTAGGGTCATTAAGTACTTATCTAATCGCAGAAACGTAAGAAGTCACTTCAAATAAAAACATGGCTCGGATCAAAATAATAAAGGTAACTGTGAAGCTTGGAGTTTTGGAAATAATAATTGTTTGTTTGACTGATCTAATTAATTGAAGAATAATTTTCGTTTCCTGTTCATCTTTGAATAATTCTCTTTTGATGCTGGATTTGAAGTTGTACACGTAAGAAAACCATCTATTTAAATCTTTTATTACTGAGCAAATTGTTGTTGTTGTTGTTGTTGTTGTTGTTGTTGGTGGTGGTGGTGGTGTAATAGTAATAATAATAATAATAATAATAATAATAATAATAATAAGAAGAAGAAGAAGAAGAAGAAGAAGAAGAAGAAGAAAAAGAAGAAGAAGAAAAAGAATTTTCAAACGCCAACAACGACAACAAAAACGCCATTAATCTAACCCGGCAGCATATTCAAAAACGGTATTGCTATATTAGCGTTGTATATGGAGATTTTTTTCTCGTGTTGTAACATTACATGACAGCTGAAGGACTTTTTTATCGCGCCCTCTCTCTTTCTCTCTCTCTCTCTCTCTCTCTCTCACTCACTCACTCAGTCATGCACACAAACTTCTCTCTCATACACACTAGATACATCTCAAGGGTGCTCCACTTCGATATAGGGTTAAAGGATGTTGATAATTAATATTATGGTTCATGTTAAAAAAATAAGGAACTAAAAAAATATGCGTAAGATAAATTAAAGATGAGAACGGACAAGGAGATAAGACAACATTAGCAAAACGAAAGTGCTGGTTAATAAATCTAGCTTCTTGATAATTATATGTAAATATAAAACTTTGAAATCCTATAAAAAATTAATTATCTGTTTTTATTCGTATTGGAGTGAAATTTTATCTTTTTATGTTGAGAAAAGGTGATTTACCTTTGTAATGCAGTTTTATGAAATTCTCAATTTATGTAAACATCGATGGAAATGCTTGAAACAGTTTTGCTTACTAACGACTTTTGAATATCAAAATAAACTGATGAACAATCGTACAGAAAAGTCATATTTCTCGAAATCATTCCGAAATCACAATGGCAATGTCGACAAATATTAAAGATTGTTTGACGGAATTAAATAACAGTGGCCTCCCCTATCTCTGGCTTTTTAAAAGAAAAATGAATCTTCGAATTATTATCGATTAAACACAACATTTTCAGATTACAAATAAAAAGTTTGTTTAACGTAAAATGATCTTTTTAGTTGAAAAGATGTTTATAGAGCTCTTTATCTCAGCTAAACGTAAAATTGAGTCCTGAATTGAGTCAATAAACTCATATGTAAGCATATTTGTAAGTACTTTTTGCAATTTGTTCTCAACGATAAAAATCTGATGCATATTTGATAATAATCAGAACATTTTTTTAGAAAATGAATAACAATAATATTCGATAGGAGAATAAAGTCATTTAAGTCCGGCAAAGTGTTATGCATTTTCTTAGCATACAATTTCCAAAAGATGAGACGTAAGTAAAAATAAACGTTTTCTTATCAACAATGAAAAGGAATTGCAAATAGTGATTTAAAAAGTCAAAGATTTGATTATATAATAGTACAAATTATATAAATACGGTTCGTCACTTCTTTGAATAAGTTGGTTTTGCTTTTTATTTTTTGTTTTATTTTAGATGGACATTTTTTGTTGTTCAATTGGACCTTTTCATGCGGTTAAATCAACTGTGTTCGGTGATGTTCTGTGCAGCAATCATTTTCACCTGTAGAAAAACATAAAAAAAAACAATTTCAGTAGAATTTATGGTCAGATTCAAGTGACAATCTATCAACCAATCAAGTTACCACACGTGTCAACAAGAGAACAACAGATGAAAGTTATAATTGCTTTAAATGCTTATCTAAAAAGAAAATGCGAAACGTCAAAGGGATTTGAAGGAAAATCGCTTAGACCTTGATAAATTTAATTATTTGCTAAATGGATACTAAGTTATTTCCACAAACTTTCACCATTTTTAACAGCTATTATTTTAGATATCTAAATTCTAACTTTAACACTCAAATAGCTTTTGGCCTTGATAAGTGGTAACTTATTAGTACAAAAAAGACAACCCTTTTATTTACCATTATTTAGAATTATATAGATTAAGCAGAAAATTCACAGATTATAAAATTAATGTTTTGTAAAAACGACGGATTACTCAAAGATTGTGTAAGAACATAAGTGAGACTGCAATACTGAAAACGTGAGTTGAAATTCCGTCCAAATCTCAGATTTGACTACTTTTTAAAGTTAAAGTCATATAAAATGTGCAACTTCATTGTCTATACTATGGGCCAACTAGCGAGTCTCTATAATGAATAAAATCAAAGTTATCACAAAATTATAACTTTTACCTTTTTCCTAACGTTAACTTTCGCTATAGTTGTTACGTTAGTACATACTATATCGTTTGTCTTTATGTGTAATTTAGAAGCCGCGCAGATAAATGTGTAAAACAGTCAAATGCAAAGTATTCTGCATTACGAATTTGATGCCGTGGAAATAAATAAAAATATCGTCTCAAATATGGCGGCCATGTTGATCATAGTCACCAGAAACGGTCCAATTAATTTCTCTTGGGTTACATCAACAGTTATACAATGTCATGCAAATCTAATATGTAAACCTTATAACCATAAACTTTGAGACTGTGCCCCAAATCCGGTACTCAAAGAACATGAGGCTCCAATATAGTTCCTCATTTTCATAAATTTGTTGCATTTCTTTCATTTCTATCTTTTAAGAAAGGCTGAAAACTTTCCAGAAAAGCATGTAATAGTAATAATAATAATAATAATAATAATAATAATAATAATAAATAATAATAATAATAATAAGAAGAAGAAGAAGAAGAAGAAGAAGAAGAAGAAGAAAAATTATCATTGTCATTATCATGATTATTATAAGAAGAAGAAGAAGAAGAAGAAGAAGAAGAAGAAGAAGAAGAAGAAGAAGAAGTAGAAGAAGAAACAGAGAAGGTAACAAGCTCCTCCTATACCATCCCAACAGGTACTATTACAGACTTTAGCAACTTAATTTATGCAGGTGCCAAGACGGCAAGTATGAAATTTAAAGTAAAAAAAATGCTAGGGAAAGAAAATGGATCGACAAAACCTGGATGGGAATTCAGGCTGGAAATCCAGATCGACAAGCGTAAAAAGAAGTCAAAGATGGAAGCGAATAGAAGAGGATGAAAAAGTGGAAATGTGCCTCGCAGAAAGAGGCTAAACAAGAAACATGAAGAACTGAAGCAAAAATAACATTAAAAGGAGGGAGATTAATACGATACAGATACAAATCGAAACATGGCATTTGGAAACAATGAAAGCCAATTCTACCTAAATGTAAACGGAGGAAAAACGGAACGACCGGACCCGACAAAAACAAAACTATTGGGTAAAATATCGGAAGAGTGAAAAGATCACAATGAAAACGACAAATGGCATAAAGATATGAAGTAAGAATTACAACTAACCGAAGAAGAGAGAGAATGAAATTAGCAAGGAAATACTCAATAAAACCCTACGAAAAATGGCAAACTGGAGAGCATCAAATCATGACGGAATACACGCATGCTGATTAAAACATTCATGAAAGGCTAATTCAAAACCTGAAAAGATGTATCCACAAAGCAGACGTGCCATGATGGATAACCAAAAGTAGAACAACACTGATATAAGAAGACACGGAAAAGAAAACCACGTCAAACAACTGCAAGCCTATGGCATGCTTAGCTACCAAGTGGAATATCTTAATAGCACAACGAAGAGAAAAAATTTACCATTACTTTCATAGTCGAGGATCACTTCCTGAGAAACAGAAAAGGTGCCGAAAAGGAAAAAGAGGAACAGATGACCTACTATACAAAAGGACCCTGAATAAGGTAAGAAATAGAAAAAATAAAGAATATAGCCATACAAGAAAGTGTATGACGTGGATGATAGAATACCTGAGAATGTACAAAATATATGAGAATGTACAAAATACTTGAGAATGTACAAAATACCTGAGAATGTACAAAATACCTGAGAATGCACAAAATACTTGAGAATGTACAAAATACCTGAGAATGTACAAAATACCAGCTAACATAATGAACTTTATAGAAAATGTCATGATAACATGGAAACGTGAAGTGGCAGCTACATTACTGAGATATAGATACAAAGAGACATCTTCTAAGGTGATTCTCTATCACCACTACTGTTTATCATAGCCATGATGCTCTTTAGCAATATACTAAGGAAGTGCCAAGTCAGATACAAGTTCAGGAATATAGATAAAAGACTGGCCGGAAAGTTTTTGCAATAACTAAAATGGAACTAAAGACGCTAATAAACACAACTAGAATCTTCAGTAAGGATAGCCAAATGGAGTTCAGTGTGGAAAAGTGTGCACTGCTACTTATAATAAGTGGAAAACTGAGGCAACGGAGAGTATGGAAGTACCCAACCAAGCGAAGATGCAGGCTCTAGGTGAACATTATACATACAAATATTTGAGAATTTTAGAATCAGACACTTTGATAAGGAATAAAAATAATACATAATATATAACACAGAAAGGATAATTAGCAATAAACACTGAAAAAAATGAATAAGAAAATAAAAATGAATAAGACAGAAAATAAAGAATCGAGGGATGAAACGAAAAAAGAAAATGGGAATATACACGGCTACACGGATAAGGATGACAAAAGATGAGACTAACGAAAAATACTTAGACATGGCTAGGAAAATGACACCTAAACAGAGAAACTCAATCCCTTATAATAGCCACAAATATAACACGATTGATACCAACTACATTAAAGTAAGGATCAACAAAACACAAGAAAATGCAGACTCTGTGGACGAAGAGAGAAAAAGATAAACCACATAATAAGCGAATGCAGTAAACTAGCTCAAAAATAATACAATAATAGATACGATTAAGCGGGGAAGGCAGTACACTATGCAAACAGCTGCATCTTGAACATCCAGACAAATGATACAAACATAAACTAGCAGGAGATTTTGAAAAAAAATTCACAAAATTCTGAGACATAGACGTACAAACAGATAAACACATTCAACCAAGAAGACCAGATGTCATGATAGTTAACAAGAAGGAAAATTCCTGCCAGATTATAGATTTCGCCGTTCTACAAGACCACAGGATTAATATCAAGTAAACAGAAATGGAGCAAATACGCGAACAGAGAGCTGAAAGATATATGGAAGATGAAAGAAAGTCAAGATAAAACCAATAATAATAGGAGCACTAGGAACAATCCCGAAACACTTTTTTTAAAAAATGGGAGAGATTGGAATCAAGGGAATGGCTGAGAAGATACAACGAATAACAATAATGAAAATAGCTGAGTTATTAACGAAACCCTTGGAATGCAGCGATAAACAAGCATAAGTTACAAACGCTAACTGGACATACAAAAACTACAACAGAAGTAAAACGACAAAACATAAAGAAACACAACATAAAATCAAGAAAACTGAAACTGTATAATTGTAAGTTACCTCTCACTACTCTAAAAAAAAAAAAATTGTCGGCATCAACCGGCACCACATCAAATAGTCGTGAAGGATCAAGGAAGATGGAAAAACCGAGGATAGAAACAACTAACCAGACCACAAGTGGGTGAGTATGAAGAGGACTGAGACCTTGGAGAAGCTTAGTTCCACCCAAGTTCCAGTGGTCGTTGCCATCGAGAAATCAATGGTAAGTTTCTGTTGCAGTAATGCAAATTCATTTGCAAAGGTCTTCGAAAGATGTTGTTGTTATTCATACTCCAAGGAACAAGTCGATACTTTGATGACGGCCTGCGTGAAAACTCCTAGTAACTACATATTGATGATAATAATAATAATATGCATGGTGATTTTACTAAGATGGGTCGATTATTGCTTCAAAGAATCAATGAATCAATTGAAAAATGAACTCACTCGTCGTCGTCGTCGTCGTCTTTCAATTCCGGGTCGATTCTTGCTATAAGATAAACCGATGCGAAAATTAACAACATCTGAAAAAGAGAATGAAACAGAAACTGATTTTATTAACCATAATAACATAGTGTATTTATTTATAAATGTCACTTCTTAATTCGATGGCAGAAACAATAAGTGTTAGAACGACGATTAAAACTGCAATGGCTGAAACTATTCATAGAAGATGTGCTTCACAAATGATGATATGAAAGATTTGGAAGAAATTGCACGTATACTCACCACAACATGGCCACAATTATGGATTCTTTTAATTTTATTATCGATCGTTTTATTTTAGTCTTCCTTACAAGATTATTACACTCATGTTATGACATTCTTTCTTCTACTTCCTCTAAATTCGAAGAATTCTGTCTCTTTCTTTTTCTTTAAATAGGTCCATGATTTGTTGATGGAACTTGTGTGAGATATGTCAATATCTTAATATTGATATCATCTAAGAATTTCGTATTAATTCATGTCATATTGGATTGCCCAGTCGCGCCCAAAAGAGAGTTTTCTGCACTTTGTTTTATAGTAAATTAAGAATACATAAAAACTGATATGCGCCCATGGAATTCTCTGGTCCGGTGGTTTCGAACCATTTTTTTAGTCCGCACACCTCAAGGAATTTCACTCAAACCTCGAGCCCCTAAAATTTCTGACCTCGCGGTTGAATCAAATATATTCGACCATGTATTAAATGGTCACCTTATAACAATACTTTATAACAATAATTTATAACAATATTTTATAACAATATTTTATATCAATACTTTATAACAATACTTTATAACAATATTTTATAACAATACTTTATAACAACACTTTATATCAATAATTTATATCAATACTTTATAATAATTGTTTATAATAATACTTTATACCAATACTTTATAATACTTTATAACAATATTTGATAACAAGACTTTATATCAATCCTTTATAACAATATTTTATAACAATATTTTATATCAATACTTTATATCAATATTTTATAACAATACTTTATACCAATACTTTTTAACAATACTTTATATCAGTATTTTATAACAATATTTTATAACAATACTTTATACCAATACTTTTTAACAATACTTTATATCAATACTTTTTAACAATACTTTATATCAATACTTTTTAACAATACTTTATACCAATACTTTTTAACAATACTTTATACCAATACTTTTTAACAATACTTTATATCAATATTTTATAACAATATTTTATAACAATACTTTATACCAATACTTTTTAACAATACTTTATACCAATACTTTTTAACAATACTTTATATCAGTATTTTATAACAATATTTTATAACAATACTTTATATCAATACTTTATAACAATACTTTATATCAATATTTTATAACAATACTTTATATCAATATTTTATAACAATACTTTATATCAATACTTTATAACAATACTTTTAACAATACTTTATATCAATACTTCATGACAATACTTTATAACAATACTTAATAACAATACTTTATAACAATACTTTATATCAATACTTAACCATAAATTGAAAGCAAGAAATTGGTTAATTACAAAAAGAAAAGAACACAAAAGAGTAGTATATAGCGAATACCCTATTTTTTCTTCTTCTACACTTTTCACACACCCCTTAGCATATTGTTTCGCACCTCCTGGGAGTGCGAGCATACCAGGTTGGGAACCTCTGCTTTAGTCTTACTAGTTGTCCTGGTTCAGACACAGCAGAACTCAGTCAAAACATAATGCTCCCGCCGCCTTATTTTATTGTAAGTTTATGAACTTCATTCGATTTCATATCGGCAGTTTATGTGACCAAATGATGCTAGCTTTGTTACATTTCATCAAAAAAAAAACTGTTCAAATATTCGCTCTTATGTACTAATTTTATTTTAAATTAAAAATCCTTGATGAAACCAAATAATTCATGTCATTCGAAATATGTTTTATAATGTTCCTTTCTATTTCTCAGAAATTTACTGTTTTCTTCCAGACGACAAATAGAATTTCATTCTGCTTCTTGATTTGATAATGCCCAGAATTATCGATCTAGGAAGATGTAAATAATTAAATACTTAATACATACTCAGCATCCTTTTTCCCTATAAACATCAACTAGTTTACATTAGAATGTTCTTTTTAGATTAGTAATATTCGCAATGCAGAAGGAATGAATTATTGCGGAACGTGGCATTCACTCACTGTATTCATAAGAACCATATTAGTATCCAGTATAATAATAGTGTTTCATTTACGAACGCTGTCTGTATTAAATCTTGAATGAACAAGAAAAGAGAATATTATAATTGATGAAAGTAATATTGTTTAATAATTTCCATAATAAGTGGAGGAGGGATAATTTTAGGTTGAACCATTTTTTAAGAAAAATATAATTTCTCTGTGATAAAACTATCAGAAAAGACATATGTTCGCATGTGTTTCTCATATATATGTATTAGGATCAACCTAAGAAAAAATTAGAGTTACTTCAGTTCAACTGGCAAGAGAGTTATCGCCCTTGGTTGTAGGAGGATGCCTTCAGTCATGACACCTTGAGAACGAAAGACACACAGCTGCTAAGGTGAGATTTATCATCATTGCATACCCAGAGGTTCAATTATTATAATATCACTCGTAAGTCGTTGAATAAAGTTGTTCGATGTTCGTCCTCCTATCATTTTACGTGGTTATTTCACATATAACGCACATTTTAAAACCTGTAAAAATATGCAACTTTGTTAAAAATAAGTTTTACTAAAACAATAATTTAATATTGAATCATATCGAATTGAAATATTTTTTATTTATTATTAAATATTTATTAAAACAAAAATAAAATATACGGACATTGAAATCGATTTTTAAGGATTAAAAAATCGATTTCCAAAATAAATAAAATACTTTAAAACATGACTATATTTTAAATTATTTTTCTCTAAGCCACCAGTTGACAATATGTATTAACTCAAGCATTGCTATCGACCAAAATGTAAAAAAAAAATCACAAAATACTTTTAAGAATAGAAACGAGGAATAAATCATTTGTTTCAAATTTAGTAACTACTTCTAAACAATCGCATTAATATACTTCATATATAACATAATTAATAAAATATATAATTATTTAAATAATACTGGCGTCAGCTGTATATATATATATATATATATATATATATATATATATATATATATATATATATATATATATATATTCTATTGAAGGGAAGCATTCTTACCTGTTTGGCAGGAGAGGCAAATAGGAAAACTCCAAACAGTCGATTCAATAAAAAAAATAATGTGTGTTTGATCTAAACAATGAGTAAAAAAATCTTCTTGTGTGAAATCAGTTTTATTCAGTTTATGCGACGTTTCGATGGAATCGATGTCTTCTTCAGCCAAGATACAAAAGATTTTTCAAACATGAATAAATATTTGAAAATGTTAAGAATTTAAAGTGTAAACATGTGAACAAAATAGTTGAATTCAACAGTAAATCACCTTAAAATGTTACTGCCTCATCATGCCAACCAACACATGTGAATATATTGGCTTTAGAAATGCATAGACTTTTCTTTACGTACCTGAATAATTGTAGCTACCATCATAACACAGGCCAACGATAGTTCCGCTCGGCTGATGTAATTCCAAAGTTCATTGTAACAACCCTGTAAGAAAAAAATTAAAAGAAAAGTAATTAAAAATTAATTTCAAAATTGCTTTCTGTAATTTGCAAAGGCGCATTAGGTTGGTTATAAGGCTCCTCGTGATCAGCTTGTAATGGCAGATGTTGAGTTAAAGTTTCTGTGAAATAACTGGCCAACTTAGCCGGTGAGATTGGTTTACAAAATTAAATTATTGATGCTGTGAATGTTCTGTGTATCTATGTTAATCCGTTAATCCCAAGTAGGTCATTTTCTAATTGTTATAAAATATGTGATAAAATACTGATTGAACGTAGATGCTAGACAGAACTACTAGAAAGGCAATATCTAAGAGAAAAATTCTAATGTATTTAACAGAAAATTAACAATTTTACCTTTTCTATTTTCATTTTTATTAGAGATTTTAATTAGAGAGAATTTTTGAAATAATATGGGATTATTGAGATATGTGAGCATATCTATGTATTAGTTTATTCCATATGTTGTATGTCCATTTGTAAGTGCATAATATATTTATATGATATTATGCAATAATAAATCGATTATCCATTATATGTTAGACTATTTAAATATGCAGTAGGTGCTTTTCACAATGTTATCGCCTTCCTAATATTTATTATCGAACACATTAGACGATGATATTTGATACCATCTTATTATGTGTTACTGACACTGGCGATTAGTTGCCCAATAAACCTAATTTCTTACATATATAGAAATCGCTGATATGCTTAAACGTTATATATATATGTGTGTGTGTGTGTGTGTGTGCGTGTGCGTGTGCGTGTGTGTGTGTGTGTGTGTGTGTGTGTGTGTGTTATTCGCATATCCCTCAATATTCACATGAATAAACCAGAAAAGCAGCAGCAGCTGCGACGGCAACAACAATGGCGACGATAAGAAAAATCCGTTCATCGATGCAATACAAATGAACTCCATAAATACACACATCAATTTCAAAGCCCATTCTCTCACATACACACATCAATAGAATAGCTCGCACATCACTTCAACCAAGAAAACCGCTAGATAAGGCTGCACAACAAAAGAGAAAACCAAAATTAAAACACAAGCATCACAGCAAACGCAACTTAGATACCAAGTAAATATTACACAAAACATTGCAACAATTCAACACCAACTAGGTTACATTCACAACTTTTTCAGCTTTAAATCGATATAACACATGCATACATACACCAAACAGACGATTCCCTACAGCGCATTAAGACACATTAAACAAACACAAAAAAATAAATAAACAAACACAAAAAAAATAGCAAAATATAAGCTAATTATCAATTTGCCCTTTGTCTTCACCTACGTCCGCAACACCATTATAAAAACAGTAGCCGTTGCGACAAAAAGTCGGTCGCCCAAAGTCACAGCAGATCTACAGCATGGGATAATCATCGGCTCCGTCGGATTCCCCCCCCCCCCCCCCGACGTTAAATCCACTTTCACGCACATCATCCATCAATTTCTCCACGTGGAAACACCAACAGCAAGAACATTTTCACTTTCCATCACAATTTCATATTAACGCTCGACTTTTCTCTCCTACGAAGCACAAACATTAACCTTACGATGAAACTCTTCTTTCCCGAACTTTCATCACATGCTTACGAACTTTGAACATTTTGTTTATTTTACTTTCTCATTAAGTTTAATTTTATAAATAAACGACTGAGAAATCAATCATTTAAAATTTAAATACATATTGTTTGTCTGGTTCCTTCTCGCCACCATACGCTTATTCGTAATATAACATATATATATATATATATATATATATATATATATATATATATATATATATATATATATATATATATATATATATATATATATATATATTGTGGAAGCGATTATTTCCGTCCAGAAAGACACCATAGGAAAAGTAACACTGGGGCCATATATTAATCCAAAATCGCCACGTTATCTGCGTATATCTTTTTGCGCGTTTTCCAGCTATTACCTACCGACTTCATTCAATATGCTAAATTCCTAACAAGTCAGATTAAAAATACTCTTTGAAATAAATCATAGCTAGAGATGGTAGCATAATACTTCCCTGCTCTTTGTTATGCCTCTTCCTTCCGTAGTTAACACCGCCAGCAAATATTTTATAGGGTCCAACTTGTCAACGTCACCGAAAGTATTATATTTTCTCGTTCTGTTTAATCTATAGCTGGCTAATACTCTATCGACATGCAGTCATTCATTGGCCGCTCCCGAATTTTTGTCTTTATGCAATTTGATTGGCTGATCGGAGTCTCGAATGTCGAATTGCAATATGGCTTCAATGACTACTCGTTTCCAACAAACAGATCTTTTTCGCTAATCACACTTAGCAATTACATTTTCTTTTAACGAGACGCTGTCGCTACACAAATATTCATTTTCAATGATTACAGAAACATAAACATTGCCACACTTGCCTTCTTTTTTTCACGGCATACATAAACATTTTCACGACATACATAAACATTTTCAATTTTAACAAACCGCGAGCCAGTTCATTCATTTTTTTCTTTCTTTTGTTTTTCCAAAAAGGCGTTTATCTTTATTCGCTTCATCTCATATCGCGATAATAAATAAAAATTGTTGTTTTATTTTTTTACATTGCGAATAAGACCATATAAACACGTAAGTTGCTTTTAAAACATTTTATAATGTATGTCTTCTGTAATGTTGCAAAAGAAGATGGTCTTCTTTATTTGTCGCAAGAAAACAAAACAAAAACAAATGCGACTTCTTTTTTTAAAGAACTTTTTGGTCATATAGCAATGAAAGATGAATGCTTTAGAAGAACTGCTTGATTTAACTTAAATAATATAGAGGTGTTTTTCGCAATGTCTTCACCTTCCTAATTTGCAGCAAATCATAATATACTTGATTAGTATTTTCTACATTTACATACATGGGTGGAGAATCACTAGGGGTATCAGAATTGGGGGGGGGGATTTTTGACACCCTTAACAGAAAACTGCGAATAAAATATAAAAAACTCGTAAGAGATTTTAAAGTGTGTTGTTTATTTTCTGTATAGAATATATTTCCAAAATAAACTATTAAAGTTGTTTAAAAAATGATAGAAATATTATTTAAAAAAAACAAACAAACAATGTTTACAAAGTGCCGGTGCGGTGCGCGTTCAACCAGCCATTTTTTTACGTATGAAATCAATTGAATTTTACGAGTGAAATTCTTTTCAATTTTTAAACTTAAAAAATCTATCAAAATTTTTCTATTGGTTCAATGTTTACGATATTTTCAGGATCAATGTGAAATTTTATGCTCTTTCAAATAAACTGAATATAATATTTTAGACAAACGATTTTTTTAAAATTTACCCCACATTTTGAAATGTCTATTAAAATTTAAATAATTAATTTACGTACCAAAGTTTCATATATCACAAATTGAAGATAAAAGATCAATAAATAAAATATTCTAATTTAAAACAAAAAAAAAGAAGTGTTTGTTGGAAATTTACATGTAAAGTCCAAAGTGTAAAACCTTTTTTTTTTCAAACAACGTTGATTTTTTTTAATGTTATGCTTATATCGTCAAGTAAATACCTGACGCTGACGGCAATTTTTCTATTTCATTGAATGTTTTCTTTTTTTAGATATTAAAAAAAATCACTCGATAAAGTAGAAATAAGATATAATAATCCAAATCTCGTGTATTTCATTAAGAGAATTAAAAAAAATCAGTCGACTAGATTTTTTGTTTAACGGAAAAAACTTATAAGTGAATGTGTGCTTTTTTTAACTACAGAGACCCAAAAATACTAATTTTGGTTAATAGCACACAATAAAAAGACATATTAATTCTGGCTTCTGGCGTTAATAAGTCACCGTAAGATAATCGCGAAAAAAAAAATCAAAGATTTCTCTCCCTTTATTTGAACAGTCAATAAATCTGAGTTCGCGTTTTTTTTTGTTTTTTTTTTATCTTTGTTTAAAAAAGTATTTTATTTAAAAAGGACATGGAATATAAGTATAAATATGGATAAATTCTTAACAATGAACAATGGAAGTACACATTAAATAGAATTAGTTAGTGAAGTACACATTAAATAAAATTAGTTAGTGATTTTTTGGAATTTATATATATTTTTATATAAGTAAAATTTCGTTGATTTTCTTTAAATCTTTTTAAAAGAAAACCGATTAAAAAAAAAAACAAATATTGCATAATTTACTTTTAAATTTGTTATTTTTTTTTAAATTTGGTCTTTGCCACTTTAATTGAAAAAAAAATAGGGTTCGAATTATATTTTTCAAGTAGTTATAAGCTTCGAAAGATAGTAAGTTGATTTATTCAAGATCATATACGGCATTTTTAATGGCCGATTCTAGAGAATCACAGACAAAAAATACTTCCACTACTATAGATGACAGCATATGTATTTATCCTATATATTCATAGGAACGCTTATAACTATTGACACATTACCGTTAGTTTAACTTTACTAGACTTATATGTCTGCGCCTTTATATGACTATGCCATAGAGATGTTCTTTTAATGCTTCGATAATGTAAACATGATACCGAATAATTTCATCATTTTAACTTATAATTGAACAGTGAGCATTATCTAAGTCTATGAGGCATTCTCGTACAAAGAACAACCAAATACTTTAAACATTTTTATATACATTTCCGGGAAACATTTATATTTGCCTTGGTCTAGGAGGAATTCTCAAACAAATAAAACTTACAGATAATGAAAACAAAACACTTTAAACAGTATTTAGACTTTAAACTTTCTTTAAAACCAAGTATTTTCAGAATTTTAAAATACTTAATACAAACAAATTTATTTTTTCCTCGGTCTAGTTAATTTCAACATTTTTATATACTTATTTTGGAAAAAGGAAATATTACAGATATTACAGATATGTATGTATGTATGTATATATGTTTTTCGTCGATTCATACGTTGATTTATTTGGAAAATTATGTGTGAATTTGTCAGCATCATCATCATCATTATCATGTACTGCATATGTGTGAGTCTAAAACAAACTTTTTATTTTAACAAAATCCAAGCGCCTGTAATTTCATATCAATTGGACTGTTGTTTTTCGTCGATTCATATGTTGAGTTATTTGGAAAATTATGTGTGAATTTGTCAACATCATCATCATCATTATCATGTACTGCATATGTGTGAGTCTAAAACAAACTTTTTATTTAAGTAGATCATACAGCATAATGAATACAATCACAATAAATAGCACGTGTTACGAGTACATTTAAGACATTAAAATGAAGCACACCAAAGCAGAATCATATACTTATATATGTACAGGATTATTTATTCACACAGAAAGGTTACGAACATTACAGAGTGTGTGTGTGTGTGTGTGTGTGTGTGTGTGTGTGTGTGTGTGTGTGTGTGTGTGTGTGTGTGTGTGTGTGTGTGTGAATTAGCATGCATGTAGATAAATGTTCGTTGCGTATATGTGTGCGTTAATGTATACGACAGTTCGTCGCAGTATACGTGGAAAGTCCATTGTGTGAGTCTGTTATGTTATACACAAGTATCCGATTATACCTTGGAGAAGGAAAACGATTCTGTCAAGGCGTGTTTAAAGGTGTGTCCCTTCCTTACATGGACAATAAGGAATGTGTTGATAGGTCGAAGGAAAGCGAGGGAAAAAGAAAGAGGAAAGAGAGAGAGAAACGGAACAAGAAATAAAGAACGCCACCTGCTGGGCAAACGAGAGTTATAGGGGCAGTTAACCGGAGCGTTATTTAAAGGTGTATGCATGTTAGATTTAAAAGGGCATGTGCCTATATATATATATATATATATATATATATATATATATATATATATATATATATATATATATAAAATTATCTAACAATCAACTGATATGGAAACCTATGATTATAAGTTTTACAAAATATTATTGGCAGTAATATTCTATAAGGACTATCCCACCTATATAAAATTGCTCGATAGAGCAAATAAATCAAATTTCAGTCATTCAATAAATTTATAAAAGTTATGACGTGAAATGTTTAAATTTAACATCAAAAGATTTGTATTATTCTATGTAAGACAAAGAATACATTTTAAATATTATAACTCCTTATCCTATAGAATTTCGATGTCTGCCATCTTTTCAGAGAAAATATTAGCTAATAGTTATAATGGTTTACACTTATTTGCTAAAATCAGTGAGACATGGAAAATCACAATTAAAAGTTGTTTAAGCATAAAAAAAAAATTTTTTTTGATAGCTTTAGAGCATTTCATTTAACTAATATATTAATGCATTCTTATTTTTATATTATATAGAAACTCACCATACACGCATTTACATACTATATTTTAAATTCCAGCAAATAATTTACACTTCTAGGGTTTTGTTCGAATACTATTTCAAGCTAGTTTTTAGCATCTCTTAATTAAGGAGTTTATAAATCTTCTCTCTTTTTATTACCCACAAATAGAGTAAGCATTCCCCATTGGAAGGTACTTTCCCAATTCACATATATGAATATGAACACATAACACTCAATAATGTGTCATCTTTGTGTACGATAGAAACCCTGCTTTTATAGGGGTAGTTCCGTTACCCTATTCTCTTAGTTTTATTTAAGAATTATAGTAGTTACTTTGATTATTATTATTATTATTATTATTATTATTATTATTATTATTATTATACTTTAATTTTATATACATATAAAGGTTTTTTTCAGTTAAGTATTATTATCAATATTATGATATTTGTTCAGTAAAGTATTATCATTAGCATTATAATATTTATAACACGTATTCATATACGCCTAGATTTAGTTTTGCAAATTACTTCCACAGATTATTATAGTTCTAAATTTTCAGTTGAATATTGCCATATAAAGGATATTATCAATACACATAAAATTAGCAAGAATTGTACTGTATATATTAGATAAGATTATTTTGATTTGACTTGATTTAAATTTATTTAAGCGGGAATTTCTACTTGACAAGTGTGATTTTTTATTTGTTTTCTTTTTCTTTCCTGCATATGTCTAGACTTACTTTCGCGTTCTGACCTATTTTCGCTGCCTGTCACTTTATTTTCTTCGTCTTCTTAGTTCCTCTCCCCCTCTCTCTCTCTCTTTCTCCACTCTATTTCTTTCTTCATTATTATTCTCTATTTTATATCTCTCCCTATTCATTAATCTACATCCTTCCCTTCCCCTTTATTTTATTTAATTTTATCTAATCTTCTCTTATATATTCGTTATTTTATTACGCGTAAGCATTTTCTTTTCTTTTCTTTCTTTTACTTTATTTTATTATTATATTTTATTTATTTATTAATTAATTTATTTATTTATCCTTTTCATTTTTTTATTTTTATTTTTAATTTTAATTTTTAACTTTTTAATTTTTTAATTTTTCTTTTTTCTTTTTCATTTTTCAGACCAGTTCAGTTTTTCTTAATTTGCGTAGCCTATCTACTGTAAGCGATTTTATTTTATTTTATTAACAATTTGAAGTTATTTTGGAGTGGAATTTGAAGCTCATGTTCTATAATTATTAAAAAAATATTAAATATATTAAATTATATGTTTATTAATAAACAGATCCACCGGACCTATATAAAAAAAATTTCCCGCGCCCATTATATAAACAAAGAAAATTGATTCAGGAAAATGTCTACTTCGGACCATTACCTTGTGATGTGGATTACTCAAAATAGAGTTTGGATCATTTAACCACACTGCTATCAAAGACATTCACTTCGGATTTTACCATGCAATTTGGATATGAATTTTTATATCCTTTTCATTAGCTTCCCTTACTGTATGACATTTAAATACTTAAACAATATTTAATTGTGATTTTCCATGTCTCACTGACTTTAGCAAATAAGGTGTAAACCATTATAACTATTTGCTAATATTTTCTCTTCTGAAGAGATGGTAGACATCGAAATCCTATAGCATTAAAATGTATTCTTTGTCTTACATAGAATAATACAAATCTTTTGATGTTAAATTTAAACATTTCAATTAATAACTTTTTTAATTTATTGAATGACTAAAGTTATATATATATATACATATATATATATACACACACATATATATATATATATATATATATATATATATATATATATATATATATATATATATATATATATATATATATATATAATGTGCGTATATGTTTCTGCTGCATTTTTCTGTCATATAAATTGGCTGGAATATTTTATATTAAACTTTTCATCAATGCAATGTCACCTCTCATTATTGGATCATGTATTTTTGATGGTTTTTTTTTATTCAAGTTCTATAAAAACACAGGTTATATAGAAAGTATTTTTGATGTTTTTTTTTATTCAAGTTCTATAAAAACACAGGTTATATAGAAAGTATTTTTGATGTTCTTTTTGATTCAAGTTCTATAAAAACACAAGTTATATAGAAAGTATTTTAAAGCAGGTTCTGCATCCCACACTTTTCTTGATTCTACCATATTGTTTTCTGTTTTATCACTCGGCAAACGTATATATAAAATATAATGTTTGTCATAACGTCTGTCGATCCACAGTACTTAGCTGGTGTGCTCAAATGTCTTTTCTTAAATACGGTTGAAAGATTTCAATCATCACATCTGCACTCCATACACCTGATTCCGACGTGCAATAACTTTGCAGTCGACAATTTTCATTGCTCATTTGAAATAAACGGATACATCAAAAGATTAATGATTTCTAAGTTCTGTTTCTCTCAATTTGGTTGCGTCCGCATTGTACGCCAGCAGAAGGAATCTTCTATTTAGCAATCTTCAAAAAAATGTCTTCGTTACGTTTGGTTTCGTTATTTCCAGTTCACTTGCCTTCTTAAAAGGGCAGGGTTAGACACAACGTCGGTTTTTAATGTGGGAATTGGGGAAAAAATAAAAATTACTTTAGTCTAGAAACATTTCTTCTTCACTGATTGAAGACACAACAGATGAAGTATCAGAACAGATACTGTGATCATAGCCAAAAGATAATGGCCAATCTTTTCTTGTGTGATTATTTAGCGACGAAACACAAAATGTAATTAAACGATTCATTGCATACAATTAATTGAACACAAATTGATATTTCACCCATGCATAAAAATAAATTGTTTGCTTTTCCAAAGTTTATTTATGCATCACAACAGATTCTACGAAGATGTTCTGCTCCCATGATGTACACCGATCAGCATCAAAAATTAAAATCATTAAAATAAAACAATTAAAGAAAACAGATAAAAGCATCCGAGATAAAATCACTGACCGTTTTGTAATTCGAAGTGTATCTGTCTGGTGCTATCGCGCAGGTGAAATTCCTTGGTGGATTGATGTTCGGATAGTCACCCAAATTCTTGCAGCAAATCATTGGAATTGACAAATGAACTGATCTCATTGTGTGCGGGTCATGATAAATTCGGTCCCAATTGCGGCTTTTGTCAAAATCTTCTGCACCATCAACGCCACAACATTCCAACTGCAAAATAAATTGAAAATTTTAAGAATATGTTTAAATAATCTAATATATAAAAGACAAAAATTAGGCAATGGCTATTCTATCATATACACATATTGACACATACATAAATATTCTATCATATACACATATTGACACATACATAAATATTCTATCATATACACATATTGACACATACATAAATATTCTATCATAAACACATATTGACACATACACAAATATTCTATCATAAACACATATTGACACATACATAAACATTCTATCATAAACACATATTGACACATACATAAACATTCTATCATATATACATATTGACACATACATAAATATTCTATCATATACACATATTGACACATACATAAATATTCTATCATATACACATATTGACACATACATAAACATTCTATCATAAACACATATTGACACATACATAAATATTCTATCATAAACACATATTGACACATACATAAATATTCTATCATAAACACATATTGACACATACATAAATATTCTATCATATACACATATTGACACATACACAAATATTCTATCATAAACACATATTGACACATACATAAACATTCTATCATAAACACATATTGACACATACATAAACATTCTATCATATATACATATTGACACATACATAAATATTCTATCATATACACATATTGACACATACATAAATATTCTATCATATACACATATTGACACATACATAAACATTCTATCATAAACACATATTGACACATACATAAATATTCTATCATAAACACATATTGACACATACATAAATATTCTATCATAAACACATATTGACACATACATAAACATTCTATCATAAACACATATTGACACATACATAAATATTCTATCATAAACACATATTGACACATACATAAACATTCTATCATATACACATATTGACACATACATAAATATTCTATCATATACACATATTGACACATACATAAATATTCTATCATAAACACATATTGACACATACACAAATATTCTATCATAAACACATATTGACACATACACAAATATTCTATCATAAACACATATTGACACATACATAAATATTCTATCATAAACACATATTGACACATACATAAATATTATATCATATACACATATTGACACATACATAAATATTATATCATAAACACATATTGACACATACATACATAAACATTCTATCATAAACACATATTGACACATACATAAATATTCTATCATAAACACATATTGACACATACATTAATATTCTATCATATACACATATTGACACATACATAAATATTTTATCATAAACACATATTGACACATACATAAACATTCTATCATATACACATATTGACACATACATAAACATTCTATCATATACACATATTGACACATACATAAATATTCTATCATAAACACATATTGACACATACATTAATATTCTATCATATACACATATTGACACATACATTAATATTCTATCATATACACATATTGACACATACATAAATATTTTATCATAAACACATATTGACACATACATAAATATTTTATCATATACACATATTGACACATACATAAATATTCTATCATATACACATATTGACACATGCATAAATATTCTATCATAAACACATATTGACACATACATAAACATTCTATCATAAACACATATTGACACATACATAAACATTCTATCATATACACATATTGACACATTCATAAATATTCTATCATAAACACATATTGACACATGCATAAATATTCTATCATAAACACATATTGACACATACATAAACATTCTATCATATACACATATTGACACATGCATAAATATTCTATCATAAACACATATTGACACATGCATAAATATTCTATCATAAACACATATTGACACATACATAAATATTATATCATATACACATATTGACACATACATAAACATTCTATCATAAACACATATTGACACATACATAAATATTCTATCATAAACACATATTGACACATGCATAAATATTCTATCATAAACACATATTGACGCATACATAAACATTCTATCATATACACATATTGACACATACATAAATATTTTATCATATACACATATTGACACATACATAAATATTCTATCATAAACACATATTGACACATACATAAATATTTTATCATATACACATATTGACACATACATAAATATTCTATCATAAACACATATTGACACATGCATAAATATTCTATCATAAACACATATTGACACATACATTAATATTCTATCATATACACATATTGACACATACATAAACATTCTATCATATACACATATTGACACATTCATAAATATTCTATCATAAACACATATTGACACATTCATAAATATTCTATCATAAACACATATTGACACATGCATAAATATTCTATCATAAACACATATTGACACATACATAAACATTCTATCATATACACATATTGACACATTCATAAATATTCTATCATAAACACATATTGACACATGCATAAATATTCTATCATAAACACATATTGACACATACATAAACATTTTATCATATACACATATTGACACATTCATAAATATTCTATCATATACACATATTGACACATTCATAAATATTCTATCATAAACACATATTGACACATGCATAAATATTCTATCATATACACATATTGACACATACATAAATATTTTATCATATACACATATTGACACATACATAAATATTCTATCATAAACACATATTGACACATACATTAATATTCTATCATATACACATATTGACACATACATAAATATTATATCATATACACATATTGACACATACATAAATATTATATCATATACACATATTGACACATGCATAAATATTATATCATATACACATATTGACACATGCATAAATATTCTATCATAAACACATATTGACACATACATTAATATTCTATCATATACACATATTGACACATACATAAATATTCTATCATAAACACATATTGACACATACATTAATATTCTATCATATACACATATTGACACATACATAAATATTATATCATATACACATATTGACACATACATAAATATTCTATCATATACACATATTGACACATGCATAAATATTATATCATATACACATATTGACACATGCATAAATATTCTATCATAAACACATATTGACACGTACATAAATATTCTATTATAAACACATATTGACACATACATAAATATTTTATCATATACACATATTGACACATACATAAATATTCTATCATAAACACATATTGACACATGCATAAATATTCTATCATAAACACATATTGACACATACATTAATATTCTATCATATACACATATTGACACATACATAAACATTCTATCATATACACATATTGACACATTCATAAATATTCTATCATAAACACATATTGACACATGCATAAATATTCTATCATAAACACATATTGACACATACATTAATATTCTATCATATACACATATTGACACATACATAAACATTCTATCATAAACACATATTGACACATTCTTAAATATTCTATCATAAACACATATTGACACATACATAAATATTCTATCATATACACATATTGACACATACATAAACATTTTATCATAAACACATATTGACACATTCTTAAATATTCTATCATATACACATATTGACACATACTTAAATATTCTATCATATACACATATTGACACATACATAAACATTTTATCATAAACACATATTGACACATTCTTAAATATTCTATCATATACACATATTGACACATACTTAAATATTCTATCATATACACATATTGACACATACATAAACATTTTATCATAAACACATATTGACACATGCATAAATATTCTATCATATACACATATTGACACATACATAAACATTCTATCATAAACACATATTGACACATACATAAACATTTTATCATAAACACATATTGACACATACATTAATATTCTATCATATACACATATTGACACATATATAAACATTCTATCATAAACACATATTGACACATACATAAATATTCTATCATAAACACATATTGACACATACATAAATATTCTATCATATACACATATTGACACATACATAAACATTCTATCATAAACACATAATGACACATACATAAATATTCTATCATAAACACATATTGACACATACATAAATATTCTATCATATACACATATTGACACATACATAAACATTCTATCATAAACACATATTGACACATACATAAATATTCTATCATAAACACATATTGACACATACATAAATATTCTATCATATACACATATTGACACATACATAAATATTCTATCATAAACACATATTGACACATTCATAAATATTCTATCATAAACACATATTGACACATTCATAAATATTTTATCATATACACATATTGACACATACATAAATATTCTATCATATACACATATTGACACATACATAAATATTATATCATATACACATATTGACACATACATAAATATTCTATCATATACACATATTGACACATACATAAATATTCTATCATATACACATATTGACACATACATAAACATTCTATCATAAACACATATTGACACATACATAAATATTCTATCATAAACACATATTGACACATTCATAAATATTCTATCATATACACATATTGACACATGCATAAATATTCTATCATATACACATATTGACACATACATAAACATTCTATCATATACACATATTGACACATACATAAATATTATATCATATACACATATTGACACATACATAAATATTCTATCATATACACATATTGACACATACATAAATATTCTATCATATACACATATTGACACATACATAAATATTCTATCATATACACATATTGACACATACATAAACATTCTATCATATACACATATTGACACATACATAAATATTATATCATAAACACATATTGACACATACATAAACATTCTATCATATACACATATTGACACATACATAAATATTCTATCATATACACATATTGACACATACATAAACATTCTATCATATACACATATTGACACATACATAAATATTCTATCATATACACATATTGACACATACATAAATATTCTATCATATACACATATTGACACATACATAAATATTATATCATAAACACATATTGACACATACATAAACATTCTATCATATACACATATTGACACATACATAAATATTCTATCATATACACATATTGACACATACATAAACATTCTATCATATACACATATTGACACATACATAAATATTATATCATATACACATATTGACACATACATAAATATTATATCATAAACACATATTGACACATGCATAAATATTCTATAATAAACACATATTGACACATACTTAAATATTCTATCATATACACATATTGACACATACATAACCATGCACACATAGATATGTGTATGTGCATGTTTATGTATGTGTGTAAAAGAGAGATAGGGAGGGGATTATATTTAGAGAGCAGACAGAATATATAAATAACAAATATGGAAATGAAAAGCAACTAATTAAAACAAAACGACTTTGGCGCAATCCATTTATATTAAACGTAAACGCACACCCATTAAAATTTAACATAGATACTTATATACGCAGTTATATCTATACAGATATTTATTATAAAAATAGCCATACACCTCCGTGTTTTTTTATATATACCATCCCCATTATTATACCCGTATCAATAAAACTGTTAATCGGGAACCTTCAAACTCCAATCGGATATACCTTTCAATAAACTACATACACACATACAGAGAGCACTCTTTTACAAAATTACTCTGTTGTTGTATTTGGGAAGCCATTTAAAATCTGTTTTTGAGGTTGTGGACTTTGATAGCATTGCCTTCCCTGTGAGAAGTAACTCTAAGACGACCAGATTTAGGGGCATCATGGATACTGCCGATGTTTTGCGCATTCGTACCGTTTTCTTATCACATTTCAATTTGTGGCTGATTCTCGATTGGATAAACCAGAAAGATGAAGATTAATGAGCTCCTGGACGATCACTAAGAGAAAGCCAAGGAATATGGACTAACCTAGAACAACAACAACAATTACGATTAGGGATACTTTGTAGTCTAAAAGATGGATATTTTAAAATGGTTTTAAGTTCATTTGTTACTGCGGAGTTTCTTTTTGCCTTCTCGGTTTGAAGTTAATTTGATTTGAACACTAAGAAACCTCAATCAGAAGTCAAATATAAACAGGTGAAATTATAAAGGAATAAAAGGAGAATCAAATGAGGTAAAGGTTGTTTAAACAGTTTCATTCAATTTTAAATTAAATTTGTGGTGTTTGAAAAAGTGACAAGTGCGAACGTTTTTGGGGCGCCACTATATATATATATATAATTGTTTTTTTACTATAATAATTATTAAATACCTACAGACACTAGCGTTTCATCCTTTCGGGAATCTTCAGTGCAGGGTGTCACGATTAATACCAGTCGAACGATTCGAACCCCGCATCACGAGACATCTCTGGCTCGATTTAACGAAGACCTAATCCATTCGGCTACCATTAACCGCGTGAAATAACGTCGAATTTAAACATTTTTAATTTTAAATGTTCATTTACATCAGTCAGACAGTGATCTAATCGTTATACGATGATCTATGCATAAGAGCTAAATTGACCGACTTTAATTCAACTGAAAGTGCTCAACGATAAGAAACGAATTTCTTAAACGGGCTGTCATAGTTTCCGGTGTGATTAGAACCTTAACTTCTATTTTCTGCACGTAATGTTGCTTTACTTGAGTAGCATGAATGCACACGATTGAACTGTTAAGATGCTAATGATTCAATTTGCACAGACCATGCGGATTTAAGTTAACCACGCAGATTTGGGGTCATTAAAAAGAACGCATGTTTAATGCGTAAAAAAAAAACCGAACATTAAATTGTTGCTGTGTTGTTCGTTGTTAGTGACAGCGACAAGTACTTCATTTTTTGTTTTTTATGACACCAGATAATGTTTTAGCAAAAGGACGAATTCGCAGTTCCTCGTGTCATGACATTACACATGTGATGCTCATTTAAAGTGTAATAATGCGTATTATGTTTCTGTTCATTTGTTTACAAGATTAAGGGTGGTAACTCAATCTATCTATATATCTATAAAAGTGAACGTGTCTGTGTGTCTGTCTGTGTGTCTGTGTATCTGTCTGTCTGCGTACATTTCCCTACGCAATAACTCTGTACATTTTAAGTCTACAGACTCGAAATTTGATATACAGGGTACTGAGATTTGGGAAAATCGATGTGATCGGTTTTCGGCCAGAATTTTCGCTGTTAAGGGGTCAAAGTTCAACGATTTGACCTTTGAGAACTCTACCAAATTCCTCCGACAATTTTGGGTCTACACACTTGAAATTTTAGATATAGGTTCCTTGGACATGGATCTAACTTAATAACTTCATTTGAGCCCAAAACAAAAAGTTTTAGCCCAGGGAACGAATTCACACACACACACACACACACACACACACACACACACACACACACACACACACACACACACACACACACACACACACACACACACACAAAGTGTCTTTCTAGAGATAACAACAACTAACTTAATATTTAAGCGATAAAAAACCGTACATCAGGCAAGTTTTCGTAGACTAGTGGTAAAACGCTGGACTACAATGTAGTTGTGAGTTCAATCCTTGCAAAATTCCAGCCATACTGATGACTATTAGTAAGAAACGTACATCCGTGGATAACTTTTATGTACGTGAAAATTATTAAAATAATATATACAAATAAAATTATTAAAATGATGTATACAAATAAAATTATTAAAATAATATATACAAATAGAATTATTAAAATGATGTATACAAATAAAATTATTAAAATAATATATACAAATAAAATTATTAAAATGATGTATACAAATAAAATTAGTAAAATAATATATACAAATAGAATTATTAAAATGATGCATACAAATAAAATTATTAAAATAATATATACAAATAAAATTATTAAAATGATGTATACAAATAAAATTATTAAAATAATATATACAAATAAAATTATTAAAATGATGTATACAAATAAAATTATTAAAATAATATATACAAATAGAATTATTAAAATAATGTATACAAATAAAATTATTAAAATAATATATACAAATAGAATTATTAAAATGATGTATACAAATAAAATTATTAAAATAATATATACAAATAGAATTATTAAAATAATGTATACAAATAAAATTATTAAAATAATATATACAAATAAAATTATTAAAATGATGTATACAAATAAAATTATTAAAATAATATATACAAATAGAATTATTAAAATAATGTATACAAATAGAATTATTAAAATAATATATACAAATAAAATTATTAAAATAATGTATACAAATAAAATACTAAAATAATATATACAAATAAAAATGTGTCTCGTCAAAAGGGGCGAATTAATGCAGGAATTTTAATTCAAGAAAAATTCTCTCTCGATTAGGTAAGTGAATTAGAATTGATGTTTAACAGCTATAGTTAAAATTCACAAAAAATCTAAATTTTCACAAAGGATTTTCGCTCGATTTTTACCCACTTTCTATTAAAATGAATTAAATTAAGTCTATTCCTCATTTTGACCCTCTTATGCTTAACAGTTCTGTTTCAAAATTCATACTATTCGGTGAAGAATAAAGCAGTCTCAGAACAGGCGGACCTCCATAATGGGGGGAGGGTCACTTCTTAGACACACAAAAGGATTATAATTTCAGTCTATGTGCTGCCGAAGCGTGTACTCTCCTGCCCGATCTGGAATTGCTCAGCACCGAGAAATGAAGCTCATTTTGTAGTTTCCAGCTTAACGCGCACACAAGATTATGCGAGAACACACGTAATAAAATGCTGACCGCCATCTTTGTTTTTTCTTTTCTCGGCCTGAACTCACTCCCTGAGCACCCACGGTAAGATTTGTTTTTTTTTAGCTTCTAACCACATGCGTCCCTGATCTCAAGATCATATTTCGTAGTCTCTCATCCACTGTGGCGGTTGCCTCTCTCTACTTGGCCTCTGAGGTGTCTTATCCCCCTCCTGTTGCTGCACATTCCCCTCCATTGCTTCGCTTTCGACTGGTCTGATGTCGAGAATATGCCTCGGTACTCCATCCATCACAATGTTGTTTCTAGTGTTCCTCCCAGTCACGTGACCTCTACTCCATTGTGTGGTGCAGGACGCCCCCGGTAGCTTTACTCATACCTCATCCCCAAGTTTAATGGTCCCTGTAAGCCTCAGCCTCTCTGCTTGCTTGCTCAACCCTGGGATGTCTCCAGGAATATGAGAACGTTGACAGTTGCGGAACCGTCTCTGACACTTGTCCCAATGTAGGCGACATATTATACCAGTAAACGGCTTGCTCAGGTGAGGTGTCTCCTCTCTCCACAACTGCCTTTATGGTGTGGTGGTTTCTCTCCACAATCCCGTTGCCACTGGGTCTGTAAGCAGCTCTGAAAAATTGTTGGATATTCCACCTCCTCATTACTTCCGTCACTGCTACTGACTTGAATGCGGTTCCGTTGTCGGTTAACAACTCTTCCATGGGACCTCGTTCCAAAAACACCTCATCGAGGATTGTCGCTATTTCATTGCCTGTTCCTCCACGTAGCTTCTTCCATAGGGCAAATCGCCCGGGCCCGCAGTCAATCATGGTCAGTCCACCCCTGTAATGGGTGACATCGCATGCCAGTCTCTCCCAGGTCCCACTCACCCCCAATTGACCAGCTTCATGCGTGTTTGGAGCAGGATCAATCGAGGTGACATCTGTCCCATGTCCTGACCACTTGCCTCACTTGCTCCTTGGTGACACTCGAGTCGACTTTCTTCACCAAGTACCATGTCCTCTCTACTCCCATATGGTGCAGATTGTGCAGCTCTCAAACGCCAACATCATCTAGATCCGATGCAGCAACAACATCTTTCTTTGGCAAAAGCCAACTCTTCTTCACTCTCGTGAGAGCATCTGCTCGGTTCTTCTCAGAAGCCACCATGTCTACGCAAAGCTTAAAACAAAACGCCTGCATCAGCTCAGCTAGCATCCCAAGCCTGCGCTTCACTAACATCTCTGCTGCCCCTTTCGTTCTTATCCTTTTTTCGCTTGAAATGAGGGACTTTAGCCAAGCAAACACCATGGCAGAGTCTGTTTTGATGCAGATGTCACTCAGTCCCCATTTCAAGGCCAGATTGACCCCTTTGATTACCGCATCTAATTCCGCTACATTGATGTGGCTGACATCATTTTTCTTCCTTAACCAGGCCGCATCTTCTGCAACCACTTCTCCAACTTCCAAAACGACCCCTGTTGCAATGCTGTTTGCATCACACCACATGATTCCATCCAATGTCCGCGGTATGTCTGGGTCTTGCCGTTCTGCTTCTTTCAGGAGCTCTTCCATCATGGCGACCATTCTTCCTCCCACTTTATCATTCCATCCTCTTCCTTCGGCATGCCTCTTTATGTAGCTGCATACTGGTCTAAGCCAGCTAGCAATGGGGTAATGTCCGATCAACTTCCCGCATAGGTAAAAAAGTTCCCGTCTGTTGAGCTCTTGCTTCAGTTGCGAGATCTCATTCCCCCTGCGAAACTCTAGGCTGCCCGACGCACCTCGTTTCAGCCTTAGCCACAAAGCAGCCCCTCCGTCTAATTTTTCAGGCGCTTTGGCGACCAACCCAAACCTCTTCAAATGAGTTACCACCTCCACCAGAGTCTCATTCACCAGAATGTCGTCTATGTATGAACTCACTGTCCCATCTCCTTTTCCCATTGTCTCCAGAATCTTCCTGAGGATAGTTGACATGATCTTGGGTGCCAAATTCAACCCGAACCCCACTCGCGTAAGGCAGTAGGGTTTGCCTTTGTACCTGACTAACTGGTGTTTCCAGAGCTTCTTGGCAACATGGAGTTGCAAATAGGCAGATTTTAGATCTACCAACGTAGACGCCCCGTTCATCTGCCTCCATTCTCTAATGGTCTCATTGCACACATCTACGGTGTCACCTCCAGTATGGCACTTAACAAGCTGGATGCTCACCAAGATCTTTGCAGTTTTGAACAGCTCACTCACATCCAGTGTCTCCACGCCCAGGACCTGCTGCAAACGTTTCGATATCTCTTCCGGGATCCCGGTAACGAATGTCATTTTGACTACGTGACTCGTGGCATGTCCTCTGATGCTCGACAACTCAACCAATCTCCTTATCTCGTTCACGTAGACATCAACAGATTCACCAGTCCACCTCTTCTCCTTCAACTTATTAAAGGCCTCGAAAGGCCCCTCTGCAAAAGCTTCGATCAGTCGACCCTTGATGGCGTCCGCATCACCCTGTTCCCGCTCGCTGAGCTCCAAATAGAGGGCCAGTGCGTCCCCTTCTAGAAACAGTGGTATTACTGCGGCCACATCGTCCAACTTTTGAATCCTTGCCACAAGGTCCACTTTTTTAAGCCACGCCATCATATCACCGTCGCCATTAAAAGGCTTAATTGTGTTGCTTAAGCCAGCGTTGGCCATCGCCGAAATAGCTTGAAGAACAGAGCAGACGGAGCTCCGTAATGGGGAGGGGGGTTACTTCTTACATACAAAAAAGATTATAATTTCAGTCTATGTACTGCCGAAGCGTGTACTCTCCTGCCCGATCTGGAATTGCTCAGCACCGAGAAATGAAGCTCATTTTGTAGTTTGTAGTCACACGAGATTATGCGAGAACACACATAATAAAATGCTGGCCGCCATGTTTGTTTTCCCTTTTCTCGGCCTGAACTCACTCGCTGAGCACCCACGGTAAGACTTGTTTTTTCTTAGCTTCTAACCACATTCGATTAATTAGTTTAGGAGTGAATCCTGCGCCTACATTCGTAAACATTGTTGATGTGCTTTTCGTATTCCAGATATTTTGATAAACATTTAAAATGGTTTCTCTCGACAAACCTTTGAAGCTTCTGGTGTGCTATATTATTATTGCTTTGTTTCTTCAAACTCTTCTTTGCTTATTAGCCGGTCAGGTTTGAAAGATTTAAATTCCTTCGTCACACTAAATACAGACAATGCCAAGGGTCAGATATAAAGGTGTGCTTTTTTTTAGTAGACTGATGCATTTTAAACCTATGTTGCTTAATATAATTTCGTTTTTTTTAACAGCGCGTTAATAAAATGCCGAGTTTAAGAAAAACAAAACAACAACAACAACAAAAAAACAGGATCTCTATTATAGAAGGATTGGTACCCAGTGCGAGTATAATTATTGTCAGCACTAGTATCAAGACCGTCATATGTAGCCGTATATGGGTATTTCTAAAATTATTATTTCCTTGTATAATTCGTACGCATTTTCTCTTCAGGTCGCATTTTGTTGAATGCATAGTTATAACTTACCGAGTTCATGATATAATTCCATGACACACTAATGGAATCCTGTCCTTGTATTCCTTCATATTGAGTCAGCAGCGTGTCCTTCCAGGGTTTCTTTAAAGCAAGGTCAACCTGAAAGATTAAAATTGAGGATTATTGTATACCGACGTAAAAGACGTGCATGGGTACACGCCATCATCATAAACATATTCCTATTTGCTTGGCTCCTTACAAGGGCACAACCAGATAGAAAGTTAGTTTTTAATTTGGGGAGAATCCAGCTCCCAAAAAGGGGTACTTTATGAACGCATCTACAAGTTTATAATTTATTTCTTTCGATGTTAGAGACTAAATGTGGTTAGAGTGGAATGACAAATACGAAGCAGTGATTGCTTGAGCAAATCATGTGACAGGGAAAATGCATTTATAGCGAATCAGTTGACGAGACATAAAGGACGACTTCATGGGGAAATGTGAGACAATCTTCGTCATTGTCACTATCATATAAACAATGAAATGAACGTGAACAGTGGACTTGAAAATATCAGAAAGCACCATTTTGCATGAAAATTTGTCAGTGAGAAAACTGGGTTCAAAGTGGGTGCTGCGCTGCATTTGCTCACAGTTGACCAAAAACAACAAAACGTTGACGATTCAAATCGTTATTTGCAACAATAAAAACGAGATTTTGCGTCAATGAATGAAATGCATATCCATGACTTTACCCCGTAATTAAAGTGAGTGAATGGCAACAGATGAAAGTCATCGAAAGACATCAATTAAAGTGAGTGAATGGCAACAGATGAAAGTCATCGAAAGACATCAATTAAAGTGAGTGAATGGCAACAGATGAAAGTCATCGAAAGACATCAATTAAAGTGAGTGAATGGCAACAGATGAAAGTCATCGAAAGACATCAATTAAAGTGAGTGAATGGCAACAGATGAAAGTCATCGAAAGACATCAATTAAAGTGAGTGAATGGCAACAGATGAAAGTCATCGAAAGACATCAATTAAAGTGAGTGAATGGCAACAGATGAAAGTCATCGAAAGACATCAATTAAAGTGAGTGAATGGCAACAGATGAAAGTCATCGAAAGACATCAATTAAAGTGAGTGAATGGCAACAGATGAAAGTCATCGAAAGACGCGAAAGAAAGTGAGTGAATGGCAACAGATGAAAGTCATCGAAAGACGCGAAAGAAAGTGAGTGAATGGCAACAGATGAAAGTCATCGAAAGACATCAATTAAAGTGAGTGAATGGCAACAGATTAAAGTCATCGAAAGACATCAATTAAAGTGAGTGAATGGCAACAGATGAAAGTCATCGAAAGACATCAATTAAAGTGAGTGAATGGCAACAGATGAAAGTCATCGAAAGACATCAATTAAAGTGAGTGAATGGCAACAGATGAAAGTCATCGAAAGACATCAATTAAAGTGAGTGAATGGCAACAGATGAAAGTCATCGAAAGACATCAATTAAAGTGAGTGAATGGCAACAGATGAAAGTCATCGAAAGACGCGAAAGAAAGTGAGTGAATGGCAACAGATGAAAGTCATCGAAAGACATGAAAGAAAGTGAGTGAATGGCAACAGATGAAAGTCATCGAAAGACGCGAAAGAAAGTGAGTGAATGGCAACAGATGAAAGTCATCGAAAGACATCAATTAAAGTGAGTGAATGGCAACAGATGAAAGTCATCGAAAGACATCAATTAAAGTGAGTGAATGGCAACAGATGAAAGTCATCGAAAGACATCAATTAAAGTGAGTGAATGGCAACAGATGAAAGTCATCGAAAGACATCAATTAAAGTGAGTGAATGGCAACAGATGAAAGTCATCGAAAGACATCAATTAAAGTGAGTGAATGGCAACAGATGAAAGTCATCGAAAGACATCAATTAAAGTGAGTGAATGGCAACAGATGAAAGTCATCGAAAGACATCAATTAAAGTGAGTGAATGGCAACAGATGAAAGTCATCGAAAGACATCAATTAAAGTGAGTGAATGGCAACAGATGAAAGTCATCGAAAGACATCAATTAAAGTGAGTGAATGGCAACAGATGAAAGTCATCGAAAGACATCAATTAAAGTGAGTGAATGGCAACAGATGAAAGTCATCGAAAGACATCAATTAAAGTGAGTGAATGGCAACAGATGAAAGTCATCGAAAGACGCGAAAGAAAGTGAGTGAATGGCAACAGATGAAAGTCATCGAAAGACGCGAAAGAAAGTGAGTGAATGGCAACAGATGAAAGTCATCGAAAGACATCAATTAAAGTGAGTGAATGGCAACAGATTAAAGTCATCGAAAGACATCAATTAAAGTGAGTGAATGGCAACAGATGAAAGTCATCGAAAGACGCGAAAGAAAGTGAGTGAATGGCAACAGATGAAAGTCATCGAAAGACGCGAAAGAAAGTGAGTGAATGGCAACAGATGAAAGTCATCGAAAGACATGAATTAAAGTGAGTGAATGGCAACAGATGAAAGTCATCGAAAGACGCGAAAGAAAGTGAGTGAATGGCAACAGATGAAAGTCATCGAAAGACATCAATTAAAGTGAGTGAATGGCAACAGATGAAAGTCATCGAAAGACATCAATTAAAGTGAGTGAATGGCAACAGATGAAAGTCATCGAAAGACATCAATTAAAGTGAGTGAATGGCAACAGATGAAAGTCATCGAAAGACATCAATTAAAGTGAGTGAATGGCAACAGATGAAAGTCATCGAAAGACATCAATTAAAGTGAGTGAATGGCAACAGATGAAAGTCATCGAAAGACATCAATTAAAGTGAGTGAATGGCAACAGATGAAAGTCATCGAAAGACATCAATTAAAGTGAGTGAATGGCAACAGATGAAAGTCATCGAAAGACGCGAAAGAAAGTGAGTGAATGGCAACAGATGAAAGTCATCGAAAGACATGAAAGAAAGTGAGTGAATGGCAACAGATGAAAGTCATCGAAAGACGCGAAAGAAAGTGAGTGAATGGCAACAGATGAAAGTCATCGAAAGACATCAATTAAAGTGAGTGAATGGCAACAGATGAAAGTCATCGAAAGACATCAATTAAAGTGAGTGAATGGCAACAGATGAAAGTCATCGAAAGACATCAATTAAAGTGAGTGAATGGCAACAGATGAAAGTCATCGAAAGACGCGAAAGAGTGTGAGTGAATGGCAACAGATGAAAGTCATCGAAAGACATGAAAGAAAGTGAGTGAATGGCAACAGATGAAAGTCATCGAAAGACGCGAAAGAAAGTGAGTGAATGGCAACAGATGAAAGTCATCGAAAGACATCAATTAAAGTGAGTGAATGGCAACAGATGAAAGTCATCGAAAGACGCGAAAGAAAGTGAGTGAATGGCAACAGATGAAAGTCATCGAAAGACGCGAAAGAAAGTGAGTGAATGGCAACAGATGAAAGTCATCGAAAGACATCAATTAAAGTGAGTGAATGGCAACAGATGAAAGTCATCGAAAGACATCAATTAAAGTGAGTGAATGGCAACAGATGAAAGTCATCGAAAGACATCAATTAAAGTGAGTGAATGGCAACAGATGAAAGTCATCGAAAGACGCGAAAGAAAGGTAGTGAATGGCAACAGATGAAAGTCATCGAAAGACATGAAAGAAAGTGAGTGAATGGCAACAGATGAAAGTCATCGAAAGACGCGAAAGAAAGTGAGTGAATGGCAACAGATGAAAGTCATCGAAAGACATCAATTAAAGTGAGTGAATGGCAACAGATGAAAGTCATCGAAAGACGCGAAAGAAAGTGAGTGAATGGCAACAGATGAAAGTCATCGAAAGTTGCGAAAGAAAGTGAGTGAATGGCAACAGATGAAAGTCATCGAAAGACATCAATTAAAGTGAGTGAATGGCAACAGATGAAAGTCATCGAAAGACATCAATTAAAGTGAGTGAATGGCAACAGATGAAAGTCATCGAAAGACGCGAAAGAAAGTGAGTGAATGGCAACAGATGAAAGTCATCGAAAGACGCGAAAGAAAGTGAGTGAATGGCAACAGATGAAAGTCATCAAAAGACATCAATTAAAGTGAGTGAATGGCAACAGATGAAAGTCATCGAAAGACGCGAAAGAAAGTGAGTGAATGGCAACAGATGAAAGTCATCGAAACACATGAAAGAAAGTGAGTGAATTGCAACAGATGAAAGTCATCGAAAGACGCGAAAGAAAGTGAGTGAATGGCAACAGATGAAAGTCATCGAAAGACATCAATTAAAGTGAGTGAATGGCAACAGATGAAAGTCATCGAAAGACATCAATTAAAGTGAGTGAATGGCAACAGATGAAAGTCATCGAAAGACATCAATTAAAGTGAGTGAATGGCAACAGATGAAAGTCATCGAAAGACGCGAAAGAAAGTGAGTGAATGGCAACAGATGAAAGTCATCGAAAGACATGAAAGAAAGTGAGTGAATGGCAACAGATGAAAGTCATCGAAAGACGCGAAAGAAAGTGAGTGAATGGCAACAGATGAAAGTCATCGAAAGACATCAATTAAAGTGAGTGAATGGCAACAAATGAAAGTCACCGAAAGACGCGAAAGAAAGTGAGTGAATGGCAACAGATGAAAGTCATCGAAAGACATGAAAGAAAGTGAGTGAATGGCAACAGATGAAAGTCATCGAAAGACGCGAAAGAAAGTGAGTGAATGGCAACAGATGAAAGTCATCGAAAGACATGAAAGAAAGTGAGTGAATGGCAACAGATGAAAGTCATCGAAAGACATGAAAGAAAGTGAGTGAATGGCAACAGATGAAAGTCATCGAAAGACGCGAAAGAAAGTGAGTGAATGGCAACAGACGAAAGTCATCGAAAGACATCAATTAAAGTGAGTGAATGGCAACAGATGAAAGTCATCGAAAGACATCAATTAAAGTGAGTGAATGGCAACAGATGAAAGTCATCGAAAGACGCGAAAGAAAGTGAGTGAATGGCAACAGATGAAAGTCATCGAAAGACATCAATTAAAGTGAGTGAATGGCAACAGATGAAAGTCATCGAAAGACGCGAAAGAAAGTGAGTGAATGGCAACAGATGAAAGTCATCGAAAGACATGAAAGAAAGTGAGTGAATGGCAACAGATGAAAGTCATCGAAAGACGCGAAAGAAAGTGAGTGAATGGCAACAGATGAAAGTCATCGAAAGACGCGAAAGAAAGTGAGTGAATGGCAACAGATGAAAGTCATCGAAAGACATGAAAGAAAGTGAGTGAATGGCAACAGATGAAAGTCATCGAAAGACGCGAAAGAAAGTGAGTGAATGGCAACAGATGAAAGTCATCGAAAGACGCGAAAGAAAGTGAGTGAATGGCAACAGATGAAAGTCATCGAAAGACGCGAAAGAAAGTGAGTGAATGGCAACAGATGAAAGTCATCGAAAGACATGAAAGAAAGTGAGTGAATGGCAACAGATGAATGTCATCGAAAGACGCGAAAGAAAGTGAGTGAATGGCAACAGATGAAAGTCATCGAAAGACATGAAAGAAAGTGAGTGAATGGCAACAGATGAAAGTCATCGAAAGACGCGAAAGAAAGTGAGTGAATGGTAACAGATGAAAGTCATCGAAAGACGCGAAAGAAAGTGAGTGAATGGCAACAGATGAAAGTCATCGAAAGACATGAAAGAAAGTGAGTGAATGGCAACAGATGAAAGTCATCGAAAGACGCGAAAGAAAGTGAGTGAATGGCAACAGATGAAAGTCATCGAAAGACATGAAAGAAAGTGAGTGAATGGCAACAGATGAAAGTCATCGAAAGACGCGAAAGAAAGTGAGTGAATGGCAACAGATGAAAGTCATCGAAAGACATGAAAGAAAGTGAGTGAATGGCAACAGATGAAAGTCATCGAAAGACGCGAAAGAAAGTGAGTGAATGGCAACAGATGAAAGTCATCGAAAGACGCGAAAGAAAGTGAGTGAATGGCAACAGATGAAAGTCATCGAAAGACATGAAAGAAAGTGAGTGAATGGCAACAGATGAAAGTCATCGAAAGACGCGAAAGAAAGTGAGTGAATGGCAACAGATGAAAGTCATCGAAAGACATGAAAGAAAGTGAGTGAATGGCAACAGATGAAAGTCATCGAAAGACATGAAAGAAAGTGAGTGAATGGCAACAGATGAAAGTCATCGAAAGACGCGAAAGAAAGTGAGTGAATGGCAACAGATGAAAGTCATCGAAAGACATGAAAGAAAGTGAGTGAATGGCAACAGATGAAAGTCATCGAAAGACGCGAAAGAAAGTGAGTGAATGGCAACAGATGAAAGTCATCGAAAGACATGAAAGAAAGTGAGTGAATGGCAACAGATGAAAGTCATCGAAAGACATGAAAGAAAGTGAGTGAATGGCAACAGATGAAAGTCATCGAAAGACGCGAAAGAAAGTGAGTGAATGGCAACAGATGAAAGTCATCGAAAGACGCGAAAGAAAGTGAGTGAATGGCAACAGATGAAAGTCATCGAAAGACATCAATTAAAGTGAGTGAATGGCAACAGATGAAAGTCATCGAAAGACATCAATTAAAGTGAGTGAATGGCAACAGATGAAAGTCATCGAAAGACGCGAAAGAAAGTGAGTGAATGGCAACAGATGAAAGTCATCGAAAGACGCGAAAGAAAGTGAGTGAATGGCAACAGATGAAAGTCATCAAAAGACATCAATTAAAGTGAGTGAATGGCAACAGATGAAAGTCATCGAAAGACGCGAAAGAAAGTGAGTGAATGGCAACAGATGAAAGTCATCGAAACACATGAAAGAAAGTGAGTGAATGGCAACAGATGAAAGTCATCGAAAGACGCGAAAGAAAGTGAGTGAATGGCAACAGATGAAAGTCATCGAAAGACATCAATTAAAGTGAGTGAATGGCAACAGATGAAAGTCATCGAAAGACATCAATTAAAGTGAGTGAATGGCAACAGATGAAAGTCATCGAAAGACATCAATTAAAGTGAGTGAATGGCAACAGATGAAAGTCATCGAAAGACGCGAAAGAAAGTGAGTGAATGGCAACAGATGAAAGTCATCGAAAGACATGAAAGAAAGTGAGTGAATGGCAACAGATGAAAGTCATCGAAAGACGCGAAAGAAAGTGAGTGAATGGCAACAGATGAAAGTCATCGAAAGACATCAATTAAAGTGAGTGAATGGCAACAAATGAAAGTCACCGAAAGACGCGAAAGAAAGTGAGTGAATGGCAACAGATGAAAGTCATCGAAAGACATGAAAGAAAGTGAGTGAATGGCAACAGATGAAAGTCATCGAAAGACGCGAAAGAAAGTGAGTGAATGGCAACAGATGAAAGTCATCGAAAGACATCAATTAAAGTGAGTGAATGGCAACAGATGAAAGTCATCGAAAGACATGAAAGAAAGTGAGTGAATGGCAACAGATGAAAGTCATCGAAAGACGCGAAAGAAAGTGAGTGAATGGCAACAGACGAAAGTCATCGAAAGACATCAATTAAAGTGAGTGAATGGCAACAGATGAAAGTCATCGAAAGACATCAATTAAAGTGAGTGAATGGCAACAGATGAAAGTCATCGAAAGACGCGAAAGAAAGTGAGTGAATGGCAACAGATGAAAGTCATCGAAAGACATCAATTAAAGTGAGTGAATGGCAACAGATGAAAGTCATCGAAAGACGCGAAAGAAAGTGAGTGAATGGCAACAGATGAAAGTCATCGAAAGACATGAAAGAAAGTGAGTGAATGGCAACAGATGAAAGTCATCGAAAGACGCGAAAGAAAGTGAGTGAATGGCAACAGATGAAAGTCATCGAAAGACGCGAAAGAAAGTGAGTGAATGGCAACAGATGAAAGTCATCGAAAGACATGAAAGAAAGTGAGTGAATGGCAACAGATGAAAGTCATCGAAAGACGCGAAAGAAAGTGAGTGAATGGCAACAGATGAAAGTCATCGAAAGACGCGAAAGAAAGTGAGTGAATGGCAACAGATGAAAGTCATCGAAAGACGCGAAAGAAAGTGAGTGAATGGCAACAGATGAAAGTCATCGAAAGACATGAAAGAAAGTGAGTGAATGGCAACAGATGAATGTCATCGAAAGACGCGAAAGAAAGTGAGTGAATGGCAACAGATGAAAGTCATCGAAAGACATGAAAGAAAGTGAGTGAATGGCAACAGATGAAAGTCATCGAAAGACATGAAAGAAAGTGAGTGAATGGTAACAGATGAAAGTCATCGAAAGACGCGAAAGAAAGTGAGTGAATGGCAACAGATGAAAGTCATCGAAAGACATGAAAGAAAGTGAGTGAATGGCAACAGATGAAAGTCATCGAAAGACGCGAAAGAAAGTGAGTGAATGGCAACAGATGAAAGTCATCGAAAGACATGAAAGAAAGTGAGTGAATGGCAACAGATGAAAGTCATCGAAAGACGCGAAAGAAAGTGAGTGAATGGCAACAGATGAAAGTCATCGAAAGACATGAAAGAAAGTGAGTGAATGGCAACAGATGAAAGTCATCGAAAGACGCGAAAGAAAGTGAGTGAATGGCAACAGATGAAAGTCATCGAAAGACGCGAAAGAAAGTGAGTGAATGGCAACAGATGAAAGTCATCGAAAGACATGAAAGAAAGTGAGTGAATGGCAACAGATGAAAGTCATCGAAAGACGCGAAAGAAAGTGAGTGAATGGCAACAGATGAAAGTCATCGAAAGACATGAAAGAAAGTGAGTGAATGGCAACAGATGAAAGTCATCGAAAGACATGAAAGAAAGTGAGTGAATGGCAACAGATGAAAGTCATCGAAAGACGCGAAAGAAAGTGAGTGAATGGCAACAGATGAAAGTCATCGAAAGACATGAAAGAAAGTGAGTGAATGGCAACAGATGAAAGTCATCGAAAGACGCGAAAGAAAGTGAGTGAATGGCAACAGATGAAAGTCATCGAAAGACATGAAAGAAAGTGAGTGAATGGCAACAGATGAAAGTCATCGAAAGACATGAAAGAAAGTGAGTGAATGGCAACAGATGAAAGTCATCGAAAGACGCGAAAGAAAGTGAGTGAATGGCAACAGATGAAAGTCATCGAAAGACATGAAAGAAAGTGAGTGAATGGCAACAGATGAAAGTCATCGAAAGACGCGAAAGAAAGTGAGTGAATGGCAACAGATGAAAGTCATCGAAAGACATGAAAGAAAGTGAGTGAATGGCAACAGATGAAAGTCATCGAAAGACGCGAAAGAAAGTGAGTGAATGGCAACAGATGAAAGTCATCGAAAGACATGAAAGAAAGTGAGTGAATGGCAACAGATGAAAGTCATCGAAAGACGCGAAAGAAAGTGAGTGAATGGCAACAGATGAAAGTCATCGAAAGACGCGAAAGAAAGTGAGTGAATGGCAACAGATGAAAGTCATCGAAAGACATGAAAGAAAGTGAGTGAATGGCAACAGATGAAAGTCATCGAAAGACGCGAAAGAAAGTGAGTGAATGGCAACAGATGAAAGTCATCGAAAGACATGAAAGAAAGTGAGTGAATGGCAACAGATGAAAGTCATCGAAAGACGCGAAAGAAAGTGAGTGAATGGCAACAGATGAAAGTCATCGAAAGACGCGAAAGAAAGTGAGTGAATGGCAACAGATGAAAGTCATCGAAAGACATGAAAGAAAGTGAGTGAATGGCAACAGATGAAAGTCATCGAAAGACGCGAAAGAAAGTGAGTGAATGGCAACAGATGAAAGTCATCGAAAGACATGAAAGAAAGTGAGTGAATGGCAACAGATGAAAGTCATCGAAAGACATGAAAGAAAGTGAGTGAATGGCAACAGATGAAAGTCATCGAAAGACGCGAAAGAAAGTGAGTGAATGGCAACAGATGAAAGTCATCGAAAGACATGAAAGAAAGTGAGTGAATGGCAACAGATGAAAGTCATCGAAAGACGCGAAAGAAAGTGAGTGAATGGCAACAGATGAAAGTCATCGAAAGACATGAAAGAAAGTGAGTGAATGGCAACAGATGAAAGTCATCGAAAGACGCGAAAGAAAGTGAGTGAATGGCAACAGATGAAAGTCATCGAAAGACATTAAAGAAAGTGAGTGAATGGCAACAGATGAAAGTCATCGAAAGACATGAAAGAAAGTGAGTGAATGGCAACAGATGAAAGTCATCGAAAGACGCGAAAGAAAGTGAGTGAATGGCAACAGATGAAAGTCATCGAAAGACATGAAAGAAAGTGAGTGAATGGCAACAGATGAAAGTCATCGAAAGACGCGAAAGAAAGTGAGTGAATGGCAAAAGATGAAAGTCATCGAAAGACATGAAAGAAAGTGAGTGAATGGCAACAGATGAAAGTCATCGAAAGACGCGAAAGAAAGTGAGTGAATGGCAACAGATGAAAGTCATCGAAAGACATGAAAGAAAGTGAGTGAATGGCAACAGATGAAAGTCATCGAAAGACGCGAAAGAAAGTGAGTGAATGGCAACAGATGAAAGTCATCGAAAGACGCGAAAGAATATGAGTGAATGGCAACAGATGAAAGTCATCGAAAGACATGAAAGAAAGTGAGTGAATGGCAACAGATGAAAGTCATCGAAAGACGCGAAAGAAAGTGAGTGAATGGCAACAGATGAAAGTCATCGAAAGACATGAAAGAAAGTGAGTGAATGGCAACAGATGAAAGTCATCGAAAGACATGAAAGAAAGTGAGTGAATGGCAACAGATGAAAGTCATCGAAAGACGCGAAAGAAAGTGAGTGAATGGCAACAGATGAAAGTCATCGAAAGACATGAAAGAAAGTGAGTGAATGGCAACAGATGAAAGTCATCGAAAGACATGAAAGAAAGTGAGTGAATGGCAACAGATGAAAGTCATCGAAAGACGCGAAAGAAAGTGAGTGAATGGCAACAGATGAAAGTCATCGAAAGACATGAAAGAAAGTGAGTGAATGGCAACAGATGAAAGTCATCGAAAGACATGAAAGAAAGTGAGTGAATGGCAACAGATGAAAGTCATCGAAAGACATGAAAGAAAGTGAGTGAATGGCAACAGATGAAAGTCATCGAAAGACGCGAAAGAAAGTGAGTGAATGGCAACAGATGAAAGTCATCGAAAGACATGAAAGAAAGTGAGTGAATGGCAACAGATGAAAGTCATCGAAAGACGCGAAAGAAAGTGAGTGAATGGCAACAGATGAAAGTCATCGAAAGACGCGAAAGAAAGTGAGTGAATGGCAACAGATGAAAGTCATCGAAAGACATGAAAGAAAGTGAGTGAATGGCAACAGATGAAAGTCATCGAAAGACGCGAAAGAAAGTGAGTGAATGGCAACAGATGAAAGTCATCGAAAGACATGAAAGAAAGTGAGTGAATGGCAACAGATGAAAGTCATCGAAAGACATGAAAGAAAGTGAGTGAATGGCAACAGATGAAAGTCATCGAAAGACGCGAAAGAAAGTGAGTGAATGGCAACAGATGAAAGTCATCGAAAGACATGAAAGAAAGTGAGTGAATGGCAACAGATGAAAGTCATCGAAAGACATGAAAGAAAGTGAGTGAATGGCAACAGATGAAAGTCATCGAAAGACGCGAAAGAAAGTGAGTGAATGGCAACAGATGAAAGTCATCGAAAGACGCGAAAGAAAGTGAGTGAATGGCAACAGATGAAAGTCATCGAAAGACGCGAAAGAAAGTGAGTGAATGGCAACAGATGAAAGTCATCGAAAGACATGAAAGAAAGTGAGTGAATGGCAACAGATGAAAGTCATCGAAAGACGCGAAAGAAAGTGAGTGAATGGCAACAGATGAAAGTCATCGAAAGACATGAAAGAAAGTGAGTGAATGGCAACAGATGAAAGTCATCGAAAGACGCGAAAGAAAGTGAGTGAATGGCAACAGATGAAAGTCATCGAAAGACATGAAAGAAAGTGAGTGAATGGCAACAGATGAAAGTCATCGAAAGACGCGAAAGAAAGTGAGTGAATGGCAACAGATGAAAGTCATCGAAAGACGCGAAAGAAAGTGAGTGAATGGCAACAGATGAAAGTCATCGAAAGACGCGAAAGAAAGTGAGTGAATGGCAACAGATGAAAGTCATCGAAAGACATGAAAGAAAGTGAGTGAATGGCAACAGATGAAAGTCATCGAAAGACATGAAAGAAAGTGAGTGAATGGCAACAGATGAAAGTCATCGAAAGACATGAAAGAAAGTGAGTGAATGGCAACAGATGAAAGTCATCGAAAGACGCGAAAGAAAGTGAGTGAATGGCAACAGATGAAAGTCATCGAAAGATATGAAAGAAAGTGAGTGAATGGCAACAGATGAAAGTCATCGAAAGACGCGAAAGAAAGTGAGTGAATGGCAACAGATGAAAGTCATCGAAAGACATGAAAGAAAGTGAGTGAATGGCAACAGATGAAAGTCATCGAAAGACGCGAAAGAAAGTGAGTGAATGGCAACAGATTAAAGTCATCGAAAGACATGAAAGAAAGTGAGTGAATGGCAACAGATGAAAGTCATCGAAAGACATGAAAGAAAGTGAGTGAATGGCAACAGATGAAAGTCATCGAAAGACGCGAAAGAAAGTGAGTGAATGGCAACAGATGAAAGTCATCGAAAGACATGAAAGAAAGTGAGTGAATGGCAACAGATGATAGTCATCGAAAGACGCGAAAGAAAGTGAGTGAATGGCAACAGATGAAAGTCATCGAAAGACATGAAAGAAAGTGAGTGAATGGCAACAGATGAAAGTCATCGAAAGACATGAAAGAAAGTGAGTGAATGGCAACAGATGAAAGTCATCGAAAGACGCGAAAGAAAGTGAGTGAATGGCAACAGATGAAAGTCATCGAAAGACATGAAAGAAAGTGAGTGAATGGCAACAGATGAAAGTCATCGAAAGACGCGAAAGAAAGTGAGTGAATGGCAACAGATGAAAGTCATCGAAAGACATGAAAGAAAGTGAGTGAATGGCAACAGATGAAAGTCATCGAAAGACGCGAAAGAAAGTGAGTGAATGGCAACAGATGAAAGTCATCGAAAGACGCGAAAGAAAGTGAGTGAATGGCAACAGATGAAAGTCATCGAAAGACGCGAAAGAAAGTGAGTGAATGGCAACAGATGAAAGTCATCGAAAGACGCGAAAGAAAGTGAGTGAATGGCAACAGATGAAAGTCATCGAAAGACGCGAAAGAAAGTGAGTGAATGGCAACAGATGAAAGTCATCGAAAGACATGAAAGAAAGTGAGTGAATGGCAACAGATGAAAGTCATCGAAAGACATGAAAGAAAGTGAGTGAATGGCAACAGATGAAAGTCATCGAAAGACGCGAAAGAAAGTGAGTGAATGGCAACAGATGAAAGTCATCGAAAGACATGAAAGAAAGTGAGTGAATGGCAACAGATGAAAGTCATCGAAAGACATGAAAGAAAGTGAGTGAATGGCAACAGATGAAAGTCATCGAAAGACGCGAAAGAAAGTGAGTGAATGGCAACAGATGAAAGTCATCGAAAGACGCGAAAGAAAGTGAGTGAATGGCAACAGATGAAAGTCATCGAAAGACGCGAAAGAAAGTGAGTGAATGGCAACAGATGAAAGTCATCGAAAGACATGAAAGAAAGTGAGTGAATGGCAACAGATGAAAGTCATCGAAAGACGCGAAAGAAAGTGAGTGAATGGCAACAGATGAAAGTCATCGAAAGACATGAAAGAAAGTGAGTGAATGGCAACAGATGAAAGTCATCGAAAGACGCGAAAGAAAGTGAGTGAATGGCAACAGATGAAAGTCATCGAAAGACATGAAAGAAAGTGAGTGAATGGCAACAGATGAAAGTCATCGAAAGACGCGAAAGAAAGTGAGTGAATGGCAACAGATGAAAGTCATCGAAAGACGCGAAAGAAAGTGAGTGAATGGCAACAGATGAAAGTCATCGAAAGACGCGAAAGAAAGTGAGTGAATGGCAACAGATGAAAGTCATCGAAAGACATGAAAGAAAGTGAGTGAATGGCAACAGATGAAAGTCATCGAAAGACGCGAAAGAACGTGAGTGAATGGCAACAGATGAAAGTCATCGAAAGACATGAAAGAAAGTGAGTGAATGGCAACAGATGAAAGTCATCGAAAGACGCGAAAGAAAGTGAGTGAATGGCAACAGATGAAAGTCATCGAAAGACATGAAAGAAAGTGAGTGAATGGCAACAGATGAAAGTCATCGAAAGACGCGAAAGAAAGTGAGTGAATGGCAACAGATGAAAGTCATCGAAAGACGCGAAAGAAAGTGAGTGAATGGCAACAGATGAAAGTCATCGAAAGACGCGAAAGAAAGTGAGTGAATGGCAACAGATGAAAGTCATCGAAAGACATGAAAGAAAGTGAGTGAATGGCAACAGATGAAAGTCATCGAAAGACGCGAAAGAAAGTGAGTGAATGGCAACAGATGAAAGTCATCGAAAGACATGAAAGAAAGTGAGTGAATGGCAACAGATGAAAGTCATCGAAAGACGCGAAAGAAAGTGAGTGAATGGCAACAGATGAAAGTCATCGAAAGACGCGAAAGAAAGTGAGTGAATGGCAACAGATGAAAGTCATCGAAAGACGCGAATGAAAGTGAGTGAATGGCAACAGATGAAAGTCATCGAAAGACATCAATTAAAGTGAGTGAATGGCAACAGATGAAAGTCATCGAAAGACGCGAAAGAAAGTGAGTGAATGGCAACAGATGAAAGTCATCGAAAGACATGAAAGAAAGTGAGTGAATGGCAACAGATGAAAGTCATCGAAAGACGCGAAAGAAAGTGAGTGAATGGCAACAGATGAAAGTCATCGAAAGACATGAAAGAAAGTGAGTGAATGGCAACAGATGAAAGTCATCGAAAGACGCGAAAGAAAGTGAGTGAATGGCAACAGATGAAAGTCATCGAAAGACATGAAAGAAAGTGAGTGAATGGCAACAGATGAAAGTCATCGAAAGACATGAAAGAAAGTGAGTGAATGGCAACAGATGAAAGTCATCGAAAGACGCGAAAGAAAGTGAGTGAATGGCAACAGATGAAAGTCATCGAAAGACGCGAAAGAAAGTGAGTGAATGGCAACAGATGAAAGTCATCGAAAGACGCGAAAGAAAGTGAGTGAATGGCAACAGATGAAAGTCATCGAAAGACATGAAAGAAAGTGAGTGAATGGCAACAGATGAAAGTCATCGAAAGACGCGAAAGAAAGTGAGTGAATGGCAACAGATGAAAGTCATCGAAAGACATGAAAGAAAGTGAGTGAATGGCAACAGATGAAAGTCATCGAAAGACGCGAAAGAAAGTGAGTGAATGGCAACAGATGAAAGTCATCGAAAGACGCGAAAGAAAGTGAGTGAATGGCAACAGATGAAAGTCATCGAAAGACATGAAAGAAAGTGAGTAAATGGCAACAGATGAAAGTCATCGAAAGACGCGAAAGAAAGTGAGTGAATGGCAACAGATGAAAGTCATCGAAAGACGCGAAAGAAAGTGAGTGAATGGCAACAGATGAAAGTCATCGAAAGACATGAAAGAAAGTGAGTGAATGGCAACAGATGAAAGTCATCGAAAGACGCGAAAGAAAGTGAGTGAATGGCAACAGATGAAAGTCATCGAAAGACATGAAAGAAAGTGAGTGAATGGCAAAAGATGAAAGTCATCGAAAGACGCGAAAGAAAGTGAGTGAATGGCAACAGATGAAAGTCATCGAAAGACATGAAAGAAAGTGAATGAGTGGCAACAGATGAAAGTCATCGAAAGACGCGAAAGAAAGTGAGTGAATGGCAACAGATGAAAGTCATCGAAAGACGCGAAAGAAAGTGAGTGAATGGCAACAGATGAAAGTCATCGAAAGACGCGAAAGAAAGTGAGTGAATGGCAACAGATGAAAGTCATCGAAAGACATGAAAGAAAGTGAGTGAATGGCAACAGATGAAAGTCATCGAAAGACGCGAAAGAAAGTGAGTGAATGGCAACAGATGAAAGTCATCGAAAGACATGAAAGAAAGTGAGTGAATGGCAACAGATGAAAGTCATCGAAAGACGCGAAAGAAAGTGAGTGAATGGCAACAGATGAAAGTCATCGAAAGACATGAAAGAAAGTGAGTGAATGGCAACAGATGAAAGTCATCGAAAGACGCGAAAGAAAGTGAGTGAATGGCAACAGATGAAAGTCATCGAAAGACATGAAAGAAAGTGAGTGAATGGCAACAGATGAAAGTCATCGAAAGCCGCGAAAGAAAGTGAGTGAATGGCAACAGATGAAAGTTATCGAAAGACATGAAAGAAAGTGAGTGAATGGCAACAGATGAAAGTCATCGAAAGACGCGAAAGAAAGTGAGTGAATGGCCACAGATGAAAGTCATCGAAAGACATGAAAGAAAGTGAGTGAATGGCAACAGATGAAAGTCATCGAAAGACGCGAAAGAAAGTGAGTGAATGGCAACAGATGAAAGTCATCGAAAGACGCGAAAGAAAGTGAGTGAATGGCAACAGATGAAAGTCATCGAAAGACATCAATTAAAGTGAGTGAATGGCAACAGATGAAAGTCATCGAAAGACATCAATTAAAGTGAGTGAATGGCAACAGATGAAAGTCATCGAAAGACGCGAAAGAAAGTGAGTGAATGGCAACAGATGAAAGTCATCGAAAGACGCGAAAGAAAGTGAGTGAATGGCAACAGATGAAAGTCATCGAAAGACATGAAAGAAAGTGAGTGAATGGCAACAGATGAAAGTCATCGAAAGACGCGAAAGAACGTGAGTGAATGGCAACAGATGAAAGTCATCGAAAGACATGAAAGAAAGTGAGTGAATGGCAACAGATGAAAGTCATCGAAAGACGCGAAAGAAAGTGAGTGAATGGCAACAGATGAAAGTCATCGAAAGACATGAAAGAAAGTGAGTGAATGGCAACAGATGAAAGTCATCGAAAGACGCGAAAGAAAGTGAGTGAATGGCAACAGATGAAAGTCATCGAAAGACATGAAAGAAAGTGAGTGAATGGCAACAGATGAAAGTCATCGAAAGACGCGAAAGAAAGTGAGTGAATGGCAACAGATGAAAGTCATCTAAAGACATGAAAGAAAGTGAGTGAATGGCAACAGATGAAAGTCATCGAAAGACGCGAAAGAAAGTGAGTGAATGGCAACAGATGAAAGTCATCGAAAGACATGAAAGAAAGTGAGTGAATGGCAACAGATGAAAGTCATCGAAAGACGCGAAAGAAAGTGAGTGAATGGCAACAGATGAAAGTCATCGAAAGACATGAAAGAAAGTGAGTGAATGGCAACAGATGAAAGTCATCGAAAGACGCGAAAGAAAGTGAGTGAATGGCAACAGATGAAAGTCATCGAAAGACATGAAAGAAAGTGAGTGAATGGCAACAGATGAAAGTCATCGAAAGACGCGAAAGAAAGTGAGTGAATGGCAACAGATGAAAGTCATCGAAAGACGCGAAAGAAAGTGAGTGAATGGCAACAGATGAAAGTCATCGAAAGACATCAATTAAAGTGAGTGAATGGCAACAGATGAAAGTCATCGAAAGACGCGAAAGAAAGTGAGTGAATGGCAACAGATGAAAGTCATCGAAAGACATGAAAGAAAGTGAGTGAATGGCAACAGATGAAAGTCATCGAAAGACGCGAAAGAAAGTGAGTGAATGGCAACAGATGAAAGTCATCGAAAGACATGAAAGAAAGTGAGTGAATGGCAACAGATGAAAGTCATCGAAAGACGCGAAAGAAAGTGAGTGAATGGCAACAGATGAAAGTCATCGAAAGACATGAAAGAAAGTGAGTGAATGGCAACAGATGAAAGTCATCGAAAGACGCGAAAGAAAGTGAGTGAATGGCAACAGATGAAAGTCATCGAAAGACGCAAAAGAAAGTGAGTGAATGGCAACAGATGAAAGTCATCGAAAGACATGAAAGAAAGTGAGTGAATGGCAACAGATGAAAGTCATCGAAAGACGCGAAAGAAAGTGAGTGAATGGCAACAGATGAAAGTCATCGAAAGACATGAAAGAAAGTGAGTGAATGGCAACAGATGAAAGTCATCGAAAGACATGAAAGAAAGTGAGTGAATGGCAACAGATGAAAGTCATCGAAAGACGCGAAAGAAAGTGAGTGAATGGCAACAGATGAAAGTCATCGAAAGACATGAAAGAAAGTGAGTGAATGGCAACAGATGAAAGTCATCGAAAGACGCGAAAGAAAGTGAGTGAATGGCAACAGATGAAAGTCATCGAAAGACGCGAAAGAAAGTGAGTGAATGGCAACAGATGAAAGTCATCGAAAGACGCGAAAGAAAGTGAGTGAATGGCAACAGATGAAAGTCATCGAAAGACATGAAAGAAAGTGAGTGAATGGCAACAGATGAAAGTCATCGAAAGACGCGAAAGAAAGTGAGTGAATGGCAACAGATGAAAGTCATCGAAAGACGCGAAAGAAAGTGAGTGAATGGCAACAGATGAAAGTCATCGAAAGACGCGAAAGAAAGTGAGTGAATGGCAACAGATGAAAGTCATCGAAAGACGCGAAAGAAAGTGAGTGAATGGCAACAGATGAAAGTCATCGAAAGACATGAAAGAAAGTGAGTGAATGGCAACAGATGAAAGTCATCGAAAGACATGAAAGAAAGTGAGTGAATGGCAACAGATGAAAGTCATCGAAAGACGCGAAAGAAAGTGAGTGAATGGCAACAGATGAAAGTCATCGAAAGACATCAAAGACGCAAGCATCAACAGATAAAGTTTGAGCCTTCGTATTTTAGGAGACGCAATGTATTTTTTTCATCGATTAACTTGAGAAAGGAGAATAATTAATAGCAAATATTATATAGTATTAATGGTGCGTTTCAAGGAAGAAATGAAGAAAAAGAAAAAAATGCTCCTTCACTAAAAGAATAAAAATGACCATGTCACAAGTCCATCATAACGATAGAAAAACTAAATGAATTGCTTCCACTTTCACCCAGATCTTCCCCGCAGCGACTACTGACTGTTTACAAACCTCAAAATAATGCCCTAGGAAAAGATATTTTGGCTGCAATTCACAAGGTGTATCTGAAATTGTAGCATATTTTGAAGTCCAAGAAAAATTGATCAACAAAACTGCCATTAATTTGTCAGAAAAGAGCTGGAAGACAATGAGACAATTTTAATGAATAAAATCGAATTTAGTCTAAAAGTTTATTTTATTTGTTATGTTTGTGACTTATTGATATTTTTTAGGTCAGAGGTTTGTTGGGTAAAAAAAATGTTAAAAACACCTACATTTTTATTTAAAAATATCCGGAACATAATTTGGTTTAAAGGTGCGTCTGTTTGATAGAAATGCAGCAAATGAATTATTCAAATGTTTTTATTTTATGCCGAATCAAGTAATTATAGTAACAAATTTTATGTTTACCGTATTTAATATATTCCAATATTTATGTTATTTGTCATTTATGATGTAAATGTACATGTAACACCATCAGGTGTCATTTCATGTCATAAATACATTCGATTTTGATTTCACTCAAAGATGGAACTTAGAGAGGTACTACTATTCCAAACCAGAATGCTATATATTAAAACTACACATCTATTTAATCCATATATATATATATATATATATATATATATATATATATATATATATATATATATATATATATATATTTAGTGGAAATGGTAATTAATAAAAACTGAAGAGAGTGCTCAATACTGTTGTAGAGCAAATATGCGTTTTATTTTTTATTACCGTATATTTCTGTTAAGTTAAAACGCATATATATATATATATATATATATATATATATATATAAATATATATATATATTATATGCATATTAAATATATATATATATATATATATATATATATACATACATATGTATTTACATATTATGTATATATATATATACTCTGTCTGACTGTATACTGTGAAATCCCACCAAAAATAGAATTCGTGGGTTCTTAATTTTCTTCTAGTTGTTAGTTGTTGGGGACCTGGAGGAAAGACGCTAACCTGTTAAGCCAAGAGTTGTTTTGTTGACTGTGTTTGAATCTCCCAACCAGCAGTATTATACCTATACAGATGATTGCATAAGCATGAAACACTGCTGTATGTAGGTATCAAATACTTAATAGTTATTTTAAAATATTATATATAGTTTAAATATATATGTTAATCAAAGGATAACTTCGTACCTCTCAAAGTTCCCAAATTTGATCCTTATTGCCGAATGATATTTTTTGTTGGTCAAAGCCACGACAGTCGCTTATAGAACATGGGTGAAAGTACAGGAAAATGTATGTATTTTTGTGTGTATATATATATATATATATATATACGGGTTAGGATTCATGTTAGTTGGCGTGTGTGTGTGTGTGTGTGTGTGTGTGTGTGTGTGTGTGTGTGTGTGTGTGTGTGTGTGTGTGTGTGTGTGACTTACCCTAGCTCGCATAACTACGAGCACTACGATGACGGTCACTTGTAGAGCTAGGATCATGGTTAGGATGCAAGCGTACTGAAAAACAATAGAAGAAAGGAATAGTAATTAAATAATTTATGTTATTTGAAATAAATGCGATAATCCTTTGAAATAAATGACATTAGATGGAAAAATTAGGATTAATATGGGATGTCAGTTTTTTATTCTCTAATATATTGTAATTGTAATTAATAACTTGAAAAGAGTTCGAAATATTAATTTACACTCCATTAATTGTTACCTGGTTAAATTACTTCATTAATCATAAATTGTAAAAGAGTTTTAAGCATTATAAAGTCATAGATAACAATAGCTGGTCTTTTTACATAAAAGTAAACAACCATCCAATTCGGAGTATATTTTATCAAGGTTGATCTGAAACGGCAACTCAAGTCAAAAATTAATGAGATAAGTTAGTTAATGGCATTCCAAGAAAAAAGAGGTTAGTTTTTAAGGGTTTTTTTGAAGTAGGAGCTTTGTAGGGTATTAATTACTTCCCAATTAAATAGATTTTATCGTTGATTATATTGGAAATTCTACGAATCTAATCGATAATAATACAATCGATAATCCTTCCAATAACTAAAATAAACTATGTATTAGTTGAGGGTTCAAGTGGGGACTTAAACTGGTACAACATCAATGGAAACGCTTTACTTCAGTAAAATACGGTCTAATGGGTATATGTTTGAGGGGAGGTGGGTTGTGACATTGATGATTAGATAGAAATACATGAGTAACCATCTATTCTTTCAAATTGTGTAGTTTATTTCCGAAAGGGGATATAAATGACTCAGCAACATATACGTAGGAATTCAGAATTGGAAATCACTGATAGGAAGTAGCAATATTTTTTCCTTATGTAATGAAAATTAATAAAAATTAATAAAAATCAATAAAAATTAATAAAAATTAATAAAAATTAATAAAAATCAATAAAAATTAATAAAAATTAATAAAAAGGGGAAAAATAAGCAGGGAAGTATCTATTTTTTCATTCAGATTTTCGTTCCTTGGGTTTTCTTTTAAAAACGAATAATTAATTGCGAATTATATAACAATATTTTTATTAGAAAATAGGAAAATTCACGAAATAATCCGAATTATCTACAAGTTTATTTTCTGTAGAAGTTATACTATCTGTTATAAATTGTGAGAAATTTAATTCTCACAAACCAATTTACTCCTTGGCAAAGACAAAAGAAAACCACAAATTACAAAAGCTGTATCTTCAACTCAAAATTTATTCAACAACAACAGTAAAGAAACGTCATTGGTCATGGTTCAATTGCAAAACGGTGGCCAGTTTTGCCTCCATATCATGGAGCCGGTAGTGTAAACTTCTATTGTTGGAGTTGGTAGTTCTCTTTTCCTCGGAAGGATCCATGTATATTCATGGTGTTCTCGGCGGGAATGTTGGCGCCTATAATCAGGCATAATGCGAGTCGCTTGGGACTCTAATTGAATTGAGTTAAGTTCCAATATTTCGTAAATATAAACATGAAGAAATGTTCATGGATGTCATCCGGTACTTAGGATAATTTCAGCAATATAAAGGTGTCTCTGCTTGTAGAGATGTAATCCTTTGTTCACCAACAGTTTGGTGATATACATGAAGAAATTGACGTAGCTCCATCCTCATTTGAGAGATGCTAAAAAAGGAGTCCTTCCCATGTTGATTTCTGTACGTGGACTGAAAAATAAAAGCATGATACAAAAAAGGGCGCCAAGCAATTCACTTGACTCATTCAAAATTAACCAATCACGGACCGGCTACTAGAACTGTGTATGCGGCTTAAACAAGAAAGATGGCGGTTGTAATGGAATTTCTCACAAAATTAAATATTTGCCTGGGATTGTGGTTATTTACATAATATTGACATGTAAAACTAATATACGCTTATGTTTAGTGTCTTTATAAGCTAAAGACAGTTTCGTATATAACTGTCCTTCTCGTCTTTATAAAGTATCTTTATTCTATTCTTTTTTTTTCGTTTTGAAATACAGTATCTGCTTAGTATTAGTCTTTGATCGTCTCTGAAGGGCAGCCAAATAAACCTCCCAATGTTTTTCAAAAGACAATAATATAGTAATTCGCCGAAATAAATTTTTTTTTTTTAATAAACAATTAGTATGGGTGTTGCCTTTTGATAATCTGAATACAATCTAGCAATATATATGCTCTGAAACTAGTAACATAACTCTATTGAGCTTTTTATTTGAAACAACTTGAACGTTATTAAAGGAATATATACTTTAAAATATATTTTATATCAACTCAGGAATATATATATATATATATATATATATATATATATATATATATATATATATAGATATATATATAGATATATAGATATATAGATATATTATTTATTCACTATGGGTTCACACACAGGTAATCATCAGTGATTACTCACTAATAATAACTGATGATGTCTAGATGACAACAAGTCTCTCCAGATTTCTAGTACTTTCCACCTCTTTGACAAATTTTGCAAATGAATTTGCATTATCACAACAGCTGCTTGTCATTGATTTTTCAATGGCAGTTGCTATTGGTCTCCACTAAAATTTGGGTGGTAGAAAGTCTAATCACGGTTCAAGTCTTCTACAATCTGGCAAGATTTTCTCTTCTTATTAATTATTATGACATCCGGTTTCCTTGTTTGGATGGGTTTATTTGTTCCTCTATGTGGCATAAGATTTTGATTTGCATTTTAAAGTACTGCTACTGATTTGTGTTTGTACTATTTGTCTGAGTTTTTCATATACAGCATTCAATTATTATGTGATTAATTTTTTGTCTCTTTCCCCTGAAAGTCCACATTTGTGCTTTGATATAGTTTGTTCTAATCGCTTTATCCTGTGAATCTTTCAGTAATGATTCCGACGCTCTATTTATTGTAGCCATGTCCATGTGTTTTCATGTCCCATCTTTTGTCATCCTTACGAATCGTCCGTTGCTTTTCTTCCCATTTTCTTTTATTGCCTTCTCCCTTTGTTCATGTGTATAGAGTTTCATTCTGCGTTCTGCATTCTGAATTTTTCTACGTTTTTTCTGTCATTCACAATGTCTTCTGTACTAACCAATTCTCTTTCCCCAACTTACCTTTTTACGTAGAGTTGGTCAGCATTAACATTTCGTTATAATGTATTGTGCATAGTAATAAATTTCCTGGTTTCTTTGGCCCTGCCTGTGAATGGTTCAGAGTATCTTGTTAGTGATACTGCTCGTGTGTTTATAGTTTCATTATGTTTCTTCTATAGTTTCTTGGAATTTTTTTTTCTGGTTATGTATTCTTTACCATTTTTTAAATTTCTGTTGATTTAATGGTGTCTGCTTCCAAAACTCCCAGATATTTGTGTCATGTTGGCCTAGTCTCCTCATCTCCTCTTGGTTTGATAGTTCCATATCCTACGTTGTCTAAGTTTTCCGTTTCTTATTCAAATTCAAGTTCATTTTTGTTTCCTGTGAAAATTTTAGATCGCCTATCTACATAAGGTGGTACATTCTTTCGTCTGTATTAGTCAACTTGTATACAGCCATTTCTTTAAGAGGCATTATAGCTATGATGAATAGTAGTGGGGATAGGGAACCACCTTGGAAGATGCATTTTATATTTTTATCTCAGTTATATATGGTCCTTCAGCTGTTACTTTAGGTTTCATTATTATTATTATTATTATTATTATTATTATTATTATTATTATTATTATTATTATTTCTAAAGACATCGTTTCGATTTTATTGGAAAACCGATTTTTTAATCATTCAAACACTAACGTGTTTGAAAATATGGTTAATTGGCAGTTTTAGTCTTTTAGAACTGCTTTAAAACTTTATCACTCACTCATTTTTCGACCAAATTTCAAATAATCATTACAGTTTATAGATCACCTTCTCAGTGAATAATTATTACAGTTTATAGATCACCTTCTCAGTGAATAATTATTACAGTTTATAGATCACCTCCTCAGTGAAGAAAAATCAATTTTTGTTCAGTAAATCAAAAGTTATGACGAATTTACTGGTGTTACAAAATCGTAAAAAATCGCAAGGAAGTTAGCGACATTTTTATGACTGGTTTCCATAGCAACTACGTCGCTTCAGCGACTAGTCTTGCTACCAATTCACCGTTCTCGCGAAAAAAGAAGCAACAAGTGAAACAGACAGAATGAAAGAATGAAAGGGAGATAATTGGGGGGATTTTATTGAAAGCAGACGAGTGCCATACATTGTTATTACATATGTGTATGCTATGTTTATGGAGAAAAAAAAATAAGACTGCAATTAAACAAAGAATTTACTGGAAGCCTGGAAATGTCATGGATTGCAATAGAGAAATGCGAGCAAAGAAAATAATATGGTTAAAAATCGTAAAAATCGCAAGGAAGTGAGCGACATTTTTATGACTGGTTTCCATAGCAACTACGTCGCATGGAAAAGTAAAGGACTAGTTGTTAAAACTGGAAAAGAAAAGGACAAGATATTCTAGTAAAAAATATAATAAATTTATAACTTAAAATATTGCAGCATTAAGAATTTTTTTGAAATTCAATTTATAACATTATATAATCAATTTTTAATGCTGCAATATTTTAAGTTATAAATTTATTATATTTTTTACTAGAATATCTTGTCCTTTTCTTTTCCAGTTTTAACAACTAGTCCTTTACTTTTCCATGTATAAGCTTAACCATATTACTTTTCATGTTAGCATTTTTCTATTGTAATAGTACATATCCTTCTTTGTAAAATTTTTTGTCAAGACATTAAAAGAAAGAGCAATGATAGGGCTTGGTCTATAAAAATGGTTTTAAGATGTCCGGGCAACACCGATGTGGCACAATGATAAATACCCCTTGGAAGCTTATACTCGACTTCTTTTGTACCCGAACGGAGACAAGTATATTTTAAGATGTGCTTTTATAAATATGACGAATACAGCTTAACTCAACTTGAAAAAAGCGAAAGCAGCCGAGTTGAAAAACCTCAATTCAATGTTAATGACATAGGCCGTCTGAAAAGGTTCAGAACACTCTGTTGTAATTTAATAATAATAATAATAATAATAATAATAATAATAATAATAATAATAATAATAATAATAATAATAATTCGTTTTTCGTCGCGAAGAAAGAGATAAACCAGTTGGAATTTCAACTTTGTCAAGAATGGGTCTCGAGTTCAAATGCTAAATTGTTAAAACAAATCAAAATTAATAAAACTTTATGAAAAGAAAAAGGTCTTATTCGCTTATTTCGTACAGTGTTCAATTTCAGCATAGCCCCCCCCCCTGCCAGTAACGATACCGACAGAGAACCCCAAGAGAAAATCCCACCAACAAATGTAGCCGACGACATAATTAGTCTTTGATGTAAGGGTGGTTTTATCGTTTATGACTTACCGTTTATTTTCCTGGGAAGTTGGTTGCCGTAGCAAAGACGTAATAACCGTCACAGAGACGTCCCCACGACACGGACAAACCAAGACACGCTCCCCGGTAAGCGATAGTAACACAGCCAGTAGTTTGGTAATAAAAAGAATTATAAAATAAATTTAATACATTGTTGTGGTCAAGCCGCTTTGCCTATTTATCACCATGTATTATTAATATACACACACGCGCGTGCACACACTCATATATATATGGAGATATGAAAAAGAAACAACGAAATTATATATTCATCGACCAGTAAAATGTTTGAAAATATACTTGCAAAACATTCTACTAGCATTGTAGTTTCTCCAATTTAATCATCCTGAGAAAGTGTTGAAATAAAGACGAAATGTTGATGAAATGAACATATAACTTGGTTGTTCTATTTTCATCTTTCCATCTCGTCGGAATATTATTTTATTTTATTCCCATCATACACACGCGCGCGCGTGTGTAAAAGAGCAGTAGTATTTTAAAGTGATGATAGTTTAAAAAAAAGATGTCTGCGATCAGACATGATGCAATGTGTAATAGATACTTTAAAACTTACCACGACAAGCATCGTTCGTTTTCTACACAATGCACCACACCATCCAAACCAAGCAATAAACATAAGAATTACTCCAATCACAATGGTGGCGGTGGCTGCTTCGAGGATGAGATGAGTGATACTAATATGGCCGAGAGGATAATGTTTCGCTTCTGAAATTTGCTGAATGCTGTCGAAAAGGGGTTCCAAATAGCGTAACAGGTTCGCCGAACCATACTTGATTAAACAACCGAGCGCGATCATCACAGCTGACACCAACTGAAATGAAGAGAAGAAAAAAAAATGCTGTACTTGTAGGGGTCTTTCATTGAACACTGTTTTTATAAATCTGGAAAGATGGTATTATAAAGTCAACCGATACTCAAGATACCAGAAGAGACAAATTTAACCCTGCAAATAATATAATGCAATCAACTCTTAGCCATGAAAAACTGTCCTCTTTTCTCTAGAAAACAAACAAAATATTGTTTAACACACGCAAATAGATGAATGTATAAATAGGCCAATTAATTACACACACTCATTAAATATACACATACCCAAAATCATTAAATTTACACATACCCAAAATCATTAAATATACACATACACAAAATCATTAAATATACACATACACAAAATCATTAAATATACACATGCCCAAAATCATTAAATATACACATACCCAAAATCATTAAATATACACATACACAAAATCATTAAATTTACATATACCCAAAATCATTAAATATACACATACCCAAAATCATTAAATATACACATACCCAAAATCATTTAATATACACATACCCAAAATCATTAAATATACACATACCCAAAATCATTAAATATACACATGCCCAAAATCATTAAATATACACATGCCCAAAATCATTAAATATGCACATACCCAAAATCATTAAATATACACATACCCAAAATCATTAAATATACACATATCCAAAATCATTAAATATACACATACACAAAATCATTTAATATACACATACACAAAATCATTTAATATGCACATACACAAAATCATTAAATATACACATACCCAAAATCATTAAATATGCACATACCCAAAATCATTAAATATACACATACCCAAAATCATTAAATATGCACATACCCAAAATCATTAAATATACACATACCCAAAATCATTAAATATACACATACCCAAAATCATTAAATATACATATACCCAAAATCATTAAATATACACATACCAAAAACCAATAAATATACACATGCACAAAACCAATAAATATACACATACCCAAAATCATTAAATATACACATACCCAAAATCATTAAATATACATATACCCAAAATCATTAAATATACACATACCAAAAACCAATAAATATACACATGCCAAAAATCATTAAATATACACCTAGCCAAGTAGTGCACATATTCATTTTTATACAGTCTCTAAAATATGATGTGCCTATTGATGCCTCCGTTTAGTCTCAAGATGCAATGGACACCCATGTAAGAGTAGCTGCGCATGTAATTGTGAGGCAAGTGTTGTGCAATCTACACCTACACCTCTCTTGAATCGGCACTGTTTGCGTCCAGTAGCAAGGAGAGGCCCAAGCTTGACTGGAAACAAGGAAACAGTCTTTATAATCGGAGAGCATATACAGTACCTAGAATTCCCAAATGCTCACCCATTTTAGTATTGACCAGGCTCAACATTGCTTAATTTCGGTAATCTGACGGGAACCGGTGTGTCAATTTGATTATGCCATACATGATGATATGTCTATATACACATACACAAAAGCATTGCACACAACACAACACATATACACAGCGGATATCTTTCATCACAACCATCATAAACGTTCACGAACAAACACTTACATTTCGTTGTGTGTTCTGCGACATATCAACACTTCTGGTATGCTTTAATGCTAATTTATGTATTAGTGAGCGTGATAGCTATCTCGATATGTGAAAAAGGTAATGCCGTACATCTGCGTTTGAACTCGGTTTAACCGATTAGTATGACGTGTGTGTGTATGTGTGTGATTGCTTCATTTAATCACATAAATTAATATACGAAGATATAATTTTATGCGTAAATTTTTCAGTATTTACTTCAACAGTGCTCGATACATAGGTAGAGCTAAGTAGTAAGTTATGAAAATATATATGACGATTAAGCTAAACAGAATATTCCGGGTTTCATTCTTTTACAAATTCGTCAGGTTTATGGCATAAGCCCGACGAATTTTCATGAGATTGAAAGGCGCAATATTCTGTGTATATTTTTTTAATAACTTAGAAGCTTCGATTGTCATATGGGCGGTCGGGTTTCCATCCTGGCTTGAGGTAGTTGCTTGTCTAGCCACACTGATGAGCTGTGAAACAGCGAAACAGTACTGTATGTGGATGACTATCTATCTATCGATATATATATATATATATCGATATATATATATATATATATATATATATATATATATATATATATATATATATATATATATATATATATATATACTAGCAAAAGTACCCGTCGTTGACTGGGTTCAAAAACAGCTTACAGAAAATGGACTCTGATTTATGAAAGTATGATAGGTTATGAAACGGAAGGGTTGTAAAGAGATAGCTTCGAATTTGGGGGTATCAAAATCAAAGCAAAATATGATGAAAGTAAAAATAAAATAGATAAACTCCATAATTTATTATACCATACCTGCTCCCACTGAAACACTTATCACAATATTCTGTGGATCTATATTAAAATACTTTGTTAAACTTTGTGACATATTTCCAGTCTATGGAGGTCAGGTGCGAACGAACACCCCATAATTTTATTATACTATTTTCCCTCAAACTGAAACAATTATCAAAGTATACTTACGCAGATAGATATGAAAAGTCTTTATTAAAGTTTGTGCCTATTTCCATTCTATGGAGGCCAGGCGCGAACGCAGACCTCACAATTTTATTATACCATCCCTATTTAAGTTAAAACATACTTATCAAAGTATTATTATGTAGATCTATATCAAAAACACTTGTAAACGTTTTTTTTTATTTTTTTATTTTTTATTTCATACATCTATCATTATATGTGATCAGTTTTCTATAATAGTCAACCATATAGGAGCCTATTCGTGACCAGACACACACATAGACGTTCACCTTTATATTATATATATATATATATATATATATATATATATATATATATATATATATATATATATATATATATATATATATCATAAGAATAATGTTAATAATATGAATCATATAACTATTTATGGAGGCAACTTCACTCTTTATACTTTTGTCAGTTTCAACTCAGAGCTTTCACTTTAATTTTACAAAACACTCGATTCCAAATAAAATATTTTTCCAGAAACGTGAGAACGTGACAATTTTTATAAACGATGACGTGAACTGATTCAACGTGATACGGTTGTATGTCACCTGGCCATCACTTATCAAGCATTACGTTTAAGATACTTCATACGTTTAGAGCTCCTGAAATGATGGTTTAATCTGCCAGACGAGCTCGTCAATTATCAATCAACGGCTAACAAGAACACAGTGAAGATATTAAGCTTGGATTAGTTCAGCAGATAACTACAATTTCACCACACCCAATAATGACACACTGTTTAAAATTATTTCAACTAGTAAATATCTGCGTTCTACAGGAGAATAGGTTTGCTTGTTTATTGAATTGATTTTTGTTGAAACGTTTAAACAATAATCTGTATATTTGTCTAACAATTTATGTTAAAAATTATGTGAAACTCTTAGAAAATGCTGTCTTTGTACAAAGCGAAGGCAAAAGGATCATTCAAACTCGATATTATAAAAAATAAACTTGAAAGGGGAATGTTATAGTTTGCTTCAAACATTGTGCATAGTGTGAAAGGAGTTGTGTTTGAAGGCTATGACAATGCAGCATTGTAGAAAAATACCGTTGAATTCGAGTTAAGTAAAAAGAATAATGGAAATTATTGAAAGATTTCAATAATTTTCATGATAAATATTTATGTGTTGCAGGAGAATGCTAATGTGGTGTTAAGTTCTCAAAATGTTCGAGATAACCCTTATATATATAGGATATAAAGAAAATTAATATGTGCAATCACTCGGTGGAGGCGTGTTTATGTCGGAAGTCGGAAATAGCAGTTTCGCAGTTAGAATAGTTTTGCATGCTTATAAATTATTTCTGAAATGTAGGCCAGCATTTGTGCTAGTTATTGTTAGGAGATTTATCAGTAATAATAATATGATTACGTGTTCTGCTGGTAGTTGGTCATTTATAATTGTTTACTATTATTATTATGCACACGTTCGTATGCATATTATCTTTCCTTCTGTGTTGTTTAGTACCAATTCTAAGGGAGATAACGACTGTCGCTATTTTCGGAGTTAAGTAAAGTTATTTCCCCTAGATCATATTTTATATATTTTTTATATTACATACTTATAGCTGTAATTATTTATTTGTTTACGTATTCTATTAATTATTTATTGCAATTATTATTATTTAGTGTTGTTTAGGATTAATATCTAAGGGGTGTTAGTAAATTTGGGGGTTAAGTAGTGTTTTTCATTGATAAAATTCTATAATGTGTTTTCTATTTGATTTTTCACCCTTTATTTTGTTTATTTATATATTATATTACATATTTAATTATTTATAAAAGAAGTAATAGTAGTTAATTATATTATGGGTTTATTTGGGTGAGTAGTTATTAATTAATTTATTATATATATTCTATGTTATTGCATATTAATTATCGTACATATGGGTTTATTTGGGTCCTAGTGTTGCGTTTAAGGGTCCTGCAGTCCTGCACGAGAGTCAGATGCTAGTTTCATATTTTCGTTCATAGCTCAACACACATGTGCACCAAATATTAGTAGTGTATGAAAAATAGTATTCATATTTCAAAGTAATTTATACCTGTTAACAGTGCTGTTAGTGTTGATGTGGTTATATCAAAAAGCTGCAATTGAGCTCCGCTTTATTGCTTATTTTTAGTTTGAATTAATGTATTAGCAATTAGTCCTTAATTTCCAGATTACCTAGGTCCCTTTCAGTCCCTAGTATTTTTATTTGTATGCCTTTGATGGGATTGTAATCATGGAATACGTGCTTATGGAATAAAGACACATTGGTTGTATTGTATTTTTACGCGTATGTGCAATGGCTTACCTCTGCTATCGCATTCTTTATTTGATATACTGATTGACGATTGCATAAGCACGTGTTGTTGATGTGACAGTTTAGTAGAATGCAAGGACCGTTGTCCGTTAGTTTTTTCGTTCTGGATAAGTTTTGTCTCAGTGTTTGTCCAGAGTGTATGAGTGTGATATCTCTGCAAATGACTTTGCGCATGGCTGATGTAATTCTCTCATTACTTGCCATTATATATATGAACAGATTAGAACAGCGTGCATTACGAACCTGCCATTCCAGCATTTTATTGACAAGATATAGATATTCTCATCCTCACATCGTGTTGCAAAGAAGCTAATAAAATGGCCATCACCTTCACAAACACTACATATCAGCACTCTCCACCAGACCAAAACAGGATATGAATCCGGCTAATTAGTTAAATAAATACGATCACCATTAATAAATATATAGGCAGAGCAGATGCCCTACAAGTGCCAAGCACCACTCTAGAGCACCTAGAAAACAACCACACTACACACTCTCCAGCAGCTGTTTCGTAAAACTATCACACTTTAAAGATAAGGAAATAAAATATTAAAGAAACATTCGTTTATTTTATTTAACATTTAATTAAAAACGTTTTTGTAAGAAGTAGTAAAACAATAGTTTAAAACTAATGTAGAGTATAACGAACAAAAAAAAAACGATGAAAAAAGTTTGTTATCTATTAGATTGACTGTTAAAATATAATGCTATTTGTTCTACGACGGAATGACTCTGTAAATTTTGTTGCATGGCATAAATAACCACACGTTGTGACGGCATAATTAAATGTTAAATATTTGTCTTAATTAATGACGTGTAAGAGAAGATATATCGTCTGCAATAAATTTTAACCGAACTAAACATAAAAGCTAAGTTACTATTCAGTAACGAATTAGTAAAAGAAGATAACGAATTGTTGTTAGTGTTTATATTAGGATATCTAAGAATGAAAGTGGTTTTGATTTGGACAATTATGAGTAAAATATTTTGTAAGAACAGAATCATTTTAATTTAACGGCGCGTGTATTTTTAATCGGACACGTTGTAGTGAATGGATGAGAAAACGCCATGTTTGTTTGATGTCCGGCAATTATATTCTATTATTCCTCGAATGGGATTGTAGTTAGTCAAGCGTGATAAAAATAAGTTTTAAGATGGCGGAACTGGTTCGTATCTACCGAGAAAAGTTATTTTTTGGTGACAGATAATATCACGCAATTAAAAAAAAGAAACAATGATGGACTGTAATTAAAAAGTACAGTTAATTAAGGAAATTTCGCAGTGTTTTATGGGAGAAAAGTGGTAGAATGAGTGAGTGAAAGTTACACGCATTTGCTCTAAGAGTGACTGCCTTGTAAACGTCAGTTTTGACAGAATAAATATAGGAAATTCTGAATTCCAATAAAAGTTACTATTAATTTACGAAAACGTACATTAGTCATTGGTTTGAAGCGCCTCTGTTTATATTTCAATTGCTTCTGAACTGAGAAGGGAAATTGAGGTAATTTTAATATATGTATACATATACATATATATGTGCGTGTATGTGTGCGTGTCTATGTGCGTGTTGCATATTCTTTCTTGTTGCATATGTTTTGCAAGTACCTTCTATTTGATTCCTCAAATCATCATCATGCGGTTGATGTTTGCTAGAATTCAAAGAGACAGTGTTTAATCATTTATTGATGTAAATTACTGAATTCGTCACTTCACAAATATGTGATGTTTTTAATGTTTGTAATTGTGGAATGTAGATGGCTTTTATGATTTTCAATGTTTTATGTGGGTAGAATAGTGTAATGTTTGAGTTTTATTAACATATGTCTATATTCAGAAGAGCCGACCGTGTTCTTTAGGTATTGGCAAAGATAGCTAGTGTCAAAGTGTGAGAGAGAGATATTGTAAATCGATGGGAGAGTGTTGTGGCATAACCCAGGTATTAGTTTATTATTATTATTAACGTATAAACATTCTCTGAAAAGACAGAAACCTATATGATTTTTTTTACTGCTTTGGGACTTTACTTTCATGTTATTAATCTATTTTAATATAACAATTAAATATATATAATGTTTATAATTTATTTTAGCTAATATTTAGCCAATGTTTATAATTCATTTTAGCCAATTTAAAATTTGGATATATTTGCTTACAATAGAATAAATTCTTATGGAGGGAATTATTGCATAGATTATTACTATTATTGTTGAACAAAATGTAATTATTAGATCATTCTAATAATTAATTCAATTTGTCCATCAACAATATAAATAAGATATTGGTTGTTAATTCGAATTTGTTTTATATTTTTATATTTCGCATATTTTAAATATGGAATTATCATTTGTACTATTTGAATTTCTGGGATTACTCCTCTTATCTTGGATGCTATTCTTATAACGTTAACGCTTATGTAATCTCCTAAATTTTTTAGGTGCGTTTTGTCCAACTGGAAAATTTGTATGGAATTTCGAATATACTTTTATTTAATACACAGAGGCAAGACTAACCCAAAATTCGTCAAACAAAGGAGAAAACTTAAATAATTCTTGATTATATTCTTAGTATCGCGTGTACCTTCAACATTCAACCTCTAGAATACTAGTACCAATTATTAGTAATTTATCCGTTGTGCCACAGGTTCGCATTCAACTTTTTAATAATTCTCAACGATAGGCTGCAAAACTAATTTTTTTTTCTTTTCAACCATATTTCCCGTAATTGATCCAAGTGAATTTTAATTAAATTAAAACACACATTAATGTTGTATTTAGTTTTTTCTTCTTATTTCACATACGCAAACAAAAGTCCAGATAAACGTCCAAAACATTCATTGGTCAAAAACATCTGCTGACTAATGCAAGTTTTGACCAACGGATATTTTCAACAATTATTCGCTTATTATGGGCTGAGCACCTTTCGCTCGAAATAATGAGAAATCGGATCAAAGTCAAAAGTTTCAACGCGATTTAATCTCTTTAATTCAGCAAAAATGTCTGACCTTAATGGGTGGAGTCCTTTCAGGTATCATTGCTTGATTTCTGTCTAATAGTTGAGATATACACGATCTTCTCTCTCCTTTTCTTTCCCTCCACACACACACACACACACACACACACACACACACACACACACACACACACACACACACACACACACACATATATATATATATATATATATATATATATATATATATATATATACTAGCATGGATACCCAGCGTTGCCTGGGTTGACATGAAGTTCTGTTTGAAATACACCTGTATACTAATCATTTTCATCATGGGCAACGTGGATACTCCTACAACAAAAATAAAAGAACGGATGAAAACATGCAAATGTAATCGCCCCAAAAAAGAAGAAGTATGTGATAGCCTCTCCAGCAGATATTTCGGCAGAAGGGCTACAAAAAGAAAAAACTATTCTCTGAATATTGAGCACTGGAAAGACCCTCCCCCCAAAAAATAATTAAAAATAAATCATTACAACTTTTGTTTCAATAAAAAATAGCAGCGAATGCGAGTGCGATCGCAACAAAAAAAAAAAATAAATAAAAATAAAGATCTACCAAAAATTAATTTCAAAAACAATTAAATGAAATTTTTCATCATCTTATATTTCTAATGTAATCGTCCCCCCCCCAATAAATGTGTCATACTTTGGGGTTCGTTCTGTTTATGAAATTGTTAGGTGAAAGTACAGAATGGTCTCATAAAAATTAATTACATTTATCGTTATTTAATGTTTCTCACCACAAAAAAAAACAAAAAAAAATGTATTTGTAATGTTTCGACCCCCCCCCTCGATCGCCAAAGTTGAAAACATACTAGAGATGACATGACTGGTTGAACGCTTTGTGGACAAAAAGTGGGTGCTCATTTTGCGTTAAAGTTATATAGAAAAGTTATCCCCCACGCTAAAATGTTAAATTTTTGTTTTTCAAAATTTCTTCTTTCATATTATTTATAAAGACTGCTTAAACATAATAGGCCCCAGAAAAGCAGGTCTTTATTTTTTTAGGGGTTAAATGACGCTGGGTCACGTCGTAAAAATTGGCCATTTTTGATTTAAGATATTAAATAAATTATAAAGAAAATCTGTTTTGCAGGCAATTAAACACACTTGCTATGGTATAATTATTATAATAAATTCTGGGCAACACCGATTAAATTTTGTAAACAAAAAAAAGGATGATAGATTTTGCTCACATGGGAAATTGGACCCTGTGTCTGACTAACTCTGCCCTCGTGGGGATGCAAGTAAATGAGGACATTAGTTTTGATTATTTCTCTCGATAAATATGAAGAATAACTCCACCCTCGTATTCCTTTGAAATTACCACTGTCGTAGGTTTTCGGGGGCGCTAAACACGAAAATAACGTTTAAAATTACAGCAAATGAGTGGGTGCATTTCTTCATATCCTATAAACTACTTGTTTCCTGGAATTTTTAACGTTAGTGGTAATTTTAAAAGATTTTCCGAGGGGGGGGGAGACCCCCCCCCCCCCAAAAAAAAATAAAACATAAGATCACAGATTTGTCCACCTGTAAAGGGAAAATTCACGATGGAATAAAAAAAAAGCTATGAAAAAATTGTAAGTCTTTGAGTTTTAACAAAATGTTTATGCTATATATGCTCTGCTACTATAAGGCAGATTATTGAGATTTATTCTTTTTTAATGTCATTCTATTTTTCCGTAACAAAATGTGTTAAAAACACTAAATAAAAACGGTATATATTGACATCATATAATTCCCACCGGTTTTATGTGCCAAATTCATTTTTTACTTGTTTATTCTATTAAGTTTATTTATTATTTCTGTTTATTTCAGTTTGTTCTTTAAATGCAAACGTATGTAGACTAGAATTTTTTTTTTTTTTTAAATCTATACATAACAGTGTCTTGTTGACTCAATTATATAAACTCACGCATAAATATGGGAGGGGAGGGTATCTTCAAATTATCAATTTCAAATTAAACCTACGGAATTATACTAAGTAAATATTAATAAGTCCCTTAAATCCCTTTGGGGGGGGGGGAATGGAGAGTAGAAAATGCATTGTGGATGCATTATCAGCAGTTCTCGTTACTCTCGCTTCTACTTATTTATCCCTCAGTCCTTATTTTTTCAATGAGTGATTTTTCTGACAAAGGGAAAAGAAAAAGCTGTTTACTAGGTTGGCAGTATTTTGTGTGAACAGTTGCCAGAGATGTTGGAAATTCTGTTTCTTTGTCTATCCTTGTGGTCATGTCACTAGCAAGGGTGATGGAAGTAAACGTTTCAACTGGGCTGACGTTATAGTCAGGGATCCGAACCTGGGATTAACCACTAAGGAGGTTGTCCTATCAGCAGGTGCAAAGTACTAGGACTGCTGCATTGCCATTTGGTGAATGGATTCTGGACCATGCAGTAGCTTCTGGTGGGGCCTCTCGATGCCATAATAGTGGGTAATTGTTACGGCTTTACCTTATCATGTGCTACAAAAAATCTTTTTGTTTTCTCTTACTTTTCCTTTTTGTCCTGCTCTAAGCAAGTCTGTAAACCTATTCCAAAAATCCAAAATCCCAATCATGAACGGTTTCAAGAAAAAATACTGTAATTAAAAATTCAGATGATCGGACATCTGCCTCTCAGTACAGCCCAATAAGTCTCCTGTCATCATAAGTAAATTGCCAGAATCTGTATTAAATAGAGAAGTAATCAATCATCTCAGCAAAAATAACCTTCTTAGTGACACACAATATGTCTGTGAAGACTTTAATGTTCACAATGTGGAATAGTTAACCCACTCAAACAAGACCTATGACAAGGCGAGGTTCTGTCATGATTTCTCCATTACTTATGACCTCACTCAGATTGTTCATGAACCCACCTGTGTCCCCGACACTAACGCCCAGTATGCAAGTCTCCTGGACGTTTTTCTCACAACTTGCCCCGAACTGTGTTCATCTTCCGTTCTGTCTCCACTGGGATCTTCCGACCACTCTGTTGGGTCAGTTAAGATAAAAACGAAATGTAATAAGTCCTCAGATGTACCTCTCCATCGTACAGTATATTGATACTCTATGACTGACTGGGATAGCTTCTGTACATTTATATCAGATCTACCTCTTAATGAACCGTCCCCCTTAAACAATCCAATTTACAAAATTCCCACTACTTATGTTTACTGCGCTATAATCACATTGACTAATGTATACCCATTAACCCTTATCCTTGAGTGGCCTCCTCTTGATAAGTGGTGATTCCTGTGTAAAAAAAATCCTGTGTAAAACCAATAATATTTCTAAAATAAGCATTCATTGTGTGCGTATATATATATATATATATATATATATATATATATATATATATATATATATATATATATATATATATATATACTAGCATGGGTGCCCGGCGTTGCCCGGGTGTTTGGAGGTGTATGCTGAGCAAAAAAAAGGGGGTAATTTTTTAAACTTTGACCCCTATTATGACCCCTGAAAATTTATTGTTTTGGGCTCAAATCAAGTTATTAAGTTAGATTCATGTCCACGGAAGCTATATCTAAAATTTAAAGTGTGTAGACCCAAAATTGTCGGAGAAGTTTGGTAGAGTTCTCAAAGCTCAAATTGTTGAACTTTGACCCCTTAATCGCCAAATTTCTGGCTAAAAACCGATCACATAGATTTTTCCAAATCTCAGTACCCTGTATATCAAATTTCGAGTCTGTAGACTAAAAATTGACAGAGTTATTTCGTAGGGAAATGTACACAGACACACACACACTTTCACTTTTATAGATATATAGATTTAAAATTTGAGTCTGACAGAATGACAAAATTATATTGCAAACCGATATATTAAACAAACGAACTTCAAAGAGACAAATGAACACATAAGTAAAAACAATTTGTATTAGAAAACATTTATTATTCCACGTCTTTTTTTTTACAGACCTGACGACTGAGGTTCGCTCTTAATAAAAATTGTTTTTTATAGTCTTAATTTTGACTTCCTTTTTCATAAAAAACTAAAAAAAAAATCAAGAAAGAAAAGAAATTTAATTTTATTTTTTCATTAATTTCTTTCTGTGCAAAGCAATTCTTTCAAACTTACTCTGTTTCCAAAATGTTTTTATTTTATTCCCCTCCCCCTTCATTCATTTTCCTCCGCATCCTGGCAAGATTACTGTACACATAGATTCGAAAAAATAGTCAAAAACAAATATATAAATAAATGTTATCAAAGGCAAGATAAGTTACTTTTCTACCTAACTGGATATCTTTTTTGTGTTTTTATTCAATGTAATATATTTATTCAGCTCGAAAAACATACAGTGTTTACCGATGTGTTGGAAAATTCAAGATGGCGTCTCACACCCTTTTTAACACCGTAAGTTTGGGAAAAGGTGTTATAAATAAAAAACTATACAAAATACTATTAAAAACCCGCCGAATATATGTCAACCTATGTCACGGTAACATATATTGAGCGAGTTTTTAACAGTATTTTAACAGGGCACATCGTAAAAACTGACCCATTAATTTTCCTGAAGTAAAAACTATATAGTTTTTAAACTTTTAAAACTGTACATTATAAAAAGAAAACTGTTCGAGTGATTTTTTTTTTTTTTTTTTACATGGGTGTCACCACTTATCAAGGCCCAGAGGCCACTCAAGGATAAGGGTTAATAGGTATACATTAGTCATTGTGATTTTAGCATAGTAAACAGTGGGAATTTTGTAACTTGGATTACTTGCAAAAGAAAACTGTTCGAATGATTGAAAATGAAAACAAAATAACAATGTAAATATATTGATAAGAAAAAAACAAAAACAAACGAAGTTTCCGTTTCAGGAACCCGAGTTTAATTTTATGTCGTAATCATTCAACTCGTTAGCGGTTTTATTCAGCGATTAGGGATAACCATACGACATATCTAATTACCAAAGCGATTTTTTTTTAATTTTTTTTTTTATTAAAACTAAACCTGTTTAGTTTTAATGAACCATTTTTTTTAAAGCCAACACTTTAGTTATTTTGAGAGCGTGCAACTGCACCCGAAAGGTTGATTAGGAAACTCCAAATCCTTTTATGACTCGGAAAAAAAAGGGCTTTTTATCGGCTTAAATGATAAACTAATGTTAAATATTAGTATTTGCCATCGATTCTGAAATAAAATGAAATCCTGACATTGTGATCATTTTTGCAGGTGTTATGTGCCAAATATTGAAATAAGAATGTTTAAATTCAATTATTGTAATTTAAGTCTTTAATTTTAAAGTCGATTTTATTTATAAAATATCTTTTTAGAAATCAATCTCAAAAACAATCTGAACAATAAATCTCTTTTGTTATGGCTAAGTTTTTGTCAAGGGTAGAAATTATAATAGACAAGTATTCATCCATGATGACATTTTACCGATTTCCTGGTTTACAGGTATTCTTGCTAAATTTCTTCGAAAGAATTGACATAAACAATACTTCAACTAAATACGTATATTTCATGCAATAATGACTTTTTATTTCTTCTGACTTTTCCTAAACTAAACATAAAACATCGGTTAGGGTTAGTTTAACATTCTGTAAAAGTACCTTCCGTTTTTTTTTTGTTTGTTTTTTTTTTGTACTTCTGCAGAGAAGGTAAAAAACCGATAAAAACTGGATATATTTTTCGTGTTTTTATTCAATTTAACATGTTTATTCAGCTCGAAAAGAATACAGTGTTTACCGATGTGTTGGAAAATTCAAGATGGCGTCTCACACATTCTTTAACACCGTAAGTTTGGGAAAAGGTGTTATAAATAAAAAACTATACAAAATACTATTAAAAACCCGCCGAATATATGTCAACCTATGTCACGGTAACATATATTGAGCGAGTTTTTAACAGTATTTTAACCGGTTTTTTATTTATTACACCTTTTTCCAAACTTACCGTGTTAAAGAGAGAATCGGCCGCCATTTTGAATTTTCCAATACATCGGTAAACACTGTATGCTTTTCGAGCTGAATAAACATGTTAAATTGAATAAAAACACGAAAAATTTGCCTTTGATAACATTTATTTGTTATATATTTGTTTTTTGGCAACTTACTCGAATCTATGTGTACAGTAATACAAACCCGAAATGAATTTAAGACCACGAGTGAAATAAGAAAAAGAAGTCAGCGGGTTTGGTTGCCATAACAACGTGACGGTAGTGAACGCGTGTGTGTGCGTGTGTGCGCGTATTTCGTGTAGTTTAGTTTCGCATAATAGTTTCGTATTTTTTTAATTTGTAAATAACAAGTTATTAACAAATTAAACCCTTCCAAGATGGACAATAAATAAAGCCATAATATTTTATGGTAAAGGTAAGAGCGTAGAAACGATTGTTTTTTAGGAGATGTGATTATTGGATTAACCAATCAGAAATCGTCTGTGGCACACACACATCTCTGTTTTTATAGATATACTAGCAATCGGTGCCCGGCGTTGCCCAGGTGTTTTGAAGTGTTTGCTTAGGAAAAAAAAAAGGTCAATTTTTTAAAACTTTTACCCCTATTATGACCTCGTAACATTTATTGTTTAGGGATCAAGTAAAGTTAATAAGTTAGATCCATGTCCAAGGAATCTATATATATAAAATATCACGTGTTCAGACCTTAAATTGTAGGAGAAGTTTGGTAGAGTTCTCAAAGGTCTAATTGTTGAATATTGACCACTTAATCGCCAAATTTCTGTCGAAAACCTATCACATCGATGTTCCCAAATCTCAGTACCCTGTATATCAAATTTCGAATCTGTAGGCTTAAAATTGACAGAGTTTTAACGTAGGGAAATGCACACAGACGCACCGACACACACAGACACTATCACTTATACATATATATAAACATAAACATCATATATATAAAGATAATAGTACGCCATATATATAACAAAAGACCATTATTTACTGAAGTGAAAGGAAAACCCGGGGGAACTTTACCCAAAAATAAATCTATATTTTTTTGTGTGTATTGATAGTCTGGTACTTATACAGTTTAGTGACGACATTAAAAAATGGAAATATTGAAAAAAAAATTTTATTGTACGTAACTGTTATAGACTGAAGTTCTCCGAAAAAAATTTAACTTCATTTGATCAAGTAGTTTTTTTTTTTTTTTTACAGCGAAAAACAATGATTTATCACGGCTACGTCAACGTGGCCATTTTGGAAATGTTATTGCAGGCCCAGGAATTCCCCAAGGGCAGGTAACTGCCGTACATAGCAGAATACCTGCATTTTAGGCCAATCTAGCCCTTTTTCCCCCCCACCAGAATGAGTTTTTTTTTTTTTTTTTTGCGAAGACAGATGCCATTTTTGGGGTGTTTTTTTTTTTTTTAATTTGTAACAGAAGTAAATAAACGAAGTTTCGAAGTTATCCATGCGTGTCCAACTGAGCATGTTTCGAAAATAATCTCGTATAAAAATTCCTCAATTCTTTGCATTATTCAATTTCTTTGCATATTCAATAGTATTCTTATTTATAAAAAAAAAAATACGCAAAAAAATTGCAGATTAAAAAAAAAAAAAAAAAACGTAAAAAAATTTCAGATGTGTTGTGCGCATCTCAATATGGCGAGAAAAAAAAAGGCTAGATTGCGAAATTTGGCCTAAAATGGAGGTATTCTGCTAGGTACATTTCCAAAATGGCCACGTTGACGTCGTCGTGATAAATAATTGTTTTTCGCTGTAAGAATTTTTTTTCGGAGAACTTCAGTCTATAACAGTTACGGACAATAAATTTTTTTTTCAATATTTCCATTTTTTAATGTCGTCACTAAACTGTATAAGTATCGATAGTCTTATCAACACCCCTTTTTTCTATTTATTTATAAAGAAAATACAACTTTATACAAATTCCCTATTAGTTTTTTTTTTCGGTTCTCTTATACGATGATCATCTTTATTTAACTATTACGTGTAATTATATTCATACAGATATTCTATATGATTTATATTTGCGTAATATTTGCGTAGAAATGAAGAAAATCAAATTTACTGTGTATTTATCGTGTTGCCATAACAACGTGACGTAGCCAAGGACGGTAGTGGACGTGAGTGTGTGTGCGTGTGTGCGCGTGTTTTCGTGCTGTATTGTTTGTAGTAGTAGTAGTACTAATAATCTGTCCAGCGTTTGCTTTCTTGTGTTAATGGCGGACGTTGAGTCAGAGGTTGGATTGTGATGTCTGTAACTTTCGTATTTTTCTAATTTGTAAATGGCAAGTTAGAAAAAAATTAAACCCTTCCAAGATGGACAATAAATAAGACCAAAATATTTTATGGTAAAGTTAAGAGCGTAAGAACTATACTTTTTTAGGAGATGTGATTATTGGATTAACCAATCAGAAATCGTCTGTGGCACACACATCTCTGTTTTTATAGATAGATAGAAGATATATATAGATAGATATATAGATAGATTTTTATATTTTTTATATTTTTCATTGTATTTATTCAGTTATATTTTACTTTTTTTTTCTTTATTTTTTTTTTATTGTTTTATTAATTTATATTTTTATTTATTTCTATTTTTATTATGATCTTTATTTATTTATATTTTTATTATTACCTTTATGTATTTCTATTTTTATTATTATCTTTATTTATTTATATTTTTATTATTATCTTTATTTATTTATTTTTTTATTATTATCTTTATTTATTTATATTTTTATTATTATCTTTATTTATTTATATTTTTATTATTATCTTTATTTATTTATATTTTTATTATTATCTTTATTTATTTATATTTTTATTACTATCTTTATTTATTTCTATTTTTATAATTATCTTTATTTATTTATATTTTTATAATTATCTTTATTTATTTCTATTTTTATTATTGTCTTTATTTATTAATATTTTTATTATTATCTTTATTTATTTATATTTTTATTATTATCTTTTTTTATTTATATATTTATTATTATCTTTATTTATTTATATTTTTATTATTATCTTTATTTATTTATATTTTTATTATTATCTTTACTTATCATTATTTTTATTATTATCTTTATTTATCATTATTTTTATAATTATCTTTATTTATTTATATTTTTATTATTATCTTTATTTATTTATATTTTTCTTATTATCTTTATTAATTTATATTTTTATTATTATCTTTATTTATTTCTTTTTTTACTATTATCTTTATTTATTTCTATTTTTATTATTATCTTTATTTATTTCTATTTTTATTATTATATTTATTTATTTATATTTTTATTATTATCTTTATTTATTTCTATTTTTATAATTATTTTATTTATTTATATTTTTATTATTATCTTTATTTTTTTCTATTTTTATTATTATCTTTATTTATTTCTATTTTTATTATTATCTTTATTTATTAATATTTTTATAATTATCTTTATTTATTATCATTTTTATTATTATCTTTATTTATTTATATTTTTATAATTATCTTTATTTATTTATATTTTTACTATTATCTTTATATATTCATATTTTTATTATTATCTTTATTCATTTGTATTTTTATTATTATCTTTATTTATTTATATTTTTATTATTATCTTTATTTATTTATATTTTTATAATTATCTTTAGTTATTTCTATTTTTATTATTATCTTTATTTTTTTATATTTTGTTTATTATCTTTATTTATTTATATTTTTATTATTATCTTTATTTATTTATATTTTTATTATTATCTTTATTTATTTATATTTTTATTATTATCTTTATTCATTTATATTTTTATTATTATCTTTATTTATCATTATTTTTATTATTATCTTTATTTATTTCTATTTTATTATTATCTTTATTTATTTATATTTTTATAATTATCTTTATTTATTTTTATTTTTATTATGATCTTTATTTATTTATATTTTTATTATTATCTTTATTATTTATATTTTTATTATTATCTTTATTTATTTCTATTTTTATTATTATCTTTATTTATTTCTATTTTTATTATTATCTTTATTTATCATTATTTTTATAACTATCTTTATTTATTTGTATTTTTATTATTATCTTTATTTATTTGTATTTTTATTATTATCTTTATTTATTTGTATTTTTATTATTATCTTTATTTATCATTATTTTTATTATTATTTTTATTTATTTCTATTTTTATTATTATCTTTATTTATTTATTTTTTTATTATTATCTTTATTTATTTATATTTGTATAATTATCTTTATTTATTTATATTTTTATTATTATCTTTATTTATTTATATGTTTATTATTATCTTTATTTATTTCTATTTTTATTATTATCTTTATTTATTTATATTTTTATTATTATCTTAATTTATTTATATTTTTATTATCTTTATTTATTTATATTTTTATTATTATCTTTATTATTTATATTTTTATTATTATCTTTATTTATCATTATTTTTATTATTATCTTTTTTTATTTATATATTTATTATTATCTTTATTTATTTATATTTTTATTATTATCTTTATTTATTATTTTTTTTATTATTATCTTTATTTATTTATATTTTTATTATTATCTTTATTTATTTCTATTTTTATTATTATCTTTATTTATTTCTATTTTTATTATTATCTTTATTAATTTATATTTTTATTATATCTTTATTTATTTCTATTTTTATTATTATCTTTATTTTTTTATATTTTTATTATTATCTTTGTTTATTTATATTTTTATTATTATCTTTATTTATCGTTTTTTTTATTATTATCTTTATTTATTTCTATTTTTATTATTATCTTTATTTATTTATATTTTTATTATTATCTTTATTATTTCTATTTTTATTATTATCTTTATTTATTTCTATTTGTATTATTATCTTTATTTATTTATTTTTTAGTATTATCTTTATTTATTTATCTTTTTATTATTATCTTTATTTATCATTATTTTTATTATTATCTTTATTTATTTCTATTTTTATTATTATCTTTATTTATTTCTATATTTATTATTATCTTTATTTATTTCTATTTTTATAATTATCTTTATTTATTTCTATTTTTATTATTATCTTTATTTTTTTGTTTTATTAGTATGTTTATTTATATCTATGTTTATTTTTATCTTTATTTATTTATATTTTTATTATTATCTTTATTTATTTATATTTTTATTATTATCTTTATTTATTTATATTTTTTATTATTATCTTTATTATTTATATTTTTATTATTATCTTTATTTATCTTTATTTTTATTATTATCTTTATTTATTTTTATTTTTATTATTATCTTTATTTATTTATATTTTTATTATTATCTTTATTTATTATTTTTTTTATTATTATCTTTATGTATTTATATTTTTATTATTATCTTTATTTATTTCTATTTTTATTATTATCTTTATTTATTTATATTTTTATTATTATCTTTATTTATTTATATTTTTATTTTTATCTTTATTTATTTCTATTTTTATTATTATCTTTATTTTTTTATATTTTTATTATTATCTTTATTTATTTATATTTTTATTATTATCTTTATTTATCGTTATTTTTATTATTATCTTTGTTTATTTCTATTTTTATTATTATCTTTATTTATTTATATTTTTATTATTATCTTTATTATTTCTATTTTTATTAATTTCTTTATTTATTTCTGTTTTTATTATTATCTTTATTTTTTTTTATTATTATTATCTTTATTTATTTATCTTTTTATAATTATCTTTATTTATCATTATTTTTATTATTATCTTTATTTATTTCTATTTTTATTATTATCTTTATTTATTTATATTTTTATTATTATCTTTATTAATTTCTATTTTTATTATTATCTTTAGTTATTTCTATTTTTATTATTATCTTTATTTATTTTTTTATTAGTATGTTTATTTATATCTATGTTTTTTTTTATCTTTATTTATTTATATTTTTATTATTATCTTTATTTATTTCTATTTTTATTATTATCTTTATTTATTTCTTTTTTATTATTATCTTTATTTATTTATATTTTTATTATTATCTTTATTTATTTGTATTTTATAATTATCTTTATTTATTTATATTTTTATTATTATCTTTATTTATCATTATTTTTATAATTATCTTTATTTATTTCTATTGTTATTATTATCTTTATTTATTTGTATTCTTATTATTATCTTTATTTATTATTATTTTTATTATTATCTTTATTTATCATTATTTTTATTATTATCTTTATGTATTTATATTTTTATTATTATCTTTATTTATTTATATTTTTATTATTATCTTTATTTATCATTATTTTTATAATGATCTTTATTTATTTCTATTTGTATAATTATCTTTATTTATTTATATTTTTATTATTATCTTTATTTATATTTTTATAATTATCTTTATTTATTAATATTTTTATTGTCTTTATTAATTTACATTTTATTATGATCTTTATTTATTCATGTTTTTATTGTCTTTATTCATTTATATTTTTTATTGTCTTTATTCATTTATATTTTTATTATTAATTATCTTTATTTATTTATATTGTTATTTGCTTTATTAATTAATATTTTAATTTTTATCTTTATTTATTTATATGTTCATTGTCTTTATTATTTTATATATTTATTTTTATATTTTTTGTATTTTTTATTGTATTTATTCAGTTATATTTTACTTTTTCTTTATTTATTTTTTTTTTATTGTTTTATTAATTTATATTTTTATTTATTTCTATTTTTATTATGATCTTTTTTTATTTATATTTTTATTATTACCTTTATGTATTTCTATTTTTATAATTATCTTTATTTATTTATATTTTTATTAATGTCTTTATTTATTCATATTTGTATTATTATCTTTATTTATTTCTGTTTATATTATAATCTCTATTTATTTCTATTTTTATTATTATCTTTATTTATTTATATTTTTATTATTATCTTTATTTATTTCTATTTTTATTATTATCTTTATTTATTTCTATTTTTATTATTATCTTTATTTATTTATATTTTTATTATTATCTTTATTTATTTATATTTTTATTATTATCTTTATTTATTCATATTTTTATTATTATCTTTATTTATTTCTATTTTTATTATTATCTTTATTTATTTATATTTTTATTATTATCTTTATTTATTTATATTTTTATTATTATCTTTATTTATTTCTATTTTTATTATTATCTTTATTTATTTATATTTTTATGAATGTCTTTATTTATTCATATTTTTATTATTATCTTTATTTATTTCTGTTTTTATTATAATCTCTATTTATTTCTATTTTTATTATTATCTTTATTTATTTATATTTTTATTATTATCTTTATTTATTTCTATTTTTATAATTATCTTTGTTTATGTATATGTTTATTATTATCTTTATTTATTTCTATTTTTATTATTATCTTTATTTATCATTATTTTTATTAATATCTTTATATATTTCTATTTTTATTATTATCTTTATTTATTTCTATTTTTATTATTATCTTTATTTTTTCTATTTTTATTATTATCTTTATTTATTTATATTTTTATTATTATCTTTATTTATCATTATTTTTATAATTATCTTTATTTATTTCTATTTTTATTATTATCTTTATTTATTTATATTTTTATTATTATCTTTATTTATTTATATTTTTTTTATTATCTTTATTTATCATTATTTTTATTATTATCTTTATTTATTTCTATTTTTATTATTATCTTTATTTATTTCTATTTTTATAATTATCTTTATTTATTTCTATTTTTATTATTATCTTTATTTATTTATATTTTTATTATTATCTTTATTAATTTATATTTTGATTATTATCTTTATTTATTTATATTTTTATTATTATCTTTATTTATTTCTATTTTTATTATTATCTTTATTTATTTATATTTTTATTATTATCTTTATTTATTTATATTTTTATAATTATCTTTATTTATTTATATTTTTATTATTATCTTTATTTATTCATATTTTTATTATTAACTTTATTTTTTTATATTTTTATAATTATCTTTATTTATTCATATTTTTATTATTAACTTTATTTATTTATATTTTTATTATTATCTTTATTTATCATTATTTTTATTATTATCTTTATTTATTTCTATTTTTATTATTATCTTTATTTATTTCTATTTTTATAATTATCTTTATTTATTTCTATTTTTATTATCTTTATTAATTTCTATTTTTATTATTATCTTTATTTATTTCTATTTTTATAATTATCTTTATTTATTTATATTTTTATTATTATCTTTATTTATTTATATTTTTATTATTATCTTTATTTATCATTATTTTTATTATTATCTTTATTTATTTCTATTTTTATTATTATCTTTATTTATTTATATTTTTATTATTACCTTTATTTATTTCTATTTTTATTATTATCTTTATTTATTTATATTTTTATTATTATCTTTATTTATTTATATTTTTATTATTATCTTTATTTATTTCTATTTTTATTATTATCTTTATTTATTTATATTTTTATTATTATCTTTATTTATTTATATTTTGTTTTTTATCTTTGTTTATGTCTATTTTTATTATTATCTTTATTTTTTATATTTTTATTATTATCTTTATTTATTTATATTTTTTTATTATCTTTATTTATTTATATTTTCATTATTATCTTTATTTATTTATATTTTTTATTATCTTTATTTATTTATATTTTTATAATTATCTTTGTTTATTTATATTTTTTTTATTATCTTTATTTATTTCTATTTTTATTATTATCTTTATTTATTTATATTTTTATTATTATCTTTATTTATTTATATTTCTATTATTATCTTTGTTTATTTCTATTTTTATTATTATCTTTTTTTTTATATTTTTATTATTATCTTTATTTATTTATATTTTTTATTATCTTCATTTATCATTATTTTTATAATTATCTTTATTTATTTCTATTTTTATTATTATCTTTATTTATCATTATTTTTATTATTATCTTTATTTATTTATATTTTTATTATTTTATTTATTTATTTATATTTTTATTATTATCTTTATTTATTTATTTTTTAAATATTATCTTTATTTCTTTCTATTTTTATTATTATCTTTATTTTTTTCTATTTTTATTATTATCTTTATTTATCATTATTTTTATTAATATCTTTATATATTTCTATTTTTATTATTATCTTTATTTATCATTATTTTTATTATTATCTTTATCTATCATTATTTTTATTATTATCTTTATTTATTTATATTTTTATTATTATCTTTATTTATCATTATTTTTATTAATATCTTTATATATTTCTATTTTTATTATTATCTTTATTTATCATTATTTTTATTATTATCTTTTTTTATTTGTTTTTTTATTATTATCTTTATTCATATTTTTATAATTATCTTTATTTAATAATATTTTTATTGTCTTTATAAATTTACATTTAATTATGATGTTTATTTATTTATATTTTTATTGTCTTTATTCATTTATATTTTTATTGTCTTTATTCATTTATATTTTTATTATTAATTATCTTTATTTATTTATATTTTTATTTGCTTTATTAATTTATATTTTAATTTTTATCTTTATTTATTTATATGTTCATTTTCTTTATTATTTTATATATTTATTTTTATATTTTTTGTATTTTTCATTGTATTTATTAAGTTATATTTTACTTTTTCTTTCTTTATTTCTATTTTTTTGTTTGATTGATTTATATTTTTATTTTATATTAATTTATTTATATTTTTATTGCGTTTATTCATTTATATTTTTATTATTATCTTTATTTATTTATATTTTTACTGGCTTTATTAATTTATATTTTTATCATTATTATTTATATTTTCGTTGTCTGTATTCATTTATATTTTTATTTTTTATCTTTATTTATATTTTTTATTGTCTTTATTAATTTATATTTTAATTATTATCTTTATTTTTTTTCTTATTGTATTTATTCATTTATATTTTTATTTTTATCTTCATTTATTTATATTTTTATTGTCTTTATTTATTTATATTTTTTTTTGTCGTTATTTATGTATAATTTTATTATTATCTTTAATTATATTTTTATTGTCTTTTTTATTTATATTTTTATTGTCGTTATTTATTTATATTTTTATTATTATCTTTATTCATATTTTTATTGTTTTTATTTATTCATATTTTTATTATTATCTTTATTTATTTATATTTTTATTGTCTTTGTTAATTTATATTTTTATGACTATATTTATTTATATTTTTATTGTCTTTATCAATTTATTTTTTAATTTTTTTCTTCATTTATTTATTGTCTTTATTTATTTCATTTTAAACATTATCCTTTTCTTTTTATTGTTTTTATTAATTTATATTTTATTTTTATCTTTATTTGTTTATATGTTCATTGTCTTCATTTATTTATATTTTTACAATTATCTTTATTTATTTATATTTGTATTTTTTTATGTTCTTTATTTATTTATATTTTTTATTGTCGTTATTCATTTAAAACTTTATTTTTATCTATTTATAATTTTTTTTCTTTATATTTTATTGTCTTTATTTATTTGTATTTTTTTTGTCTTTATTTATTTATATTTTCATAATTATCTTTGTTTATTTATATTTTTATTTTTATTATTATCTTTATTCATTTTTTTCATTTTTATTGTCTTTATTAATTTATATTTTTATTATAATCTTGGTTTATTTATATTTTTTATTTTCTTTTAATTTTTTTATTTTTATCTTCTTTAATTTATATTTTTATTGTATTTATTAATTTATATATTTTTATCATCTTAGTTTATTTTTTTGTTTCTTTATTAATTTATATGTTTATGTTTATCTTTATTTATTTATATTTTTCTTGTATTTATTCATTTATATTTTCATTATCTTTATTTATATTTTTATTTTCTTTATTAATTTGTATTTTCTATTATTTATATTTTTATTGTCTTTATTAATTTATATTTTTATTTGTATCTTTATTTATTTATATTTTTATCGTCTTTATTAATTTCTTTCTTTCTTATTATCTTTATGTATTTATATTTTTATTGTCTTTATTAATTTATATTTTTATTTTATCTTCATTTATTTATATTTTTATTGTCTTTATTAATTTGCATTGTTGTTTTTTATGTTTATTTATATTTTTATTGTCTTTATTGATTTTTTTTGTCTTTATTTATTGATATTTTCTATTGGCTTTATTAATTAATATTTTCATAATTATCTTTATTTATTTATATTTATATTTTTATTATTATCTTTATTTTTTTATATTTTTATTGTCTTTATTCATTAAATTGTTTATTATTATCTTTATTCATTTAATTTTTATTATTATCTTTATTTATATTATTATTATTATCTTTATTTATATTATTATTATTATCTTTATTTATATTTTTATAATGGTCTTTATTTCTATTTTATTATTATCTTTTTTATTCATTTATCCTTATTGTCTTTATTCATTTGTACTTTTAATATTATCTTTGTTTATTTATATTTTCATTATTATCTTAATTATAATATTGTTATTGTCGTTAATTATATTTTTATTATTGTCTTTATTCATATTTTTATTGTTATCTTTATTTATGTTTAATTATTTATATTTTATTATAATTTTTATTTATTTGTGTTTTATTATTATCTTTATTTATAATTTTATTCCTATCTTTTGGATTGATATTTTTATCATTATCCTTATTTTTTTATTTTTATTATTGTCATTATGTATTCATATTTTTATTATTATCTTTATTTATACTTTTACTGTGGTCTTTTTAATTTATATTTTTATTATTGTCTTTGTTTATTCATATTTTTATTATTATCTTTATTTATTTATATTTTTTATTATCTTTATTAATTTATATTTTAATTATTGTCTTTATTTATATTTTTATCATTGTCTCTATTTATTAATATTATTATTTTCTTCATTTATTTATATGTTTATTATTACCTTTAATAATATTTTTATTTTTGTCTTTATTTATTTATCTATATTCTTAGTATTGTCTTTATTTATATTTTTATTATTGTTTTCATTTATGTATAATTTTATTATTGCCTTTATTTATATTTTTATTATTATCTTTATTAATTTATATTTTTTATTGTCTTTATTTATTTATATTTTTAGTATTATATTTATTTATTTATATTTTTGTTATTTTCTTTATGTATATTTTTATTATTATCTTTATTTATATTTTTTATTATTGTCTTTATTTATATTGTTATTATTGTCTTTGTTTATTTGTATCTTTATTATTGTCTTTGTTTGTTTATATTTTTATTATTATCTTTATGTATTCATATTTTTGTCATTGTCTTTATTGCTATTTTTATTATTATCTTTATTTATTCATATTTTTATTATTATCTTTATTTATATTTTTATTATTATCTTTATTTATATTTTTATTATCTTTATTTATAGTCTTATTATTATCTTATTTATTTGTATTTTATTATTGTCTTTATCCATTTATATTTTTATTTTATCTACAAGTTTAAAAATTGAGTTTCATTAGATCAAACACCAACTTATATATAAATATCTTTGTCTGGTTCAGTTCCTGTGATATCCATTGGATTTGTGTGTGTTTGTGTGGTTTGCCAAACAGTGTAGTTATTGAACAGTGGGCAATTTTGTAGTTGATGAATGAATAAGAAAATACAGTAAATTGACGGTTTAGTTGTGATTGAAGAAAAACACATTGTAAATCAGGGAAATGTGTGCGATAGAAGGATTATTTGATGCGTTTTGGAATATTTTCTAATTCTTTGGAAAATGTTCCTAGTTTGATGAGAGTGATCCGCAAGGATGATGTCTATGTATCGTCGCAGTGTCTTGTTGTTATATGTATTTATGATTTTTATGCCTACTTTCGTTCTGTCTCTTTTGATATAATGCTAAAAATAAATATATTGCTTCGATATAATGTTACGCAGTCAAATTTAATTAAAAATAGACTTAAAATTGAAATAAAAAAGCACTCTTTGAACATGTATAATTTTTTATTAATAATTAAAAAGACGTTTTTATTGGTTAAGAAAAAAGTTATCTTAATGCATTCCTTATTTTTTTATTAAATAATTTAGCAGACGGTTTTTATTAGTTAAAAAAAATACTTTTGCCATCTCTTATTTTTAACAACGCTTCAAAAAAGAGGAAAATAACTATTCTTGAAAAGATCAGAATATATATAAATATATATATATATATATATATATATATATATATATATATATATATATATATATATATATATATATATATACTGGGAGTAATGTACAATATTTTGGCTTTGTTTGTTTGTTCTTTTTCTCACGAATGCTGTCTTAAAAGTAAGTGCTAACGTAATTGTCATGTGAAAATTTAAGTTGGAAAATTTCGAGCCACAATCTCCTTCTATCTTGTTGAATATTGAGTATTTTAGCATGCTTTCCAACATGTGGCACAGGACTGAAAGATGGGAAAAGCCAATTCCATAGCCGATATCTCTCTCCTCCCCACTTCTCTCTCTCTCTCTTTTATTCTAAAGTCATTTATTTCCTGCGGATTCTACAGTCGATATACATCCAAAGTTTTAATTTATTTAAACAAACCAAACAAGAAAATTATACTTACAAAAAATAAGAGGTTGAGAGTCGTTATAACTCCCCGCGACACAACTTCGAAACAAGTTACTTTTCTTTCTGAAATAAAAAAAAAAAAATGCAAATCTAGAAAAAATTCAGAAGACATAAAACGAAGACAAAATCTTTGTTTGGATGAATAACGCGTATAAAAATATGTCGACAAGTTGAAATGCAGAATGTTCATTTTGCCTTCAACGTACGTTTTCTCTTTTTCCTTCGCTACGGTTTAAATAGTATTGCTACTAGTGATTATGTTTCCTTTTTTATAACCAACTATTCCAACCTGTAGTTTCATAGTTTTATCACGGCTGACTGTTTATAAGCAGAGATTATGAGAGTTACAAAATTTGCGTGTAATAGAAAGCAAATAAAAAGTCATTTGGCAAACAGCATACAATGAGAGAGGAGGGGAGTTTTAGGCAAACCGTGAGAAATGGATCATTTCGTGAGTTAATTGTAAATTATGGTTAATTAGAACAATTAAACTGCATTTTTTTAAGCATAACTAAATTCTGAAAGTGAGGAAGATTTTAACATTTTTTAGATAATTAAGATTCACAGAACAATGTTTACAGGATAACACACCTCAAATACAATTTAAAAAATCATTTGAAGGAAAATTTAAAAAAAGCGCAAATGTATTGTTTACGCTCCGATATCATAACAAAACAATAATTTTACGAAAGGGGAGATAACTGAGTCAAGTTTATTATAGTTATATTTTCTAAATACAAGAGAGATAATTCCATAATGAAGCCACTCAACAAAATACTTAGGAATTGTAAATACAAATTCATAGACACAGAAGAATGAAGAAACCACTTCGTGCATATTGATGAAGTTGGATTATTACAACAAAAAAATGAAACAAAAACAAAAATCCTCAATCATTCTGGTTGTGTTTATCAACTCCATGAAATGATTAAGAATGGAAAAGTGTGCACGAGTACTGATTAAAAGGGGACTCTCGAAATAACGGATGGGCTTGAAACTATATAAGCACGAGAAGATGACGCCATTTGGAAAAACCAATCGTCGTGTTTCTTACTTCAACCAGTTTCTACTGAATAATTTGTGAAAATGTTAACATTTTCACAAATATTGATTCACTTTTCTTAGTTTTAGCGTCAAATAAATCGCTATTTATGCATAGAACTAGAGAAACAACGAGACAGCATATCGTATGCTTATATTATCGAATATTGACGCTAGTAATAATTCCATCAGTTCTTGCTAACGTTCGTTTGAACACATGAATTGCGTCCCTTTATTATGACAAACTAAACAAATATCTATTTCTATCGGCACATCGAAAAGACATACGACACGTATTAGCGATCGATACATTGTTACTTACGACTTTCTGAATCCTCGCTAAAGTTGTCATCATCATCGCTACTTTTTCTTCTGTCTGGACGATTAAAATCTGTATTTTGTTTAATGGCCTTCATAAACTCATCAATGGTCCTTTTAGACACGTCATAGCCTTTTTCTGAGCATTTTTTCAAAATTTGCGAATAGTTGAAGCCTTGTTCTAGAAACGCTGTGATGTATCCCTCAATAAATTGATCGAGAGTATCCGCCTCGGCCCTTGCCTCAGCTATTTTCCGACGGGCTTGTAACGCAAGAAGGGGCAATGGTGGAGGGCGCGGCGGAAACGGTCTCATAACTTCTGACGGCTTCACGTTATGCTCCATTTTTAGTTATTCGTTTTGGATTAGAGTTTTTGACGGTGTCCTGTCTACGGTGTTCTTTTCTTTCTTCGATTAAATTTGGTTAGTTTTTTTATGTCTGTTATGGAATCCACCAAAATGGTACCAATCCCCAATTATAAATAAAGAGAGCTCCAATGTCGAGAGAAATAATATACTGAACGTCTCTATTAAATCCAGAACATCAAATAAAATAAAAAAATTAAATAAACAAATATGATAATCACTTCATCTTTCGTTCGATTAAAACTGATTAAAGCTGAATCGAATAATTATCACCTTGACATTGTGCTTAGAAACATTGATTTGGCATTATTGTGCTAAACGTTTTAATAAAGTAGCCAAAATTAAAATCGCTTCTCTGCTGTCAATCGGCTGCTAATTTTACTGTGACTATACTCCACCCAGTTATTTTGTTATTTGTAAATCTTTTTTTTTATCTCTTTATTTTATTTTTTCCTGAAGTGACTCTTCCACGATTAACATTCAGCTAAATTTTGTCATCCGTGAAAAGTTTCTGCAGTATTTAGTTAAATAAATCAAACACGTGATATTTAATCGTTAATCGTATTTGGGGATTCCTTGTAATGAAGTCGGATGTCATAAAAAGATTTACATCCAGACCTATATTCAAAGCCATCGCTACCTGCCTCAAAACTCATCCCCTCTACTGGACAGGAGGTATTACTGAAGTGAATAGTTTGATAGCTTCCTTAGCTTTTTTTTTCTCTGAAAAAAAACTAATAAATTTGCTTTAACAGCACATGTTTATTGTGCACGTATATTATTCTGACACAAGCTGAAGTTTCGCCCGACAGGCACTGTTTTAAAAATTCTTATAATGTGAAATTTGAAAACTAGTATTTCTCATAAAATACATAATTTATTGATTAAATGATGAAAATATAATTAAAAGTACATCTTTCTTTCAGATTAAATAATGTAATAGGGTGCTTTGTTTGGTGTGGCTTATAAATTAGAGGATATGCGCCTCCTATAGACTGCATTGGCGGACAGGGCAGAATTATATATATATATATATATATATATATATATATATATATATATATATATATATATATATATATATATATATATATATATAAATAATTTAAAGGAGATTAGAACAATAGTCTAAAGAGCAGAGTGTATTTTAATGTAATAGTAAAATTACTAGTTTAATTAAAATACAGGGAAAAAAAAGTGCTCGTTGTAATTTTAAAAATTATCAATCACATTACTAAATATATATACAAGGCACGCCGCCACTTTGATGTAGGGGGCTACTATCAGGGACATAAGCTACAGGGGTACTATATAGGGAGTTGGGCAGCAAGGTGTCGGTTCACGTTACACTTGAACTTCTGCATGTCAGTACAGTTGGGGAAGCAGGGACCCGGAAGGGAATTCCAAAGTCTAGCGGTTCTGGGGAAGAAACTACTGGAGTAGAATGCTCTCTTACATCTAGGGATCTCTAGTGTGAAGGGGTGGGATGTTGCTGCTTGTCGGGTTTGTCAGGGGTATTTACGTCGAGGGGGTAAGAGTGCTTGCAGTTCGTCAGAGCATTCACCGCTAAAGTACTTGTAGAACAGGCAGAGGGATGCAACATTTTGTCGATGGGACAGAGACTGAAGATTAGATGACAGTTCAGGACCTATCAGGTTGACGACTCTCTTTTGAACCTTGTCTAGGAGCAAGAGACTAGTAACAGATACACCAGCCCAAATATGATAACAATACTCCAATAGTGGCCTTGTAAAGGTACAGGATACTTTCGGGCGTTAGTAGCTTTCTCTGGAACACTTTTTTAATAATGAAATCAATTTCACACGACCGGAGCACTTTTTTAATAGCACAGCCGGGATGAGATCAAGTCGAAGTGTCAAGATTTTTTATGATAGCATGCACCTGAGAAGGGGTGATTTTCAGATCGTCTAGTGTGGCGTCTGTCCACAAAGGAAAGTCAGGAAGGAGGTGGTTAGCAGGGTCCAGTGTGGAGTGGGAGGCAAACCGACTGGCAAGCATGTTAGCCTTCTCGGTTGCTGAGCAAACAACCTCATGATTGTTGGATAGTGGGGGAATTGCTGATTATCCATTATTTACTGTTGTAAATTTTCAAGAAGTCACGGGTTCCTAATTTCCGTGCTTCGATGCATGTTTTGGTGGTTTCAGTAAATTCTTTCTTAGCTGTCTTTATTTCTTTCTTACTTCTGGCTTCTATATACTTGTGACGTGATCGTCTTGAGGGAGCGAATTGCTCCCCATTGGGGAGGTTGAGACCCCTCCGGACGCCTGAGAAAGACCGGGTAAATATGCTAAGATTGTCTAATTGAATCCCAGACAACAGCAGGTATCAAAAATACTTGAATGAAAATATATAGATATATATTTTGTTTTATTTCCAAAGCTAGATATATATTTTATTGTTTGAAAACAAATGACAGGAAATGTTAGAATAAGGGCCAATGACATTCGTCTGGCCTGAAGAACACCAGCCCAGGTGTTCTGAGTTCTAGGCAGGAAAATTGACAGGGCTTGACCTCTGGGGTCATGTGAAATTGATTTCATTTTGGTCTCAGATTCACAGAACTCTAGACTATAGCCGAACTGCACTCACACAATTCGGATCTGGGTTTTCCCCAGATATGTAGCTTGCTCTGATTGGTTGGGTGGACTGTCCACCCTAACCCAGACCTTACTATAAAAGCCAATATCCGCTCGAAAGCAAACAGATTTGCGCCAATCTCGAGGGGAACCAGCTCCTAACGCCTGACCCCCCTCTCCATCCACCTGAGTGACGAGAAGAGAGATTTGTGAACTTTAATATGTGTTAATAACTGAACGTGTATATATGTAAAAAGAACTGTAATTTTTGTGAAATTAATTTTTTAATAGATAGAACACTGATTCGTCTGTTTCTTTCTAGTGCATGCAGCTTCGTGTTTTGCTTTCAGCAGAATTCTACACAGATGCGTTTAGAATTCAATGTCTCTCGGACGACTAGACATCACGAGCCACAGTTTCCGAAGGAAGTCAGGGGTCAGTTGCTTGACCTGAGCAGGAGAGACTGGCCACATAGTTCTGTCTATTTGAATTGGACTTATGTCGGTTAAATCTGCCGTACGATGCTGCTTGTGTGCTATGGAAGCTGCACAAGTAGAAGTAAACCATTGGGGAGAGTGGGGCTTGCTATAAAATTTCCGCATGAGAACATGTGCTTCAATTGCAGTTTTGAACAATTCAATGGTCTCATTTGCGCACTGTTCAGCAGGAAGTGAAAAGATATTTCGCCATGGGGCGTCTCTGATGAGATCCCTGATGGCTTCCCAGTCAGCCTTTTTATAATATCTCGTTGTTTTGAGCAATGGCTCTTCAGTTTTGGCTCTAGAGTTTAGGGTGATTTCAACCATTATCACTGCATGATCGGCGTTCCCAAGTGGGCTGTGGGCATTCGTTACACAATCATCAGGAACTGTGGTCAGAAACAGATCTAGAAGTGATGTGTGTTGTTCTTGCTGGTCTGGGAAACGGGTTGGAAACGTAACCATCTGTGATAGGGAATGAGATATAGAGAAGCTATGTGTTGTGCTACCAGCTGTGTCTGTGTAAGTAGAAATTCCACTTCCGGTTTGGCGGTGGTCGTAACAGCATAGACGTCAGGGGTTTTCCCCCCGTTCTTTTCATACTGCGTGGTACGGGTTCGAACCTGCCTTTCTACTACCACTTTTTCTTTTTTTTTTTTTTTTGCTTTTTTTTCTTTCCTCAACAGACACATCCAATCCAAACACCCGGGCAACGCCGGGCTGAAATGCTAGTATATATATATATATATATATATATATATATATGTATATATATATATATATATATGTATATATATATATATATATATATATATATATATATATATATATATATATATATATATATATATATTAGTGATGAGACGATTCCAAAAATTTTCACGCTTCTAATACAATTACCGATTCCATTCTAAATTTCTGATTCCGATACGGTTCCTGATTCCGATTCTAATAACAAAAGCGGCCGAAAAAACTCACCTATAGCATACGAGACCCCCTTTCGCCCCTATCGAATGAGTTCACTGTTTAAGAAATGCTCCGATATTTGGAGCTTTACTTATTACAGAGAACAATGAGTTTAAGATATAAATATAAATTTATCTATCTATATCTATATATCTATAAAAGTTTAAGATATAAATATAAATCTATCTATCTATCTATCTATATATCTATAAAAGTTTAAGATATAAATATAAATCTATCTATCTATCTATATATATATATATATATATATATATATATATATAAAAGTGAAAGTATGTGTGTGTGTGTGTGTGTGTGTGTGTGTGTGTGTGTGTGTGTGTGTGTGTGTGTACATTTCCCTACGCAATAACTCTCTCAAGTTTTAGTTTACAGATTGGAAATTTGACATATAGAGTACTGAGATTTGGGAAAACCAATGTGATTGGTTGCTGGCCAGAAATTTGGCGATTAAGGAGTCAAAATTCAACGATTTGACCTTTGAGAACTCTACCAAACTCCTCCGACAATTTTGGGTCTAGACACTTGAAATTTTCGATATAGGTTCTTTGGACATGGATCTAACTGAATAACTAGATTTGAGCCCAAAACAATAAATGTTAAGGTGTCATAATAGAGGTTAAATTTAAAAACATTGACAGTTTTTTTTTGTTTTTTGTTTTTTTTGCTCAGCATATACCTCCAAACACTCGGACAACGCCGGGTACCCGTGCTAGTATATCTATAAAACTGAACTTGTCTGTCTGTGTGTCTGTCTGTGTACATTTCCCTACGCAATAACTCTCTCAATTTTTAGTCTACAGACTAGAAATTTGATATACAGGGCACTGAGATTTTGGAAAATCTATGTGGTTGGTTTTCGGCCAGAGATTTCGCTGTTAAGAGGTCAAAGTTCAACGATTTAACCTTTGAGAACTCTACCAAACTCCTCGGACAATTTTGGGTCTACACACTTGAAATTTTAGATATCGGTTCCTTGGACATGGATCTAACTTAATAACTTGATTTGAGCCCAAAACAATAAATGTTAAGGGGTCACAATATGGGTCAAATAAAAATTATAAAAATTAACCCTTTTTTTGTTTTTGCTCAGCATACACCTCCAAACACCCGGGCAACGCCGGGCTGAAATGCTAGATTTAATATATAAACATAAATATTAATATATAAATATAAATATTAAGATATAAATATAAATATTAAGATATAAATATACCAAATTTATAATTTAAAAAGCAACTAACAATTTGTTTGCGTCAGTTTTTTCTTTCTCTTTAATAATTTTATGAAACAAAATCTATAAATAACAGATACGTTAATTTTTTTATTTGTATCTCGCAGATAAATTATATACAAAATACACATTGGGAAACACATAAATAAATCATGAATTCTTTTCATGTGAAACTCATGCATTTATAACAATGTCATTAGAAATACCGGAAAATTTGACCCAAAGCCGATAAGTTTTTTTTTAAACTCTATAGATTGTTGTGGTAGTGGGTATACAGATATTTTTGTATGAACTTTTATTGATTGAATTTCTAACACTAAATATATTTATTATTGGCAGATAATTTATTGATAGTTTTTAGCCATATTATGGAAAATATTTTTTAAATTAAAAATCGTATTAATATTTAAAGAAAAATATTATATATATATATATATATATATATATATATATATATATATATATATATATATATTCAACATATTGACACGTATAGCTGGAAATGTCTGCTCAATTATTAAATCATTTCTCTCTGATAGGTTCATAAGAGTAGTGGTTGATGAGCAGAAATCAGAAGCTCTCAGTATTAATGCTGGAGTGTCTTAGGGGTCGATCCTGGGACCAACTCTCTTCCTAATCTACATTAATGATCTTCCAAATCACACCCTTACATCATTCATAAACATTTATGCTGATGACACTACCATCTATGGTAGCACATCTAAGACTGTAAGCGACCAAGTTCTCTCCGATTCTCTTTCCTCTGATCTTGAGCAAGTGGTACAATGGGGAAAGCGGTGGCTGTTTACTTTTAATGCATCTAAAACCAAGCTTTTATCTTTACATCATCAACGTTCTGATCCCCATCTGGCATCAATTGAAATGAATGGCTCTCGTCTTGGGGAGGCCTCATGTTTTGACAAGCTTCTGGGCTTAACCTTTACTCCTGATCTTAAATGGAACACATACATTAAATCCGTTACCAAGGCCGCTGGAAAAATGGTGGGATCCTTCTATCGATCCAGTAGATATCTCACAGCTGATGCAATTCTCTATCTATATAAGAGCCAGGTACGTCCAAGGATGGAGTAGGAGCTGCTAAAAATGACTTATCCTGCCTTAATAGAGTTCAAAATAGACTTCGTAGTTTCGTAGGAGATGTCCTTTTCTCTTCCTTGCAACCTCTTTCTCACAGAAGAGATGTTGCGAGTTTGTCTCTGCTTTATCGTTATTTTCATGTTAGGTGCTCGACTGAGCTCCAATCTATGCCCCTCTTGCCAAACTTTCACAAGAACACCGTCTAGCAGAAAACATTATCACTAGTTTCCACCACTCTTTATCTGTGCCTAAACCTAAACGTAGATTCCATGAACAAAGATTCTTTCTTAGAACTGCACGCTTGTGGAATTGTCTTCCGTTTTCCTGCTTTCCGGCTGACTACAATATGGTTGTCTTCAAGTCTAACGTAAACAAGTTTTTGATGAGTCGTTCCATATAAGTTAACAAATTTACCGAATTTCCATTACTAACGATTACTATATTGTCCATTTTCTACTGTACACTCTTTAACCCTTATCCTCGAGTGGCCTCTTGGCCTTGATAAGTGGTGATGCCTATGTAAAAAAAAATCGATGTCCCTCTTTTCTGGCCAGATTTTTAAGCTCTATCGAAAACAATCAGAAAAATGTTCTAGAAATATACAGGGAATATTAATAGTGAAATCGAGGAGATATAAACGAAAATTTAATTTTAAAAATTCAAAGGTCAAATGTCCATATACATATATATATATGAATATCTATGGACATTAAAATAATCATATATATATATATATATATATATATATATATATATATATATATATATATATACACACACAGAGAAAAGGGGATACTTACGAATATCTGAATCCTCACTACTGTTGTCATCATCATCGCTATGTTTTCGACTGATCGGACGATTAGTATTTGACTTTTGTTTAACGGCACCCATAAACTCATCAATAGTCTTTTTAGACACGTCATACCCCTTTTCCAAGCATTTGTTCATAATATGCGAAGTATTGTATCCTTGTTCAAGAAATGCTGTGATATAACCTTCAAGAAATTTGTCTTGAGCCTCAGCCTCGGCTTTTCTCTCGGCCACTTTCTTACTTGCCTGAAACGCAAGAATAGGTTCTGGCGGTGGGGTTGGCTTGAACGCTTTCATAACGTCTGATACCTTTACTTTACGCGCCATTTCTTCTTTCGGTTGAACTTGGCGTTTTTTTTGTTTGTTTGTTTGTTTTTTTTTTAGTATAAATTGTTTCCGCTTTTATATTATTTTTAAAAACTCGACGAAATCTTACTAATTTCCAATTTCAAGCGCTCCAATGGCGAGGAGAAAATGTAAAGTGTGCGTCTCTAATAAATCCTAACTGAAAAGTAGAAAATATAACAACGTGATAATCACTTTATCTTTCGATCGATTCGAAATCACGTCTCTCCTGTCAACGCTTTGTTGGTTTCCCGCTGCTCCACCCTATTTTTGTGTTCTTTTTTTATTGTTTGCTTAATGTTCTACAGCGACTCTTCCAAGATTAACATTGATCTGGATTTAATCAGTCGTGAAGAAATATTTGTGACGTTGTAGGAAAACACAAATGAAATGCATCAGAAACGTCAACGAAAAGGCCTTGCCATATCATTATTAGATATTTATACATTCTGATTTGGATATTGTTCTCAGAACGTTTTTATTGAACTCGAAAATGTGCATGTCAAACTCGAAAATCTTTATGCCAAACTCGAAAATGTGTATGTCAAACTCGAAAATGTGTATGTCGAACTTGAAAATGTGTATGTCAAACTCGAAAATCTGTATGTCAAACTCAAAAATGTGTATGTCAAACTCAAAAATGTGTATGTCAAACTCGAAAATCTTTATGTCAAACTCGAAAATCTTTATGCCAAACTCGAAAATGTGTATGTCAAACTCAAAAATGTGTATGTCAAACTCAAAAATGTGTATGTCAAATTCAAAAATATGTATGTCAAACTCGAAAATCTGTATGTCAAACTCAAAAATGTGTATGTCAAACTCGAAAATGTGTATGTCAAACTTGAAAATGTGTATGTCAAACTCGAAAATGTGTATGTCAAACTCGAAAATCTGTATGTCAAACTCAGAAATGTGTATGTCAAACTCAAAAATGTGTATGTCAAACTCGAAAGTCTTTACGTCAAACTTGAAAATGTGTATGTCAAACTCAAAAATCTGTATGTCAAACTCAGAAATGTGTATGTCAAACTCAAAAATGTGTATGTCAAACTCGAAAGTCTTTACGTCAAACTTGAAAATGTGTATGTCAAACACGTAAATCTGTATGTCAAACTCGAAAATGTGTATGTCAAACACGAAGATCTGTATGTCAAACTCGAAAATGTGTATGTCAAACTCAAAAATACAAGAAACAGCGTTTCAAAATCAAAATAACAACAGATCGATAAAATCGTACGTAAAATTTGGCAGAGTTTCGTAGCTAAGTGATAAAACGCCAGACTACAGTCGTGAATTTTGCCAAAACTGGCGTACCCTGCCACGCGTTGCTGTGGTTATAATTGGCGCAATGAAAAAAGTTCCAAAATGAGAAAAAGCATGTTTCTTATAGGTTATAATTTTCCATTTCGTATGGGTACACAGTTTTCATTGTTCCATTTTCTTAGCTGATATAGAGATTTTCCGGTTTGGTGACTCTTGAATACGTAACATAAATTGTCCATGTGAAAAAACAGTCAGTGTGTAACTGTAAGCCACACAATTGTAAAGATTGTTCCCTGTGCTTTGTTGATGGTTATTGCAAATGACAATAAAATTGGAAAGTGCAATTTCCTAAAGTGTATTGATGTATGAATCATAGGAATGCATGGAATGAAGATATATTCATCTGTAAAAAGTCCTGTTATGATTGTTGTTTCTATGATATTGTTTGTTAATTTTTTACTGCAAGCCATGTGCCTTTGCAAAGCTTGGATTGGTTTATATTTCACAACATGATAATTAGTACACCAAATTTCAGTTGCAATACATGCGGTGGCATCCCTGGCAAAAATAGCTGTTGGATAATTAACCATTTTATCTGCTTTCACAACAGTGTTGATGGATTTGTATTTGACTACCTCACTTGGAATTTTACATTGAATAATAGCGTTAAGTTCATGGACGTCTTTGTATTGAGCTGCAAGAATAGCTCGTTCACTCAGTCAAGTGGAATTCTTATAACTTGAATATCTGCAAAAACCTTTTTAAACTAACTCTTCTTTTGATGTAATAAAATTACAGAAGTTACAAGGCAAATAATTTTGCCCTTATCAGCTGGCACTTTTCCGTACCCAATTTCCCACAAGTGATGCAAAAATTTATGTGCGGATCGAACAGTCTACAACTGGATATGCATATTTTGAGTTAAGTTTAATGTCTTCACATGGAACCAAAAAAAGTAGAGTATTTGAGGCAAGCATTTATTTCATCTGCTGGTGTTGATTGAAGAATAACAGGTAACATTTGTCTGAAATCTCCTGCAAGCAATATTACTGCATTCCCAAATGGTCCGACATTGCCATGCAAATCTTGCAAGAATCGACCAAGAGCCTCAAGTGATTTTTTGCGTACCATTGTGCATTCATCCTAATGCATAAGTTTGCATTTCTGCAATATTTTTCCCCATATTGGATGTTTTGGAGATGTCGAACATGAGATTTTTGAAAAATTGAATGTTTCAAAGTAGAATAAATAATTCTTCTACTTGGCAGCAAGGTCGCAGGTATTCCTCACGCACCAAGGGATAAGGCTATGTCATTTTGTTACCGAATGGCTGCTAAAATCAATTTAATTAGAAAGGTTTTACAAATTACTTCTGGTGCTGTTCAAGGTAGCAGTAATTTCCAAATAACTTCTATTCTCACAGTTCTCACTATTAGGTGACTAAAATAGGATTTATCCATGTTTTGACAATGCTTTATTCACTGTAATTAATTTCGGAGACTAAAATAGGATGAGGGATCAGAGATGGACAGATAGAGAGGAAGATACATAGATAGAAAAGAGAAAATGATAGGAAAATAGAGAAAGAGAAGGAGATAGAGAGATATAAAGGGATTGATAGATAGACAGAGAGAGGGGAGAGTTAGAAACAGAGAGGGCGAGACAGAGGAAAGGAGAGAGAGAGATAGAGGGATTTAGAGAGAAAAAGCGCTCAAAGAGAGATGGAGAGGGTGATATAGAGAGAAAGATAGACTGAGAGAGGGAAAGAGAGAGATGGATAGAGAGAGATATTAAGAGAGGAAGAGAGAGGGGGAGAGAAACAGAAGGTGAACTACACTTCACCGTTTTTTTCTCGCTCAGTAGAGAAGAAATCTTTCGAGACTCAGGCAATTTTACTTTTTTATTACTATCCAGAGTACCCTTTTTTTCGGGAGCTAGATTTTCCACACATTAGAAACCGACCGGGTTATCTGTACTTTCACCTAACAAATTAATAAAAGAAAAAGATATTGTAAAATTTGAATTTAATGTGAAAATACTATTTTAAAAAATAGCACGGTAACATAAGTGCATAAGTGCCACTTTAGGTACTCCTTTAGGTACTTCCATGGCGCCCAGCATAATTATTTAATGGTCGCTCCTTTAGCCCCCCCTAATCAAGGCTAATGCATGCGCACGTAACATTTTTTTATTTACGTTGGCTTAGTAACTAAACGATTTATTGATAATTTCGTAACCCTTAAACGCATGCCGGAAGATTTAAATTGGTTCATTATTATTGTAATGAAAAAAAAAGTTTCATTCAGCACAAAACCAAAAACACATATTAATGATAAATGATTTATTATTCTATTCATTGAAATTTAATAATTTTTAAATAAAAAAAGTAAAAAACGTTAATAAAAATAGTTGCTTATGTACACATGTAAAAATGTTTGTAAAAGTGAGAAATTATTTTAATCATTTAAAAACTTGTTTTTTTTTTTTTTTTTTTTTTTAGATTAGGTCCACCTTATAATCACCTCCAACCTCTTCATCTTAAGAACAGCTTCCGGAATAAACACCATTTTTGGATGGGGGGGGTGAAAAAATATTTGCAAAATTAAACTGCTCGTAAGCATACCCACCCGAAATACTATTTTAAAAAAAAAGGAGGGATTCAGTGCCCGTTGCCGAGAAGTAGATTTATTTATCAATAAAAGTCGTCATTTAAAAAAGAAAATTGTGGAGGGGGACCTAAATGTAAATATTTACCCAAAAAAGTATCCACTCATGTAAATTAAAAATGTCTGTAAAAGTGAGAAATTATCAATACATGATTTAGTCATTATTTTTTTTAATATTCATGAAAAGTATTTACGTAATTAAATACATGAATTACAAATGTTTGTAAAAGTGAGACATTATTAATAAATGTTTAGTAACTTTTTTCTTTTAATATTCATAAAGAGTAAAACTTTTTTTCCAATATTCATGAAAAGTGTTAAGCCAACGTAAATAAATAAATGTTTGTAAAAGTGACAAATTCAGGTTTAGTTACTTTTTTTTATTCATGAAAAGAGTTAAGCCAACGTAAATAATGTTTGTGAAAGAGCGAAAGGCAACGTAAGTAAATAAATGATAAATGTTACGTGCGCATGCGTTAGCCTTGACTAAGGGGGGGCTAAGGGGACGACCATTAAATAATTGGAACTCAACACCCAAGACGAACCCCACTTTATTTTGAATATTTATTTTCCAAAGGACTGTTTGAATAATCAACAATGAATAAAATGGCGCTTCTACCCTTTATTCGCGAAATTGGAGACGCCATGTTTTTTCACGCATTTGCTATCCAAATCTAGGGGAGACATCATTATATGGCCGCACGATTGCTTCCGGAAAGGGAAAGAATAAATTTACCAAAATTAACATTTATTACTTCTGGAAACGTTAAATTAAACAAAAATTATCATTTATTACTTCCAGAAACTTGGTAAACCGATATTACTGGAGAAAATGAATCTTGACAATTCAAAAGAATGTTTAAAATTATTTATTTGTTCGAAAAAAAAAAGAAAAAGAATTAAACTTCCGGAAAGAACTATGAAAAAAGGTAAATAAAGAAAGTGAAAAAGAACATATATCCATAATTGTTTAATTGGAAATGTTTCGATTTAATTAATGAGAACGGGAAAGTTTTTCATGGAATATTTTTTTTTTATTAAAAACAGAAAATTGAAATGACATATTCATAATTATTTAAACTGGGCGAGCGCCATTTGAAACCCCAAAACAAAACCAAAACATTTATGAGTTTTTGTTTGTTTGTTTGTTTGTTTATTTTTCGTGTGTGTGTGTGTGTGTGTGTGTGTGTGTGTGTGTGTGTGTGTGTGTGTGTGTGTGTGTGTGTGTGTGTGTGTGTATGTGTGTGTGTGTGTTTTCGAATAAATAAATAATTTTATACATTTTTTTTTAATTAAAGCAACTTTGAAAGGCCAACAACAAATTAATTTAAATGATTGTTTTTTTTTTAACGGAGAAGTGGGTTGTTTTTTATTTTATTTTTTTTTTTTACTGGGAATCGAAATACAGGGTGTTTCAAAAGTCTTGGGAACATTACAAATGCGTATATCTCATGAACTATTCCAGGTAGAAAAATGAAACTGGTGTCATTTTAAAGCTTGCTTAATCAAGTTTATGGTCATACTAATGATTTTCGTCTTATCTTTCCATGTGCAGTAATGGCGTTCTCTAAACAAGACAAGGCGTTTTGCGTCCTCCAATTTGCAAAGACTGAATCGTGGACATGTGTTCAGCGTGCATTTCGCAGGAAATTTAAAAAAGAAGTCCCTGAAAGGAAACCCATTGTCAGATGGCATGCTAAATTTGTGAAAGATGGGTGTTTGTGCCCAAGTAAGCGAACAGGTCGCCCTTCAACTTCAGAAGATGCACTTGAGCAAGTCCGGATAGCCTTTCAGCAGAGCCCCCGTAAATCAGTGAGAAGAGCCAGCAGGGAACTTCAGCTTGCTCCGGCAACTGTCTGGCGTGTCTTAAGGAAACGACTGCAAATGGTACCTTACAAGCTCAAGTTGGTCCAAAAGTTGAAGGACACTGATAAGCCACTTCGCCGTGACTTTTGCATTGCAATGCAAGAAAAGTTGGAAGATAACGGCTTTGATGACCGGCTTGTTTTTAGCGATGAGGCGACCTTCTATCTGAATGGCAAAGTTAACAAGCATAGCACTCGCATATGGGGTACTGAGTGTGACTTTTTCCTTTGGGGCTTTGTCAAGCAACAAGTCTATGTGCCGCCCCTTCCAAGAGATATTGACGAACTAAAGGCTCGAATAACGGCAGTTGTGGGAACCATTGACGTCAAGATGCTGGAACGCGTTTGGCAGGAAATGGACTATCGACTAGATGTCTGCCGTGTGACGAATGGTGCTCATATTGAGCAAGTTTGAAGATTCCCCACAAAACTTGAAACTTTAACCTTTCCAACGGTACCAGTTTCATTTTTTAACTCCTAATAGTTTTTGAGTTATTAAAAATCTTTATGTTCCCAAGACTTTTGAAACACCCTGTATAATTGTAAAACATTGATTGAAAAGTTTGCGTACAAAAGTATAATTTTAAGAAAACAATTTTGAAATGAAAACAACATTGGAATTTTATAAAATAGTTTGTTTTTTTCGAACAAATAAATAATTTTAAACATTCTTTTGAATTGTCAAGATTTTTTGTCAAATAGATAAATTTCAAGCAATTTTTGCAATAAATAATAAATAGCAACTTCGTTAATTTTACGACTCGCCCCAGCATATTATAAACATCCTACCCTCCCCATGTTAAAACGGATTTCGGAATGAATCCCCCCCACCAACCTCCCCATGTTTAGAACGGCTTTCGAGGTTTGTGGAAGGGCGTGTTTAATTTGAAAGCCGTTTTTAACATGGGGATGTTAGAGTGTTTATAATACGCTGAGGCATGTCGTAAAAATGAAATAGTTTAGAAAAAGTTAAAACAAACTTTTTTATGTAAACAATGCCGTGAAAGAAACTAAACAATTAAACCGTACTGTTTCATGAGTGAAAAGCTTAAGATATTTAAAATTAAAAAATTGGTAAGATACATAAATAAATTTAAATTTAAAAAATATGGGATTTTTGTGTTAATGCAGAGAGTGGTCCGCGCTATTTTTTAAATCGTATTTCTACGTTTAATTAAAGTTTTATGATGTTTATTTTTTTATTCAATTGTAAGGTTAAAGTACAGAATAGGTACAAAACACCCTCCCTTTCCCATGTTAAGAATTGCTTTTTAAATAATAACGTTATTATTTGAGCATGGATCACTCTCTGTATGAGTACCTTTTTTTTTTTTTTTTGCTTATCTTGTAATTCGAGAGTAGTTGAAACGGAAGTTACCGGGAATAAAACCGGGCAGTCTCTCAGAAACGACTTACGAAAAATATTTATATTTTAATTAATATTTTTATAATTCGCAATGTTTAATTGTTTTAATAACATGCAAACATTCATTGCTTTTACAGATAGATTTTTTGAAAATTTCAATTAAATTGGTAATGTAGAAATATGGTTTTATCGATGTTGAACGAACCAAGAATTACATTTATATATATATATATATAGATGTATATATATAGACATGGCAGAAAAGAATAGACAACCATAGAAATAGTTTACTTCAATAAACATAATTTATAGAAAAAAATCCAAATAAAGAGTCACCAATTTAATAACTAATACTTGGTTGATATTTACTTTGCTGTTTTTAATGCTGTGATTCTTTTAGGCATGGAATTAACCAGTTGACGAATATCATCCGGAGGAATTTCTTGCCATGTCTGACGCAATAATGATAAGAATTCAGGCTGAAAGGTGGTTTCTTTTTCTTTTTGCGAAGGTTCCGGTTTAATATGCTCCAAATGTTTTCAATTGGATTCATATCCGGGTATTGACTTGGCCATGAAAGTTTATTAACCCCATTTTGACTCATTTTGTGTCGCCCTAGCAGAATGACAAAGAACTCCGTCTTCCATAAATGGGGAGTTAACTTGATTCATTTTACCACTTGAGAATATTGGTAGGAGTCCTTCATGTACTATTGAGACATATTTAGCAGAATTGGTGCTTCATTCGCACTCCACCAGGTCTGAGTGACCATCACTTCAAATTGCATCCCCATACCATAACCTAGAATCTCCCCTCCGACTTGTTTCAGCGTTGGCTACAGTCTTTTTAAGTCAAACTCTTGCTGAGGAAGGCTCCGTGCCCATATCCTTCCACTGTTGCGAAATAATGAAAATCGTGACTCATCAGAGAAAATGACATTGGTCCAAAAGGACATAGGTCTCTCCATCTCACGAGCCCAATCATTTCTGCGCTTGATATTGGCAGAACGAAGAAGAGGTTTCCTTTCGCGGCTCTACCATAGTAGGCCAGCTTAGTAAGTCATCAATTAGTTTACAGGACTTGTCTCTCAGTGGTGGTGCCCTAATTCGAATAATTCAAATAATACAAATTAGCAATCCTCGTATAAAAAATTCCGGAACAGTAAAAAGTAAGTGATTTAAAAAAAAAAAATAAAAACGATAAATTACTAACAAATTTTTCTTAAATTAAATCAACATTGTTTACTACGAGGCATACGCGAGAGGTGGAAAGGGGGGATAAGAGGTTAGTTTGTTTGTTCACTCGTTCTTCCTTTCTTTCTTTATTCACTAATGAGTCGCCTGAGGGGGACACTCGATAAAGTTTTAAAGGGATTGGTAGTTATACGATGATCGTCGTTATGATTGGAAAGAGTAGAATGGTTACTTAAGAGGATTTGATTTTTCAAAGAAAACGACTTACGTGTACGGCCCTAGTTTGTTTTTTAATTGTAAATTTTTTTTTACATTTTTTTTTTAAATACTTTGAGATGAGGCTTTTTTTTTTACATATTGTTATCCTCATTTTCATAGTTGTGTTTGTTTTACCACGTTTCGGCCAACTCATCCTTTGCGACAGGATAGGAATGCTGAGTATTGTAACTTATCTCCAGTAATTCTTTCCTTCCATAGTTGTAGTCTCACCACGTTTTGTCCAACTAATCCTCTGACCTGCTTAGGTAGGATTGCAACCGCTATCTTTAGACAATGCTCACATGGAGTCGTAGAGATTCAACGACTTTTATCAACTGCGCCACTGGCCCCGAAGGGGCGAACAAGGTTAGATTTTATGGTCTTATAAATCCAATGTTTGTTCTTATCTGGTGTTTCATTGTCGGGTTCATACCGAATGTTATTATTTACTTATTATTGTTTTTTAATTTTGTTTTTGGAATATTTAGAGAGGAGATTTCATAATTTGTGCCTTTGTTCTTTTTGCGGACTGTTATCCTTACCTTCATAGTTGCTGTTGTTTTCAACTTTCATTTGATTTAGTCACTAAAAGATGATTCGACGAAGAATCGGAAATATTCGTGATACCTATGGAACATACATTACTTATATATATATATATTCAACACAACATAACATTAGAAAAAAATAGAAACATTGATAAAATGCAGTAAAAAACAAATAGTACTTATCGGAGATTAGAGTATGTTATGAAGTAGCGAGGTATATCGCGTTAAGTGTGTGTTTTTTTTTGTCGGATATTTGGTTAAAGAATAAGAGCTGAGTCTAAGGTTTGCATTAGCTCGTGAGAATGGTAAGAGTATTATCAATGTATTTGTGACGTGGATGACAGAATTCATGCTTAAAGAGAGTTTAGTTTGTAAGGCCAAAATCTTGTTCTTGTATACAACTCGTTCATTAGTAGAATTGTTGTGTTTGAGGTTTTGATTCGTAATTACGAGACTTGATCGTCGATATAAAATATTGGAAATAAGGCATAGATAAAAATGTTATTCTTATGGGGTAGATGGCGTGAGATTTGATGTTTAGTCTTAATCGTTTTGCGAGTTAATGTTACTATTTTAAACACAGGTTTAAATAGTTTTTGTAATGAGGTAAGCGTCAGAGTTGGTAAGATATATTTTTATCTTGTTAATGCTATATGTGCTGATGAAGTTGATACGAGGGAAAAGTTTTATAGTGTTTTTATATTGTTGTGCATATTTGAGGATGTTTTATCTGACATTATGTAAGTTTAATCGATTTTATGGAATTATGTATGTTTAATCGATTCAGTGGAATTGTAGCGAGCTGCTGCTACTACTACGAGACTAGGCTGTATTCTCACCTTAGTTCTCTCTTTCTCCCTACTCTTTTCTCTTTTCCTTCCTTTCTTCTTATACGTCATCAGAGGTTCCAGCCAATGAAAAGCGAGAACGGTTTACGTAGGACATTCGAGTGAAGGAAACGTCCTTACTTCCACGGCGACTAGAGACAGAACACACGCCTCACTCCTCAGCTCCCCTTAGGTAGCCAAGAGGAGCATTGAACATTAATACAGACGTTACAAAATGCAGTCTTTCTTTGTAACCCGAGTTTCGGAAAACACACATATATATATTGGATATATAAAACCTCATGAATTCATAACAAAATCGCGTTACATTTTTATAAGAAGACAATGTCTTCTTTTACCAGTATTTCTTTCTATTTCAGCGCTCCAGTTCTCCCTATTATCGGAGGCGCCCCGAAGTGGGAGTCTACCGAAATGGTGACCTCTAATTAGTACCCCTGTTAATGTATGGTAATAATACCATAGAATTGCTTATGCTTTATCGAATCTATGAAATTATTTATGTCTAATCTACGAAATTATCCACGTTTTATTGATTCGATGAAATGTATGTTTAATCGATTCTATCAAATTATGTATGTTTAATTGATTCTATGAATTTATGTATGTTTAATCAATTATAATTAATGATTATGCATGTTTGATCGATTCTATAAAATTATGTATTATGAATTATTATTTAACTTTGTTGTATTAGTCGGCGTTTGTACGAAGGGGGTCATTTTAAAAAGCGATTGTTAAATGTTTATTTATTTATTCATTTATTTGTAATTTAACTCGAATAATATTATTGCCCCTGCTTGTGCTGCAATACTCTGAAGTTTCGATAGGATTCAAACCACATATCATATCTGATGAAAGCTGAGCTTATCAACACATGTCATACAATACTAATGTTATATGTTCCTGTGTGCGCGAAATAGGCAAAGCAATTGACAAAACTAGAAAGCTACTTAATGGAAGAAATGTGAAGGATGAAGTTAGCGGATTATATTAAAATCTATCGATATAAATAAAACAGTAGAGGTGTGTGTAAATATTTTACATGTAAACTCTTAAACTTATGATCATACAACACTGAAATTAACAGGAAATAGTAATTACACACGAAGGATATAACGAGTAAAATCTTTGTTTGGATGGTTGATAAAGCATGCAGACATGTATCGACATGTTGAAATGCGAAATTTTCATTCCGATTAGTCGACATGTTTATACTTCTTTCTGCGCATGATCACATAAAATTCATTATTTCAAGTTAATATTTAGACGTTATTGTCGTTGTCTCGATACTAACATCAATGGAGCACGCGGATGGGAGGGGAAATATTTTGGTTTCGATTCTAGCTGATGGTATTAAGTTATTTTTTAAAACTTTTGCCATCATATATTTGTTTATAGTAAATGTGAATATCTGCATGATTTTAAATATCTTAACTAAGACTAGGGTGCATCTCTCCCAGTGCATTAATGCGCCTCCAGATATCAACCTACAAATTTCTTATGACTCGGCATTTTACATGAATTAAAATACATTTTTTCATATGTACGAATATTTTTAGACTTTGAAATGTGGTGAGGAACAAAATTTAAACATGGTTTAAATTTGCGCAATTTTAGGTTAAATATGCGCACATTTTTAAATAATTTTTAATTTTTTACCATTTTTTTTCCTTGGTAACACAACAAAAATGATGTCTAATTATTATTTTTTTAACTTTATATTTTTTAGCACGTCACCCGGCGTTGCCAGGTCGTAAAATGCGCTGAGATATAATATTTTAATTTATGCAGGTTTTGTATTCATTATTATAGAGCCAATTCTCTATAATCAATATATAGTAATGTGATTCAATTGTCTATAACCAATATATAGTAATGTGATTTCAAAAGTTTTAAAATATGCCATCAACTAGAATCGAAACCAAAACATCAAACTCGCCTGCATTAATAATTATATTATTTAATAATAACATTATTTAAATCCATATGCATATCAAAACATTAAAAATAATGTTGTTAAACGTATAAATGTATATTTGCGCATACGTAGCTCTTTTTTGTTTTTATTATTATCATTATTATTATTATTATTATTATTATCATCAAAATAATAATAATAATAATAATTATCATTATTATTATTATTATTATTATTAATATTATTATTATTATTATTATTATTATTATTATTATTATTATTATTATTATTATATTTTTAGAAGAAAAGTCGAGTAAATAACCATACTACACCTTTCCTCTTGACCATTGACGTGTTTTACCCGTGGAGATTAAAACACGATTAACTATAATTCCTTAAGTAGATTTCTCATTTGGCTTAACACATTACTATTGTTAATCTAATAGATAATCTATAAACATTGTTTCCTTTCCTTCTTTGTTTGTAGATTGTTTGTCTTTGTGTTTCTGCCAAGATATGCTGTCATCAGACATCTGCGGTTCGGCATACTTCTTTTTTATTCTTTTTTGCTTGTTATTTTGATAGCAGTGACTTTTATAGCTTAAAGTCGAATAGTTAATGTAATATAATCTATGTAGTAATACGATAGCGTGTGTGTTATTTTCTGTGTCACGCTTACATCCGGGCCGTTTAATTGTTATGTACTTCCATTGCTTGTCATAAATAATTTTACCAAGAATTCTTTATGAGTTTTGGTTTCGGTTTCGATTATAGCTCACGCATTTAAATTATCTTTTTATATATAAATAATTTTATCGAAAATTATCCATGAGTTTGTGTTTCAGTTTCGATTATATTTAATGGCATTCCAATAATCTATTTTTAAAAATAATTTTATACAGAATTCTTCATAAGTTTTGGTTTCGGTTATACCTGAAGGAACTAAAGTTTATAAATATGCACACATATATATATATATATATATATATATATATATATATATATATATATGTGTGTGTGTGTGTGTGTGTGTGTGTGTGTGTGTGTGTGTATATACATATATATATGCGCATATACATATACATATATATATGTGCATATACATATACATATATATATGTGCATATACATATATATATGCATATACATATACACACACGTATATATGTGCATATGCATATGCATATACATATATATATATATGTGCATATACATATATATATATGCATATACATATACACACATATATATGTGCATATACATGTATATATATATGTGCATATACACATACACGCATAAATATATATATATATGTGTGCATATATATATATATATATATATATATATATATATATATATATATACATATATATATATATATATATATATTCATAAGTTTGGGATTCCGTTTCGCTTCAACCTGATAAACCTATATATTACGATATATTTTTTTAATTTTTGAAATCGCAACTTTATAATATATAAAAATCTATAGAACATTAACTCGATAATAATATATATACGAAATCTGCAAGAATTAAAATATCATATTTAAGTGTATTTTACGAGCTGGCTACCCCGGGCGCCCCTGTTAGCTTGGATAAATACTTTTGTAGTTTTACCAAAAGAGCTACAATAATATCAGAATGTCTCCATTTACGCTGAACATCTACAGAATGCCAATATCAATATATTACATATGAATGAGTCCCCTGTGGAATTTCTTCAGGTCACGCTAGTCAAACAATTATTATACTAAAGTTGTGGAAATCAACGTTTGTTTCCCTGAGGCTGTTCCCTATATTTTTAAGACATGTTTAAATATTTTTAAATTTTGGAAATCAACTATGATTTTTTAAAAAAACTTCCATTTTAATTAACCGCAATTTGCAATTAACTCAAAAGTTACTAATCTTTTTTTTTCTTCTTTATAACGCTCACCTCGTCTTACTGTATGTTGGTTAACCCCTATTCCTCTCTCTCTCTCTCTCTCTCTCTCTCTCTGTGTGTGTATCGTTCCACCGCTTCTGTCTGTCTGTCTGTCTGTCTGTCTGTCTGTCTGTCTGTCTGTCTCTCTCTCTCTCTCTCTCTCTCTCTCTATATATATATATATATATATATATATATATATATATATATATATATATATATACTAGCATTTCAGCCCGGCGTTGCTAGGGTGTTTGGATGTGTCTGTTGAGCAAAAAAAAAAAAAAAAAAAAAAAGTGGTAGTAGGAAGGCGGGCTCGAACCCGTACGGCGAAGGAGGAAAAGAACGGGGGAAAAACCTGACGTCTATGCTGTTACGACCACCGCCAAACCGGAAGAGACACTTAAAAATTAAGGCTAGACAATCGAAAGGAGAGGATGGCTTTCAAAAATATCGGCGAAAAAAGCGACCCCTCCCCTGTAGAAAAGTTTCCAGTTGAAGGTGAAGGTATTAATATTTTTAGCCAATTTTTCGATATTTGTCGTCTGAAAGGTCGAATATTAAAATGATACTGATCTTGGTAAAATCCGTCACCTCTGTCGAAAGTTTTAGACAGACATGCAAACATACATACATTTATATATTGGTAACTAAAAATTTTCGACCCAAACCGATTAAAAAGGTTGCCCTATCTCTGAATACCCTTTATGTCAAATTTCAAATGTTTAGACCAGAAATTGTCTGAGGAATTTGGTGGAGACCGCAGAGGTCAACTTTGTTTAACTTTGACCTCTATTATGACTCGTTAACATTCATTGTTTGGGGATCAAATCAAGTTATTACCTGTATATCAAATTTCTAGTCTGTAGACTAAAAATTGACAGGGTTATTGCGTAGGGAAATGTACACAGACAGACACACAGACAGAAAGACAGACACACAGACACGTTCACTTTTATAGACTAGCATGGGTGCCCGGCGTTGCCTGGGTGTTTGGGGGTGTATGCAGAGCAAAAAATAAAAAAAATAAAAAATAAAAAACGGTAAATTTTTTTAACTTTGACCTCTATTATGACCCCTTAACATCTATTGTTTTGGGCTCATATCAAGTTATAAAATTAGATCCATGTCCAAGGAATCTATATCTAAAATTTCAAGTGTTTAGACCCAAAATTGTCGGAGGAGTTTGGTAGAATTCTCAAAGGTCAAATCCTTGAACTTTGACTCCTTAATCGCAAAATTTCTGGCCTAAAACCGATCACATAGATTTTCCCAAATCTCAGTACTCTGTATATCAAATTTCAAGTCTGTAGACTGAAAATTAACGGAGTTCTTGCATAGGGAAATGTACACACACACAGACACACACAGACACGTTCACTTTTATATATTATATATATATATATATATATATATATATATATATATATATATATATATATATATATATAATGAATTAAAATAGAGAATTTAAAAGGAGCATATCAAATTGTTGTATTTACCATTATTACTTCCGCTAAGGAAGTTATATTTTCGATCGATTTTGCTTGTGACTACGTCCGTGTACAACATAATAATATCAGTCATGGTCTAGCTTAGAATTGATTTAATTTTGAGATGTCTGAGCTAACAGTTATAGTCAAGGTTACGGGAAATGTGAACGTCACACTTTTGACAATAAATTCGGTTCAGTTCATAGTAGAGGCGCCTTACTCGGTCCAGTAATGTCCCGCATCTTATAGAACGATAAATTTGATATTTAATCTCGACCATTAAAAGTCGACATTTTGACGTAATTTCAACTTTTCTCATTTTTCAAATATTGATCCATGGATCTTATTGTAACTACCATTCAAAATTTCATCCTGATTGAATAGTTTTTTTTGTTTGTTTTGTTATTTTAAAAGTTTCATTAACGTTTCATTAACTTCGGGAATACTTCATACAATATGAAAAAGTAAGTCCCACATAATATTTGGGCCCATGCTTACGGTGTCAAACATAGATATGCACTTTCACGACTTGTCTGCATTTTGTTAACACATCAGATGTGAAGACTGTGCTTTCACCATACATGCATGGTGCGTTAACAGTTGTAGTTTTGCTTATTTTTATAGAAAACGTGCAGCAGACGTCGAGTAAAAAAAATAACAACTATAAAAGTAATTCAAGCGTAATTCAATATGAAAAGTCAATCGTTTTTGTGGGAAACGGATAAACAATTTAAAAATTTTTTCTATGAATCTAAACTTTATATTATTTGTTTATAAGAAACTTTCTTCTTTTTTTGCAGAAATATTTCCGTTGGGATTGTTCAAAAAGATGACAAGGCTGATTTCGGCTTAATGAAAATATAAATTAATGAAAATATAAATTAATGAAAATATAAATTAATGAAAATATAAATTAATTTGCAAAACAAACATATGACCTTGAATCTTGTTCACCAGCAAAGTGGTCTCATACTACAAGAAGATAGCGAAAACCATGTTGTTCGGAACAAGTGTGCCTTGTATGATTGTCACTTGTTTGGCTTCTCTCAAAGAATTTGGGCATGAAATAATGTGATGATATGAAGAGTCTCCTGAGCAAATTGTAAAAAAGGCCAAAGATTTTTGTCTTGAAAAAAAGTGTCTGAAAAACAATTGAGATTATATATTTTTTTTTAATTTAATAACGAATTTCACCTTATTTCTTGAATGTCATCACAGAAAATTATCACTGTCATATCAAGTCATTTTCTCACACATATAAAAATATAAATTTTGATAGATGATATCCTACATAGTTTCGCAGAAACTCAATTGATTTGCAATTTAGTTTCTATTTACTACATAAAAGCGTTGAAACGAAACTAAAAGATAAAACTAATCGACAAGAAAACAAAACTAATCGATAAGAAAAAAATTACGTATGTTTGCCCGTTTTACACTTTGTATATTTGTTGATTGATATTTGAACTTGTGTTTTGTGCGTTTCTTCCCCCTTTTCATTTGCCTGCTTCGTTTCTTTTGTTCTTTTAACCTTTTCATTCGTTCTCTCTTTTCTTTTTTTATGTCGCAATGCACACCGGACACACACGTGTTCAGTTTTATTCGATACATTATATTTAGTTTATCTTTATCTTATTGATTTCGATTATAGATTACATGTCTTTTTATCTTTTACTTTTGTTGGAAGCATGGCTGTCTTGTACCTCCCGACGTTATAGGCGTTAGAGTTGTGTTCTCTTGTATTCGTCAACATGATCATGAGATTATTCCTCTTATTGTAACAACTTTCAAATTGGATGGACGTTCTTTTCGGCATTCTGCTTTTTACACAAGTTCAACCTTGTTCAACGTTAGCAATCCTCCACATTGAAATGTACATAAGTACATTCTGTGCATTCGGATTATATTCTTCATTTTCCCAACAATACGATTGTCATAGAACAGATGTATTCCTTAATTTAGACTCCGTGCTTGTCTTTTTGTTTTAATGCCATGTCGTCTTTAACGCGTATTTCAGGCTGTGTCGGCGTTAGTAAAATAATACCCTCATCTCTTGTAAATGTTAAATGCATTTGTCAACGACTCCTATCCAACCACGTGTGTCGTATCGTTGATACAAGAAGACAAATGAGCATTGCCGCAACGTGTGTGAGAATATAACTTTCTCAGCAAACTAACGTAACTATTTATAAATTATATATCAAATATTCGTAGTTATTTTGCTTTATAATATTACTACAAAGAAAGTGTGTGTGTGTGTGTTTGTGTGTGTGTGTGCATAAGTAAGTACAAAAGAAAGCACATTGTTATATGCGCTATAGAAAAGCAACGCTTTGTTATACATTATTGAATAATTTGAAACCAACAAATTGAAACAAAGCACACAAAATAAAAAAAAAGATTCATGAATAGCATGAAATATGTGATCAAAATTTATCCGGAACACTGCAGTACAAATTGATTCCAGGCAATTCCGACTTTCTTTGCTAGTTTTCAATAGTTTATTATATTCCTTTCTGTTTCCGGTTCCCTTTATTTTCCAATGTGACACGTTATGAACGATCAAGAGTTTTCCTGAATTTCACACACATAATCCATCTAATTTACTTTTTTATAAAATGAACTTTCTGTGAAAAGAGTTCCCTATAGATTTGGAAATGGCTGGGCTGATTTTTTGAAATTTCAAACGAAGATCACAGGTTACTCCATAAATAACGCGGAAAGCATTATTCGTCTGGTGTTTTTTTTTACAGACCATTCAAATTTTTCAGCTGATCTCAAAGGTCATCTACGGATTATGAAGATGAAGAAACGGATTACATATATATATATATATATATATATATATATATATATATATATATATATATATATATATATATATATATATATATATATACACTAGCTATTCCGCCCGTTCATAACTTTATATGCATATGTATACATTACAAAGTGCGCATATGTACCATAATAGCTTTCTATAAAATAGGCTTCCTTAACTACCATAGGGAAAAGTTGGTAGAAACCGCAGACGTAAATTTTTTTTAAGTTTGATCAAAATTTTAACCCCTTAACATTTATTGTTTTGGGCTCAAATCAAGTTTAAATGTTTGGCCTATGTCCAAGTAATCTACATCTAAAATTTCAAGTGTTCAGACCCACATTGGCGGAGGAGTTTGGTAGAGTCTACAAAGGTCAACTTTGTAAACTTTGACAGCTTGGCAGCCAAATTTTCGCTCAAAAACTGATTAAAAAGCTTGCTTCATGTCTTATGTAAAATTTCAAATGTTTAGACCCAAAATTAGCTTAATAGTCTGCTGCACGCCTTTATGTAAAATTTCAAATGTTTAGACCAAAAATTGGCTAATTTGGTAAAGACTGCAGAGGTCAAATTTTTTTTAATTTGACCCCACTTATGGCCCCTTAGCATTCATTATTTTGGGCTAGAATTGAATTATAAAGTTAGATCCATGTCCAAGGAACCCATATAAAAAATTTCAAGTGTTTAGACCCAAAATTGGCGGAGGAGCTTGGTAGAGTTCTTAAAAGTCAATTCGTTATACCAGCCAAATTTCTGGCCGACAACTGATTAAAAAGATCTTCTTAAATCTCAATACCCCTTATGTCAAATCTCGAGTCTGTAGACTGAAAATTGACAGAGTAATTTGGTAGGGAAATGTACACAGACAGACAGACACACACACACACACACATTTTAATTTTTATAGATATACTAGCAGTTTAGCACGGCTTTGCTCGGGCCCTATGTACTGTTCAGGACATTATGTGCATATATATATATATATATATATATATATATATATATATATATATATATATAAAAAAGTGTGCACATCTACTGTAATGCCTTTCTATATAATAGGCTTCCTTAACAACCATAGAGAAAAGTTGGTAGAGACAGCAGAGGTGAAATTTTAAAAACTTTTACCCCAATTTCGACCCCTTAATATTTATTGTATTGGACTCAAAATAAATTAAAATATTTAACTTATGTCCAAGTAACCTACAGCTAAAATATCAAGTGTTTAGACCCAAAATTGGCGGAGGAATTTGATAGAGCCTGCAAAAGTCAACTCTTTCAACTCTGACCTCTTGGCAGCGACATTTTCGCACAAAAACTGATTTAAAAAACTTGCTACATGTCCGAATACCTTTTATGTAAAATTTCAAATGTTTAGACCCAAAATCGGCTGAATAGTTTGACAGAGATCGCAATGGTCAAATCTTTTGAACTTTTCGGCCAAAAACCGATTAAAAACTGATTGCCCTATCTCTGAATACCCTTTATGTAAAATTTAAAATGTTTAGACCAGAAATTGTCTGAGTAATTTGGTAGAGACCGCAGAGGTCAACATTTTTTTTAACTTTGACGCCTATTATGACCCTTAACATTAATTTTTTGGGCCTCAAATCAAGTTATTAAGTTAGATCCATGTCTAAGGAACCTATATCTAAAATTTCAATTGTTTATACCAAAAATTGGCGGTGGAGTTTGATAGAGTTCTCAAAGGTCAAATCGTTAACAACCAAATTTCTGGTCGAAAACGGATTACAAAGATTTTCCGAAATTTCCATACCCTGTATATCAAATTTCGAGTCTGTAGACTAAAAATTGACAGAGTTATTGCATAGGGAAATGCACACAGACTGACACACACACACACACACACACACACACACACACACACACACACACACACACACACACACACACACACACGGACGGACACTTTCACTTTTATAGATATACTAGCATTTCAGCCCGGCGTTTCCCGAGTGTTTGCAGGTGTATGTTGAACAAAAAAAAAAAAAAAAAGCGGTAATTTTTTTTAAATTTGACCACTATTATGACCCCTTAACATCTATTGTTTTGGGCTCATATCAAGTTATTAAGTTAGATCCATTTCCAAGGAACCTATATCTAAAATTTCAAGTGTTTAGACTCCAAAATTGTCGGAGAAGATTGGTAGAGTTCTCAAAGGTCAAATCGTTGGACTTTGACCCCTTAATAGCTAAATTTCTGGCCGAAAACCAATCAGGAAGATTTGCTCAAATCTCAGTACTATGTATATCAAAGTTCCAGTCGGTAGGCTAAAAATTGACAGAGTTATTGCGTAGGGAAATGTACACACACAGACACACACACACACACAGGCACGTTCACTTTTATAGATATACTAGCATTTCAGCCCGGCGTTGCCCGTTTGGAGATGTATGCTGAGCAAAAAAAAAACAATGGTCAATTTTTTAAAATTTGACCCCTATTATAACCCCCTTAACATTTATTGTGTTTGGCTCAAATAAAGTTATTAAGTTAGATCCATGTCCAAGGAACCTATATCTAAAATTTCGTATCTATAGACTTAAAATTGACAAGAGTTATTGCGTAGGAAATGTACACGCACAGACACACAGATACACACAGAGACAGACACTTTCACTTTTATAGATATATATAGATAGATAGACTAGCAGTTCCGCACGGCTTTGCTCCGGCCTTATGTACTGTTCAAAACTATATGTGAATATGTATATATTAAAAGGTGTGAATGTGTTTGGTAATGTCTTTCTATATAATAGGCTTCCTTAACTACCATAGAGAAATGTTGGTAGAGATCGCTGACGTCAAACTGTTTTTAAAGTTGACCTCCATTTTGACCTCTTAACATTTATTGTTTTGGGCTCAAATTGAATTAAAACGTTTGACACGTGTCCAACTAATCTACATCTAAAATTTCAAGGGTTAAGGCCCAAAATTGGCGGAGGAGTTTGGTAGAGTCTGCAAACTTTGTAAACTTTGACTCTCGCCAGCCAAAATTGATTAAAAAGCTTGCTGCATGTCTGAATACCCTTTATGTAAAATTTCAAATGTTTAAACCCAAAATTGGCTTAATAGTTTGCTAGAGACCGTAAAGTGAAATCTTTTGAACTTTGGCCCAAAAGCCAAATTTTCAAAAAAAAAAAAAAAGATTAAAAAGCTTGCCCCATTTCTGAATACACGTTATGTAAAATTTCAAATGTTTTGACCAAAAGACCGCAGAGATGGATTTTTTTTTTTAATTTGACCCCAATTATGGCCCCTTAGCATTTATTGTTTTGGGTTCAAATTGAATTATAAAGTTAGATCCATGTCCAAGGAACCTATATCTAAAATTTCAAGTGCTTAGGCCCAGAATTGGCGCAAAAGTTCTTAAAAGTCAAATCGTTGAACTTTGACCCCTTACCAGCCAAATTTCTTGTTATGAATTTTCTGGTGTTCAAAATCGTAAAAATATATAAAGATGTGATCGACGCTTTTTATAACTGGTTTCCATAACAAGCATGTTGCTTCAACGACTATTGTTGCTACTAATTCACTGCTGTTGCAAAAAGAGAAGTAACGAGTGAAACGGAGAGAGTGAAAACATGAAAGGGAGATAATTGGGGGATTTTATTGAAAGCAGACGTGTGCTGTACATTGTAATTACGTATGTGTTTATGGGAGCTAAAAAAAAAAGACTGAAATTAAACAAAGAATAAGTGAATTTATTGGAAACCTGGAAAAATCATGGATTTCAATAGAAAATGTGAGCATGAAAAGTAACGTAAACATTGAAAAGTAAAGGATTAGTTGTTAAAACTGGAAAATAAAAGGACAAGATATTCTAGCAAAAAATATAATAAATTTATAACTTAAAATATTGCAGCATTGAGAAATTTTTTTAAGTTCAATTTATAACATTATATAATCACTATATATATGCAGTTGACTTTTCTTCTCGCTCTGACATTGATATTAAAAGCATACTTTTTCTATTAAAAATTTATTAAAATGAACTTATTAATATACTCAGTCATCGATATGCGAGTAACTTCGTGAAAGATCATTTATTTGCATATTCCTTTGAAAAAAGCGTTCATTAATTAATTATTCATTTTTATGGTTTCTTATTATATGAGTGGTTTCATTTAACTATTACGCTTAAATCTTTTTTATGCATAATTTCTACAGTTTGCATAATTGCGTAGCATTTAGGATAAAAACGTTCTCACACACGGAAATATATATGTATGTGTGTGTGCGCGCGTGTGTGTGTGTAAAGTGACCTTGGTTTTGGCTCTTAGAGGTACATAGATACATAGAATAGATACATAGAATCTCGCTATATTCAGCCACTCTGATGACTCGTAGACGACGAAACACGTGTGAGTGAATAATTATATATCAAAAACAATATATATCTATAAAATAAAGCTGAATGTGTGTGTGTGTGTGTGTGTGTGTGTGGTCACGAATAGGCTCCTATATGGTTGACTATTTTAAAAAAATGATTCCATATAATGATAGAAGATGTATCGAGACACAGGAATGGGTATGTTTGATCAGGCAGAACAGTGGTTCATTAAAATTGTGGGGTCTCCGTTCGCACCTGGTCCACAAAGTATGGAAATAAGAAAATTTTAAAATAAAAAAAAAAATTTCCAAGTGTTTTTGATATAGATGTACATAAGAATACTTTGATAAGTATGTTTTAACTTAAATAGGGATGGTATAATAAAATTGTGGGGTCTGCGTTTGCGCCTGGCCTCCATAGAATAGAAATAGGCACAAACTTTAATAAAGACTTTTCATATCTATCTGCGTAAGTATACTTTGATAATTATGTTTCAGTTTGAACAAATATGGTATAATAAAATTATGGGGTGTTCGTTCGCACCTTACCTCCATAGAATGGAAATATGTCACAAAGTTTAACAAGTTTTTTTTATATAGATCCACAGAATATTGTGATAAGTGTTTCAGTGTGAACAGGTATGGTATAATAAATTATGGGGTTTATCTACTTTATTTTTACTTTCATGATATTTTGCTTTGGTTTTGATACTCCCAACTTCGAAGCTATCTCTTTACAACCCTTCCTTTTCATAACCTATCATACTTTCATAAATCAGAGTCCATTTTCTGTAGGCTGTTTTTGAACCCAGTCAACGACGTGTACTTTTGCTACTATATATATATATATATACTAGCATGGGTGCCCGGCGTTGCCTGGGTGTTTGGAGGTGTATGTTGAGCAAAAAAAAAAGCGGTCAATTTTTTTAAATTCGGCCACTATTATGACCCTTTAACATTTATTGTTTTGAGCTCATATTAAGTTAGATCCATGTCCAAGGAACCTATATCTAAAATGTCAAGTGTTTAGATCCAAAATTGTCGGAGGTGTTTGGTAGCAGTCTCAAAGGTCAAATCGTTGAACTTTGACGTCTTAACAGCCAAATTTCTGGCCAAAAACCGATCACAAAGATTTCCCCAAATCTCAGTACCCTGTACATCAAATTTTGAGTCCGTAGACTGAAAATTGACAGAGTTATTGCGTAGGGAAATGTACACAGACAGACGGACACTTTTATTTAAATATATATATATATATATATATATATATATATATATATATATATATATATATATAAATGACTTAGTCAAGGTGTGCGAAAATTTCTATCAAACTCAAACTCTTCTCTAAATATTTGCTCCACAGATTTTATGTGCAAGGTATGTGGACTTCGATTTGTCGGGTCAGCCGGTAAAATATCTGCTAGGGAGACAAAATTGAAAAAATATATCTTTGACCTTTGCTTGGTATAAATTGACTGTACTCGTTATTTTTCTGCACACGCGCTAATTAAAACATAAATTATCAACATTATTTTTTGCAGTGGTTTGCGTATGGATTTAGGTCATACGCTCACGATCGATAAGGCTGTAACTACCCTTAAATATTATATTTTAATCCATTCAGATTTCAGATTTCTTATTCTATCAATTATTATATTGTACCTACTATATATTTGTGATTTCCAAAGTAAAAAAAAAATGTGCTTAAACTGAAAAATCATAGTTTCATTATTGTTATACCGGCCTTCCTTGAACAGAAGAATTTACACCGACTATCACTATAAATAGCACTAGTAATTCTAACACCGGTGAGAGAGATGCGACTGCATAGCATAAATATGTATGCGATGGCCACTCTTGTACATGATAGAAATTACAAATATGTACATGATAGCCATTACAAATATGTATGCGATGGCCAATGTTGTACATGATGGCCATTACAAATATGTATGCGATAACCACTGTTGTACATGATAGCCATTACAAATATGTACATGATAGCCATTACAAATATGTATGTGATAGCCATTACAAATATGTACATGATAGCCATTACAAATATGTATGTGATGGCTATTGTTGTACATGATGGCCATTACAAATATGTACATGATAGGCATTACAAATATGTACATGATAGCCATTACAAATATGTACGTGATAGCCATTACAAATATGTATGTGATGGCTATTGTTGTACATGATGGCCATTACAAATATGTACATGATGGCCATTACAAATATGTACATGATAGCCATTACAAATATGTATGTGATGGCTATTGTTGTACATGATGGCCATTACAAATATGTACATGATAGCCATTACAAATATGTATGTGATGGCTATTGTTGTACATGATGGCCATTACAAATATGTACATGATAGCCATTACAAATATGTACGTGATGGCCATTACAAATATGTACATGATAGCCATTACAAATATGTATGTGATGGCCATTACAAATATGTACATAATAGCCATTACAAATATGTACATGATGGCCATTACAAATATGTATGTGATAGCTATTGTTGTACATGATGGCCATTACAAATATGTACATGATAGCCATTACAAATATGTACGTGATGGCTATTGTTGTACATGATGGCCATTACAAATATGTACATGATAGCCATTACAAATATGTACGTGATGGCCATTACAAATATGTACATGATAGCCATTACAAATATGTATGTGATGGCCATTACAAATATGTACATAATAGCCATTACAAATATGTACATGATAGCCATTACAAATATGTACGTGATGGCCATTACAAATATGTATATGATGGCTATTGTTGTACATGATGGCCATTAAAATATGTACATGATAGCCATTACAAATATGTATGTGATGGCTATTGTTGTACATGATGGCCATTACAATATGTACATGATAGCCATTACAAATATGTATGTGATGGCTATTGTTGTACATGATGGCCATTACAAATATGTACATGATAGCCATTACAAATATGTATGTGATGGCCACCGTTGTACATGATAGCCATTACAAATATGTACGTGATAGCCATTACAAATATGTATGTGATGGCTATTGTTGTACATGATGGCCATTACAAATATGTACATGATAGCCATTACAAATATGTATGTGATGGCTATTGTTGTACATGATGGCCATTACAAATATGTACATGATGGCCATTACAAATATGTATGTGATGGCCATTACAAATATGTATGTGATGGCCATTACAAATATGTATGTGATGGCTATTGTTGTACATGATGGCCATTACAAATATGTACATGATGGCCATTACAAATATGTACATGATGGCCATTACAAATATGTATGTGATGGCTATTGTTGTACATGATGGCCATTACAAATATGTACATGATAGCCATTACAAATATGTACATGATAGCCATTTCAAATATGTATGTGATGGCTATTGTTGTACATGATGGTCATTACAAATATGTACATGATAGCCATTACAAATATGTATGGGATGGCTATTGTTGTACATGATGGCCATTACAAATATGTACATGATAGCCATTACAAATATGTATGTGATGGCCACCGTTGTACATGATAGCCATTACAAATATGTACGTGATAGCCATTACAAATATGTATGTGATGGCTATTGTTGTACATGATGGCCATTACAAATATGTACATGATAGCCATTACAAATATGTATGTGATGGCTATTGTTGTACATGATGGCCATTACAAATATGTACATGATAGCCATTACAAATATGTATGGGATGGCCACAGTTGTACATGATAGCCATAACAAATATGTACGTGATAGCCATTACAAATATGTATGTGATGGCTATTGTTGTACATGATGATCATTACAAATATGTACATGATAGCCATTACAAATATGTATGGGATGGCCACAGTTGTACATGATAGCCATTACAAATATGTACGTGATAGCCATTACAAATATGTACATGATAGCCATTACAAATATGTATGTGATGGCTATTGTTGTACATGATGGCCATTACAAATATGTACATGATAGCTTTACAAATATTATGGGATGGCTATTGTTGTACATGATGGCCATTACAAATATGTACATGATAGCCATTACAAATATGTATGTGATGGCCACCGTTGTACATGATAGCCATTACAAATATGTACGTGATAGCCATTACAAATATGTATGTGATGGCTATTGTTGTACATGATGGCCATTACAAATATGTACATGATAGCCATTACAAATATGTATGTGATGGCTATTGTTGTACATGATGGTCATTACAAATATGTACATGATAGCTTTACAAATATGTATGGGATGGCTATTGTTGTACATGATGGCCATTACAAATATGTACATGATAGCCATTACAAATATGTATGTGATGGCCACCGTTGTACATGATAGCCATTACAAATATGTACGTGATAGCCATTACAAATATGTATGTGATGGCTATTGTTGTACATGATGGCCATTACAAATATGTACATGATAGCCATTACAAATATGTATGTGATGGCTATTGTTGTACATGATGGCCATTACAAATATGTACATGATAGCCATTACAAATATGTATGGGATGCCCACAGTTGTACATGATTGCCATTACAAATATGTACATGATAGCCATTACAAATATGTATGTGATGGCTATTGTTGTACATGATGGCAATTACAAATATGTACATGATAGCCATTACAAATATGTATATGATAGCCATTACAAATATGTATGTGATGGCTATTGTTGTACATGATGGTCATTACAAATATGTACATGATAGCCATTACAAATATGTATGTGATGGCTATTGTTGTACATGAGAGCCATTACAAATATGTACATGATAGCCATTACAAATATGTATGGGATGCCCACAGTTGTACATGATTGCCATTACAAATATGTATGTGATAGCCATTACAAATATGTATGTGATGGCTATTGTTGTACATGATGGCCATTACAAATATGTACATGATAGCCATTACAAATATGTATGTGATTGCTATTGTTGTACATGATGGCCATAACAAATATGTACATGATAGCCATTACAAATATATATGTGATGGCCACCGTTGTACATGATAGCCATTACAAATATGTACGTGATAGCCATTACACATATGTACATGATAGCCATTACAAATATGTATGTGATGGCTATTGTTGTACATGATGGCCATTACAAATATGTACATGATAGCAATTACAAATATGTATGCAATGGCCACCGTTGTACATGATAGGCATTACAAATATGTACATGATAGCCATTAAAATATCTACATGATGGCCATTACAAATATGTATGTGTGGCACCTGTTGTACATGATAGCCATTACAAATATGTACATGATGGCCATTACAAATATGTATGTGATGGCTATTGTTGTACATGATAGCCATTACAAATATGTACATGATTGCCATTACAAATATGTATGTGATGGCTATTGTTGTACATGATAGCCATTACAAATATGTACATGATGGCCATTTAAATATGTATGTGATGGCACCTGTTGTACATGATAGCCATTACAAATATGTACATGATGGCCATTACAAATATGTATGTGATGGCTATTGTTGTACATGATAGCAATTACAAATATGTACATGAAGGCCATTACACATATGATGCGATGGCCACTGTGTTACATGATGGCCATTACAAATGTGTACATGATGGCCATTACAAATATTTACATGATAGCCATTACAAATATGTACACGATGGCCATTAGAAATATTTACATGATGGCCATTACAAATATGTATGTGATGTCCACTGTTTTACATGATGGCCATTACAAATATGTACATGATGGCCATTACAAATATGTATGTGATGTCCACTGTTGTACATGATGGCCATTACAAATATGTACATGATGGTCATTACAAATATGTACATGATGGCCATTACAAATATGTACATGATGGTCATTACAAATATGTACATGATGGCCATTACAAATATTTACATGATGGCCATTACAAATATGTACATGATGGTCATTACAAATATGTACATGATGGCCATTACAAATATGTATGTGATGTCCACTGTTGTACATGATGGCCATTACAAATATGTACATGATGGTCATTACAAATATGTACATGATGGCCATTACAAATATTTACATGATGGCCATTACAAATATGTACATGATGGTCATTACAAATATGTACATGATGGTCATTACAAATATTTACATGATGGCCATTACAAATATGTACATGATGGTCATTACAAATATGTACATGATGGCCATTAGAAATATTTACATGATGGCCATTACAAATATTTACATGATGGTCATTACAAATATTTACATGATGGTCATTACAAATATTTACATGATGGTCATTACAAATATTTACATGATGGTCATTACAAATATTTACATGATGGTCATTACAAATATTTACATGATGGTCATTACAAATATTTACATGATGGTCATTACAAATATTTACATGATGGTCATTACAAATATTTACATGATGGTCATTACAAATATGTACATGATGGTCATTACAAATATGTACATGATGGTCATTACAAATATTTACATGATGGTCATTACAAATATTAACATGATGGTCATTACAAATATTTACATGATGGTCATTACAAATATTTACATGATGGTCATTACAAATATTTACATGATGGTCATTACAAATATTTACATGATGGTCATTACAAATATGTACATGATGGTCATTACAAATATGTACATGATGGTCATTACAAATATTTACATGATGGTCATTACAAATATTTACATGATGGTCATTACAAATATGTACATGATTGTCATTAGAAATATTTACATGATGGTCATTACAAATATGTACATGATGGTCATTACAAATATGTACATGATGGTCATTACAAATATTTACATGATGGCCATTACAAATATGTACATGATGGTCATTACAAATATGTACATGATGGTCATTACAAATATGTACATGATGGTCATTACAAATATGTACATGATGGTCATTAGAAATATTTACATGATGGTCATTAGAAATATTTACATGATGGTCATTACAAATATGTACATGATGGTCATTACAAATATGTACATGATGGTCATTACAAATATTTACATGATGGCCATTACAAATATGTACATGATGGTCATTACAAATATGTACATGATGGTCATTACAAATATGTACATGATGGTCATTACAAATATGTACATGATGGTCATTACAAATATTTACATGATGGTCATTACAAATATTTACATGATGGTCATTACAAATATGTACATGATTGTCATTAGAAATATTTACATGATGGTCATTACAAATATGTACATGATGGTCATTACAAATATGTACATGATGGTCATTACAAATATTTACATGATGGCCATTACAAATATGTACATGATGGTCATTACAAATATGTACATGATGGTCATTACAAATATGTACATGATGGTCATTACAAATATGTACATGATGGTCATTAGAAATATTTACATGATGGTCATTAGAAATATTTACATGATGGTCATTACAAATATGTACATGATGGTCATTACAAATATGTACATGATGGTCATTACAAATATTTACATGATGGCCATTACAAATATGTACATGATGGTCATTACAAATATGTACATGATGGTCATTACAAATATGTACATGATGGTCATTACAAATATGTACATGATGGTCATTACAAATATTTACATGATGGTCATTACAAATATTTATATGATGGTCATTACAAATATTTACATGATGGTCATTACAAATATTTACATGATGGTCATTACAAATATTTACATGATGGTCATTACAAATATTTACATGATGGTCATTACAAATATTTACATGATGGTCATTACAAATATTTACATGATGGTCATTACAAATATGTACATGATGGTCATTACAAATATGTACATGATGGTCATTACAAATATTTACATGATGGTCATTACAAATATTTACATGATGGTCATTACAAATATTTACATGATGGTCATTACAAATATTTACATGATGGTCATTACAAATATGTACATGATGGTCATTACAAATATGTACATGATGGTCATTACAAATATTTACATGATGGTCATTACAAATATTTACATGATGGTCATTACAAATATGTACATGATGGTCATTAGAAATATTTACATGATGGTCATTACAAATATGTACATGATGGTCATTACAAATATGTACATGATGGTCATTACAAATATTTACATGATGGCCATTACAAATATGTACATGATGGTCATTACAAATATGTACATGATGGTCATTACAAATATGTACATGATGGTCATTACAAATATGTACATGATGGCCATTACAAATATTTACATGATGGCCATTACAAATATGTACATGATGGTCATTACAAATATGTACATGATGGCCATTAGAAATATTTACATGATGGTCATTACAAATATGTACATGATGGTCATTACAAATATGTACATGATGGCCATAACAAATATGTACATGATAGCCATTACAAATATATATGTGATGGCCACCGTTGTACATGATAGCCATTACAAATATGTACGTGATAGCCATTACAAATATGTACATGATAGCCATTACAAATATGTATGTGATGGCTATTGTTGTACATGATGGCCATTACAAATATGTACATGATAGCAATTACAAATATGTATGCAATGGCCACCGTTGTACATGATAGCCATTACAAATATGTACGTGATAGCCATTAAAATATCTACATGATGGCCATTACAAATATGTATGTGATGGCACCTGTTGTACATGATAGCCATTACAAATATGTACATGATGGCCATTACAAATGTGTATGTGATGGCTATTATTGTACATGATAGCCATTACAAATATGTACATGATTGCCATTACAAATATGTATGTGATGGCTACTGTTGTACATGATAGCCATTACAAATATGTACATGATGGCCATTACAAATATGTATGTGATGGCTATTGTTGTACATTATAGCCATTACAAATATGTACATGATGGCCATTAAAATATGTATGTGATGGCACCTGTTGTACATGATAGCCATTACAAATATGTACATGATGGCCATTACAAATATGTATGTGATGGCTATTGTTGTACATGATGGCAATTACAAATATGTACATGAAGGCCATTACACATATGATGCGATGGCCACTGTGTTACATGATGGCCATTACAAATGTGTACGTGATGGCCATTACAAATATGTACATGATAGCCATTACAAATATGTACACGATGGCCATTAGAAATATTTACATGATGGCCATTACAAATATGTATGTGATGTCCACTGTTGTACATGATGGCCATTACAAATATGTACATGATGGCCATTACAAATATGTATGTGATGTCCACTGTTGTACATGATGGCCATTACAAATATGTACATGATGGTCATTACAAATATGTACATGATGGCCATTACAAATATGTACATGATGGTCATTACAAATATGTACATGATGGCCATTACAAATATTTACATGATGGTCATTACAAATATGTACATGATGGTCATTACAAATATGTACATGATGGCCATTACAAATATGTACATGATGGTCATTACAAATATGTACATGATGGTCATTACAAATATGTACATGATGGTCATTACAAATATGTACATGATGGCCATTACAAATATGTACATGATAGCCATTACAAATATTTACATGATGGCCATTACAAATATGTACATGATGGTCATTACAAATATGTACATGATGGTCATTACAAATATGTACATGATGGTCATTACAAATATGTACATGATGGCCATTACAAATATGTACATGATAGCCATTACAAATATGTATGTGATGTCCACTGTTGTACATGATGGCCATTACAAATATGTACATGATGGTCATTACAAATATGTACATGATGGCCATTACAAATATGTACATGATGGCCATTACAAATATGTACATGATGGTCATTACAAATATGTACATGATAGCCATTACAAATATTTACATGATGGCCATTACAAATATGTACATGATGGCCATTACAAATATGTATGTGATGTCCACTGTTGTACATGATGGCCATTACAAATATGTACATGATGGTCATTACAAATATGTACATGATGGCCATTACAAATATGTACATGATGGCCATTACAAATATGTACATGATGGCCATTACAAATATTTACATGATGGCCATTACAAATATGTACATGATGGCCATTAGAAATATGTACATGATGGCCATTACAAATATTTACATGATGGCCATTACAAATATGTACATGATGGCCATTACAAATATGTACATGATGGCCATTAGAAATATTTACATGATGGCCATTACAAATATGTACATGATGGTCATTACAAATATGTACATGATAGCCATTACAAATATGTACATGATGGCCATTACAAATATGTATGTGGTGTTCACTGTTGTACATGATGGTCATTACAAATATGTACATGATGGCCATTACAAATATGTACATGATGGCCATTACAAATATGTATGTGATTGCTATTGTTGTACATGATGGCCATTACAAATATGTATGTGATGGCTTCTGTTGTACATGATGGCCATTACAAATATGTACATGATGGTCATTACAAATATGTACATGATAGCCATTACAAATATGTATGTGATGGCTAATGTTGTACATGATGGCCATTACAAATATGTACATGATGGCCATTACAAATATGTACATGATGGTCATTACAAATATGTACATGATAGTCATTACAAATATGTACATGATGGTCATTAAAAATATGTACATGATGGTCATTACAAATATGTACATGATGGCCATTACAAATATGTATGTGATGGCCACTGTTGTACATGATGGCCATTACAAATATGTACATGATGGCCATTACAAATATGTGATGGCTTCTGTTGTACATGATGGTCATTATAAATATGTACATGATGGCCATTACAAATATGTACATGATGGCCATTACAAATATGTATGTGATGGTCGTTCCAATTATGTACATGATGGCCATTACAAATATGTACATGATGGTCATTACAAATATGTACATGATGGTCATTCCAATTATGTACATGATGGCCATTACAAATGTTTACATGATGGCCATTCCAATTATGTACATGATGGCCATTACAAATATGTATGTGATGTCCGATGTTGTACATGATGGCCATTACAAATATGTATGTGATGTCCACTGTTGTACATGATGGCCATTACAAATATGAACACGATGTTCATTACAAATATGTACATGATGGTCATTACAAATATGTACATGATGGTCATTACAAATATGTACATGATGGTCATTACAAATATGTACATGATGGCCATTACAAATATGTATGTGATGTCCACTGTTGTACATGATGGCCATTACAAATATGAACACGATGTTCATTACAAATATGTACATGATGGTCATTACAAATATGTACATGATGGTCATTACAAATATGTACATGATGGTCATTACAAATATGTACATGATGGCCATTACAAATATGTATGTGATGTCCACTGTTGTACATGATGGCCATTACAAATATGTACATGATAGCCATTACAAATATGTACATGATAGCCATTACAAATATGTACATGATGGCCATTACAAATATGTACATGATGGCCATTACAAATATGTTCATGATGGCCATTACAAATATGTACATGATGGCCATTACAAATATGTACATGATGGTCATTACAAATATGTACATGATGGCCATTCCAATTATGTACATGATGGTCATTACAAATATGTACATGATGGCCATTACAAATATGTATGTGATGGCCATTCCAATTATGTACATGATGGTCATTACAAATATGTACATGATGGTCATTACAAATATGTACATCATAGTCATTACAAATATGTACATGATGGCCATCACAAATATGTACATGATGGGCATTACAAATATGTACATGATGGCCATTCCAATTATGTACATGATGGCCATTACAAATATGTACATGATGGCCATTACAAATATGTATGTGATGGCCATTCCAATTATGTACATGATGGCCATTTCAATTATGTATGTGATGGCCATTACAAATATGTACATGATGGCCATTAAAAATATGTACATGATGGCCGTTACAAATATGTAAAAAAGTTTTATTACCGCATAAGTAAAAAGTTTTATTACCGCATAAGTAAAAAAGTTTTATTACCGCGTAAGTAAAAAAAGTTTTATTACCGCATCAGTAAAAAAGTTTTACTACCGCATAAGTAAAACAAGTTTTATTACCGCATAAGCAAAAAAGTTTTATTACCGCATAAGTAAAAAAAAGTTTTATTACCACATAAGTAAAAAAGCTTTATTACTGCATAAGTAAAAAAGTTTTATTACCGCATAAGTAAAAAAGTTTTATTACCGCATAAGTAAAAAAGTTTTATTACCGCATAGTAAAAAAAAGTTTTATTACCGCATCAGTAAAAAAAAGTTTTATTACCGCATAAGTAAAAAAAAGTTTTATTACCGCATAGTAAAAAAAAGTTTTATTATCGCATCAGTAAAAAAAGTTTTATTACCGCATAAGTAAAAAAGTTTTATTACCGCATAAGTAAAAAAAAGTTTTATTACCGCATAGTAAAAAAAAAGTTTTATTACCGCATCAGTAAAAAAAGTTTTATTACCGCATAAGTAAAAAAGTTTTATTACCGCATAAGTAAAAAAAAGTTTTATTACCGCATAAGTAAAAAAAGTTTTATTACCGCATAAGTAAAAAAAGTTTTATTACCGCATAAGTAAAAAAAGTTTTATTACCGCATAAGTAAAAAAGTTTTATTACCGCATAAGTAAAAAAAGTTTTATTACCGCATAAGTAAAAAAAGTTTTATTACCGCATAAGTAAAAAAAGTTTTATTACCGCATAAGTAAAAAAGTTTTATTACCGCATAAGTAAAAAAAAGTTTTATTACCGCATAGTAAAAAAAAAGTTTTATTACCGCATAAGTAAAAAAGTTTTATTACCGCATAAGTAAAAAAAAGTTTTATTACCGCATAGTAAAAAAAAAGTTTTATTACCGCATCAGTAAAAAAAGTTTTATTACCGCATAAGTAAAAAAGTTTTATTACCGCATAAGTAAAAAAGTTTTATTACCGCATCAGTAAAAAAAGTTTTATTACCGCATAAGTAAAAAAGTTTTATTACCGCATAAGTAAAAAAGTTTTATTACCACATAAGTAAAAAAGTTTTATTACCGCATCAGTAAAAAAAGTTTTATTACCGCATAAGTAAAAAAGTTTTATTACCGCGTAAGTAAAAAAAGTTTTATTACCGCATAAGTAAAAAAAGTTTTATTTCCGCATGAGTAAAAAAAGTTTGATTATCACATAAGTAAAAGTTTTATTACCGCATAACTAAAAAAGTTTTATTACCGCACAAGTAAAAAAAGTTTTATTGCCGCATAAGTAAAAAAGTTTTATTACCGTATAAGTAAAAAAGTTTTATTACCGCATAAGTAAAAAAAGTTTTATTACCGCATAAGTAAAAAAAGTTTTATTACCGCATAAGTAAAAAAGCTTTATTACCGCATAAGTAAAAAAAGTTTTATTACCGCATGAGTAAAAAAAGTTTGATTACCGCATGAGTAAAAAAACTTTTATTACCGCATAAGTAAAAAAAGTTTTATTACCGCATAAGTAAAAAAAGTTTTATTACTGCATAAGCAAAAAAGTTTTATTACCGCATAAGTAAAAAAAGTTTTATTACCGTATAAGTAAAAAAGTTTTATTACCGCATAAGTAAAAAAAGTTTTATTACCGCATAAGTAAAAAAGTTTTATTACCGCATAAGTAAAAATGTTTTATTACCGCATAAGTAAAAAAAGTTTTATTACCGCATAAGTAAAAAAGTTTTATTACCGCATAAGTAAAAAAAAGTTTTATTACCGCATAAGTAAAAAAAGTTTTATTATAACATAAGTAAGTTTCATTACCGCATAAGTAAAAAAAGTTTTATTACCGCATAAGTAAAAAAAAGTTTTATTACCGCCAAAGTAAAAAAGTTTTATTATCGCATAAGCAAAAAAAAGTGTTATTACCGCATTAGCATAAAGTTTTATTACCGCATGAGTAAAAAAAGTTTAATTACCGCATCAGTAAAAAAGTTTTATTACCGCATAAGCAAAAAAGTTTTATTACTGCATAAGTAAAAAAAGTTTTATTACCGCATGAGTAAAAAAGTTTTATTACCGCATAAGTAAAAAAGTTTTATTATCGCATAAGTAAAAAGTTTTATTACCGCATAAGTAAAAAAGTTTTATTGCCGCATAAGTAAAAAAAAGTTTTATTACCGCATAAGTAAAAAAAAGTTTTATTACCGCATAAGTAAAAAAGTTTTATTACCGCATAAGTAAAAAAGTTTTATTACCGCATAAGTAAAAAAAAGTTTTATTACCGCATAAGTAAAAAAAAGTTTTATTACCGCATAAGTAAAAAAAAGTTTTATTACCGCATAAGTAAAAAAAAGTTTTATTACCGCACAAGTAAAAAAAAGTTTTATTACCGCATCAGTAAAAAAGTTTTATTACCGCATAAGTAAAAAAGTTTTATTACCGCATAAGTAAAAAGTTTTATTACCGCATAAGTAAAAAAGTTTTATTACCGCATAAGTATAAAAAGTTTTATTACCGCATAAGTAAAAAAAGTTTTATTACCGCACAAGTAAAAAAAAGTTTTATTACCGCATCAGTAAAAAAGTTTTATTACCGCATAAGTAAAAAAGTTTTATTACGTCATAAGTAAAAAAAGTTTTATTACAACATAAGTAAAAAAAAGTTTTATTACCGCATAAGTAAAAAAGTTTTATTACCGCATAAGTAAAAAAGTTTTATTACCGCATAAGTAAAAAAGTTTTATTACCGCATAAGTAAAAAAGTTTTATTACCGCATAAGTAAAGAAGTTTTATTACCGCATAAGTAAAAAGTTTTATTACCGCATAAGTAAAAAAGTTTTATTGCCGCATAAGTAAAAAAGTTTTATTACCGCATAAGTATAAAAAGTTTTATTACCGCATAAGTAAAAAAAGTTTTATTACCGCATAAGTAAAAAAGTTTTATTACCGCATAAGTAAAAAAGTTTTATTACCGCATAAGTAAAAAAAGTTTTATTACCGCATAAGTAAAAAAGTTTTATTACCGCATAAGTAAAAATGTTTTATTACCGCATAAGTAAAAAAAGTTTTATTACCGCATAAGTAAAAAAGTTTTATTACCGCATAAGTAAAAAAAAGTTTTATTACCGCATAAGTAAAAAAAGTTTTATTATAACATAAGTAAAAAAAGTTTTATTACCGCATAAGTAAAAAAGTTTCATTACCGCATAAGTAAAAAAAGTTTTATTACCGCATAAGTAAAAAAAAGTTTTATTACCGCATAAGTAAAAAAGTTTTATTACCGCATAAGTAAAAAAAGTTTTATTACCGCATAAGCAAAAAGTTTTATTACCGCATGTGTAAAAAAAGTTTTATTACCGCATAAGTAAAAAAGTCTTATTACCGCATAAGTAAAAAAGTTTTATTACCGCATAAGTAAAAAAGTTTTATTATAACATAAGTAAAAAGTTTTATTACCGCATAAGTAAAAAAGTTTTATTACCGCATAAGTAAAAAAGTTTTATTACCGCATAAGTAAAAAAGTTTTATTACCGCATAAGTAAAAATGTTTTATTATCGCATAAGTAAAGAAGTTTTATTACCGCATAAGTAAAAAGTTTTATTACCGCATAAGTAAAAAAGTTTTATTGCCGCATAAGTAAAAAAGTTTTATTACCGCATAAGTATAAAAAGTTTTATTACCGCATAAGTAAAAAAAGTTTTATTACCGCATGAGTAAAAAAAGTTTTGTTACCGCATAAGTAAAAAAGTTTTATTACCGCATAAGTAAAAAAAGCTTTATTACCGCATAAGTAAAAAAGTTTTATTACCGCATAAGTAAAAAAGTTTTATTACCGCATAAGTAAAAAAGTTTTATTATCACATAAGTAAAAAGTTTTATTACCGCATAAGTAAAAAAGTTTTATTACCGCATAAGTAAAAAAGTTTTATTACCGCATAAGTAAAAAAGTTTTATTGCCACATAAGTAGAAAAGTTTTATTACCGCATAAGTAAAAAAAGTTTTATTACCGCATAATTAAAAAAAGTTTTATTACCGCATAAGTAAAAAAGTTTTATTACCGCATAAGTAAAAAAAAGTTTTATTACCACATAAGTAAAAAAGTTTTATTACCGCATAAGTAAAAAAAGTTTGATTACCGCATGAGTAAAAAAAGTTTTATTACCGCATAAGTAAAAAAAGTTTTATTACCGCATAAGTAAAAAAGTTTTATTACCGCATGAGTAAAAAAAGTTTTATTACTGCATAAGTAAAAAAGTTTTATTACCGCATAAGTAAAAACAGTTTTATTACCGCATAAGTAAAAAAAAGTTTTATTACCGCATAAGTAAAAAAGTTTTATTGCCGCATAAGTAAAAAAGTTTTATTACCGCATAAGTAAAAAAGTTTTATTACCGCATAAGTAAAAAAAAGTTTTATTGCCGCATAAGTAAAATAGTTTTTTTTGCCGCATCAGTAAAAAAGTTTTATTGCCGCATAAGTAAAATAGTTTTTTTTTGCCGCATAAGTAAAAAAGTTTTATTGCCGCATAAGTAAAATAGTTTTTTTTGCCGCATAAGTAAAAAAAGGTCCAGCCTATTAAATTAACTGTAGATTCAGGCAGGAGCGCTTTCGAAATAAACATTTCTTTTCGGAGCACAATTGAACCATTGTACTCGACTTTCATACGTTTAACTTTAATTCAAGTGATTATGTAAAAATATTATTATTTAACTTTAATTCAAGTGATTATGTAAAAATAATTTCATTAAAAAAAAAACAGTTGTTTCTTTGATAAGCTCCAGGCGCGTTACAAATGAATGTTTCTGTTTAGAGAACAGCTGAATTATGATATTAGATTTTGTATTTTAAACTTGACGTGAAGCCAGTATTTACAGATAATTTTATAAAATCAACAGTTGCGTCTCTACAGTGCAAGGTAGACTACAATATACTGTTGACTAATTCACTGTGTCGAGGCATGTAAAGCTTTCTCCCGGTACACTGTGCTAACTAGATCAGGTAGTCAATCGATTTGATTAAAAATGGTCGATTTTGCCGATTTCGATGTCAATAAATGTATGAGAGTGTTGTACATCAGTTGATCCTCATTCAATCCCGGATAACGCCCAGTCTCTCTGATAGATATAGTAATCATAAAATAGATAAATAATCATAAATACATATGTATTCGTTGTATTTATATATTCACACTAATTCCAACTGGTTATCTGATTTAAAGCAAGGAAGTATAATTATTTTCATGTGTAAATCACGTGTATTCAGGCGTATTGAATGGGTATACATTTCTGGCAGTCATATTTACCGTGGAACTGTAGCAAAGTATTACGACAAGTCGTTTAGAATATTTTATTATTGTTATAAATTTATACAACGAAGTGTAACCGGTCTGTTTCTCGAAGTTTATCATGGATATTTGATTTTCCCAGTCAATTTTGTTTTTTTCTGTCAACCATCTGTTTTTACAAGAAAACAATATATCTTGATTGTGTTTCTTTCAAACAATACTTATTTCGACTAAGAAGATTGTTAATGTAGGGAATATTTTAAATCATGGATTAAGCTTACAAAATAATTTTGTAATTCATTACATTGCTCCATGTTTTTCACCAATCAGATAAACATTTATATACGTTAACAATAAAGTATTTCTTAAAATATCTTGTATTCCATAATTGTACGTAAAATTTTTTGCCTTCTAACTACTACTTACAATGCTGTATCTATGATTATTAATCTTTATAATGTTTTTCAATGATATAAGCAGTTGCTTATTAATCATGAACGATTAACTGTACGTAAGAATATATATTTAGATTTGATGTAGATTCTCTAACTTTTTTTTATATGACACACATAAACGCACATACACACATACACACTCTCTCTCTCTCTCTCTCTCTCTCTCTCTCTCTCTCTCTCTCTCTCTCTCTCTCTCTGCTTATTAATGGTCGTCGAATTTAATAAAGAAAAAACAGATAAAAGTGATGAAAAAGTTCATTATATAAAAAAATGAATATCATCATAAGCCGTAGATGGAGAGTGGGTGGACGGAAGAGAGATATATGTATAGAAACAGAAAGAGGATATTTTTTTTTTTTTTGTAAACTCATTTTTCCTGATTCAAACAATTTATTAGTTACTTGGCATGAACCCATGAACTCCTATTCTGCTCTATGAACTTCGCATAATAATAACCACTCAAACGTATTGTTTTATAATTTCGATAATCGTTTTCGCAACAACCGTTTATCACAAATTTATCGCTGATAACGAGCGGTGGATCTGAAATTTGAGTAGCAATAAACCTCTCCACTATTCCTGTACTTTTCGCGCACTTTCAATAGAGGTCTGGATAGTGCTCTCCTTTATCGGGATTTCCGTCGTTCTTCACCCTTCATAATCATTTTAGGAGATACCTGATATTACAATTTGGGGAGTTAATTTGGGATTTTTCTTGGTAATTGCTATTATTATTATTATTATTATTATTATTATTATTATTATTATTATTATTATTATTATTATTAACTCTGTATGACATTTTAAGAAATCGCGCACGATAAACAAATAGTTTTCACTAATTATCATATATAAAAAAAAAAAAAACGATTGAATACATTATTACATTAAAATGAAACGGCATTCGAATGCCATGTTGATTACAACGTATCAAGAAAACACCAAAAAATACAGAAAAACAAAAATCATTTCAAAAATTTAACAGACAATAAAACTAATATACATTACCTCCGTCGCCCATCTTTGTGATATTCTATACGCTGGTGTCGATCTAAATCCAAGAAAAAATTATGCTGACTTGGGAGAGAAAAATGAGGGAACCTTGACTGAAAATCCTTATTCTGTTTGATGGTGGCCGTTGATCGGCGCAAAAACGGATTATCTGGTTACGACGGCGATGGTGTGTACGCCACGCCCCGAAAGCGAAGAGGTCGAAGATAAGTGAGACAGATAGGATGAAGAGCAAGTGAAGGAGAGGACGAGTGAAAGGGGCTTAATGAAATCTAAGCTTCTAATTATAAAGAAGAAAGAAAAGAATAAGGTGTAAATGCCCCCCCTCCTCTCATTATTTCCGTTATTTTAAATAAATCCTCAGTGAAAATCTTTTGGCTTTAATGACTTTATCTATCGGAACGCGTGAACGACCTATTAGTACATGAGAGGGCATATGCAATGAATTGGTTTTGATAGATAGATAGATAAGTATGAAATATGTTTCCTTGTCTTAGGTAGGACGAACACTCTCTAGAGACTTACTGGAAATGTTCGTTAAATGAATAAAAACTGTTTTAGCGGCCGTGTGTGTTGGATAAAAATCAAAGGTGACTTTGGTTCGTTCGAATCCTGCGATATATATATATATATATATATATATATATATATATATATATATATATATATATATATATATATATATATAACTACACTGGTGAATCTTGATGTATGGATATTTAAAAGCATAGATCGATAAACAGTATATATAATAGACGGTAAATGAAGTAGCGTCGTAGTGATACCCATATTAATGGATAAATAGAAAGCGTGCTTGATTTGAGAAGACCAAATTAGTTACAATAACAATGGAATAAAATAGAACATATTAAGGAGACTTACTGTCACTCAAATTCCGTGGAGAGCTACAGACAGAACATCAGAATAAGTTCATTTTTATATTTATTTGAAAATTTTGAAAAGTGAACGGTTAAATTAAATTCTCGGTACTCGTGCAGATATTGATCCAGACGTAACTCAGCGTTCGCTCGGCTTTCCACGGAACATGTGAATAGCCGGATTAAGCCGAGCATCGCCGATGAAAGCATAACAAGAAGAGAAAAATTTGCCGTAATTAACTCTAAAGAAAATGATATAACAAGCAAATAGTAGTTCAATGGAAGGTTTTTTAAAGGATTTTTTTTTGTCAAATAAATAATTTTAAGAATTTTTTTCAAGAAAACGTTCAAAGTAACAATATTTTTTGTAAAAGAAAAATTTCAAGGAATATTTTAAAAACAACCGTAAAACAGCGTTCTCCGCAAGTTTTACCAGGGTTTTTTTTTGTACGATATTTCACAACAGAGGAATTAGTAAAGCTGTTCTTAACAGGGGGTATTCTGAAAGCCGTTCTTAACATGGGGAGGTTGGGGGTGTTTATTCTGAAAGCCGTTCTTAACATGGGGAAGTTGTGACTGTTTATTCCGAAAGCCGTTCTTAACATAGAGAGTTTGCGGAATAGACACCCATAACCTCCCCATGTTAAGAACGACTTTCGGAATAAATACCCCAACCTCCCCATGTTAAGAACGGTTTTCGGAATAAATACCCCCCAACCTCCCCATGTTAAGAACGGCTTTCGGAATAAACACCCCCAACCTCCCCATGTTAAGAACGGCTTAACTAATTCCTCGGTTGTGAAAAAAATGGCTGCCAGGATTACTCCATGTTCAATGAGAAATCTTTTTGGAAATCACCGCGCAGCTTTATGTTACGTCAGATAGCAGCAGAACCCGAGCTGTTGATGCAATGTTCTGGGGAAAGCCGAGCGAACGCTAAGTTACGTCTGGATCAATATCTGCATTAGTACCTAATTTTCTTTTGGCATAAACATATGATGGCATATTAAATAAATTCGGTCGGATGAGTGATTCAAAGATGGTTAAAAGAAAAGAATAAAAATAGATTCCGAACGAATCCTCCATGAAAAACTACTATGCGAAATACTGTCGCGAATTTATCTGTTTTCATATAACTGCATAGAAGAAACGCGCAAAAATAAAAAGATAAAATAAAAAAGCAAAGAAATAAGTTCAATTTAGCATCGTTTGAAATCAAAAAGAAAAGATTTGATTTTTCAAAACATTTACCGGGGAGTGATGCAAACTTATTGCAAATATTTCCCTTGTAGACATTTAATCTATAGGACCAGTAACTGAATGAAGGAAATGCTGCCTCCTATAAAGCAAAATGAACAGCAGTTTTGACAGTTTTGACGTTTCAACCAACGAATCATGAAATACAAATGGGAATATATTTTCAATTGTTTAAACAAACAAATAATAAATATAACAAAAAATGCTCATAATTCTCAATTGACAGTTGAAAAATGTTGAAATTTTTTAAATAAAGTTCATCTTCTTCCAACAACAACAACAACAACAACAACAACAACAACAACAACAACAATACTGCATTCACAAACTTGTCGAATCAAAAGGAAGATTTCCCCAACTTTGTCCTCCTTCAAAGAGGGCTGAAATGCTGCAAAATTCTCATAAATGCATTAAATTTCTATTCAACTCTCCATGCGGTAACGAACCTCTGACGTTTCACAGAGTATTTTTAAAAAAGGAAAGTGTCCATGATTTCGGTGAACAGAAGAACCGCGTTAACTCTCAGAGCCGACTGAATTTGTAAAGGAAACATTTATCGCCGGGATCTCTGATCTCAGTATCAAGGAATTGACATTAATGTAAATTCGTTTTGTACAAAAATCAAATATACAAAAACAAAGTCAATAAGAAATATAAACTAAAGCATATGAAATATAGCACAGAATACAAATGCTTGAATACAGGATATATAAGGGTTACGTGATTGTTGGTAAAAAAAATTGCCAACAATACAGGATGATTATTATTAAATAAACTAATATATATATATATAAATTAATTAAAAAGAACTGTGTTGAAATAATAATACATAAATGCTAATCAATACATATTAAAGGAAAACCTATCATCAAATTTAATGTAAGAAATATCACTTGAACTTATACTAAGTCCAAACTGAATATTTACAAGTTTTTATCTTAATTTATATTTTTTATTCTAATTCTTTTATTTTGTGTAACAATCATTATTATTGGCCACATAAATGAGTGTTGAATATTAACTATGTGACAGGGCCACGGGAAAATCAAACATAGGCTCAGTTGTTGGATATTAGCAGGCGACCCCAGGAAGAGAAACATTCGATGAGTTGCACTCACGTAGATGGATTCCATGTGAGGAATGCGGGACTTTCTACCATTGTCTATTGGAATGCTTAATTTGACTCAGTAGTATGTGAAAGAGTATCGGTCAAAGGATTGAAACAATAGACAATGTGAAATAGTAAGCATTCCAATAAGAAAATAATGTTTATATAAATACATAGACACATAGACAAAAGCGGGCAATCGGTCAAAGAGAAGGAAGTTATCACATATCTTCACCGTCAACATCCGACCCAAAAACGCACCCACATCAAACGCCTTCAGAAACGTCAAAACACCAGTAATAACTTATAATCAAAAGCTGATTGTCGGTGTGAAATAAAAACAATATATTTCTTATAGACCAACTGTGTTGTGCTTTACTCACTGTCATTGTACCAGCGAGAAAAGTAGTTGTTAACAATGATGTTGACTGGAAAAAGCATCTTGAACAACCGGCTGCGACGAATACTCAACACAATGTTGCCACATACTAAACCCATAGCAATATATGAAAATGAAGCTGGAACTGAATACACACAGGTGGCTTGAACTGCTAAATTACACACAGCAAATAAAAGGATTGCAAATCAAGTAAGTATTTTTTCATATTTCATATACGACTTCTTCATTTTCATCCTTTTCATATTTTGTATACAACTTTTTCATTTTTTTTCTAAAGTTTGCATTACTTCTAGCTAAAGTTAATACATAACCCTAAAGGTATAACTTCTTAACCAGCTTTTTAAACGAGTTAAAAATAACCAGACTTTTTCAATTTTATAAAAGCTCCATTATAGCATATTTATTATGGGGTGGAGCTGGAACGGTTTAACATCCCAGCTCGACCTAGATGAAGGCAAAAAGCATCCATGCGTTAACATGGGAGGGGAGATTATCTTCAAGTACTATCCTAAGCCGGGAATGGGGCAACGGATTTTACTAAGTACATATTAATAAGTCATTCTCACCTTTTTTTATTTTATTTTATTTATTTTATTTATTTATTTTCCCCAATGGAGAGTAGATAATGCATGTGGATATGTTATCGGCAGCTCCAGTAACTCTCGCTTCTCCTTTTTTGTCCTTCGGTCCTCATTTCCAATGAATGATTTTTCTGACAAAGGGTGAAGAAAAAGCTGCTTTCCAGGTCGGTAGTACTTTGTAAAGAGTAGCCTGAGATGTCGGAAAATTTCTGTTTCTATGTCTATTCTTGTGGTCATGTCACTAGTAAGGGGGCTGGAGGTAAACGTTTCATCTGGGCTGACGTTACCCGCCTGATAGTCAGGGACCCGAACCTTGGATTAATCAGTAAGGAGGCTGTCCTATCAGCAGGTGCAAAGTATTTGGTGAATGGATTTGGTGAATGGATTCAAAGTATTTGGTGAATGGATTCTGGGCCATACAGTAGTTTCTGGTAGGGCCTCTCGATGCCATACTAGTGGGTACTTGTTACGGCTTTACCTTATCATGTGCCAAAAAAAAAAAGATTTTTGTCTTTTTCTCTCTTATTTTCCCTCTCTGTCCTGCTCCACAAACCCCAAAACCTCAACAATCATGACAAATCTCCAAAAAAGAAACATGAATAAACCTAGAACCCCATCCTCCAATGTAGACGCCTACTACCAGGTCTCCAACATCAGGGGTCTACGTTCCAACCTTCCAGAGGTTGAAACATAATTACAGGAGACGAAACCGGACATATTCTTTCTAAGTGAAATTGGCATAGGGCCAACCACTTCTCTAGACGAATTTATAATTAAAGGATACTCCAACTTAACATCTAAATCTGACCCCCAAGATCGCCATGGGCATGGAATATGTGCCTACATCAAAGATGGCTTTCCATGTGGTAGGGATATCTCCAGAGAAGACCCTAATTTACCTTATATGTGCTTCCGGGTTTCACTAGCTTACACCACGGCATTTATATTTGCCCTCTATCACCCCCATAACAGTGGGGTTACTATCTTTAAGAGCATATCTGAGAAAATTGACCACATCCTGTCTGCTCATCCTTCGGCTAACATTCATATTTGCGGTGACTTCAATGTGCATAATATGGAATGGCTGACCCACTCAAATAAAACCGATGACGAGGGGAGGTTTTGTCATGATTTTGCCATTGCCTATGACCTCACTCAGATTGTTCACGAATCCACCCGTGTGTCCGATACACCCAGTCAATATGCAAGCCTTCTAGACCTTTTCCTCACAACTTCCCCTGAGCTGTGTTCATGTTCCGTTCTATCTCCTCTGGGATCCTCTGACCACTCCGTTGTATCAGTTAAGATAAAAATGAAATGTAATAAGTCTTCAGACATACCTCTCCACCGTACTATATCGATACTCTATGGCTGACTGGGATAGCTTCCGTACATTCATATCTGACCTACCTCTGCATTTCATGTTTATAAAGAATGTGTCCTCTGTAGTATCAGACCTGACCGAATGGCTAATTGTAGGCATAGACCGATTCATACCATCCAAAAAATTCCAACAAAAACCTAACAGTCAGCCATGGTTCTCCCCTGAATGTGCTGCTGCCATCGCGCACAGAAATCACTTTTTCCATAGCTACCAACGTAATAGATGTACTGAGACTAAAGCTGCTTTCAGGACTGCCAGCAACCACTGTAAAAGAGTAATAAAACATGCAAGAGAGCTATATGCTCAGTCTATTAAATCCAAAGTAGCTGAGCAGCGGCTTGGTTCCCACCAGTTCTGGCAAATAGCAAACAGGACCCTTAACAGAAGCATGCGTTCTATCCCAACGATCATCAATGGACCTGAGGTCATCTCGTCAGCATCAGATAAGGCCAGACTATTTGCCAAGAATTTTGCAGCTAATTCTACCCTATACGACAATGACCATCAACTCCCTGTATTTCCTCCTATAACAGATAACACGCTATGCAACATACAAATATCTGTGCGTGAGCTCGCCAAGCTAATCAAGAACCTTGATTCCAGTAAAGCAACTGGCCCTGACGGCATTCCAGTTATAATGCTGAAAAAACTCCAACCAGAACTTGCCCCCATACTTACAAAACTGTTTAAGCGTTGCCTTAAGGAGAAGTGCTTTCTAACACCCTGGAAAACCTCATCAGTATGCCCTGTATTTAAGAATTCAGGTGAAAAGTCATCTCCCTCTCAGTACAGACCAATAAATCTCCTGTGTGTCATGCGTAAGTTGATAGAATCCATATTAAATAAAGAAGTAGTCAACCACCTCAAGAGAAACAACCTTCTTAGTGACATGCAATATCGTTTCCGCTCTGCAAGATCTACAGCAGATGTGCTAACGGTTATATCACATAGGATTAGTGAATCTCTTGACAACGGTTTCCTTTCCAGGGCAATTGCTCTTGACATATCAAAGGCCTCAGATAAGGTATGGCATAAGGGCCTACTTCACAAGATTTCCAGCTACGGTATTACTGGAAATGTTTTCTCAATCATTAAATCATTTCTCTCTGATAGGTTCATAAGAGTAGTGGTTGATAGGCAGAAATCAGAGGCCCACAGTATTAATGCTGGAGTCCCCCAGGGGTCCATCCTGGGCCCAACTCTCTTCCTGATCTACATCAATGATCTCCCAAAACACATACTTAAATCATTCGTTAACATCTATGCTGATGACACGACCATCTATGGCAACACATCAAAGGCCGTAAATGACAAAGTTCTCTCTGATTCTCTCTCCTCTCATCTTGAGCGCGTGGTACAATGGGGAAAGAGGTGGCTGGTCACTTTTAATGCATCCAAAGCCAAGCTTCTATCTTTACATCATCAAAGCTCTGATCCCCATCTGGCATCAATTGAAATGGATGGCTCTCGTCTTGGGGAGGCTCCATGTTTTGACAAGCTTCTGGGATTGACCTTTACTCCTGATCTAAAGTGGAACACGTACATTAAATCTGTTGCCAGGGACGCTGGGAAAATGGTGGGATCCTTCTACCGCCCCAGAAGATATCTCACTACTGATGCAATTCTCTATCTATATAAAAGTCAAGTACGTCCAAGGATGGAGTACTGCTGGCACATCTGGGCAGGAGCTGCTATAAACAGCCTATCCTGTCTTGACAGAGTACAAAATAGACTTCGTGGTTTAGTGGGGGATGCCCATTTCTCTTCCCAGCAACCTCTCTCCTACAGAAGAGACATTGCGAGCCTGTCTTTGTTTTATCGTTATTCCCATGGCAGGTGCTCGTCTGAGCTCCAATCTCTGCCCCCCCCTCGCCAATTTTTCACGAGAAACACCCGTCTGGCTGAAACTACTGTAAATAATTTTCCCCACTCTTTATTTGTGCCTAAATCCAAACGTAGATTCCATGAGCAAAGCTTCTTTCTCAGAACTGCACGCCTTCTTCCGTTTGCCTGTTTCCCACCTGACTACAACTTGGACGTCTTCAAGTCCAACATAAACAAACTCCTGACAAACCGCCTCCTTAAGTAAGACACTCTATCAAAACCCCCAATACTAATGATTACTACAATACTATCTCATTGATTACTGTACACGCAATAACCCTTATCCCTGAGTGGCCTTCGGGCCTTGATAAGTGGTGACCCCCATGTAAAAAAAAAGAAAATTGCAGAGCTAGTACTAATAGAACTAAGCGAAAGGTAAGTAAAATAGCAAACGACCTGGAAACGCCATATCCCTTAAAATATGCAGGTAAAAATAAAGCGCAACATGAATGTGCAGCTCAAGAGAAACTATAGCATTTACTGGATAAAATGCAATGAAAATTGAACATATCAAGGAAATCATGAGCAAGGATAAAAGTGGGCTTTACTTATAACATCGAAAATTTCATCTGCAATGAAATCTGCAAGAAAATTGTATTAATTTTTCCTCTCTGTGTCGAATAGAAAGCCTTAAAGAAACCTTTGAACAATAAAACGGCCTTCAGATTTCGAAATTATCCGCCCTCTCAAATCTCTGGAATACTTAAAATTTGCACATTTTTGCGAAAGCTATTTTAATTTCGGATAAGAATGTTAGATCAAATTCGGTTGAACTTGCTAACGATGAGAATTCTTTGTTTAAAATTTTAAAATGTTATAGTATACTAAATAAATTTGCTTTTATCAGAAACGCATTACAAGAGAAAGGACTTTGAATTCGAAATCTGGTGTGAATATTTGAAAATCTATACAAGAATATTTGGGGGTATAGAAGCCTCCTTTGTCCTGATCGGCAACGTTCATAGGAAACAAATCAGATAACTTATTCGAATTACCAAATTCGAACAAGTTATTCGGTTTGCAATCCTAAATAACGTAAGGAGTAGGTAGACTCTGTCTATCGCTCAACATTCATACTCTTTCCTTATATATCATGCAAACACAGGTTTTGGACTCATCAGAGATAGACAGTGCTTAGACAACGAAGATCATTTCCTCATTTCTCTCATTTTCTCATTACTCTTTTGAAGTCCAACTTCTTGATCTATTCCTCACTACAGCATGCTAGGATTGTGGTACAAATGCCCAATCGGCAATCTTGTTATATATGTTATATTATCATGCAGCTCTCGATCACAAGCCGAAAAATGACAAGATATTTTTAAAAGGCCGATTGAGAAGATTGGATATCACATCAACGATCTCTCATCTTTTATTTTCTTCTGAACAGTGTGCAAATAATCCTTAAAGCAGACATTGAAGCACATGTTCCCACACGGAAGTTCTATAGCAACCCCACTTTCCCCAATGATTCGCTTCAATCTGTGCTGCTGGCATTGTGCAAAAGTACTATGCATACCACCGATTCGTCCGCCATAAGTCAAGTGCAAATAGGCAAAAAATTTGTAGATGCTAGAAATCATTGTAAGAGTGAAATAGTCGCAGCCAAGTGAAGGAATAGTGAAATGACGAGAAAACTCATTGAGTTGTAGAAATTAGAAATTCGTGATTTCTGAAAATTTTATAATAGTATGGTGAATAATGAGTAATAACAATTTCATTCAATAATCATGAGGTCGGTTGTATGGCAGCCGAGAACTGTTTATCTGGTGATTCACCTCTGTCTTAGATCTCATAAATCATTCCCGCTTAGACTTCCCTTTGCGGGCAGAAACCACACTCGATCATCTGAAAATCACTCCTTTTTCATGTTCGTGATAACACACACACATACAAACACATACACGCACACACACACACACACACACACAGATACACCACCTAGACATATCGGCTTGATCTCATCCCTGCTATATTAATAAATAAATTTCCCTACTAGGCCAACCTCTGTTTTCTTCAAACTCTTTAACAAATTCCTTGCCGAATCTTGCTTTCCTGATAGTTGGAAAATTGCCACTGTGGTACCATTATTAAGGAATTTTAGTGAAAAAACTTACCCGCTTAATTATTACCTCATCAGTCTCTCTCTCTCTCTCTCTCTCTCTCTCTTTCTCTCTCTCTCTCTCTGCTAAAATCTTTGAGTCATCAATCAAACGCTAGACCACAACCTCGTAAATGTTAAAGCTTCTTTTATCACAGCGACTTCGTGCGAACTTATAGGCTAACCATCTGTTCTGCACGTTGTAAAAATTGTCATAGAAATAACCAATGCATCCCCAGCTTGACTGAGCGTTTGATCTTGTCTCTTAGTTTTTGTTAGACTGTTCTCTTTGCCCTTTGTAACTTCACGGTATTCAAGGAGCTGCAGCTAAAATTTGCGAATCTTTTAATCAGACATGAATGATCGAGATGAAAAGCACTATTCTCTAATATTATGATGCTTTGTATTCAGTCATAGGTTCCAGCTCGCAAACTTATTAACACAGAAATATCAATCCATTGCATTTTACCATTATTAAGTATTTTAAATGGTTTTGTAATGAAAGAATATCAAAGATTATCAAATTTGTTTTGAACATCGCGTATAAATGCTTACAGTTGACAAAAGTTATTTTTGCAACATGCCGGTAAGGGATTTCAAAATTACTCATAAATTCTATATAAAGCGTCCGTAATAATTTATCAATCCAAGGAATAGGCGGAACTGTTTGATTATGACATGGAGATATTTCGGACCGGCTTCACCTTAGACGATGCCGATATTCCATTAGAGTTAATGCCGTGTCCTCAAAATACAATCTTCTTAAGACCGCCAATTCATTTTCTTAAATAAATTCAAGAATCTTCACAATGTTGCTCGGCGCCCTTGCTAGTGTGTGGAACTGGGAGCTTACTAGAGAGGGAACCTTGTACCAGACTTGTCACGTACTTGTGAGGAGGTGCGTAGCGATGGGCTGGCGCAGATATCAAAAGTGCCGGGTCTGCGAACTCAACAGTTTGATAGACGACGGGTGCGACTCGAGATTGTTTCTGTAATTAGGTGCACAGTGAAAGGTCAAACCTGGCTGCTGTCCTCAGAATTGAAAAACAAAATATTTCTGTCGCTGTGTTTTCTTAGCGTGATGTATGTCTTTATCTATTTATCTCTCTCTCCCACCATCAGATGTAGCAGACGTCAGATCGGACCCAAGTCAACCCTAATCATCCTAGTGATTCATCTTTGATGTAAAGAACATCCATCCTCTACGTAAATATTGTTTCTCCCGGGCAACTGCAACCAGTTCCCATGAAATAACAACAGTTGAAGAAACGTCCCCACAACGAACCAAGTAACTTTTCCCAGCAAACGAACATTTATTGAAGCATATTTGATAATGTAAGACAGGGTACACCCTGATAAAAAAAAAATCCACGGACACAACAACCCAAGGAAACATCTACTAAAGGAAGATAAATCCACAGAAAACACAATAGCGAGCAACCACTAGACGAAAACAGGCACATCAACCCAGTATCTACAGAGGAAAAAGAAAACACCATAAAACTCCAGAAAAGCTCAGGTAAGTTACTATGACTCTACTCTTTTTTGTTAATTTGCAAATTTATTGGTTTTAATAATTTGAAAAAATATTTTGTGGATAGAGCTTTTTGCTTAAACGTCGGCTACAACAATATATATATATATATATATATATATATATATATATATATATATATATATATATATATATATAATGGCTAAAACTAACCAAGCCCAATTCAACAGAGTTCTCACTCTTACTGGGGAAACTGTCCTACTTAAGGCCATGGCTAGCAGCTCTGAAAACGAAAGAGCGGGTCTACCAGTTAACAGACCCAGAACTAGTAAACCTAGCACACGACTTTATGAACGGTTTAGTATCGGAAATGATTGGAGAATATCTCGATGGTCCTCCTAATTGTACCAGTAAGGATATGCTCGATCACAGCCCAGTACGTCGAGTTCACAAATGCTGCCGACGCTGCACAGGATCTAATAAGAATAAAACAAGATCGAGGAGAGGTACTCGCAGATTTAGGAAGTAGGATTAACAGACTTGCTAAGTTGACATATAGAGATGTAAAGATGAGGGATGGTTCAGGTGTGCGGGTGTACTAAGCTGAATTCTTCACGGATGCCTTAAGTAACCCCGTTATCAAGGAGGACATGGCCAGATCAAATCTGGCAACAATATCGGAGGCCTTGTAGTCGTCAAGCAGATAGTTAGACAGACTTCAGAACTTTCTAGAAATTAAGATATTTGCGCCCGACTAGACAGGCATTATTTATTATACAATTTGTTATTCCTAAGTAAAATTTGCAAACAGTAACAACAGCAGTGACAGCAGGGAGGTGACGTTGGCTAAGTGGTTAAAAACACAAACTGACAACCTAGATGTACCAAGTTTGAATTCAGTTCGTTCCAAAGAAACAATTTCACTAAAGACGTTGGCAACTGTCCTATGAACCCTCCTATAATTATTCTTAATAGAAAGATATCAGTGAAACGAATGTCAACAATTATGAATGATGCTCAACAACAACAACAACAACAACAACAACAACAGCAACAGCAGTTAAAAAGAGTAGTAGTAGTAGTAGTAGTAGTAGCAGCAGCAGCAGCGATAGGATTAAATTGAAAAGGTTATCGTTTCCATTGAACACCGGCTTTACTCAAACAGGTCATTGCGATAAATTGCCTTCCCATACCTACTTTTCGCAATCCTCGTGCGAACGCATTGCTATAGTTTTGATATTTGTATTACTTTAAAAAGCGCTCGATATCAATAGCTACACATTTTTGTTTCTCTCGTTCTCTTCCTTTCTTTCTCATCATTTCTTTCTTTTCTTCTCACTTAAAAAAACTTAAAAATCAGTTACCCATAACTTAGAAGTAATAATTTACTGACTCAATGAGAACAATCTACCCCTGTAAGTAACTCAAGATGGAATTTCTACTAAAATCATTTAAGATTCTAGTAGAAATTCCAAGTTCCCGAATCCGACATAAAGCAAAAGATTCCCATGTAAAATAATGTTGAAAGATTAAAATAGTTGTCCAAATAATAAGAAATAATAAGAAATAATAAGAGATAATAAAAATGACAAATAATACAAATGATAGAAATAATAAAAATGATATAAATAATAAAAATAATAAAAATAATACAAATAATAACAAATAATAACAAATAATACAAACATTAAAAATAATAACCAATAATAACAAATAATACAAATAATAACTAATAATACAAACATTACAAATAATAACAAATAATGACAAATAATAAAATAATAACAAATAATACAAATAATACAAATAATAACAAATAATAAAAATGATAACAAATAATAAATTTAATACAAATAATAACAAATAATACAAATAATACAAATAATAACAAATAATAACAAATAATAATAAATAATAAAAATAATAACAAATAATACAAATAATAACAAATAATAACAAATAATAACAAATAATAACAAATGATAACAAATAATAACAAATAATACAAATAATACAAATGATAACAAATAATAAAAATAATACAAATAATACAAATAATAACAAATAATACAAATAATACAAATAATAACAAATAATAACAAATGATAACAAATTATAACAACTAATTAAAATAATACAAATAATAACAAATAATACAAATAATACAAATAATAACAAATAATACAAATAATAACAAATAATAATAAATAATAACAAATAATAACAAATAATAACAAATAATAAAAATAATAACAAATAATACAAATAATAACAAATAAGACACATATTACGAATAACAACAAATAATAACAAATAATAACAAATAATAACAAATGATAACAAATAATAACAAATAATACAAATAATAACAAATAATAACAAATAATACACACATTACAAATAATAACAAATAATACAAATAATAACAAATAGTAAAAACGTTACAAATAATAACAAATAATAACAAATAATACAAATACAAGCAAATAATACAAACATTACAAATAATAACAAATAATAACAAATAATACAAATAATACCAAATAAGACACATATTACAAATAACAACAAATAATACGAATAATAACAAATAACAACAAATAATACAAATAATACAAATAATAACAAATAATAATAAATGATACAAATAATACAAATAATAACAAATAATACACATAATAACAAATAATAAAAATAATACAAATAATAACAAATAATAACAAATAATACAAATAATACAAATAATAACAAATAATAACAAATAATACAAATAATAACAAATAATACAAATAATACAAATAATAACAAATAATAACAAATAATACAAATAATAACAAATAATACACATAATAACAAATAATAAATATAATACAAATAATACAAATAATAACAAATAATAACAAATAATACAAATAATACAAATAACAAATAATAACAAATAATAAAAATAATACAAATAATAACAAATAATACAAATAATAACAAATAATAACAAATAATAACAAATAATAACAAATAATAACAAATAATATGAATATTAACAAAAAATAACAAATAATACAAATAATAACAAATAATACAAATAATAACAAATAATACAAATAATACAAATAACAAATTATAACAAATAATACAACTAATAACAAATAATAAGAAATAATAACAAATAATACAAATAATACAAATAATACAAATAATAACAAATTATAACAAATAATAACAAATAATACAAATAACAAATAATAACAAATAATACAAATGATAACAAATAATAACAAATAATAACAAATAATACAAATAATAACAAATAATAACAAATAATAACAAATAATACAAATGATAACAAATGATAACAAAAAACAACAAATAATAAAAAATAATAACAAATGATAACAAATGATAACAAATAATACAAATGATAACAAATAATACAAATAATTACAAATAATAACAAAAAATAACAAATAATAACAAATAATTAAATAATAACAAATAATAAAAATAATACAAATAATACAAAAAATAACGAATAATACAAATAATAACAAATAATACAAATAATACAAATAATAACAAATAATAACAAATAATAACAAATAATAACAAATAATACAAATGATAACAAAAATAACAAATAATCACAAATAATAACAAATAATACAAATAATAACAAATAATAACAAATAATAACAAATAATAACAAATAATACAAATGATAACAAATGATAACAAAAAATAACAAATAATAAAAAATAATAACAAATAATACAAATAATAACAAATAATACAAATGATAACAAATAATACAAATGATAACAAATAATACAAATAATAACAAATAATACAAGTAATACAATAATAACAAATAATAACAAATAATAACAAATAATACAAATGATAACAAATGATAACAAAAAATAACAAATAATAACAAATAATACAACTAATAACAAATAATAACAAATAATAACAAATAATACAAATGATAACAAATGATAACAAAAAATAACAAATAATAAAAAATAATAAAAAATAATAACAAATAATAACAAATAATAACAAATGATAACAAATGATAACAAAAAATAACAAATAATAAAAAATAATAACAAATAATACAAATAATAACCAATAATACAAATGATAACAACTAATAACAAATTATAACAAATAATAACAAATAATACAAATAATACAAATAATAACAAATTATAACAAATAGTAACAAATAATACAAATAACAAATAATAACAAATAATACAAATAATGCAAATAATAACAAATAATACAAATGATAACAAATAATAACAAATAATACAAATAATACAAATAATAACAAATAATAACAAATAATACAAGTAATAACAAATAATAACAAATAATACAAATAATACAAATAATACAAATAATAACAAATAATAACAAATAATACAAATAATAACAAATAATAACAAATAATAACAAATAATAACAAATAATACAAATAATACAAATAACAAATAATAACAAATAATACAAATAGTGCAAATAATAACAAATAATAACAAATAATACAAATAATACAAAATAATAACAAATAATACAAATAATACAAATAATAACAAATAATAACAAATAATACATATAATACAAATAACAAATAATACAAATAGTGCAAATAATAACAAATAATAACAAATAATACAAATAATACAAATAATAACAAATAATAACTAATAATACAAATAATAACAAATAATAACAAATAATACAAATAATAATAAATACTACAAATAATAACAAATAATAACAAATAATACTAATAATAACTAATAATAACAAATAATAAAAATGATACAAATAATAACAAATAATAACAAATAATACGAATAATAACAAATAATAATAAATAATAACAAATAATACAAATAATACAAAAATGACATGCACCCCTGGTAGATCTCACTCACTGACAAAATACCAAATGGGAGGCGGTTGAATTGGTATTGTCCAAATGGACTTATGAAGGTCGTCAGCGAACGGGATTCTGATGAAAGTGGAATTTCCCAATATCCGCTGTTGGCGTCCAATTTGCTCATGATTTTTATTTACCCTAACTGAGCCAAAATGTGACCGTAGGGAGCATGTTGAGTGCGCGTTTTATGCCCTTATTGAACTTTGTGAGATCTACGTATATCCTAATAATTCCGTTTGCTTTCAGTACTACCACCAGGGTGGAACACCATTCGGTGAGTGTGTCAATCTTGCTTATGACCCCAGCTTTTCCATTCTCTGGAGCTCTGCCAGTGTTTTTCTCCACCAAAGGTAGTGGTATGCGTGGTGGTGTGGATACTGAGTATGGACTCGCATCCGAATGTAAGAATATGGTACATTCTTCCCCAAATTGCATAGGCCTGTGAATAGGCCTGGCATTTCTTTTTTGGGGTCGAATAGTCGTTTCTGGCTGCTGATGGTGTGCAGGTTTGGGTGGACAGTTACGTGCTTGGATGGCAGGCCTTCCTAACAACGGCTCTTCGAGATTGGGGATAATAAATATCCGCTGTTTTGTTGAAAAGCTCTTCATGCAAGACAGTTGCAGTGACCATTCCAGTCATCTTGAGTGGAATCCATCTTGAACCATGAAGAATTTTGTGGGTATCCGAGAGATCTGGTAGGTCTCTCCTTAACTTGTATATGTGCTCTGGAATCGCAATCGCATCCACCCCAGAGTCCAGCTTAAATTTCAGTGACACTCCATTGATGGCAATATTGGTTCGCCAAGGTTTACTCATGTTGATCTCTGATATCGTCAGAACACCAAGGTACGCACTTTCACAGTCATCCGAGCTAGGTTTAATTTCGTGCAGCCTTCTCGTATGGCAGCACTGAGCATAGTGGCCAATCCTACCACAATTGTGGCAGGTGGTTGAATTGACAGGACACGTGCGTCTTTGATGTTGGGTTTTGTTACCACAGCGATGGCACTCAGCTTCTGGTCTATGCTGCTACATGCGCTCATTTTCTTTGTCGATTCTCATATTGCAATTCTCGCCCGGATCTTGTCATGTGTTTACCCTGACCTTGTCTGCGAATTCTGTTGTCACTAACGTAGTGGACTGCAATATTATTGTCAGCCGGATCTTCACCAACGATGTGTTCTGGAGACCGCAGGAGATGCTGTTATGATTTTATTGTTTCACTCTGTCGCGCGTCTGATGGCCCCGTCCAAGGTGAGGTCTGGAATCATTTGCAGACTTAGTGATAGTTAGGATCTGTGCACCCAACTACAATTCTGTCATGAATTAATTCCTGGTGCAGGTCTCGGAAATTGCAGTTTTTAGCTAGTGTGTGGAGATTAGTGATGAATGAATCAATGGACTCACCTTCCTCTTGACACCATCGGTTGAATCTGGCCTGTGTCGCCTTTGAAATGATCGTTGAACTTTGCTACCACTATATTGAAGTTCTATGCTTCCTCGGGTGCAAGTTTGAATGTGGCGAAAATGTCTTCGGCTTTATCACTCATACAATATATTAAGGTGTCCACTTTGCAAGGACTTGGTTTTTCATCAAGGCTGGACACTGTCCAGTAACGGTTGAACTGCCGTATCCATTTTTCCCATAACTCAGGTTGGTCGAACGGAAAGGGTTCTGGTGGGCTCACGTGGCTATTCATTCGGGGGGGGGGTATGGAATTTCACTTCCCTTTTTTTTTTTAAACGGCTCTTAGGCTTGGTATTTAGTATAAGTCTCTCCCCGTATTTTACTCTCATTTGCTTGTAAATCCCTTGTTCTGACACCATGTTTTGTTATGTTTCTATTAATAACAACAGGACAAGGATATCATCGTTAAGATCAACATGGCCGACTGACCAAGTCTCGTTTATCCACGTTTATGTCCGAGAGTTTACATTATAAAACATTGAAAAAAGGGGGGCAACTCCCACCAATCCAAGGGACATAACAGATACTTTCCTTTAGAATCAAAATCAGAACGTTTAGCACTCCAGCCATAGTTGTTATTTATCTCACCAGCATCAATACCACCTGAGCTACCGACAGATATTATGTAAGGATAAAAATTGAAGTGCAAATGTTTAATTTTGCGCATGCACAAAGGCAACAGCAGAAGTAATATTTTTATTCGACTTACCCTGCCTAATGCAATTGTTTTCAATTTTTACCCCGAAGCAGCAATTTTTGCCAGGTAAAAACCAAATCGAAGGTGTGCTATAGATCCAAATACCCTATATATAAAATTTCTATTCTGTAGATCAAATATTCATAGAGGAGACTTTTTGCACACACACCGACAAGGTCATTTTATAAATATGCTAGTTGGTCCCCGGCATTGCTTGTTCATAAAATGAGCTTAAGTATAGTATTTAAATTCCTGCAGATTCCGTATTGGTTATAATAGAGTAAATTCTATATATTGTACACAATATATAGTTGTGACTTCAAAAGTAAAAAAAAGCATCTTACTTGGGTGCCATTAGCTAGAATCGAAAAAAAACATACAACTCTCCAGCCAGATCCCTTAGCATTCGAACAGTTCCAAAATAAACTTTATATATATGTGTATATTTATATATGTTTATATTTATATATATATAATACTATATACTGTTTATATTTATATATATGTATATTTATATATGTTTATATTTATGTATGTTTATATATATATAAATAAATTTTATATATATATGTGTGTGTGTGTGTGTGTGTGTGTGTGTGTGTGTGTGTGTGTGTGTGTGTGTGTGTGTGTGTGTGTGTGTGCATGCAACAGGTTTAGTCGACTACTGTCAAGGTCAACAGTCTTGTTTTCAATTTTGACTCGTCAGCAGAAATTTTTGCTGACTAAAAACTAGAACGAAAGTTTGATATATAGGGTATTTAGAATTGTAGGTCAAAATTCCCTATATATCAAACTTCAACTCTGTAAACCAAATATGCATAGAGACTATGCATAAATTGAAACAGGAGTTTAGTAGGGACTTAACACACACACTACCAAGATCATTTTTGTTTATATATATATATATATATATATATATATATATATATATATATATATATATATATATATAAATATATATATAAATATAAATATGTATCTATATACATATAAATATATATATAAATATAAATATATATATATATATATAAATATAAATATATATATATATAAACAATGTAAAGTCACACACTTTTAATGAATTTAAATAAGTAAATTTGAAAACCTGAAAATGTTGAGAAATGATAAATATTTTTTTTATTTAATTTTTTTTTTTGTGTTGTTATTAAATTCCGAATTGTCACCAATAACATGTCTTTATCAAGGAGATATCAGTTCGCTTGAGTTTGTTTTTGTTTTGTTTTTTTCTTCTACATAAGGATGTAATGAGGGGTCGTAGCACGGCCACCGAGAGTAAGAAGAAGGCCTGTTAACTGAAAAATGTCTGCAGGCAATGTAGGTAAGATTTGTCAGACTGTCAGTACAATATGAGGGCCATTTAAAAAAGAGCAATAAAAAAAAATTTTTAAAGAAAAACGAACACAGTTCGATTACTACTTTAACTGAACTTTATTCAATATAAAATATAAACATTATCTATGTAAAATTAAGTAATTTTAAAGCAATATACAATTTAATACTGATAAAACTGAATTATGAATTTAGGGAACAAACAATTAAAGAAACATTAAACAAATATTTTTTCGCCTTCAGAACAAGATCATAGTGTAGTATCTGTTTTGATGTTACAATTTACCTTTTCTGTCATAGTTCGGTGGAGGATAAATCTTTCATGACCGAGATTTTTTTGTTCCTATCCAGAGTGCCCCTTATTGGGAAGTTGAATTTTCCCCACAAGATTATATGTTGAAATATTTAAATAACTATTACTTTAAATACAGAAATTATATTTAAAGTTTTGGTTTTCTGTTCTTCTATGTCCATTTTTTCCCATGTTTTTCATCAAAATATGTAGCATATTAGTCTCACAGGTCATCATCAGTGATCGCTCACTGGCAGTAACCTGTGGTGTTTCTTGGAGACCAAGTGACAACAAATCTCCCCAGATTTCTCTTGACCACTTGTGCAGATGATTGCATGTTATTGCAACAGTCGTTGTCACCGATTTCTCGTTGACATCGGCCATTAGTGTTTCCTGGAGTTTGGGTGATAAAATGCCTTCCCAATTTGAGCTGCACACTTCCAGTGGAGATTTGGTCAGCACTCTCTCACCTCGGTCTTTCCATCCTCCCTGACCCTTCACAACAAGTTGGTGTGGTGTGGTGCCAGTCGATATTATCTACACCAGTTTTTTTTATTATCATTACTAATATTATTATGATAATAATAAGGGTGCTTGTGCAGTGTACACACGTGTATTTTAAATATTATTTCCAAGTTAAATTTAATTTTGGGTTCGTATTACTGTACACATAAATTTGAAAACGTTGTCAAAAAACAAAAAACAAATATATAACAAATAAATGTTATCAAAGGAGTGGTAAGTTCTTTTCTACCTAACTGGATATGTTTTTAGGGTTTTGTATTATTATACACATAAATTCGAAAAAATGGTCAAAAATCAAATATATACCAGATAAATATTATCAAAGGCAAGATAAGTTACTTTTCTACCTATCTGGAAAGGTTTTAGTGGTTTTACTCAATTTAAAACGTGTAATCGCTTCGAAAAGCATACAATGTTTATCGATATATTATAAAAAGAAAAATGTCGGCATGTTAGGTAGAAAAGTAACTTATCTTGCCTTTGATAACATTTATTTGTTATATATTTTTTTGCTTTTTTTTGACAACTTTTTCAAATCTATGTACATAGTAAAACAAACCCGTCATGTAAATTATTTACAGCTAAAATGTTATAAAAAAAAAACAAAAAAATTGAAGTTTTAAATATATTTCAAAGAAATAAATTACGCCTGGTGCTAAAATATTGATAATTCACCGATCGTTAAAAAAAAACTGCCGTGAAAAATGCTTACTTTAAAATATTTGAAAATACTCAGTGAAAAGTTTTATTTATTATTAAAAGAACAGACTGAAAAATATCTTATAAAAATTGTTTGTTTTGCAGTAAAAAAATAAAATGAAATATTCGACTTTCTTCGATAAAAAATAAAAGTTCAAACACGAATTCACTTACGATATTTTTGATTAAAATTATCCCAAATGTGCAATAATAATTATTATCCGAATGGAGAATTGTTCTTCCTCTTTAGAACATACATCGACAATCAGTAACACAGATTGGTAGCCATATTTTTTTTATGCCTGTTAGCATGACCACGTGGTTGAATACCGCAAGCTGTCTATACCTACAACTTAATCAGGAAGTGACGTTACGCTGTCATCTGCATCTGCCTTCTTTCTCGGTAGCCATGGTCGTAGCCTCCCAAAGAGAAACTGTCCTGTTTCGGTAACTGTTCAAATCCGTGTGTTGTCGCTCGGTTAAGCGCGAAATTTAAGCAATGTAAAGTCACACACTTTAGAAAACATTTTTTGGTAAATTTTTAGTTTACCGACCCCTCGGCATTCACCTTTAATTTGTCGACTTGTTAAGGTTTTCGGGTACGCTGAGGACGAATATCGCATTTATTTTTTTTGCGAAAACACGCAGTTATCCCTATTTGAAGACATTCAGTATCCAACGTATTCCCTATCATTTTTAATGGCGGCCATCTTGTTTTCCAATAACCAAAAAAAGGCTAAATATGCCACATGTAACTGGAATCCCCTCTTCCCCACCACCGGCGTCGGCGCAAAAAAAAAAAAAAAAGTTTATTGAAGGGGGGAAGGGGTAAATTCCAAGAAATCTTGAGCGAAAGGGAAGAACGTAAAGACAAAATCAGAAATTAAAAGCAGTATTTAGAGTAATATTTATTAAAATAAATTAAAAGCTAAATATTAGTGACCACTAATTTGTTAATTTTTTTTAGGGATATTCGATGTTGCTGGCCACAAATCTGATGATCAAATCCGTCGCAAATTTACGGTTTGCATGGTATTAACCCCTTTTAATTGATCTGAAAAAAATTAAGTTTTCACGAGCGGTTTGCAAAAGCATATTTAATGTTTTTCGTTCTTTTTTTTTTGGGGGGGGTATTCAATTATAAAACTTGTGTAGTTTAACAGGTGCTTCTGCAGTTTAATTAACCGTTTTTCCATAAGTAGCGTGCTGACATTTGGAATTCTGTGTTTACATTTGGGGAGGCGATGGAGGGGCAGCCGCTACAACACACCTACCATCGCTCCTCCATCGCCTCCCGAAATGTAAACACAGTATTTCTGTGAAATGTTAAACAGGTAAATGTCGGCGGGTTACTTATGGAAAAACGGTTAATTAAACTGCAGAAGCACCTATTAACTACACAATTTCTATAATTGAATACCTCCCCCCCCCCAAAAAAAAAAGAACGGAAAACATAAAATATGCTTTTGTAAACCGTTCTGGATGTTTGTGCAAAAAATGAATGCGATATTCGTTCTCAACGAATCTGAAAACCTATGTAAGTCGACAAATTAAAGGTGAATGCCGAAGGGTCGGTAAACTAAAAAAATACCTATACCAGTCTCTCTTTGATGAAGCCATGTTATTGGCGAAAATTTAGAATTTAATAACAACACAAAAAGAAATTAAATAAAAAAATGATTTTATCATTTCTCAACATTTTCAGGTCTTCAAATTTTCTTATATATATATATATATATATATATATATATATATATATATATATATATATATATATACACATATATATAGATAGATAGATAGATAGATAGATAGATAGATAGATAGATAGATAGAAGATGGAATTTTATTTCCGTGTGAAAATATTCTCCATTTTCATCATAAATTCTGCGTAATTATGCAGAACGTAAATAGAATTACATGTAATAGTTAAGTGAAACCAATCATCTAATAAGAAGCCATAAAAACAAATAAGTAATTAATTAAAGCTCGTTTGTCAACAGAATAAGCAAATTAGTTCACCTTTATATAGTCGCTCGCATATCCATGATTATCATATCATATTCAGAGGTTCGTTTTGATAATTTTTAAATGGAAATAGTAAACTTTAAATATCAATGTCAGAGTGAGAAATTCTCAACTTCATACATATATATATATATATATATATGTATATATATATATATATATATATATATATATATATATATATACATGAACTTAGTTAAAAAATAGCTGTTAAGAATTGTGCATTAACTGCTATTTTTACTGCCTAAAAATGGAATTTGGAAGGCGTAAGTTTACTTAAGTGCACTTGTGTAAATTCGCAAGTGCACTTTTATACTTTAAAATTATTTAAATTTTACATATTTTTTTTTTAATACAATATACTAATCGATACGAAATTGACACTATAATAATAAATATAAATTATGTATGAATTAAAATATCATATTTTTAATGAAATCATTATTATATATACTACATACAATATACTAATCGATACGAAATTGACACTATAATAATAAATATAAATTATGTATGAATTAAAATATCATATTTTTTAATGAAATCATTATTATATATACTACATACAATATACTAATCGATACGAAATTGACACTATAATAATAAATATAAATTATGTATGAATTAAAATATCATATTTTTAATGAAATCATTATTATATATACTACATACAATATACTAATCGATACGAAATTGACACTATAATAATAAATATAAATTATGTATGAATTAAAATATCATATTTTTTAATGAAATCATTATTATATATACTACATACAATATAATAATCGATACGAAATTGACACTATAATAATAAATATAAATTATGTATGAATTCAAATATCATATTTTTTTAATGAAATCACTATTATATATACTACATACAATATATTAATCGATACGAAATTGACACTATAATAATAAATATAAATTATGTATGAATTAAAATATCATATTTTTTTAATGAAATCACTATTATATATACTACATACAATATACTAATCGATACGAAATTGACACTATAATAATAAATATAAATTATGTATGAATTCAAATATCATATTTTTTTAATGAAATCACTATTATATATACTACATACAATATATTAATCGATACGAAATTGACACTATAATAATAAATATAAATTATGTATGAATGAAAATATCATATTTTTAATGAAATCATTGTTATATATACTACATACAATATACTAATCGATACGAAATTGACACTATAATAATAAATATAAATTATGTATGAATTTAAATATCATATTTTTTAATGAAATCATTATTATATATACTACATACAATATACTAATCGATACGAAATTGACACTATAATAATAAATATAAATTATGTATGAATTAAAATATCATATTTTTAATGAAATCATTATTATATATACTACATACAATATACTAATCGATACGAAATTGACACTACAATAATAAATATAAATTATGCATGAATTAAAATATCATATTTTTAATGAAATCATTATTATATATACTACATACAATATACTAATCGATACGAAATTGACACTATAATAATAAATATAAATTATGTATGAATTAAAATATCATATTTTTAATGAAATCATTATTATATATAGTACATACAATATACTAATCTATACGAAATTGACACTACAATAATAAATATAAATTATGTATGAATTAAAATATCATATTTTTTTATGAAATCATTATTATATATACTACATACAATATACTAATCGATACGAAATTGACACTATAATAATAAATATAAATTATGTATGAATTAAAATATCATATTTTTTATGAAATCATTATTATATATACTACATACAATATACTAATCGATACGAAATTGACACTATAATAATAAATATAAATTATGTATGAATTAAAATATCATATTGTTTAATGAAATCATTATTATATATACTACATACAATATACTAATCGATACGAAATTGACACTACAATAATAAATATAAATTATGTATGAATTAAAATATCATATTTTTAATGAAATCATTATTATATATACTACATACAATATACTAATCCATACGAAATTGACACTATAATAATAAATATAAATTATGTATGAATTCAAATATCATATTTTTTAATGAAATCATTATTATATATACTACATACAATATACTAATCGATACGAAATTGAAACTATAATAATAAATATAAATTATGTATGAATTAAAATATCATATTTTTAATGAAATCATTATTATATATACTACATACAATATACTAATCGATACGAAATTGACACTACAATAATAAATATAAATTATGTATGAATGAAAATATCATATTTTTAATGAAATCATTATTATATATACTACATACAATATACTAATCGATACGAAATTGACACTACAATAATAAATATAAATTATGCATGAATTAAAATATCATATTTTTAATGAAATCATTATTATATATACTACATACAATATAATAATCGATACGAAATTGACACTATAATAATAAATATAAATTATGTATGAATTAAAATATCATATTTTTTAATGAAATCATTATTATATATACTACATACAATATACTAATCCATACGAAATTGACACTATAATAATAAATATAAATTATGTATGAATTAAAATATCATATTTTTAATGAAATCATTATTATATATACTACATACAATATACTAATCGATACGAAATTGACACTATAATAATAAATATAAATTATGTATGAATTAAAATATCATATTTTTAATGAAATCATTATTATATATACTACATACAATATACTAATCGATACGAAATTGACACTACAATAATAAATATAAATTATGCATGAATTAAAATATCATATTTTTAATGAAATCATTATTATATATACTACATACAATATACTAATCGATACGAAATTGACACTACAATAATAAATATAAATTATGTATGAATTAAAATATCATATTTTTAATGAAATCACTATTATATATACTACATACAATATACTAATCGATACGAAATTGACACTATAATAATAAATATAAATTATGTATGAATTAAAATATAATATTTTTAATGAAATCCTTATTATATATACTACATACAATATACTAATCGATGCGAAATTGACACTACAATAATAAATATAAATTATGCATGAATTAAAATATCATATTTTTAATGAAATCATTATTATATATACTACATACAATATACTAATCGATACGAAATTGACACTACAATAATAAATATAAATTATGTATGAATTTAAATATCATATTTTTAATGAAATCATTATTATATATACTACATACAATATACTAATCGATACGAAATTGACACTACAATAATAAATATAAATTATGTATGAATTAAAATATCATATTTTTTAATGAAATCATTATTATATATATACTACATACAATATACTAATCGATACGAAATTGACACTATAATAATAAATATAAATTATGTATGAATTAAAATATCATATTTTTTATGAAATCACTATTATATATACTACATACAATATATAAATCGATACGAAATTGACACTATAATAATAAATATAAATTATGCATGAATTAAAATATCATATTTTTTAATGAAATCACTATTATATATACTACATACAATATACTAATCGATACGAAATTGACACTATAATAATAAATATAAATTATGTATGAATTAAAATATCATATTTTTTTAATGAAATCACTATTATATATACTACATACAATATACTAATCGATACGAAATTGACACTATAATAATAAATATAAATTATGTATGAATTAAAATATCATATTTTTAATGAAATCATTATTATATATACTACATACAATATACTAATCGATACGAAATTGACACTATAATAATAAATATAAATTATGTATGAATTAAAATATCATATTTTTTAATGAAATCACTATTATATATACTACATACAATATACTAATCGATACGAAATTGACACTATAATAATAAATATAAATTATGTATGAATTAAAATATCATATTTTTAATGAAATCATTATTATATATACTACATACAATATACTAATCGATACGAAATTGACACTATAATAATAAATATAAATTATGTATGAATTAAAATATCATATTTTTTAATGAAATCATTATTATATATACTACATACAATATAATAATCGATACGAAATTGACACTATAATAATAAATATAAATTATGTATGAATTCAAATATCATATTTTTTTAATGAAATCACTATTATATATACTACATACAATATATTAATCGATACGAAATTGACACTATAATAATAAATATAAATTATGTATGAATTAAAATATCATATTTTTTTAATGAAATCACTATTATATATACTACATACAATATACTAATCGATACGAAATTGACACTATAATAATAAATATAAATTATGTATGAATTCAAATATCATATTTTTTTAATGAAATCACTATTATATATACTACATACAATATATTAATCGATACGAAATTCACACTATAATAATAAATATAAATTATGTATGAATGAAAATATCATATTTTTAATGAAATCATTATTATATATACTACATACAATATACTAATCGATACGAAATTGACACTATAATAATAAATATAAATTATGTATGAATTTAAATATCATATTTTTTAATGAAATCATTATTATATATACTACATACAATATACTAATCGATACGAAATTGACACTATAATAATAAATATAAATTATGTATGAATTAAAATATCATATTTTTAATGAAATCATTATTATATATACTACATACAATATACTAATCGATACGAAATTGACACTACAATAATAAATATAAATTATGTATGAATTAAAATATCATATTTTTAATGAAATCATTATTATATATACTACATACAATATACTAATCCATACGAAATTGACACTATAATAATAAATATAAATTATGTATGAATTCAAATATCATATTTTTTAATGAAATCATTATTATATATACTACATACAATATACTAATCGATACGAAATTGAAACTATAATAATAAATATAAATTATGTATGAATTAAAATATCATATTTTTAATGAAATCATTATTATATATACTACATACAATATACTAATCGATACGAAATTGACACTACAATAATAAATATAAATTATGTATGAATGAAAATATCATATTTTTAATGAAATCATTATTATATATACTACATACAATATACTAATCGATACGAAATTGACACTACAATAATAAATATAAATTATGCATGAATTAAAATATCATATTTTTAATGAAATCATTATTATATATACTACATACAATATAATAATCGATACGAAATTGACACTATAATAATAAATATAAATTATGTATGAATTAAAATATCATATTTTTTAATGAAATCATTATTATATATACTACATACAATATACTAATCCATACGAAATTGACACTATAATAATAAATATAAATTATGTATGAATTAAAATATCATATTTTTAATGAAATCATTATTATATATACTACATACAATATACTAATCGATACGAAATTGACACTATAATAATAAATATAAATTATGTATGAATTAAAATATCATATTTTTAATGAAATCATTATTATATATACTACATACAATATACTAATCGATACGAAATTGACACTACAATAATAAATATAAATTATGCATGAATTAAAATATCATATTTTTAATGAAATCATTATTATATATACTACATACAATATACTAATCGATACGAAATTGACACTACAATAATAAATATAAATTATGTATGAATTAAAATATCATATTTTTAATGAAATCACTATTATATATACTACATACAATATACTAATCGATACGAAATTGACACTATAATAATAAATATAAATTATGTATGAATTAAAATATAATATTTTTAATGAAATCCTTATTATATATACTACATACAATATACTAATCGATGCGAAATTGACACTACAATAATAAATATAAATTATGCATGAATTAAAATATCATATTTTTAATGAAATCATTATTATATATACTACATACAATATACTAATCGATACGAAATTGACACTACAATAATAAATATAAATTATGTATGAATTTAAATATCATATTTTTAATGAAATCATTATTATATATACTACATACAATATACTAATCGATACGAAATTGACACTACAATAATAAATATAAATTATGTATGAATTAAAATATCATATTTTTTAATGAAATCATTATTATATATATACTACATACAATATACTAATCGATACGAAATTGACACTATAATAATAAATATAAATTATGTATGAATTAAAATATCATATTTTTTATGAAATCACTATTATATATACTACATACAATATATAAATCGATACGAAATTGACACTATAATAATAAATATAAATTATGCATGAATTAAAATATCATATTTTTTAATGAAATCACTATTATATATACTACATACAATATACTAATCGATACGAAATTGACACTATAATAATAAATATAAATTATGTATGAATTAAAATATCATATTTTTTTAATGAAATCACTATTATATATACTACATACAATATACTAATCGATACGAAATTGACACTATAATAATAAATATAAATTATGTATGAATTAAAATATCATATTTTTAATGAAATCATTATTATATATACTACATACAATATACTAATCGATACGAAATTGACACTATAATAATAAATATAAATTATGTATGAATTAAAATATCATATTTTTTAATGAAATCACTATTATATATACTACATACAATATACTAATCGATACGAAATTGACACTATAATAATAAATATAAATTATGTATGAATTAAAATATCATATTTTTAATGAAATCATTATTATATATACTACATACAATATACTAATCGATACGAAATTGACACTATAATAATAAATATAAATTATGTATGAATTAAAATATCATATTTTTTAATGAAATCATTATTATATATACTACATACAATATAATAATCGATACGAAATTGACACTATAATAATAAATATAAATTATGTATGAATTCAAATATCATATTTTTTTAATGAAATCACTATTATATATACTACATACAATATATTAATCGATACGAAATTGACACTATAATAATAAATATAAATTATGTATGAATTAAAATATCATATTTTTTTAATGAAATCACTATTATATATACTACATACAATATACTAATCGATACGAAATTGACACTATAATAATAAATATAAATTATGTATGAATTCAAATATCATATTTTTTTAATGAAATCACTATTATATATACTACATACAATATATTAATCGATACGAAATTCACACTATAATAATAAATATAAATTATGTATGAATGAAAATATCATATTTTTAATGAAATCATTATTATATATACTACATACAATATACTAATCGATACGAAATTGACACTATAATAATAAATATAAATTATGTATGAATTTAAATATCATATTTTTTAATGAAATCATTATTATATATACTACATACAATATACTAATCGATACGAAATTGACACTATAATAATAAATATAAATTATGTATGAATTAAAATATCATATTTTTAATGAAATCATTATTATATATACTACATACAATATACTAATCGATACGAAATTGACACTACAATAATAAATATAAATTATGCATGAATTAAAATATCATATTTTTAATGAAATCATTATTATATATACTACATACAATATACTAATCGATACGAAATTGACACTATAATAATAAATATAAATTATGTATGAATTAAAATATCATATTTTTAATGAAATCATTATTATATATAGTACATACAATATACTAATCTATACGAAATTGACACTACAATAATAAATATAAATTATGTATGAATTAAAATATCATATTTTTTTATGAAATCATTATTATATATACTACATACAATATACTAATCGATACGAAATTGACACTATAATAATAAATATAAATTATGTATGAATTAAAATATCATATTTTTTATGAAATCATTATTATATATACTACATACAATATACTAATCGATACGAAATTGACACTATAATAATAAATATAAATTATGTATGAATTAAAATATCATATTGTTTAATGAAATCATTATTATATATACTACATACAATATACTAATCGATACGAAATTGACACTATAATAATAAATATAAATTATGTATGAATTAAAATATCATATTTTTAATGAAATCATTATTATATATACTACATACAATATACTAATCCATACGAAATTGACACTATAATAATAAATATAAATTATGTATGAATTCAAATATCATATTTTTTAATGAAATCATTATTATATATACTACATACAATATACTAATCGATACGAAATTGAAACTATAATAATAAATATAAATTATGTATGAATTAAAATATCATATTTTTAATGAAATCATTATTATATATACTACATACAATATACTAATCGATACGAAATTGACACTACAATAATAAATATAAATTATGTATGAATGAAAATATCATATTTTTAATGAAATCATTATTATATATACTACATACAATATACTAATCGATACGAAATTGACACTACAATAATAAATATAAATTATGCATGAATTAAAATATCATATTTTTAATGAAATCATTATTATATATACTACATACAATATAATAATCGATACGAAATTGACACTATAATAATAAATATAAATTATGTATGAATTAAAATATCATATTTTTTAATGAAATCATTATTATATATACTACATACAATATACTAATCCATACGAAATTGACACTATAATAATAAATATAAATTATGTATGAATTAAAATATCATATTTTTAATGAAATCATTATTATATATACTACATACAATATACTAATCGATACGAAATTGACACTATAATAATAAATATAAATTATGTATGAATTAAAATATCATATTTTTAATGAAATCATTATTATATATACTACATACAATATACTAATCGATACGAAATTGACACTACAATAATAAATATAAATTATGCATGAATTAAAATATCATATTTTTAATGAAATCATTATTATATATACTACATACAATATACTAATCGATACGAAATTGACACTACAATAATAAATATAAATTATGTATGAATTAAAATATCATATTTTTAATGAAATCATTATTATATATACTACATACAATATACTAATCCATACGAAATTGACACTATAATAATAAATATAAATTATGTATGAATTAAAATATCATATTTTTAATGAAATCATTATTATATATACTACATACAATATACTAATCGATACGAAATTGACACTATAATAATAAATATAAATTATGTATGAATTAAAATATCATATTTTTAATGAAATCATTATTATATATACTACATACAATATACTAATCGATACGAAATTGACACTACAATAATAAATATAAATTATGCATGAATTAAAATATCATATTTTTAATGAAATCATTATTATATATACTACATACAATATACTAATCGATACGAAATTGACACTACAATAATAAATATAAATTATGTATGAATTAAAATATCATATTTTTAATGAAATCACTATTATATATACTACATACAATATACTAATCGATACGAAATTGACACTATAATAATAAATATAAATTATGTATGAATTAAAATATAATATTTTTAATGAAATCCTTATTATATATACTACATACAATATACTAATCGATGCGAAATTGACACTACAATAATAAATATAAATTATGCATGAATTAAAATATCATATTTTTAATGAAATCATTATTATATATACTACATACAATATACTAATCGATACGAAATTGACACTACAATAATAAATATAAATTATGTATGAATTTAAATATCATATTTTTAATGAAATCATTATTATATATACTACATACAATATACTAATCGATACGAAATTGACACTACAATAATAAATATAAATTATGTATGAATTAAAATATCATATTTTTTAATGAAATCATTATTATATATATACTACATACAATATACTAATCGATACGAAATTGACACTATAATAATAAATATAAATTATGTATGAATTAAAATATCATATTTTTTATGAAATCACTATTATATATACTACATACAATATATAAATCGATACGAAATTGACACTATAATAATAAATATAAATTATGCATGAATTAAAATATCATATTTTTTAATGAAATCACTATTATATATACTACATACAATATACTAATCGATACGAAATTGACACTATAATAATAAATATAAATTATGTATGAATTAAAATATCATATTTTTTTAATGAAATCACTATTATATATACTACATACAATATACTAATCGATACGAAATTGACACTATAATAATAAATATAAATTATGTATGAATTAAAATATCATATTTTTAATGAAATCATTATTATATATACTACATACAATATACTAATCGATACGAAATTGACACTATAATAATAAATATAAATTATGTATGAATTAAAATATCATATTTTTTAATGAAATCACTATTATATATACTACATACAATATACTAATCGATACGAAATTGACACTATAATAATAAATATAAATTATGTATGAATTAAAATATTATATTTTTAATGAAATCATTATTATATATACTACATACAATATACTAATCGATACGAAATTGACACTATAATAATAAATATAAATTATGTATGAATTAAAATATCATATTTTTTAATGAAATCATTATTATATATACTACATACAATATAATAATCGATACGAAATTGACACTATAATAATAAATATAAATTATGTATGAATTCAAATATCATATTTTTTTAATGAAATCACTATTATATATACTACATACAATATATTAATCGATACGAAATTGACACTATAATAATAAATATAAATTATGTATGAATTAAAATATCATATTTTTTTAATGAAATCACTATTATATATACTACATACAATATACTAATCGATACGAAATTGACACTATAATAATAAATATAAATTATGTATGAATTCAAATATCATATTTTTTTAATGAAATCACTATTATATATACTACATACAATATATTAATCGATACGAAATTCACACTATAATAATAAATATAAATTATGTATGAATGAAAATATCATATTTTTAATGAAATCATTATTATATATACTACATACAATATACTAATCGATACGAAATTGACACTATAATAATAAATATAAATTATGTATGAATTTAAATATCATATTTTTTAATGAAATCATTATTATATATACTACATACAATATACTAATCGATACGAAATTGACACTATAATAATAAATATAAATTATGTATGAATTAAAATATCATATTTTTAATGAAATCATTATTATATATACTACATACAATATACTAATCGATACGAAATTGACACTACAATAATAAATATAAATTATGTATGAATTAAAATATCATATTTTTAATGAAATCATTATTATATATACTACATACAATATACTAATCCATACGAAATTGACACTATAATAATAAATATAAATTATGTATGAATTCAAATATCATATTTTTTAATGAAATCATTATTATATATACTACATACAATATACTAATCGATACGAAATTGAAACTATAATAATAAATATAAATTATGTATGAATTAAAATATCATATTTTTAATGAAATCATTATTATATATACTACATACAATATACTAATCGATACGAAATTGACACTACAATAATAAATATAAATTATGTATGAATGAAAATATCATATTTTTAATGAAATCATTATTATATATACTACATACAATATACTAATCGATACGAAATTGACACTACAATAATAAATATAAATTATGCATGAATTAAAATATCATATTTTTAATGAAATCATTATTATATATACTACATACAATATAATAATCGATACGAAATTGACACTATAATAATAAATATAAATTATGTATGAATTAAAATATCATATTTTTTAATGAAATCATTATTATATATACTACATACAATATACTAATCCATACGAAATTGACACTATAATAATAAATATAAATTATGTATGAATTAAAATATCATATTTTTAATGAAATCATTATTATATATACTACATACAATATACTAATCGATACGAAATTGACACTATAATAATAAATATAAATTATGTATGAATTAAAATATCATATTTTTAATGAAATCATTATTATATATACTACATACAATATACTAATCGATACGAAATTGACACTACAATAATAAATATAAATTATGCATGAATTAAAATATCATATTTTTAATGAAATCATTATTATATATACTACATACAATATACTAATCGATACGAAATTGACACTACAATAATAAATATAAATTATGTATGAATTAAAATATCATATTTTTAATGAAATCACTATTATATATACTACATACAATATACTAATCGATACGAAATTGACACTATAATAATAAATATAAATTATGTATGAATTAAAATATAATATTTTTAATGAAATCCTTATTATATATACTACATACAATATACTAATCGATGCGAAATTGACACTACAATAATAAATATAAATTATGCATGAATTAAAATATCATATTTTTAATGAAATCATTATTATATATACTACATACAATATACTAATCGATACGAAATTGACACTACAATAATAAATATAAATTATGTATGAATTTAAATATCATATTTTTAATGAAATCATTATTATATATACTACATACAATATACTAATCGATACGAAATTGACACTACAATAATAAATATAAATTATGTATGAATTAAAATATCATATTTTTTAATGAAATCATTATTATATATATACTACATACAATATACTAATCGATACGAAATTGACACTATAATAATAAATATAAATTATGTATGAATTAAAATATCATATTTTTTATGAAATCACTATTATATATACTACATACAATATATAAATCGATACGAAATTGACACTATAATAATAAATATAAATTATGCATGAATTAAAATATCATATTTTTTAATGAAATCACTATTATATATACTACATACAATATACTAATCGATACGAAATTGACACTATAATAATAAATATAAATTATGTATGAATTAAAATATCATATTTTTTTAATGAAATCACTATTATATATACTACATACAATATACTAATCGATACGAAATTGACACTATAATAATAAATATAAATTATGTATGAATTAAAATATCATATTTTTAATGAAATCATTATTATATATACTACATACAATATACTAATCGATACGAAATTGACACTATAATAATAAATATAAATTATGTATGAATTAAAATATCATATTTTTTAATGAAATCACTATTATATATACTACATACAATATACTAATCGATACGAAATTGACACTATAATAATAAATATAAATTATGTATGAATTAAAATATCATATTTTTAATGAAATCATTATTATATATACTACATACAATATACTAATCGATACGAAATTGACACTATAATAATAAATATAAATTATGTATGAATTAAAATATCATATTTTTTAATGAAATCATTATTATATATACTACATACAATATAATAATCGATACGAAATTGACACTATAATAATAAATATAAATTATGTATGAATTCAAATATCATATTTTTTAATGAAATCACTATTATATATACTACATACAATATATTAATCGATACGAAATTGACACTATAATAATAAATATAAATTATGTATGAATTAAAATATCATATTTTTTTAATGAAATCACTATTATATATACTACATACAATATACTAATCGATACGAAATTGACACTATAATAATAAATATAAATTATGTATGAATTCAAATATCATATTTTTTTAATGAAATCACTATTATATATACTACATACAATATATTAATCGATACGAAATTCACACTATAATAATAAATATAAATTATGTATGAATGAAAATATCATATTTTTAATGAAATCATTATTATATATACTACATACAATATACTAATCGATACGAAATTGACACTATAATAATAAATATAAATTATGTATGAATTTAAATATCATATTTTTTAATGAAATCATTATTATATATACTACATACAATATACTAATCGATACGAAATTGACACTATAATAATAAATATAAATTATGTATGAATTAAAATATCATATTTTTAATGAAATCATTATTATATATACTACATACAATATACTAATCGATACGAAATTGACACTACAATAATAAATATAAATTATGCATGAATTAAAATATCATATTTTTAATGAAATCATTATTATATATACTACATACAATATACTAATCGATACGAAATTGACACTATAATAATAAATATAAATTATGTATGAATTAAAATATCATATTTTTAATGAAATCATTATTATATATAGTACATACAATATACTAATCTATACGAAATTGACACTACAATAATAAATATAAATTATGTATGAATTAAAATATCATATTTTTTTATGAAATCATTATTATATATACTACATACAATATACTAATCGATACGAAATTGACACTATAATAATAAATATAAATTATGTATGAATTAAAATATCATATTTTTTATGAAATCATTATTATATATACTACATACAATATACTAATCGATACGAAATTGACACTATAATAATAAATATAAATTATGTATGAATTAAAATATCATATTGTTTAATGAAATCATTATTATATATACTACATACAATATACTAATCGATACGAAATTGACACTACAATAATAAATATAAATTATGTATGAATTAAAATATCATATTTTTAATGAAATCATTATTATATATACTACATACAATATACTAATCCATACGAAATTGACACTATAATAATAAATATAAATTATGTATGAATTCAAATATCATATTTTTTAATGAAATCATTATTATATATACTACATACAATATACTAATCGATACGAAATTGAAACTATAATAATAAATATAAATTATGTATGAATTAAAATATCATATTTTTAATGAAATCATTATTATATATACTACATACAATATACTAATCGATACGAAATTGACACTACAATAATAAATATAAATTATGTATGAATGAAAATATCATATTTTTAATGAAATCATTATTATATATACTACATACAATATACTAATCGATACGAAATTGACACTACAATAATAAATATAAATTATGCATGAATTAAAATATCATATTTTTAATGAAATCATTATTATATATACTACATACAATATAATAATCGATACGAAATTGACACTATAATAATAAATATAAATTATGTATGAATTAAAATATCATATTTTTTAATGAAATCATTATTATATATACTACATACAATATACTAATCCATACGAAATTGACACTATAATAATAAATATAAATTATGTATGAATTAAAATATCATATTTTTAATGAAATCATTATTATATATACTACATACAATATACTAATCGATACGAAATTGACACTATAATAATAAATATAAATTATGTATGAATTAAAATATCATATTTTTAATGAAATCATTATTATATATACTACATACAATATACTAATCGATACGAAATTGACACTACAATAATAAATATAAATTATGCATGAATTAAAATATCATATTTTTAATGAAATCATTATTATATATACTACATACAATATACTAATCGATACGAAATTGACACTACAATAATAAATATAAATTATGTATGAATTAAAATATCATATTTTTAATGAAATCACTATTATATATACTACATACAATATACTAATCGATACGAAATTGACACTATAATAATAAATATAAATTATGTATGAATTAAAATATAATATTTTTAATGAAATCCTTATTATATATACTACATACAATATACTAATCGATGCGAAATTGACACTACAATAATAAATATAAATTATGCATGAATTAAAATATCATATTTTTAATGAAATCATTATTATATATACTACATACAATATACTAATCGATACGAAATTGACACTACAATAATAAATATAAATTATGTATGAATTTAAATATCATATTTTTAATGAAATCATTATTATATATACTACATACAATATACTAATCGATACGAAATTGACACTACAATAATAAATATAAATTATGTATGAATTAAAATATCATATTTTTTAATGAAATCATTATTATATATATACTACATACAATATACTAATCGATACGAAATTGACACTATAATAATAAATATAAATTATGTATGAATTAAAATATCATATTTTTTATGAAATCACTATTATATATACTACATACAATATATAAATCGATACGAAATTGACACTATAATAATAAATATAAATTATGCATGAATTAAAATATCATATTTTTTAATGAAATCACTATTATATATACTACATACAATATACTAATCGATACGAAATTGACACTATAATAATAAATATAAATTATGTATGAATTAAAATATCATATTTTTTTAATGAAATCACTATTATATATACTACATACAATATACTAATCGATACGAAATTGACACTATAATAATAAATATAAATTATGTATGAATTAAAATATCATATTTTTTTAATGAAATCACTATTCTATATACTACATACAATATAATAATCGATACGAAATTGACACTATAATAATAAATATAAATTATGTATGAATTAAAATATCATATTTTTTAATGAAATCACTATTATATATACTACATACAATATACTAATCGATACGAAATTGACACTATAATAATAAATATAAATTATGTATGAATTAAAATATCATATTTTTTTAATGAAATCACTATTCTATATACTACATACAATATACTAATCGATACGAAATTGACACTATAATAATAAATATAAATTATGTATGAATTAAAATATCATATTTTTTTTTTTTACATTTTCACCCCACGCAAGGCACATTGCCACTTTGTTGTAGGGGGCTACTATCAAGGACATAAGCATCAGGGGTACTGTGTAGGAAGTTGGGCATGTCGGTTCACCTTGCACTTGAACTTCTGCATGTCAGTACAGTCGGGGAAGCAGGCACCCGGAAGGGAATTCCAAAGTCTAGCTGTTATAGGAAAGAAACTAATGGAGTAGAAGGCTCTCATGCATCTAGGGATCTCTACTATGAAGGGGTGGGATTTAGCTGCTAGTCGGGTTTGTCGGAGGTAATTACATTTAGGGTGCACAAATGCTCGCAGTTCGTCAGAGCATTCACCGTTAAAGTACTTATAGAACAGGCAGAGGGATGCAACATTTCGTCGATGTGACAGAGGCTGAACTTTAGACAGTTCAGGAACTATCAGATTGGCAACTCTCTTTTAAACCTTGTCTAGGAGCGAGAGACTAGTAGCAGATCCACCAGCCCAAATATGACAACAATACTCCATACATGGGCGAATGGTGGACTTATATAGGTATAGGATACTTTCAGGCGTTAATAGCTTTCTAGCACAGTAGAGAGAACCTACCTTCTTCGCAGCGGTCCTGGCAATGTTCTCAATGTTTTCTGTGAACGTTAAGCCGAGGAGTTTAAAAGATGTACTTTCAGATAAAGAGTCATTGGCCATTGCTATTGGTGGTGAGGAAGGTTACTTGCAATTATTGAAGGTAACAAGTTTAGTCTTGGCAGCATTGAAGGTGACCAACCATTTTTGCCCCATTCCACTATGGATCGGAGGTCTTCCTCTAGTGTTTCTGCCATTTCTTTAGATATGTGTTCATATGCTTTCCTGTCGTGTCTGTAATAGAGCGTGGTGTCGTCAGCATACATACCCATCTCACAGACAATTTTGTCAGGGAGGTCATTTATGAACATTACGAATAACAGAGGTCCAAGTATAGACCCCTGAGGCATCCCCGCATTTATATCATATCAATTTCAAGGACAACCTGGATTTTTCTCTTATCTAAGAAGGATCTAATTATGTTATGTATTCTTCCAGTGATGTCGTATCATCTGATTTTCTTGAGAAGAGCCTCATGCCATACCCTGTCAAAAGCCTTAGACACATCTAGAGATACCGCTCTACCCTCCCCCGCTTTGTCCAGTGAATGGTATATACGTTCAGAGATTGCAGTTAGGATGTCTGCTGTGTCTAAATCCATATTGTGGGTCAGTCAGAAGTTTAGCATCTGTAAGGTGATGGGCTAGAACATGGTTGATTAAGGTCTCAAATATTTTGGTGAAAAGTGCGAGGAGGCTAAAGGGGCGATAATTTCCTGGGTCAGTTCTTTCGCCAGAATTCTTGAAAACTGGTACCACAGAAGCAGGCAGGAAGCAAGATTTATTAAGGCATTTGTTGTAAAGTTTGGAGAGAACTGGAGCTACTTTAGCAGAGCAATTTTTTAATAGCACAGCCGGGATTAGATCAGGTCCACACACTTTTGAAGTGTCGAGGTTTTTTATGATAGCATGCATCTGAGCAGGGGTGATTTTCAGATCGTCTAGTGTGGCGTCTGTTCATAAAGGAAAGTCAGGGAGGGGGTGGTTGGCAGGGTCCAGTGTGGAGTTGGAGGCAAACCGACTGGCAAGCATGTTAGCCTTCTCAGTTGCTGAGCAAACAACTTCATGATTGTTGGATAGTGGGGAATTGTTGATTTCCCATTATTTACTACGCTGTTTCAGATTTTCCAGAAGTCATGGGTTCCTAATTTCTGAGCTTCAATGCGTTTTTTGGTGGTTTCAGTAAATTCTCACTTAGCTGTCTCTATTTCTTTCTTACAGTTACTTCTGGCTTCTATATACTTCTGTCTGTTTGAACTGGGCATATGTCGGTTAAATCTGCGGTATGCATGCTGCCTTTGTGCAATGGCAGCTACACAAGTAGAAGTAAACCATTGGGGAGAGTGGGGATTGCTATAAAATTTCCGCATGGGAGCATGTGCTTCAATTTGAACCATTCGGTGGTCTCATTTGCGTACTGTTCAGCAGGAAGTGAAAAGATATTTTGCCATGGGGCGTCTCTGATGAGATCCCTGATGGCTTTCCAGTGAGCCTTTTTCTAATATCTCGTTGTTTTGAGCAATGTCTCTTCAGTTTTGGCTCTAGAGTTTAGGGCGATTTCAACCATTATCACTGCATGATTAGCGTTCCCAAGTGAGCTGTGGCCATTCGTAACACAATCATCGGGAACTGTGCTCAGAAACAGATCTAGAAGTGATACATGTTGTTCTTGCTGTTCAGGGAAACGGGTTGGAAACGTAACCATCTGTGATAGGGAATGAGATATAGAGAAACTATGTGTTATGCTACCAGCTGCGTGTGTGTAAGTAGAAAATCCAAGCCAGTTGCTGTGGTAGACATTGAAGTCACCAAATACATGCACTTGGTGCTAGTGTTGAGGGAAAGTGCTGTGTCTATGCTGTCAGAGACTTTGTTTATTAGGGTACAGTCCTGGGTCGAGGGAGAGCGGTAGAGAAAATAAAAATAACTAATGTTATGTTACATGTTAAGTCTAAAGCACATAAAGGCTTGATCGTCAGATTCTAGTTTTGTTTCTCTAGTCAAGGGGAGGGTGTTTTGAATATAGACTCCAAGCCCGTGTATATGTCTGTTAGAATCCTTACGGCAGAGTGGGAGATATCCGGGCATATTAAAGTAGTTAGAGGTGATGGAGGAGTGTAGGTTAGTCTCACTTAATGCTAAGATATCCGGGGTGTTTATTAGGAGAAATGCTTCAACATCATTTAAATTAGTTCTAAGCCCACAAATGTTAGTAAATGCAAGCCTCAAGGGAGGAGGCAATTTGGTTTTGTTTGAGTTTTGTCCTGGTTTAAGCGTAATTTTAGATTGTGCTGTCATTTTTTTTAAGAGTTTCAGTTTAGGTAAGAGGTGCTGAACAAGTGGTTATGAAGAATACCAGACATGCAACACAAGTATACCATCAGTTGACCTTCCATCTACTAGGACTGTGGCCTCAGGAAAGCCCAGGGTCCCTTTCGATATGCGACATGGCACTACAAACATCCCGATATTATTCAACTGTTGATGAAGCAGCCGCTCTAAACGCTACCAAAGAGTTAGGGCACATGTATTACCAGTCGGGAACAACAGCCAGGAACTGTCAATCCGATACCCTCAACCCATCTGACGATGGTAAACCCAATCTACTTGCACTGGCATTATGGCATTCAAGCACTCCCAACTGTCCAGTTTAGAGGGATGGGATGTGTCGGGAGTGGGGAAAATGGCGTTCATTGCCCTAGTCAGGAAACAAGATCGACCACTGACTGTTTTGGTCGAATCCCTGTGATTCGACCTCTATGTCTGGCTAATAGGCAAAGAAGGAGTATGGAAGTCGGGCGATAGACAGTGCCTATCTAATCCTTAAGCAGTTTAGGTTTGCAGTCCGTAATTTGTTTGAGTCACCAGTTCTAGGAAGGTTGTCATTCAAGACTGGAGAGGCCTCTCTCCCCTTAGGTATAGCTTCAGAGTTTTCCTTCTCCTAGACGGATGACCTGGGAAGATCTACGGGTCTATCAGCACCGAAAGGGTTTGCCCCACGTCTGGGTCCTAATCCAGGTATTTCTGCGACCCTGCGTGGGTAGTTAATTTGTAAAGGTTATATATCTACTGAAAAAATTACACTCCTCAGTGATTAAGGAACATTGCTATTTCATTGTTACTGGAGGAAGGGGTGAGTAAAAGTTCATGCAGTGGAAGCAGCTATATTTGCAACAGGTTTGTTGGAAGGAGTTAATATATGGTTTAATATTTTTTTCTTTAAATTTATAATTAAAATGTTTTTTATGTTGGCTTAGGAATAGGATAACGCGTTACAGAGTGGGTTGATATTAAGAATTTCTTTAAAAAATTTTGTTGCCCAAGTGCTGGATATTTTAGATGGCAGGAGGGTTAAGGTGTATATTCAATGTAGATACAAGTAACATCATTTTTGATATGATGTCCAATACAGTACAAGTATAATTAGAAGTAAATTATAAGCTATGTCGTATTCAGTATGTATAATAAAGTAAATAGATATATGGGCAGATTTCCAGCAGATGCGAATATATGGAAGTTGTAGGTATTAAGTATGTTTCCACTTGTAATGCAGATATCTTTAGCTTTCGTTTAAGAATCAGAAAGTTGTGTTTTGCATTACAGAGCATCGGTTCAGTTTTTGTATTTATCATTGCAAAACTAAGGAAGAGACAGCTATTGCTATGTAATGTAGATAGCTGTAAATCTAAGTACAGACTATAGCTAGTAGGTATCTACCTGGATAAGAATAAACTAATGCATGCCTTAGAGGTAGAAATGAATAGATGTTTAGGAATAATGACTTCCAATCGGTCAGCATGCGAAGGTTAAGGACTGAAAGCTAAGGAGCCCCTCCCTCCAAGGCATGTGTAATGTATGAGTGTTAGTGGCAGCTTGGAGAGTAGAGCAGATTGTTAGTCTTCAGGAGAGGATTAATCTTACAGAATACAATAGAATTAATCATTAGAGTTTAGAGTGTCAAGTAAAGTTTAGTTAGAGAAAGAAAAAAAAAACGTTTTTTCTTTTTTATTTAACAGGCAAATCAGACAAAGCCAGTAGTATTGGAGATAAAGTATATATTGGATATACGTAGCAAGCCAGCCGGGGTGTTTGTACCGTAATGAGAGAAACTATTAGTATATGGCGCGTTGGAATTCGTAGTTAAAGACAGTCAGTTAAGTCAGGCACAAAGCATTGTGTATCTATTCAAAAATAGTGACGTATCTAAGATCACTGTATATTTCAGGTACAAATATAATTGAAATAAGACAAACTATATTCAGTGGTTTGATATAGATAGCAAGGAAGCCACATTTTCAATACAAGCGAGCTTATAGTAAATGGAGATACGTTAAATATATTACTTAAAGTCCTATCTTCTTCTAATGTAGGGAAAAAAATCCAGGTTTTTGATAAATTCTGGAATTTACTTTGCCTAGGCCTTTTTTTTTCGCTAGTTTACTTGGAATATAGTAGGAGTGAACAGTGTTTTGCCCGTACGAGGTGGTGGGGGGGTCACGAATTTCAGCTTAGGACAAGAGAAAGTTTGCAAAACAAGAAAAATAAAGACAATAAATAAATATAAATAAAACAAGACAAGAGAAAAGCAAAAACAAACGAGGTAGCATGTATACATTTTGTTACGATTAAGATGAATTTTTAAAATTAGCACTTATCGTTTTTTTTCTTTTTTAGACACCATGGTTTCCAGTCTGTTTTGCTTGGCCGAAAGAGAATTTTACCATATTTTTTAGAGGTGGAAGGGTAATTTCTATTAACCGGATATTGTGTGCAATATATAGAATTTATAGAAGAATATTCTTCGTTACGCTGTTAATTTTTACTTGGGGGGGGGTAGATAAAGTCCCATCTTCTTCTAATGTCGGAAAAATAAATCCAGGTTTGTGATAAATTCTGGAATTTACTTTGCCTTGGCTTTTTTTTTTTCGCTAGTTTACTTGGAATATAGTAGGAGTGAACAGTGTTTTACCCGTACGAGGGGGGGGACGAATAAGCAATGTTGGTACCTGATTGGCAACCTTTTGGAGATATCAGAAGTCATAAGAAAATTATTTAAATAGCATTAGTAACAGTATTTATCTTCTTTTTTTTTTCACGCCAACTATGGGTGAAATAGTAGGGTCGAGCGTCAAATCTGACAAAGAAAACTTCGAAATAAGACTTTTCTAGTGATCCCAGTATCACTTCCGGTTGTATGGATTTTTTTCTTACTATTGGACCTAAATAATCCTGGGAAAAAAGTTCTGTTACAGATTGCGTAATTCTTGCTTCACTAAAAAATATCCCATTGCACAATCGCTCTATCAGAGAGTAGGCATTAAATCTTGATAGAGAATGATTCTATGGGAATTGAGTTTTGGTGATTGTTTATGATACTTCATGTAATCCGGAAAATAGATAAGTGAATATGTGATTTAACAAAGAAATTATTTATTGCGAAATAAAAGAACATAAAAAATATGTTGTTATGCGGGTATTTTGTTATTAGTGTCATTTTCTATTATTTCAGGTTCAGATTAAATATTTGAAACTATTTTGAGAAGATGAAAACAAAAAGTCCTTGGTGAATAAATGAAGGTAACATTATATAAAAGGAATGAAATGTGAGATAGATAGATAGATAGATAGATAGATAGATAGATAGATAGATAGATAGATAGATAGATAGATAGATAGATAGATATCGGATGAAAGACAGTTTCCCTCACCGTTATCTCAGAATTTCAGAGCTGAAGATTACGTTACTCCAGAATTTTTGCATGAATATCCGTCGACCCTTAATATCTCACCTGGATATCAGTAACCACCATCTTTAGTGAATCTAATTTAGCTTTATAAAATCTGTTTTATCAATTCAATTAAATCTTAGCAGATGGTAAGATGATTGCTTGAATTTTATGAGATTGGCATTCGTGATAGAAAAATATAAAATTGCATTTGTGAAATGGCATCATATATCATAAAATAATATTATAATAAAGCAATTTTTTTTCATTAAAAATGTTCAATCTTGCATGGTTTTTTCACGTGTTGTCTTTAGCTGAAGATGCTGGCAAATCTGGGGTAAACAATTTTCATGTGATACAAAGAAAGAATAGAAAGAGAAAATGATTGTTACATCAGCGGAGAGCGAAGAATCAATACAGAGATAAATGGACACACGCACTTACATATATATATATATATATATATATATATATATATATATATATATATATATACATATATATATATATAGCATACGTTTGAGAAAATCCTTTCAACGGAAGAGACAGACAGACAGACAGATAGATAGATAGATAGATAGATAGATAGATAGACAGACAGATAGATAGATAGATAGATAGATAGATAGATAGATAGAACAATGATAATCAAAACAAGTCATCAAGAAATCATAATAAAAAATGTATAACTTACTTAATGATTGCATCCTATTATGTAGTTTTACGAAAGCCATGACTCTCGTCACTTATTAGCAAAGATATCTCAAGAACAAATTGTGGAAAAACACATCTACTAATATATATATATATATATATATATATATATATATATATATATACAGATAAGGAAGGGGTGAGAGGAGTTAATTCTAATTCTGCTTACATATAATCTCCTATTGAACGCAATAAACTATGCATTTAAGAACAGGTTTCAAAGACGATAACAAAGGGGAGAAGAAAACCAGAGGAGTGGGTGGAGAAAGAAATGGAGGAGGAAGAGGGGAAGAGAAAGGAGGAAAGAAGGAGGAAGATGGTGATCTCCCGAAAATAGAGGGAAAGTAAGAGAAATAAGTTGATTATTGACCTGATCGTCTCGTTGTGGTTGGTGTTAGGTCAACTGTCAAACTATAAAAATAAAACAGCAAAGATTTAGTGTCGACATATGATGAGATTATCCAACTTAGTTTTGACTTTTGTGATTTTTAGATGTCCTTTATGACGAATGTACTTTTTATGTAAAAAAAAAATGGAATTAAATATTTTTATAAATAAGAGAACATCAGATATATTCCACAGTGTGTTCCTCTTCTTGTTTTTTTTTTCTAATAGTTTCATTCACGAACAATGTCCTTTGATGACGCTCTTGTCTTTGCACGCATGCATTACATAAAATTGTATGTATGTTTGAATTGTAAAGACACTTTCGTATTTTGTAAAAACATATTCTTCAGCATAAACATGTCCATCATGTTATTATTATAAATAATGAGTTCATAATTTTTCGCAATGTGTAAAACAAAAGTTGATTTATTTACTTTTACTATTTTTATTGTTGTTTGTGGACGAGAATCGGCAAAGAGTTTAGATTTATGGAAATAAAAAGTATTTTTTCTAAACAATTCAAATTTTCTATCACTCTCTGCTTAATTTGTGAAAGAGTCTATCAAACATGTGTATGCGGTGTGATAATGTATATAAGTAACACCTGGCCATTGAGAGTTGAAGACATGTGTTGCATGGAGAAAGACAATGATACGATGAATGTATAAACAGACATCTATTTAATACTATCAAAGGAATATTACACCCGGGCAGTGTAGGTAGGTTTTTAATTTTATTGTTAAAAACAATTCATTTCTGAAAATATTTGCTTGGTTTCACTTTGATGGTTTCGAAGTAAACGAAACAATATGTTCGTATTTAGTTTCTGATGATATTATTTTCATAAAAAGATATTTCGAATGCACTTTGACAAGACATAATTTTTTGAATACCTTTTAAGCTTAAAAGTTCGTCAACTGAGAACACTAAATCACTACGACTTATGAATATATAAGCACTGCGGAATTACAAACTTGACCTTGAGATTTTGTTTAGCGCACTTATCGTAACCCTTAACGAAATTTTGGGTTCGTTACCAAAATCCGTTTTCCATGGTAACAAAAATGAAAGAAAAACAAAGGAAAAAAGCATTTAAAGCAAATTTGTTGGATATGGGAAACTATGAGCAAAAGAAAATACAAACAAAATAATTCACGGGACAAATTCTGGTATTAATGGATTTTCTTTTTTTTTTTTTTTTTTGTGAAGGAAACTTTGGTTGAATAATCTTTCCTGCGGGTCACATGTGCCGATAATCTGCTCGACTTGACGGCGAAATTAATTTCTGTTCTTTACAGAAAAAAAATCCCCAAAACACGGCCAGTTTCTTCCGTTAATACTTTAGAGATTAATTTCCCAGTCGATAAATCCTTGTGTTTTTTAATAACGGGAACTAATTTTCCAGTAGATAAAACCTTGTTGTTTTTTAATAACTGGGACAAAATTACAATGAAACTTTAATAAATCTTTCTAAAGGAGAAAGAAAAAAGAAACCGTAACGAATTTAACGTCAAATCTCTTTGACGGAGCCCGAAATAAAACCTCCTCCTCGCCGGCAGATGATCTTCGAACTGATGAAAATAAGCAAAGGCCCTTTCTTCCCCTCTTCCTCACCCCCTCTCCAGAGAGAGAGAATAGTAGACTGCTGGAAGGGAATTATAACGACGACGACGACGACGACGACGACGACGACGACGACGACGACGATGATGATGATGAAGTGACCTGCAAACGACCGGTCAAGGAGTGCGTTCCTTTCCCTAAATGCCGAGATGCTGAATGTATGTATATAAAAAAATAAATAAAAAGTATTTCTTTATTAAAATTGCAACACTCTCAACTCTCCTCTAAACCAAAGGAGAAATTTCGTTACACATCGAACATGTTTTTCTTGCTATATTTCAACACTCATTTATTATTGTTGGATTCGTTAAAAATCATGTTATTTCGCATCATGTCACACAATAAATACTTTTTAAATATATTTGTGTTAAAAATCCCCTCTATGTTTCTCTATTATTAGATGTTTGTTGTTTAAAAAATGGAACGCAAAACATATCGTATGGGTTTAAGCCTGGTTATTAAGCAACAAAAACATTTCACAATATCAACAAGGCGTTCGGCTGTCAATCTACATCGCAACATTAGCAGTATCAGAATTTTGGGGGAATTTTTGACACCCCTAACAGAAAACTGCGAATAAAATATAGAAAACTCGTAATTTCTCTTTCTAAAGTGGGTTATTTATTTTCTTTATAGAATATGCTTCCAAAATAAACTATTTAAGTTGTTTAAAAAATAATAGAAATATTATTTTTCATTGTTTAAAAAACATTGTTTACAAAGTGCGTGCGCTCTGGGGAGCCATTTTGTTACGTAGTGAAATCAATTGATTTTTATGAGATGAATATTTTTCAATTTTTAAACTTTAAAAATCTATCAAAATTTTCCTATTCGTTCAATTGTTACGTTTTTTTCAGAGTGAATGTAAAATTTTATGCTCTTTCCGATAAACTGAATATAATATTTTAGACAAACGTTGTTTTATAAATTCACCCCCCCCCATTTTGAAATGTCTATGGGAATTTTAATAATTAATTTTGGTCGGCACCTTTTATATATCACAAATTGAAGATAAAACATGAATAAATAAAATACTCAAATTTAAAACAGCAAAAAAATATCACTTATCTGTAAATTTACCGGTAAAGTCCAAAATGTAAATCCTTCTTTTTTCGATAACCACGTGTTTTTTGGGGTTTTTTTTTTTTTTTACGTGGAAGCTTAATTTTTGTTTAGAATTTTCCAGTCATTAATGGTCGGTCAGTGTATATTTTTATATTTAATTCCTGGTTTCCTTTTTTTCGATATAAAAAAAAAAAGACGAAACCCGATAATGCAGATTTATAGTATAAATAAAAAATTCAGGTATTTCTTTAAGATATTAAAAAAAAAAATAACATTTCATATCTTCGTCATTTCGTAATCCGTGTAAATACATAAATGAAAAATCCCAGTTTTCATGTACGATAGCGTAAAGGCGCAAAAAAAAAAAAAGGACAAGTTATCTCCCTTTAGAAGTCCGCTACTCCCACACTAAGCATTCTTTTGAGCAGACATATTTACTAGTCTTTAAAGAATTTTATTGGAATAATGGTGAGTTTTTTTTTTTTTACTACCCGTATTTTTTTACTTTCTGTAACTGATGAGAAAGTTGTATTTAAATTTTATTTTGACTTTTTAAACTTTATTTGAGTAAAAAACATTAATTTTTCAGGTAATTTCTACACTTTATCGCCGAAAATGTTTCGGCGATAAAGTAAAAGTTACGTTTGTATTATTACTGTCTCTGTCTGTACACATAGATTAAAAAGAAAGTGGTCTAAAAACAAAAATATAGCAAATAAATGTTATCAAAGGCAAGATAAATTACATTTCTACCTAACTGGATAATATTTTAGTGTCTTTATTGTTGCAAAACAAACCCACATGTAGCCAATGTGGGTTTGTTTTGCACGCATAAGCAGTATCAGAATTTTTGTAGGAATTTTTGACACCCCTAACACGAAACTGCAAATAAAATATAAAAAAACTCGTAATTTCTATTTTTAAAGTGGGTTTATTTTCTTTATGGAATATACTTCCAGAATAAACTATTAAAGTGGGTTTGTATTATAAATTCGAAAAAGTTGTCCAAAAACAAATATAGAACAAATAAATGTTATCAAAGGCAAGATAAGTTACATTTCTACCTAACTGGATATATTTTTTGTGTTTTTATTCAGTGTAACATGTTTATTCAGCTCGAAAAACATGCAGTGTTTAAAATTCAAAATGGCGCCCGACTCTCTCTCTCGGAGAGGGTAAGTTTGGGAAAAGGTATTATAAATTATAAACTAGACAAAATACTGTTAGAAATTCGCTCAATATATGTTACCGTGACATAAGTTGACATATATTCGGTTGATTTTTAATAGTATTTTGTCTAGTTTATTATTTATAACATCTTTTCCCAAACTTACCGTGTTAAAGAGACAGTCGGGCCGGGCGCCGGGGCCGGGCGGCATTTTGAATTTTAAACACTGCATGTTTTTCGAGCTGAATAGACATGTTAAATTGAATAATAACACAAAAAATATATCCAGTTAGGTAGAAAAGTAACTTATCTTGCCTTTGTGTTTATATATTTGTTTTTTTGACAACTTTTTTGAATCTATGTGAGTATCAGAATTTTTTTAGGAATTTTTGACACCCCTAACACGAAACTGCGAATACAATATAAAAATCTCGTAATTTCTCTGTTAAAAGTGGGTTATTTATTTTCTTTATGGATTATACTTCCAAAATAAACTATTACAGTTGTTTTAAAAGTAATAGAAATATATATATATATATTTTTAAAACAGTAATGAATTTTCCGAACTGAATATTTTTCAATTTTTAAACTTTAAAAATCTATCAAAATTTTTCTATTGATTCTATTTTTACGATATTTTCAGGGTCAATGTGAAATTTTATGTTCTTTCCAATAAACCGAATATAATATTTTAGACAAACGTTTTTTTTTTAATTCACGCCCCCCCCCCATTTTCAAGTTTCTATTAAAAAGTAAAAGTAAATAAGTAATTTACTCACAAATTGAAGAGAAAAGGTCAATAAATAATATATTCAAATTTAAAACAAAAAAAATCCCTTTTTTAGAAATTTACCTGTAAAGTCCGAAGTTTAAAACCTTATTTTATAAGAAGAACACATTGTTTTTTTTTTGTCTTTTTTTTTTTTTAATGAAAACTTGGTTCTTTGCTCCTTATATTATAAAGAAGACGTGTTTTGGTTTGTTATTATTGTTATTATTACATTAAATATTTGTTTAATCATATAGGGTAAATATGAAGAATTCCACCCTTTATTCATATAGGGTCAATATGAAGCCACCCTCGAAAATTCCTTTAAAATTACGGCCAAATCTGTTCATTGCAATGTGGCCATAAAGTGGGTGCCCATTTGACGTCACATCATTATAGAAAAGTGACCCCCCACTTTGTGACCATTTGTAAAATTTTTTATCTTGGAAACTACTAGTTTCGTTTGCCGTATATATAAATGGTTATTTCCGTTTTCAGCGCCTCCGAAAACCTTTAAAAGTGGAAAATTTGAAGGAATATAATCCAATATCGAGATTATTAAGGTTTCTGAATTAGTGTTTTTTTTTTTACACTTATAGGCTTCCGTACATAAGTAAGAGATAATTTTTCACTTCCGGTGTCGTTACAAGTTTCTTGAAAGATACGCGTGGTCACGATGTGTGTTGGAAAAATCCTTCCATTTAAAAAATACGGTAAATTTATACAAACACCGTGACAGCGAATTAACCCTAACCCTAACCCTAAACCTAACCCTAACCCCCTAACCCTAACCCTAACCCTAACGCTGTCACGGTGTTTGTATAATAATACCAAAAATACATGGATTATAATACATAAATATGAATAAATTCTCATACAGGAAGATTAAAAGAAAGCATATCTTACTCATTAACCAGGTAAGTTCTTTATTTTGCAGTTAAAATAATTATCGTAAGATTCAAGTAATATTTTAATCGACAATCCGTGTAATGTTAAGTGAAGAAATCGAAGGAAAAATAAATAAAATTGTTTATTTCTCTATTAAAGCTTTTATGATATTAAAATTTGGTCTTTGCTCGTTTTATTGAAATAAAATTTACGGGTTTATTAAAAATCTGATAGAAATATAGGTGTATATTCAAAATGGCGACTCGGCTGAAAATTCCCCCAAAATTCTGATACTGCTATCGCAACATTAGTTTGAAATAATTAAAGGCGGTGACAACTGTAATGATGAAAAAAAATTTGGGGTCCCATTTCAGTTTGTAAAGTTTCAGACGTGTTGCATTAATTAACAATAGTAGGTTAATAGAAAAATAATGTCATTTGTCACTCTATTTTTAATAAATTCTTATTTTAATATGTTAGTGATTATAATACTGTGGTAAAATGATAATGATTTGAGAGTAATCTGACCCTTTCGAAGAAATTGTCTCCCTTTGTTTGATATACCAAGTCGCCATCTTGAACATGTATAGTGTGTTCTTCTAGTCGAATAAAACCTAAATCTTCTAAAGGTATTCTTTATTCTTGTAATTCGCCACAATTTATTCGACTAGAAGTTATTCAAAACTCATTCAAAACTTATTCAAAACAAATTTATTCAAATGGATAAGGTATTGAAACCAGAACGATTCAGCCAGAACGCTAATTCACCAGTCGCCACTAAAGAGTGGAAGTTTTGGTACCGGACATTCAACAACTACTTGGACGTTATTCAAACGCTTGGATTACTGCTGGATAAATTGAATGTCCTGTTAAGCAACATAGACAGGACTGTGTATGATTACATAGAACATTGTGACACATACGAAGAGGCTATACAGACACTGGAGAATGTTTACGTTAAGCCTACAAACGAAATATTTCCTGTCTAGTCGGCGCCAGAAACCGAATGAGTCTATCGACCAATTCCTACAAGCTCTGCGCGAATTGTCTAAAGACTGTAATTTCAAACCAGTCACAGCTGAAGTTTATAAGGAAGGGGCTATTCGGGATGCGTTCATCAGTGGTCTGGAGTCCAATCCTATTAGATACAAAATTAGAAAATTTAACGGTTTAAAGCCAAACAATCTCTTCCAATAAATAAACATATTTATTTACTAAAATTAAACTCGATATTTCGATTCGAATTTATGAAACTCGTCCCCGGAAAGCTCGTCCCCGGAAAACTTGTCCATTTTTGCTAAGTAGGAAAACTAGTCCATTATTGAATAAATATCGAATCAAAACACATTTTATGACCATTCTTGAAGGAGATATTGTTTTTAAAAGAGAATACACATCTCATAATATTTTTTTAAATATTTTTACTTGTTTACTATTGTTTAAAAAAAATAAAATTGATTTTTCTAAGAGTTTGTTTTCTACCTAGGTTTGTAAGTTCTTAGTGGTTCAACTTATTTTAAAGAGTTTATTAAGTTTTAAAAAAAAACAACAAAAAACAAGTAATGTCGAGTGTTACTTTTGAACAAAAAACATCCGATGTGAGAGGACTACGTCTTAGGAGTCTCGATAATCGCTCAAAAATGGAAAATTAAAGAAAATAGTGAGGTAGATATAGTTTTAAAACGATCCCCTCTTCCAAAAGAAAATAAATTTGTATATATTTTAGGTAATGTCCAAGATTACTGCTCGGAAAAAATCAAGCTACTGGAAGTGGATACGGTTGATTACGTAACGAAACCGAACGGAAGACATGAAAAATAAAACCATATATTTAAAAAAAAAATGACATTAGTTTTTAACACTTGTCTTGTTACGAAATAACAAAAAAGAAAGAAAATATTTCTTGTATAAAAAAAATATTATTTTATTTAGAAAAATTAATTTAGTTTTAACACTTTTTGTGTTCACGAAACAACAAAAGGCACTTCTGCAGTATGCGGATGGCGTCCATTTTTTCTTGGTGCGATTCACATAACTGTCGCAATTGGCGCGTCTCGGCTAAAAAACATTTAAATTATTAATTTGTTGTTGACCCTTTAAAGTTACTTTAATTCAAAAAAATGTTTCATTTAAATTATTTATTTATTTAAAAAAAAAAGGCATTTTACTTTATAAAAAATCCAATGTTGCTTTCATTACTAAATTGTTTTATTAAAATTATATTTTCTTACGCGGACTTTTAAATAAGTGTATTTACAATTATATAGTGATACATTTCTATACAATAACTGTTTTGGTTTTCAAATATTTTTCTGTTGGGAAAAAATCTTGTTCGTTACTTATTTGCCATGTTGTTTGACCAAGAAAAAATTGGAGTTATCGCCCCCTAACAATAGCTGCCGTCTGCATACTGCAGAAGTGCCTCCCAAATGACTTTTAAACAAAAAAATCTTATATTATCAAATAATAAATATTTCATTCAAAATACTTAATTTGGTTTTTACACTCACATAATATTAATAACATTAATAAATTATTTTATATAATAATGTAATATTTGATAATACAAGAAGTCTTATCTTTTTATTTCGTTATAACACAAGAATTGTTTAAATTAAATTAATTCTTCTGAATAAAATATTTGCGTTCTTTGATAATATTTAAGGTTTTTCTTTCATTTTTTTTTGTTTCGTAATAACAAAAAAATGTTAAAATTAAAGTATTTTTAAAATAAATATATAGTTTCGTTTTTCGTGTATTGACTCCGTGATCAAATTTATTATTTTAAAACAAGAATAAATTTTTTTTATATTATAGGGTTGCGTAGTCAACTTTAAAAACAATATCTCCTTTCATAAAATGTTTTCAATCGAACCAATAATGAACCAGTTTTCCTACTTAGCAAAAATAGACGAGCTTTCCAGTTTAGTGAAACTGTTAAGGAGGAGTGCAGGCGAACTGTGTCCAGGAAAGCAGGAAAATAAACAATGGAAATTCCAGGCAATCAACAGTCTGTCCTAGGAAAAGGTGACCTAAGCTACATTTAGACGAACGAAAATAAACAATAAAATCCAGGGATTTGTAGTGACCTGTATCCATAACGTAAACCGGTCATGGGTCAGACCGAAAACCAGCAAAATTGAAATAACAAGCTGACGAGGAAATAGGTTAACAAGTCGAAGAGATATCAATAAAAAGAGGAGAGAAACAAAGCAACGGACAAAGAGACGGACAGATACGGGACACAAATTGACACAGATTGCGACCACCCTTACACCGAACTCCCCCCACCGCCGTCATTGTATTGAAGTGTGTATATTAAATATATCGTAAAATAAACAAAGTCTTTTTTATAAACAAAGTGTCTCGTATTCATTGATAACTGAAATAACTGTCCATTTTAATAGCTAGATGACCACCAGCCAAACATATATGTAACATACATATAATTTGATGCCGTCACTATTTTTATTCAACAAGAATTAAAAAAAAAACAACAACGAAAGAGGCATTTGAAAAAAAAACTTATTACCACGGACAGAATATTGAAAAAAAAAATCAAAGACTGTTAATTTGGAAAAATAACTTATTTACAACGGACACAATATTGAAAAAAAAAAAAAGAGACAGAAACATAACCAAATCAAAGACTTTCATTTGGAAGAAAGAAAAAACAAAGAGGTAAGTCGAATCCGAATTTTTTCTTTGCTTGTTTCTGCTCTAAGGTTATATATATACATATATACATTAAAAAAAAAAAAACACTTCAAGCTTTCGTTAAAAAAAAAAGGAATTCGTGATTGTTTTATAAAATTAATATAAAAAAAATTTAATTGATTTTTGTTTTCTCGTATTACGTTGTTTTTTGTTGTTTTGTTTTTTTGTTTTTTTGTTGAACAGCAAATTTTTTCGAATTTTGTACAGGGCTTAACCATGAAGCTCAGGAGCGTGGTGGGGGCCATGTCAAAAACTTTACGAAGTGAATCCCTTCTAAAGAATATAAAAACTTTAGAAAATGTTTAACTTGGCTAGAAATCAATAGATGGAAGGAACCGGAAACAGGTAGGGAGATTGTAGATTTAAATTTGCGAATGAAAGACGGTAAAGCGCCCAGGATGGAACAGAAGAAGTACATAGTAATGGACGATATAGTTTATTACTTGTCGCAATCCGACGACGAACCAATAATTAGGTTATATATTTCGTCGCATCTAAGAAAAAGGGTGTTAGTTCAATACCACGATGATAATGTCACACTGGCGTGGGAAAAAACGTTTCACGCTATCCAACAAAAATATTTCTGGCCTGGTTTATTTAAACAAGTAAATAAATACATAGGTAAATGTATTCCGTGCCAAACCAGAAATTTGAAGAAACAGCAACCTCAAATGCAGGAGTGCGATTTGCTTCCTTTTCCTTTTGCTAAACTAGCGTTAGATGTTTCTGGGCCTTACCCAAAAACTCTATCAGGCAACCAATGTAGATGAAATCAGCCGTCCGTATACGTCGTATGCAGTGCATGAGAGTAGGAATAGGGATCAACCTATCGTAAATAGAGTTAGTACGAGGTTTGATAGCGGGGAGGAAGAATAGGAGATAGAGAATTGTTTAGGATGGGTTAGAAAAATACTCTGTTTTAAGTAAATTAAGGATCTACCGATTGAAAACTACAAGATGACAAAACTGCTAATGGGAAATTTCTCTCGTTGCAGGATGACAGGATATACAGGGTGGATAATCGTGCTACTCCCTATGCTGACCTTGGCCACGGGAGGTTAGCAAAATGTAATCTTCCGGGAACGAGACGAGATATCGCTCACACGTGCGAGGTTGTTAGTCACGTTTGCAATAGACTTCACACCTTATGATCAAGGACGTTCAAACCAGGGCCAAGGAAGAGTTCCCTCAAGAATCCCTAGGAGATACTATCTTCGAAGCGCTAGTTAGTAATGCGAATGAGGAATTTGTAGAGGTTAAAAGGAAACGACAGGAATTACTAAATAAATATAAGGATTGCCGCTCAATGGAGGGAAGATTGAAAAGAGCTATACTGCCATTTGTAGGGGACGCGTAAAGTTACCTTTTCGGGATAACATCGGAAAAAGATATAAAAGTAGTACAAGAAACATTGAAAGAAATTAGATAAAACTCAGAATCACATCGTGATTTCACGTAGTGAAAGATAGTAAACCTTACAAGACATGAGGTAAGAAACAACAAAGAAAAGATAACTTATTGAGGGTCTGAGGATCATTGTGTTATCGCGAATGAAATAAAAGATCTAGACAGACGAGTATCGCGTCTAGAAATCCTTACCCATAGATATTGGTTATATAAGATGTTGGTTGACAAGTTGACGCACTATTTTTTAGACGTTCACTTGTCACTAAATCATCTAGAGTTGCAGTCTTTGGGGCATTTGTCACCAAGCATAATAGCTCCGCATGATTTGAGGATGCTGCTGAAGAGCGTATCTCAAGCACTCCCAGATAAGTTCAAATTAGCGAGTGAGTCAGATAAGGATATCTGGCATTATTACAGAATTCTTAGTTGTTCAATGCTGTTTGACGAAAGGTCAATAGTAATTGTTGTAAAGGTTTCATAGTTGGATAGGGATACCTCCTATATACTTTATAGGATACTTAATTTTTCGCTTTCCTTGCCCACCCGTCCAGGAATAAAGAGGGAATCTAAACTGTCCGCCAAATTGAAATTGTAGGTAGAGATGATCATAGTGAGTGGGGCCGGAACTGAATACTTTTGAATCATGATGAGGCGGCCCGTCGATGTGCCGAAAGCGTAGGAAGTGTGTGTGAGGTATCCAGCCCTGCCTGCACTGCCAGCTCTAGAAACTCCTGTGAGATGTCATTGTTTCGTCGCAAGACGGCAGAAATCCAAAGGAACTGCCAAGTGACAGTTCACACAAACATTCAACTCCCTATGGTGATGAGGTTGGGTCAGGGGTTTTGGATGGTGGCGACTGATCGAGATATAGATTTCAGAGTATTATGCGGGGATAATAATCGGAGACGGATTGTTGCAGAAGACCCGATGGCCACCATTCGTATAGACAGGGGGGTGTAGCACATAGTTACTATATGAGGCTGGCTGCACCATCAAACGGTAACTCTAAATTTAGAAGAGTTGAGCAGCTACATGTCACATGCATAAATATGTCTGTTCCCACACTATGGTCCCTATTAATGACCAGATTCCCGAATTTTTCGACAGATAGGATCCCAAGTGAGCTGAGAAAGATGGAAGAGATCCCTATTCACAAGTTGTTGGAAACACTAGAGGGGGTAGAAAGAGACAGAAAAATATTAGAGAAATTCCTGTACGGATAATAGTAGTCGGTAGCTTGGCTGGAACAGGCGTGCTGATAGTTATAGTGTTGGTAGTTAGAAGAGTAATAGTTAGAGAGAGGAAACAGGATTCAAAGGAAACCCAAGGAACTATACCAGAGGTAAGGCAGGGGAATCTAGAACATGAAATTCCACATAAAATGGTTAAAAAAACCGCGTGTGTGTGTGTGTGTGTGTGTGTGTGTGTGTGTGTGTGTGTGTGTGTGTGTGTGTGTGTGTGTGATAATGGATTAGGTTAATAATCTTAAATTATGTCCACGGAAAAAAAAGAATAGAAAAATAAATAACTAAAATGCATTAACAGTATTGGACAAGAAAAAAAGTCAAAATGATTTATTGTTGAACGGAAAAGGCATCTTGGAAAAAAAATATAATAATAAATAAATTTGAAAAAAAAATAGTAACATACATGAATTATAGAATTATTAAAAAAAAATTATTATATGTATATATAAAAATATTTTGGTGGCAAGTGTTAAGGAGGGGTGCAGGCGAACTGTGTCCAGGAAAGCAGGAAAATAAACAATGGAAATTCCAGGCGATCAAAGAACGATCGGTCCCAGAAAAGATGACCTAAGCTACATCTAAGCAAACGAAAATAAACAATGAAATCCAGGGATTTGTAGCGACCTGGATCCATGACGTCAATCAGTCATGGGTCAGCCTGAGAACCAGCAACAGTGAAATAACAAGCTGGCGAGGAAATAGGTTAACAAGTCGAAGAGATATCAATAAAAAGAGGAGAGAAACAAAGCAACGGACATACAGTCAGAGAGACGGACAGATACGGGACACAAATTGACACAGATTGCGACCACCCTTACACCGAACTCCCCCCACCGCCGTCATTGTATTGAAGTGTGTATATTAAATATATCGTAAAATAAACAAAGTCTTTTTTATAAACAAAGTGTCTCGTATTCATTGATAACTGAAATAACTGTCCATTTTAATAGCTAGATGACCATCAGCCAAACATATATGTAACAAAACGAGTTGTTCGGGCACCTTTCATTCATAAGGAAAATGCTGGGGTTTCCCCCCATTTTTCTTTCTTTTTTATTTTTTGCGTGTCATTGCGATGGTAAGACTTGCCACGTCTTACTTCAGTTATGGTTTAAGTATAAGGTCTAATATAAATGTCCTATACAGCAGGAGGCGCAGGCAAGCGCGTATGTATTAATAGAAAGTTCACTGTTTAGTAAAAATTAGTAAAAATTAAAAAAAAAAAAGAAAAGAAAAAAATGAATTTTCCTGGTCAATATTCTATGAATCGAAATATTGAATTTAATTTTAGTAAATAAATATGTTTATTTATTGAAAGAGATTCTGCACTTGTTTGGTCTTTAAACCGTTAAATTTTCGAATGGTTTATTCCATATCAACAGTGCTTACTATGTACCTTTGACAAACATTTTGAAAACTGTGCTTAATAAAGAGGACCTCGTAAGGAAGAACACAGGTTCGTATATTGGTGACATTCTAGACAATGAAATAGTAGTGCCAGCAGAGGAACTTATCATCTTGACAAGTTTGGCTTGACAGAATCGTTAAAAGGGGGAGCAGCGTTGGATGTCCGGCTTAATACGAAGAGTACAGTAAGATTGATATTTACGAGAGGAAATGACCTGCCAGAGATATATGATGAAATGAGCAAGCGTGAACAATTTTCTGTTGAAAACACAGTTTTCTATCTGTGTAAAACTATTATTATCTGGATGACTTAGAACCACTTGCAGCTATTTAAAAAATAGAGCAGAAAGAATTGATGTGATGGATAGCGAGACAGTCGGCATGTTATGAGAAGTTGTGGAAGAGGTTCTACAAAGACACTCGGTTCATGTGAAATGCCATGTTCTCAAATTAGAATAAGGCATTGTATTGTATACAAGCAGCTGGGTCACTACTCTGCGCGCGCGCGTGTGTGTGTGTGTGTGTGTGTGTGTGTGTGTGTGTGTGTGTGTGTGTGTGTGTGTGTGTGAAAATTGATAGTCGAGGATGCAGCATGGTTAATAAACAAATGTGATTATAATCACATCAACGTTAATAAGCTGAAAGCTACGATAATGAGTGTGGAACATTTTACCAAAATGGAGTCTGAAAAAAAATCGAAATCCGAACTAATTCACTTATTGTTCGTTACTAGGTTGGTGTTATAACTAATAAAAAGAAGAAAAGGATTCGGGCAAAAGGGGCGGCAAGACTCATGATCATACGACGTTTAAGGATTCTAAGAGAAATAATTGATGAGTTCAATTTTAAGTTATGAGTAAGTGTAACGTTTGTACCCTCCAGCAAAAACAAAACCGATATATATTGACCAGGGTGAAAAATAAGTGCATTGCAGCCGGAGGAGACTACTTCGAAAGGAACTAGAGAGTTGCATGTGTGCACTATGAAGAAAATTGCCTATACGAAAAAAAACTTATTTAAGGCACCTCGTATATATACATATATATACATATATCTATACATATATATGCATACATATATATATATACGTACATATATGCATATATATACATACATATATACATATATATACATATATATATAAATACATATATACATATATATACATATATACAGTGGTGTAGCATCAGTTTTTGCCACCCTGGGCGGTCGTAAAATTTGCCTCTCCGCTGGCATATAATTACCTGTTTCCCCTCCCCCGCTAGGATATAATTACCTGTCCCACCACTGGCATATAATTACATGTTTTGCCCTCTCCCGCCAGCTGGCATATGATTACTCTTTTGCCCCCTGGCATATGATTACCTCTTTGGGCACACACACCCACCACTGGCATATGACAACCTGTTAAAACCTTTAAAATTCCAAAAAGCCCTCAAAATATTTATTTTCATTGGACTAATGTTTACACATTTCCCTCCAGACACAATTCTCCCTTTTTTATTTTAATTTAATTTAACAATTTATTTTCAATAATTTGAATAATGATAAATATGTAAACATTAATCTGAAGGGAACTGTGTAAACGTTAATATGAAATTTTTTTCATATTAACGTTTACACAATTCCCTTCAGATTAATGTTTACATAATCAAATATTTATTCAAACAAAAACGTATAATTCGAATTATAAAAAATGTTCAATTAAATTAATTGGCTACACAAACAAATATGATAATAAAATTAAATGAGAACATTTGAACACCTGAAAATGTTATGAAATGATAAAATCATTTTTATTTACTTTTTTGTTTTTGTTAAAGTCCGAATTTTCACCAAATAACATGACTGTATCAAGCAGAGGATAGTCCGATATAGTTTTCTTTTCTTTTTTTCATAATGTTATTATTAAGAGGCCGAGCCCCTCAAAGAGAAAAAAAAAACTTCCTGTATCGGCGCTTTTTGAAATCCTTGTGTTTAATCGCTCGGTTTAAGCGCAAAATTTATGAAATGGAAAGTCACACGTTTTAGAAAACATTTTTTTAAAATATAAATTTAAATGAGAATATTTTAGATTTGAATTTATAAATTTAAATGAGAACATTTGAAAACAGGAAAAACATGATGAAATCATTTTTATTTACTTTTTTATTGTTCTTATTTCCGAATTTTAAGAAATAAAAAAACATGGCTGTATAAAGGAGATTTAGTTTTCTTTTCTTTTTCGTCATAATGTTATTATTAAGAGGTCGATCTTCCCGAAGAGAAAAAAAATGTCTTGCATCCATGATTTTTTAAATCCGTGTGTGTAATAGCTCGGTTTAAGCGCAACATTTAAGAAATTTGTTGTTGTTAATGTTTCAATCCTTTTAAAAAATAGTTTAATTTTTTTAATAAATGTATTTACGAATTGAAAATAAAGCTATAAATTTATTTTTGTGAGAACTATCGCAAGGCATCAAGTCGGTTGAAAATTTACAAATATACTTTTCGCGCATTTTTTCGGAAAAATTATCAATAACTATCGAAATTCACTCTATCGACAAGCTCCCTCTTTAGGCGAGGATTGCCAAGAGTTTTTGACTCATCTATTTCAGTATCCACCATCTTTTCTCTATTCTGAAGAAGGCAATCTCTCAACGCCCCCAGCCTGATAGAACTTTGTTGCAGATCTAGCCCCTTTTCTTGAAAATACTTCTGGGCATCATTGATTTCTGGAAGAAGAGTTTTCCAAAGGCTCAGAAATAAAAGAAACGGAAACGACAATACCGAGTTGAGAATTAAAGATGCAGCTTATCTTGTGGTTGTATTTTTTTTTCTTTCTTCTGTGAGCTGTTGCAGGACAATGACGATTTCGAATGAGTTTTTACCACAAAATTTACAGCATCTGCTTGACTACTCCATCTAGTTTCCATAGTTCGCTTGATACTTAGACCAGTCAACTGAATCAAGATGTCCCAGCGATGTGTAAATGCAGAAAAAAATGAGAATAACCGGTCCAGTATGAAAAAAAATGTAACAGAGTTAACCGCTACAGAAGCAGCATGTACACAAGCTAGATTTAATGAATAATAAGTGCATGACACAAATAGAGCTTTTGGGTTGATTTCGGAGATTCGTTTCTGCACACCCGATCGATTGCCTGATTGTAAAATTAAGCTTGGTTGCGTATAAAAGCAATAACACCAAGACTACTAGTAAATTCTTGAAACCTTTGGGTGGTTTGTTTCCACTGAAAGACATGGACATTTTGCCAACATTAAAATGTAAGTGTATTTCTAAAAATCTATTCTAAATACATTTAAACTGTTTTATAGATTAAGGAAAGAACTACTGTTTTTATAACTTTTTATTATTTTTTCATATTTAAACTTATAATATATAAGAACTTACAAGTAGTAGTAGTAGTAGTAGTAGTAGTAGTAGTGTTTTGAGTCTCTCGGTTAGGTTACTCTTCTAAAATAAAACAAGATCCTATTTTTAGGCGATCACGTGTTAACGCCTTAAACACTTGGCGGAAGGATAAACAAACAAAACAGTTATTTAAGAATTTAGGGTGGAGATCTGCTTCAATATTAACTGGACGTAAAATGGTTTTAGAACACTAATCAAAAATCATGGAAATAAATTCTGTAAGTTTTTTTTTGGGGGGGGGGATCTAAGCGATTACGACTAGTTTTACAACCTTGCCAGTCAGACTTCGAGTTAGTGAAGATTTCCACAGAGTAGCCTGGAAATGATGTTTATTCATCATTTTCGGTTAAATTAATGTACGTAAGTTTAAATTTAAAAATAATTGTTTGTGCTTTTTTTTCGGCAAGATTTTCAAGGTGTTCATATGCAATCGCATAAAACAAAATGAAAGTCAAATAAAACCAAAGGAAAATATCATTTTTAGCCAAGGGTGTTGTCTAAGATTCTCACAATATTAGTAAAAATATTTCTATTATTATTATCTGTATCTTGTTTTTTGCTTCGTTTTTTTTATTCTTAAACAAATCAATCTACTACATATCTGTAACATTGTCAGTAGTAATACACGGGCAAATATTTATGATTAGGATAAACACATTGTTTGGTAGAGAGAACGTATAGAATAGCTAAGAATATATTTAAATCCGTTCTTAAGTTAAGAATTTTTTCTATATAGTAACTACGTTATTTAGAAACTAATGTTTAAAATGGAGAGGGGACCTTGTTAACTATTCTGTTCCTATATCGTTTTATTTTGCATAGCAATCGTTAATTATTTTCAATAATGACGATGACGTTAAATTTGAACTCAAACTCAGATCAAAAGTCTCAAACTCAAATCCAACTGTTCTCTTCTCTCTGCACTTTCCACACTGACGCCCAAAATAAAGAAGACGGCTCCTTTATAGAGAGACCCAACCACATCTCATTTGCATACCCCCTCCCCCTTCTCGTCACATCACGTGATTTTCAGTCCATAAATACCAGGGGACGGCCATTTTTATTTTCTCTTTTTTTTTTTATTTCCTAACACGAGCCGCACGATGCATGAGGTAAGGTTATTTACTTTTAAAACCACGCCCCCTTAATCTCTAACATCAATAATTAGTATCATAGTCGGCCATCCACGCTGGGCGTCTCCGTTCACGGTGCGATCGTCGGAGAGGCTCTTCTTCAGACACTTCAACATCAGCATCAACCTCCCCTTCCTCTGATGGCCAGGACACTCTCCGTATATCTAAAATGTGACGAGGCATTCCGTCAATCGCTATCTTGTTTTTGGAGAGTACTTCAGTCACTGTACCTTTTCCCCAGCGAGTCGTGCAACGAGAATTGGGTGGTTTCACCCACACCTCTTCACCAACTGCGATGTCCACGCAGGCCTGTTCTTCTCTCTGTGTTACAGCCAACGGATGTCTCCATTCATAAGAAAAAATAAACCGGTGCGGCACTGAATTTTCGTCTTGACCAGTCTTTGGCGTCATATTGTACCAAAAAACTGCTTCTTGGGACGAAATCTGGCTTCTTGATGCCACAGCTTTTATAGTGCGATGGTGCCTCTCTATAATTCCATTTCCACTTGGACGGTATGCAGCTCTAAAATATAGCCTTACATTCCACTTCGCACATAAGTCTCTAAAAACTTCCGAGCGGAAAGACGTACCATTATCCACCAACACCTCTTCTACTGGCCCCCTTTCCATAAAAACCTCCTCGACAACTCTCTTTACCTCTTCTGCTGTTTCATTCTTGATTTTCCGCCATATCGCTACTCTCCCAGGCCCACAATCAATCATAGTTACATGCGGTTCATGTTGATAATGTGTGATGTCAATGGCCAATCTCCGCCAATTCTCTTCAACATGCAGTTCCTCTTTTTCATGTCTAGCCGGTGCAGGGTCGATTGATTGGAATTCCCTATATTGTTCCACCACCTTTTGGACGTCTTGCATTGTGACGTGCGGGTTTACTTTTCTTGCCAGGTAAAGGGTCCGTTCCTTTCCAAAATGCTGCAGGTTATGCAGGTATTTTAAATTCTCTACTGCACAACATGCTGGAGCCTCGTCTCTGTTCTTGTGTAGCCAGGCTTTCTTGACTCTTGTCAGCCCATCTGCTTTATTTTTTTGTGACGGAACTAAGGTAATAGTTACCTTTAGTTCGAATTCTCGAACCAAGTCTCCCAGCGTTCCAAGTCTACGCTTGATAAGCATCTCCGCTGCTCCTTTTGTTTTGATCCGCTTATCACCAGACAGCTCCGATTTAATCCACGACACCACTGTTGCAGAGTCTGTTTTAACGTTCACTATCTGTAGCCCCCATTTTAGAGCCAGATTAATGTCTTCCATCACAGCATTGAGTTCCGCAACATTGATATGGGCGCTATCATCCTTTTCACGTAGCCAAGCAGCATCTTCAACAGCCACTTATCCTATTTCCAATAATACCCCTAATGCTACACTGCTAGCATCAGTCCATATTACTCCTTCATGGCCCTCCTTTACATGGCATTCTCCTCTCACAGGGTCCATTTTTTTCACTTCTGCAACGACTTCTTGCATCATGAGAAGCACTTCTTGATCAACTGTCTGTCCCAGTATGCCTTTTAATAAAATTGCACGCAGTTCGCAGCCATCCAGCTATTGGGTAGTGGCTAACCAGCTTTCCACATATAGAGAAAAGCTCTCTCTTGGCTAGGTCAACCTTGACTTCAGGGATCTCATTTCCTCGGCCAAACATCAATTTTCCTGCCTTATTGTTCTGTAGTCGAAATCCCAAAGCCATTCCGTTTTCCAGTGACTCAGGCGGTTTTGTCGTCAGTCCATATGCTTTGATATGCTCTCTCACCTTTTCCGTAGTCACCTCCGTTTCGTCCACTAGTACATCGTCGATGTAAGAGCAGGTGCCTCTCTTCACTGCATCGTCTTTGGCCAACACTGTCTTAAGAACTGCCGTCATTATCTTTGGTGCGGAGTTCAGACCAAATCCTAATCTGGTCAGACAATAAACTTGACCTTTGTACTCTACCAATTGATATTTCCACAATTTCTCATCCACATGAAGTTGGAGGTAGGCTAACTTGAGGTCCACAATTTTAGTTGCCTGCTTCATCCTCCTCCATTTCCTTACGACTTCTTCACACACATCCTTTGTGTGACAAGCGACAAACTTGTTCAGCTCACGGAAATCCAACACTGGCCTAACTTTCTTCTTAATAGGTTGGACCACAGCCATGAGTGGCAAAATTCCTTCGACTTTCCCTGACCACGGCATTAATATTCCCTCATCTATCCATCTCTCAACTTCTTTTTCAAACTGCGGCTCCGCAGCTCATTTCAGTGTGCTTTTGTAGCAGCTGACCCGATTCATCAATACAGGTGGCTCCGCGGTTCATCGCCATTCTACCATCCATTTTTCGCCATCAAAGCAGGCTCGAAAGTCATCACCCTCAATCAGACATGATCGGATTTTCGACGGTTGGTTGGTATTACCTCTGGTTACACTTCCTGTTATTCCCGGTGCACTCTGATTGCCAAACTTCACCTGGCCTTTAGCAATAGTAGCCCCTCCCAGTCCGTCTATCGCGTCCAGGCCCAGCACCACATCAATTCCTGCAACCAGTCTATCCAGCATATCCACTCTTAGCCGCAATGGCATATTCCTTACTACAATCCCCGCATCGGCCTCTCCACAGCATTCCAATTCTCTGCCATCCACCGCTCTAATGTTGCTGGTTCCATTCTAAGAGTTGGCGACGCTCGTAGTAATAAGTGTTGTTGTACATCCAGTATCAACAAGAGCTCTAGCCCTCTTTCCATTGATTGTGATCACTAACTATGCAACAAACTCTCATATGCCTGTTCAGTATAAAAGGGATGACTACTGGCGCAATAGCACCCCTTTACTCGTTTCCCGGAAGCGAAGGGCAATTCCTGCTAATGTGCCCTACTTGGCCACACCGAAAACAGATAATGTCTGGCCGTGGCTCCTTACAGTCTCTCATCAGGTGTGGTCCTTGACGGTAAATTCACGGCCTTGCTGGTCGCTCCTTTCTGCTTGCCACAGCAGCCGCGACCGCCCCCAGCTCACCAGACTGTTTCGCCAAAACTCTAGCATGCCTTAGAATCTCCTCCACCTCCATGGTTTCAATATCAGTAAGTCGTTGCAGTTCCATGAAGATGCGATCAGGGAAACCAATTACAAGCGCCAGCTTTACAGTCTTCTCAAGGCTGCGTCCTCCATATCCAGCCAATCCTGCTAGTCGCCTTGTCTCTGCCACGTACACGTCCACAGACTCCCCAGTCCAGGTGACTCTTTTGAGCTTGTTGTAAGCCTCAAACGCGCTCTCGGAAAATGCAGTCTTTAACCGGTTTTCAATGCTCTCAGCAATGGCCTGATCCGTATCTCACATTTCTAGATAGACCGCTAGAGCACTTCCTTCCAAATACATTGGTATTAACGTGGCTACATCCTCGATCTTCTGCAGCCTTGCCACCAACCTCAGCTTGTTAAGCCACGCAACCACGTCACCTTCTCCAGTAACTGGCCTCAGGATATCGCTGCTCAATCTTACTCGGTCACTCATTTTTTTCACTGTGCCGAAATAGCTTGACGTTTAATTTGAACTCAACCTCACATCAAAAGTCTCAAACTCAAATCCAACTGTTCTCTTCTCTCTTCACTTTCCACACTGACGCCCAAAATAAAGAAGACGGCTCTTTTATAGAGAGACCCAGCCACATCTTATTTGCATACCCCTTCCCCCTCTCGTCACAGCATGTGATTTTAAGTCCATAAATACCAGGGGGCGGCCATTTTAATTTTCTCTTTTTTTTCTTTCCTAACACGAGCCGCACAATGCATGAGGTAAGGTTCTTTACTTTTAACCACAGTTTATGAAATATTCAAATAGCATTTTGCCAACTAATGATAAATGCAAATCGGCTTTGTTTTAAAAAAGAAATGGAACTTTTAGTGCTTCATTATTTTCAATCAATTAAAAGGAAAACATTCGAGAAAATATTTAGACCCTGCCGTATATTTAATATACAGTAAGTTCATTTTTTGTTTGCGAAAATATATGCAGACACGAGATGGTTTAATAGTAATTAAAAAAAATAATAAAAACCAATCACTAATTAAATATTTAGAACTTTAAAAAGAATCGGATTTGGGAATCGTATCGGGTCGGGAATTTAAGACAGAGCCGATAATTGAATCGGAATCGGGAAAAAATTTGGAATCATCCAATTACTAGTATATACACATATATACATATGTATATACATACATCTATACACATATGTATACACACACACACACACATATATATATATACATGTATGCATATATATATATATATATATATATATATATATATATATATAAATATATATATAATTAGACACCGAGGAACTAATTTTGGCAAGGTATGAAAATTAAGCATCTAAGGAATGTCAATTGAAGATAGAGTTTAAAACCATTCTTAAAGACGATATAGTTTTCAATAGGATTCAAGTGTCTCTCACAGAAATATATATATTTTTAAATATTTACTCTTGTTTAAAAGCAAGTCGATTTTTCTAAGTAAGGTACGCGTTTTAAGGAGATTTTTCTTGTATTATCTTTTATAATTATTATATTAATAAAAAATTTAAAAAATTAAAATCCTATTACCAGAATTAATTCATCATAATAAATTTTGGTTTAATTATAAATACGTCAGTGATTATAAAATTTTGTTAATTATTTGAAAAAAATCAATTACTCCGTGATTGTTCGAAACTTGATAGAAATTCGGTAGTATTTTAACTATCGAATAGAAAGCCACTAAAGGTGAAGCGCTGAGTTCCCATTGAAAATTATATCCTCTGATATGACGATCATAAAATCTGTTTACTGTCGATTTTTATTCCGTACTTGCTTAATGTTTCTACAATTCCAAAATTACGTGATTTTCTATTGTTAATTTTCCGTTGTATTATTTAATTATCAGTTATGTTTGAAAGTATTTTTCTTGACAAAAATGTTTTGTTTAATTGTTATGGTGTTAAATGGTAATAAAAACGAAAAGGACACGGGACTTTTAGAGACAAACACGTATTCACATATATTACAGGCAAGGCGGTTGAGCAATACCATTCCTGTTGGGCGTTTGCACATGACATGCTTGGCCGCGTACCAAACTCTGACTACCGGGCACCCGTACTTGTTAGCTGAAGTGACGTCACCAGAGGAAGCGACGTCATGAGATAGTCCATTAATCCTATGGAGGGGTGTCTTCAACACCCCCTCCCAAGCTTTTTGTTCGTAAAAGCTATCAGTACCTCTCCCTTTTAAGGTTTACCATCAATGGATCGGTAAACTTTCTCTTACGGAATGACCGCCGTACTTTGGGTGTTGGTTGAGGCGGTTCAAGATCAAAAGTTTCGAAAACAGTGTCTATCGGCTCATCCTCCAATGGTGGATTGTCGATGGTTTCAACTGATCGACATCTTCTTACTTGGTTCTGGTGACGTTTGTGGATATATGTTGGTCCTTGGGCGATATATGCCATGTTACCGACTCTCTTAGTAATTTTATCCACCTCCCAGAAAAACACTCTTTCAACTGACATGAAACGTTTACTGGGTACACAAGTGATCACTAGTGGCCTTGACTGTTTGGGTAAGGGCGTGTCAAAAACGGATCTCACTTTCTGCACAAACATCGTTTCTGCAGGCGAAACTGCTATTGGTGTGTTCGGGTTGGGTGTAATCCTATTTACGTGTAGAAATTGTTGAAGTGCTTCATCTGTTAGGATCCCTTGAGCCTTCTCCCGTGCTCTTTTAAGAGTGTCCACAAAGAGTTCCGTTTGCCATTCGACTAGGATGGTATTGGGGAGTGGTGACGTAAACTGGGTTCCATTATCACTTATGATACAATCGACTACACCGAAACGTGCGAACAGTTCATGTAAGAAATTAATATTCATTCTAGTCACTTGGTGTAACTGTCGACCACGATTAAGTAATAATTGTCCTCGAGCGAACCCGCAAAATCTATATGCACCCTAGACCATGGCTGGTCAGCCTTGGCTAAGGTTTAAACGTAATCGGTGGTAATTTAGCCGCAAAGGGCACAGCCTGCGCACGAGTCTAACCTCTCATTGATGTCCTTGCCATTTTAGGTCAAATAGTAAAACCTCATCGCAAAGCGAAAATACTTCCGGAACATCGCCCTTTGAGGCGATCTTGTTTTTTATGTCACAGATGAAGTCATCATTGTCTGCTTCCCTTTTAATCTCCGATAGAGACATCGAGAGGTCTCTGATTGTGTTGCCTATCATCGTTTTTATTTCCTCATCCGTCCGAAGAGTGGCGATGATGGATTCTTCAAACGGATCCCTTTTCAATGGTATCAGCCTAGATAGGCTATCCGCATGGCTAATTTGTTTCGAGGACAAGTAAAAATGGCTTACCGACATATTCCAGATGAAATCATAATTCAGTAATAATGTATCCCATCTCAACAGTCTATTAGCCGTATATGTCGGTAAGCCTTTTTTGGAACCGAACATCGTGAGCAACGCCTTATGATCCGTCTGCAATGTAAATTTTCTGCCGTGTAAATACCTATGAAACTTTGTCACAGTGAATATAATACTCAAAGCTTCTTTTTCAATTTGATAGTACTGTCTTTCTGCCGTTAGTAGCGTTCTTGATGCATGTGCGGTCGATTTCCTGGTACCGTCAGGCATTATATGAAGTATGCAAGCTTCCACAGTAAATGAGCTTGCGTCACACGCTACTATTATTCTCAACCTTGGATTATAGTTTGTCAAAAAAAGATCTGAAGTTAACGTCTATTTGATCTTCTCAAACGCCTTCTGGCGTCCAGTTCCAGGCTTTCTCTTTCTTTAGCAGTTCATTTAGTGGGGCGCGCAAATCATGCATATTCATGATGAAGACTTGGTAGAAATTAGCCAGGCCCAGAAAGCTTTGTAGTGCTTGCACGTTATTGGAAGTAGGCATGTTCTTTATGGCTTCTGCCATCTCAGGATCGGGGTGTCTACCATTTTCATCAATGATGTGAAATAAGTAACGAACTTCTTACATCAGGAAATCACACTTTGCTTCTTTTACTTTCAAACCGAAACTTTGAATTCTTCAAAAACTTCATGTATGTGTTTTCGGTGCCTGTGGATTTACTGACTATGATAATATCATCCAAGTAAGCGCAAGCGAAATCGAGGCCACCCAGCATGGCGTCCATGACCTGTTGGAAAATCGTAGGTGCGACCTTGACTCCGAAAACTAACTTCACATATATTACAGGCAAGGCGGGTTGAGCAATACCATTCCTTAACTGTTGGGCGTTTGCACACGACCTGCTTGGCCGCGTACCAAACTCTGACTGCCAGGCACCGGTACTCGTTACCATAGGAAGTGACGTCATGAGATAGTCCATTAATCCCATGGAGGGGCGTCTCCAACATTAATTTTTCAACCATTTTGGAACATGTAAATCAACTGCTTTCTTTGAAAGATTATCTAGAGAATTTATGCATTTTTTTAAACTTTGTTTTACAAATAAAATAAATTTACATCTTATTTTGATGCTATTATCATTTTAGTTTTAGTGATAATTTAAAAACAATAAATATTTATAAGAATTAAATTAAAAATTTTAAACGATCGGTTTTGGAATCGTAAATTAGGAACATATTTTTCTGATTCTGATACCTCTAAAAGTTCCGATTTATATATATATATATATATATATATATATATATATATATATATATATATATATATATATATATATATATATATAATTAACGTTTTTGTATTAAATTGTTCTTTTATGTTTCATGCTTCATAGTGTTACGGACAAAAAAAATTTAAGCGAAACACGCTGAGTCTGAATAGCTTATTGTTTCGGATGAGGACGGTGTTAGGAAGTTTTTATGTGCAGGGAACCTTCTGATTAAGCGATAAAGAAGAATTGGATTAGGATTAAGTCGGTGTTAGTTTGATACGTGCGTTCTTGACCATGGACCTCTGACATGGCGAGATTATCAGGTGCAAAGGATTAAACTGTTGCTGTCTGAATTTTTTTTTTTCTTTCACTAGTCATTCTTTTTTAACTAATGAAGTAAGAATGAAAATAAAATAAATCATTGACACAAAATGAATGTGTGTGTGTGTGTGTGTGTGTGTGTGTGTGTGTGTGTGTGTGTGTTTCGGCAGCAAGTCATTATTTATGCAAGCCTAGTTCAATGTTCACGCAATGTTCACGTTTTGTAATTTTTGAGTAATGTTCTCGACGCGGCGGTTAGTTTCTTATTTCGCCTCATCTAGTCGTTTTCATCGTCGTTATCGTCATGAGCATTGAGTTTTTAAGAGATTTGTATAATTATCCTAATCCAACAATACACTAAACAATTAAGAAATTTAAACTAATAATCTACTATACAAAAAATTTTAAACATCTAACTTAATAATTAAAAATAAAAACACCATTAATTCAGCATTAAATTATGTTGATTGAGATTGTCGGACTGACTTCCTCATCTTGGTTGTTATTGTCACAACGTTTCGGCCGTTTTGCCCTCCGGCCTTCGTCAGATGTTTTGTATCGAACTGGGGAACCGTTTGTTAGGAGTCTCGAACCCAACCTTTTATTATTATTACGGGGGTACCGTGTTCGGACTCCAGCTAGGCTTTGGGACATAGTTGCTGATTCTCTGTTTTGAATGTTACTTTTTCACTGCCTTCGTTCAGGATTGAACTCAGCACCTTTGGGTAACTGTAAACTTTGATACAACGTCTAGGACCACTCGGCCATATGTCACTAGGACAATTCTTAGCTTCTGGTCTATGCTGCTGCATGCGCTCATTTTTTTTTTTTTTTTCTTTTGTCGATTCTCATATTGCAATTCTCGCCCGGATCTTGTCATGTGTTTACCCTGACCTTGTCTGCGAATTCTGTTGTCACTAACGTAGTGGACTGCAATATTATTGTCAGCCGGATCTTCACCAACGATGTGTTCTGGAGACCGCAGGAGATGCTGTTATGATTTTATTGTTTCACTCTGTCGCGCGTCTGATGGCCCCGTCCAAGGTGAGGTCTGGAATCATTTGCAGACTTAGTGATAGTTAGGATCTGTGCACCCAACTACAATTCTGTCATGAATTAATTCCTCGTGCAAGTCTCAGAAATTGCAGTTTTTAGCTAATGTGTTGAGATTAGTGATGAATGAATCAATGGACTCACCTTCCTCTTGACACCATCGGTTGAATCTGGCCTATTCGTAAATTATGTTCGTGTCGCCTTTGAAATGGTCATTGAATTTTGCTACCACTATATTGAAGTTCTGGGCTTCCTCGGGTGCAAGTTTGAATGTGGCGAAAATGTCTTCGGCTTTATCGCCCATACAATATATTAAGGTGTCCGCCTGACAAGGACTTGGTTTTTCGTCAAGGCTGGACATTGTCCGGTAACGGTTTGAACCGTCGTAACCATTTCCCCATAACTCGGGTTGGTCGAACGGGAAAGGTTCTGGTGGACTCACGTGGCTATTCATTCTGGGGGGGGGTCTTATGGAATTTCACTTATTTTTAAACGGCTCTAAGGCTCGGTATTTAGTATAAGTCTTTCCCCGTATTTTGCTCGCATTTGCTTGTAAATCCCTTGTTCTGACACCATGTTTTGTTACGTTTCTATTAATAACAACAAGACAAGGATATATCATCGTTCAGACCCGGATGGCCGACTAACCAAGTCTCGTTTATTCACGTTTATGTCTGAGAGTTTACATTATAAAACATTGAACAAATGGGGGCAACTCCCGCCAATCCAGGGGACATAACAGCTGGAAATGTTTTGCCCCTTGACATTTTAGACATTATAGGATAATAAGCAGTGTTGAGACGATTAATCAGAATTGAGAATTGGAAAAATCGGAACCCCGTATCAGCCAAGAAATAATTAAAAATTTAGATTTTTTATGCAAAAAAAAACAATATTTGAACAACGTTCAAATATTGTTAGCAGATTATTATTGATTTGACACTCAGCAACCAGATTCTGCAATTTTTTTTAAATACCAAAAATTCAATATTTAAAGATTTTTAGGGGTCGCTCAGATTCTAAAATAACGTAAGTAGATATAGAAGTTTGCGGTGGTTTCAGGATAAAAGTTGTTATAACTTAGTGAATTAATTTTTTAAGTAAAAATAACATTTAGGTTTGGATACAAATTCTTAAACTCATTTCACTCTCAATTAAGGTGATTGAAATAGGAATCTCATTAGTCACTGAACGTCTTTAATTTTCTGAATAGTAAAACATGATCTACGATGGTCGCTTTGCTGCTAGTATCCGTTTTTGATGATTAATTAACAGGAAAGCGACCACAGGTGGTTAAATTAAATTTTAATCACATGATTACATTTTCAATAATAACGTGATTAAATTTTACCCATTTAAAATTGGTGAAACATTTTTAATAGACCCATACTGTAAAGAAATGTTCTTTACATTAAGCGAAATACTGATGTTTACTCAAAGTTCCTTTTTGTGATGTCACGTGACTGGTGAATCATCGACAGGCGGTGATATTTCCCCAAATTAAAAAATGACAACATCGTTACAAAGAAAATCGCCTATTTTATTTAATTAATCTAATTCAAAAGAGATATATCAAAACACACACGGGTACGATGAAAATACTATACCAAAATCTGGAAGCAATCGATCCAGTGGTTATTTAGATTATCGGTTACGAACAAACATACTTTATTTTTATTTATATAGATTATATTAGTCCCAATATATAGTAATGACTTAAAAAGTGTTTTTTTTAAATGACTCGTGAATCAAAACCAAAACGTTTAGCTTACAATTTATTTTTCTCTCTACCGTAAATGACTGAGCTATGAAGACATATTTGCTGCAAGGCTAAAAATTAAAACATGCACCAATAGCTATTACGTTACGCATGCATATTCGTAATGCCGGCGTTTGACCTTCACCTGGCAAATTCCATTTTGTTATTTTTCACACTTTTGTAGCGATTTTCACATGGGTTCAAATCAATATATATAAATTCGTATTCCTGTTTATCCACAGTTTGATTAATATATACAAAAGGTTCCTTACTTTAATCTTTTTTTTATTTCTATATATATGGTATGATTCTTGCAAAATGTACAATTAAGAGATCACCTCATTTGCATATTACATTATGTTATATCCTTATTTTAGATAAGAATATAGCAAGAAACACGGGGTTATGGGTGACAGATAAAGGGGTTTATTAACAAGGGAATACAGGTGACATAAGAGTTACTCGGCATCTTGTCTTATTCTCTTCCTGTCTTTTCCCCTTCTCTCTCAGTCACGTGAGAGGGTATAGTTCATTTCAGCTATGAAGGGATGTTAGGTTATTTCATTACATCACCTTCCTCCCAAGCTAAATTCTTCCATAGAATTTTGCTTCTACCATTTTTTCCTTTTTAGACTTTGTCCAAAAAATTCGGTCCTTTTCCTTTTACTTCTCCTTACCATTTGTGTTTGGAGGTTGTATATGGAAAGTGTCATATAGCACTTCCATTGGTAACTCTTGGTTTCTGACAGTTTCTATGTATTGGGGTCTCAGTTGGTTAATATGTTTTTTTTGTGGAAAAAGTCTGCTTTTCATAATGTAAACCATTCTCCCAATTCTTCTTTAGATTATGCCTTCTTCCCAAAAACTCTTCCCTGCCCGATAATTTTTAAAGAAAACTTCATCCCCGTCATTGTAAGTCTTGTACCTTACATTATCCTTGATACTTTTTTTTACTTTTTCTCTTGGGATTAACCGGTCGAACACCAAACGCACCTTCCTGGCAAACATAATTTCAGCTGGGGATAATTTAGCATTTGTATTTGGTGTTATCCTATATATTACTAAGAATTTTTTAATGCTTTTTTCTTCTGTGTCGATATTATTATTCTTTTTTAAAATTCGTTTAAATGTATCGACAAATCTTTCTGCTTGTCTGTTTGATCGAGGGTTAAAAGTTAGTGTTGTAATGTGTTCAATTGCCAGTGCCTCACAGTAGTGCTTGAATTCTTGACCTGTGTACATAGTGCCATTATCACTAATAATTGTTTTCGGAACTCCGAACCAACTAAATACCTCTTCCAGTGTTTTTATTGTGTTTGCCGCTGTAGGATGTTTGTATTTAAAAATTTCTGGCCATTTTGACATACTATCTACGATTACTAGGCAATATTATCCCTTCAGAGGTCCTGCGTAATCGCTATGGATGCGTGTCCAGGGTGCATCTGTTTTAGGCCAAGGTTGAGTCCGTATGGGGGGGGAGATCTTGTAGCTAGCTGGCAACTTTTACATAATTTCACCATTTTCTCAATGTCCTGATCCATTCCAGACCAGTATGTGAATCCTCTCATTAGGGCCTTCATTTTTGAAATTCCAGGATGTCCCATGTGGAATTCTTTTAGGATTTTCTTTTGTAATACTTGCGGAATTACCACTCTGTCTGCGTATATCAGAGTTTCATCACACATAGAAAATAGAAACACTTTTAATCCTTTTCTATTCTTTTCGTCTTGTCCCACTTGTTTTTTATATTATTAGTATATTTATCTGTTTTCGCTGCTTTCTTTATTTCCTCGAGTGTAACACGAAGTTCCGTAACAGTATTTATTAATATATCTTTTAGTTCATTTTCTTCTTTTAGCGCTGCTATAACAGTTACTTCAAAATCAGTTTTACTGGGGATCAATCTCGACAAACCATCTGCATGTGCAATTTTACTAGATGCTAGGTGTTTCATTTTGAAATCGTAATTGAGCAAAATATTACTCCATCTCTGTAATCTATTTGCCGTGTGAATAAGAATCCCTTTTTTCGAACAAAAAATCGATAGTAATGGTTTATGGTCCGTTTCCAAGACGAAAGATCTTCCATGAATGAATCTATGAAACTTTCTCACGGCATACACAGTCGCCAAACCATATCTTTCGTTCTGACTGTATTTTCTTCCAGCGGTTAATAAACCCTCGAGGCGTGAGAAATTGGTTTAGTAGATCCATCTTCCATTCTGTGTAGAAGCCCCGCTCCTAAACCGTATTCGCTCGCATCTGCCGCTACAATTAAATACTTTTTCGGATCATAATGTGCTAACGCTAGATCCAATAACAAACATTTTTTAATTTTTTGGAATGCTTCCTCACATTCTTTTGTCCAGAGACATTTTTTATTCTTCTTCAATAATTCAGTTAATGGTTTGCCTTTTTTCTTTCTTGGCTTTCGGATCAAAGTGTGTCTCCCTTTTTGAGTTTGCCTTTTGTTCATGTTTAGTTTATGTGTTTTTTAACCAGAATAAAAGATTTAAATACCTCAAAGTGTAGTATCTGTTCTGATGCTACACTTTAGGTAATTTGTCCTTAGTCAATGGAGGGGAAACCCTCTATACTGAGACAATTATTATTTTTGGTCTTTACAAGAGTGCCTCTTTTACCCTTCTTTTGGGGAGCTAGTTTTCCCCCAAATTAAAAACGACCTTGTGTCACGTTTTGTTTTCGTGGGGAACAAATAAATATCAACAGAAAAAAATCTTGCCTTTTTTTTCTTGGCCTTTTCAGGCCAGCCCCCACTTTGTCTATCTTTTTTTGCTCTTCCCCCACGAGGGGGGATCTGAGCTGATAATTATAGTGCCCACAAGGGAGGGTTAGACACACTTTCTCTCTTCCCTCCGATTAACTCCCTACTCAGTTCTATTTCCTTCTTCCCACCTTTGGCGCCACCTCTTTTTGGCGCCAAAGGTGGCTCTCCACTTTGGATTCCGTCTCCACGTCATTTGTTTCGGCGACATCCGCACCACCCAAAGAGAATATCAAATGGACACCGCAGGCCTGGGGCCACCACTATGAATACCTCCATCCCGGAGGTCCACCATGGAAACAACTGCTCCCCCAAAGGACGAACAGGAGGAGAAAAACATTAACCCACCGCGGGAAGTACCACTCAAACCAGGAATTAACAGGGGACGGTCCCCCAAAGGAGGAAAATTTATCAGCAGCTCCCCTCGAGGGCGACTCCCTACAAAGGGGAGCAAAACCAATATCTGACAGGGGGACACTTAGACAACAAAATGGAATAGGAAGTAGCAACAAAGTACAATAAAGGGGACAATGCTCACCAGGAGGACTACTCCCAAAATCAGGAGAACGAGGGGGTATACCTCAACAACACGGAAGGGACAGATGCCCCCAGGGAGAATAAAGGGTTCAACGCTCCCCAAGAGGACGGCTCCCCAAAAAGGGGAGCTGTTCCCAGAATAAACATCAACCAAGTAGAGCCGGCCCAAAAAGAAAGTGGGAAGGGGGATGCCCCCCCAAAAGCAAAGGAGCACAGATGGACTCCCAGAAAGCAGGAGGCGCCACCAAAAAACTTACAGGGGCAACCCTCGCCAAAGAACTCAATAGATGGCCCAACCTCACCAAAGACCTAGCACTAACACCAACAAGAGGGTTTGTGTGGGGAAGACAACAGAGAAACAACTCTCCCCTCAAGAAAATAGAGACCTTACTTAGCCAAGGACAAGCAATACATTGAGGGGAACGTCCTCAGACCAATATCCGGGGACTAAGAGGTAATGGGGGACAAGGTCTTGTCCTTCGTCACCGGCCTCTGAGAAAACCGTCTCAGATGTCTGAAAAAGGAAGAGATAGTGACGCTCCCCCAAAAGCTGAATGTAACTGCTAAGTACATCAGAAGAGCTTCACAGTGTGGGACAAACTGCTCCTCAACAAAGACGATGCAGAGAGACTCTCACATAGGGAGCTTAAATGCAGGGGAGTCAAACTGCTGCTGGAGTACCAGGGTAGGAGGAGAACCCGGATACAAATTTTCAATGCTCCATCCGACCTACGAACAGAACTTCTGAGAGCCTTCCTCGGCCAGTTCGGAGAGGTGGAGCAGGTAGACCTGGTGTGCTCCAAAAATGGTGTCCACCTGTTGCAATGAGGTTCAGAAGAGAGAGCCTCTTAAGCATACCAGTGGTCATAACTTTCAAGCAGTCCAATAAGACGGTGGTTGTTGAGAGCCAATGTCCTCATTATTGGCTCTGTCGGAAACAAGGCCACATGGAAAACAATTGCCCCAAAATAACAGTTCCAAGCTAACCAGCGCCACAAGCAAACACAGCGCCAGCAGCAAGGGTAGCAACAATCACCACTGAAGTCAAAGAATCGCTGATTCCAGCCCAGAGTCAACAAAGCCCAGCAAGGAGACCACAGGTCAATGGAGTATGGTGACGGGGTATAAACATAAGAACATGTCCATCCTTGCCGCAATCTCACCACCTACTCAACAGCAGCAGCGGAAACAACAACAGCCGCAGCCGCCACAACAGAAACATCAACAGCAGCAGCAACAACATTAACAGCAGCATCGAAACCTGCGGCAGCAATAGCTGCTTAAGAGAGCTGTTTAAAAGGCTGCCGGTTTTAATCCGGACTTCTGCTAATGGGTCTTTATTTTGTACAACAAACTAACGGTAGCAGTGCAGATCAACAGTAGGCTTTCAGAGTCGTTCGCCGTCTCTAAGTCAGTGTGTCAGGGCTGCCTGCTGCTGTCTCTGTTATACAACCTGACGTTGAACCCGTCCTTCGCAAGTTAAGGGGCGCACAGAATAACTCTACCTGGCAGTACACGAGCCAGGGTTTCCACATTCGCTGATGATGTCACCATGTTTTTGTCTAGCTGCATGGACATCAAAGCGGTGACCAAGTCACTCGCCTGATCTGAAGAAGTCATAGGGGCTGTTTTTAACTGCAAGTCTGTCGGCTTGCAGTATGGGTTACTGAAATGGAGACACTATGCTTCTAGGCATTTTCAGCTGGACCAATAGCCCAGTTTGCGTTCTTGGTGTTGGATTCAAAGGAAATTATCCTTGAAGGGTCGGGCGGAGGCGTGTGCCATTTACGTCTTCCTGTTCATCCTTTACCGGATGTCTGTAATAACCATTCCTGTAAAACACCTACAAGCTTTCACAGAGCTCCTCTCCTCGCTTCTGTGGGAGAAGGGAAAACATTATGTTCACTGGGAGGTTTGTGTCCAAAGTCCGAAGACGTGAGGCCTGGAACTGCCTGATCTCATATGCCACAGACATGCTGAGAGGTTGGCTTTCTTAGGTCGTTCGCTAGAGGAGGACGTTCCGTAGGTCTCTGCAGTTGGAAGCGCCTTTCCCAATTTCAAATCCGACCCCTTTGCCAAATGCTGAGCCGAATTAGAGCTTTTCCAGGGACCAGTGTCCTCTCACAGCCAAGGAAGTAGCTTTATCGGAAAATAGTGGTGGATTTGGATTCTCTACAGGAGCGGTTGGGATGGTCAGAGGAGGAGATCCATTCACAGTGGAATTGAGCACCAGGGAATTTCCTTTACCTGGCGACTGGTCCGGAATGTACTGCCCCTCTATGGAGTATATCAGAGAGGTAATGGCGCGCTGAACGTCCGCTTTTCCTTGATGCTACATACGTTATAGACAACATCGATCCACTGATGTCTAGGGAGAAAAGAATTGTTTTTCTGGCCATCCTAACAGTAGCGAGAATGGTGATTTGGATCATCCACCTCAAGAATGTCAACGAGGGGACATCTGTTCCAGATCGGGATCTGATCGTTTACTTTGAACAGTTGCTTAAAGTAAAGATCAGATGCAATTGGAGGAGGTTGCCTCAAGTGGATTTCAATAGGAGGTGGGTGCATAACACTATTTTATGCATCCGTCGAGGAGTCGGGTTTGAATTCGTGTTCCCACTGTAAAGCATGACTCATATGGTCCTGGGTTCTTCGGAACTCATATTGTTAGAATAGCATAGATTTGAAAAGACTCTTGACTGGTGATACAAATGAGATCCCCTTCCTGTTTTGTTTTTTGGTATTAGAGAACTTCCGAGTTTGTCCAACCCATGCACCACTTTTCTTTTCTGCCCCCATCGGTCTTCCCCTACTCGGAGGTCACCTTCCCCACTTATTTTGCCGCCCTAATATTTCCTCCTCACATCCCCCATTTAATCACTCTAATCTCAATTGGAGACTGTCCTGCTTGTTTTCGGTTCCCGGTAAACAGTAAGTGATCTAATACTTGATTAGGGTCGGAAGGGATCATACTAACATACCTCAATATTTATATATTTATGTATTTAATTACCATGTGTATATATGTATATATATATATATATATATATATATATATATATATATATGTATATGTGTGTGTGTGTGTGTGTGTGTGTGGGTGTGTGTGTGGGTGCATGTGTGTGTATGTATGTATGTATGTGTATATCCATATTTTACTGCATATCTATATGTATGTATATATGTATGTATATATATATGTGTGTATGTGTATGTGCATATATGTTTACATATATATTCACTTTAATTTCTTAAAGACCTTTAATAGTCAATGAATTTAAATAGAAAAATATATTTAAGTTCGATGTAACTCAACCTGCTTCGAGAAGGCGCATCTTAATTACTGCAATTAACGCCTCCTCCGAATCTGCATGAATCCTTAACATGTCAAAACACATTTGACACGTGCGCAACTCCTAAGCGCGACAGCCCAGAACCACGTGTTGAATCGCTTGCTTCTCTCCCTCTCGGTATTTATTCTTATCTCTATATTTCTTTCCCGCTATCTCCACTCCCAAAACTCTATCCATCTTATGCCCCCTTTTTTATCTCTCCCTCCCTACCTACCTCCCTCTCTCTCTCTCTCTCTCTCTCTCTCTCTCTCTCTCTCTCTCTCTCTATCTCTCTCTCTCTATCTCTTTCTCTCTTTCTCTCTCTCTCTTCTCCCTTTCATACATTCCTGTGTCTGGTTGAACAGCTTAAACCCTCCTAACCTCCACCACCTTCTATTGTTTATTAAATCTTAAAACTTAAAATTGAAATTACTCCTCCCTTCTTTCCTTACCCCTCTCTTTATCTCCCTCTCTCTCTCTCTCTCTCTCTCTCTCTCTCTCTCTCTCTCTCTCTCTCTCCCCTTATCCTCCCTATATTTCTATCCGCTCCTATCTGAATTTCCTAAACTCCCCCTAACCCCCACAACCGTCTAATATTTTTTAAACCTAAAAACTTAACTATTGTCGATCTTCGCCCCTTTTTCCTTTTTCTTCCCCCCCCCCCTTTTTCGTTTTTTTTTTTCGATTTTTAATGCTTCTTCTAATATTTTTCCAATCATAATAACCATTTCTGTAAACTGCCGAAGTTACTGGATCGTTAATACGATTCGGTAGCCTAAACATGTGTAACTAAACAGATAAAACGGTAATAAAAAAATAAAACACATATTTGCTCTGCAATAGTATTGAGCACTTTCTTCAGGTTTTTACTAATTACCATTTTTGTTATATATATATATATATATATATATATATATATATATATATATATATATATATATATATAGAGAGAGAGAGAGAGAGAGAGAGAGAGAGAGAGAGAGAGAGAGAGAAAGAGACACACAAAATATATAATACTTTATACTTTAACACAGCTAAATCCATCCATACATACCAATACACACCTATGAATACAACTGCATACATATATAACTGAATCCGTGTTAATCTGCTTATCACTTCAAAATTGGGTTTTATATTTTGAAAAGTGAGGAGGGATGTTTGTAGTCAATCTCACATTTTTGTGCGATAAATCATCGATAAGTAAGTTGATTTTTTGAACAGTAAAACTGCTTAATCCAAGGTCAATCGATGAAATCAGAACATTTCATCGGCCACGTGATAAGCATTCATGTTTTATGGTTGAACGGCTGAACAGGGAAACTCATAAAGGCAATCGTATTAGTAAGCTGCACATACATAGAATCAAACGTATGCCATATACGCAATACGCAGAGAGAAAGGAAGAGAGGAAAGTAGAAGGGGAAACAAAGGAGGACTATAGAGAGACAGAAAGGAAAATAAAGAGAAAGAGAGTTAGAAAGAATTTGAAACTTTTCTATCTAATTGTCCATGCCCTCAGACGACGCCGGATAGCCATGCTAAAATATAATAAATAGGATAATAGACAAAAATATTCGTTGTGAACGAAAGAGATAAAAATATAGTTAGAGAATAATACTTTTTTGCCTCAAATTAAGCCTGATGATGATACATTTATCAGAGCTAAATCTTTTGGAATTTGTAAACAGTCAGTAGGCAACGGAGGCCAGATCTGGAGAACAGGGTGAATGCAGCAGAAATTCAAAGTGCAATTCATATACTTTCGCGATTGACTTGCGACACGGTGGACTTCTTTTTTCTGCATTTGCGGTTGTTTTTTTTTTGGCGGGGTTGCATCACAATATTACTATATAATATTTGCTATGTCTCAACAAAATACCTTGCACATTTCAAATACGGAGGCTGAAACAACTGGTTTCATTTCAGATTGAATTAATGTATCCATGTTTGATCCATTGACATATAGTGATGCAAAAATTCGTCGATACAGTTGTAATCAACTCTCTGAATCTTAAAGCATTTTGTTTTCAATCGAGTGTGAGCAAATGAAGCATCCACTTTAAACAGCTTTTCCATTGACAAATGTTCATGTAAAATGATGAAGACATTGTCTTCTGATATCTTGAACTCCTTTTCTATCTAAGATAATTTCAATTTATGACTGACCAGTTTGTGAATATATTTTATGTTTTCTCAGACAACTGTCCAATAAAAGTGCTTAACACAATTTCTGTTAATAAGATTACGTTTAAAATCAACATAACAACTGTTATCCATTGAGTTTGATGAGTCAGTGTTTGAAAAAATTTTCTTTACTGGGGCAGAATTTTCAGATCAGAAAGGAATGATTAATCAACACATGGAATTCAGATAATTGCATTATTAAAATATACATATATATGTATATACAAATATATGTGTGTGTGTATACAAATATATATATATATATATATATATATATATATATATATATATATATATATATATATATATATATATATATAAATCTAATTCTTGGTTCGTTAGTTATTAATAGTCTAAATAACCACTGGTCCGATTGCATCGACATTTTGGTATATGTTTACTGTACCCATGCGCGGTTTTATATATCTCTTTTTAATTATAAAATTATACTTAATTTTTCTTGCATAAATCGGTGGATTTCTTTGTAGGGATTTGGCCATTTTTTTTATTTGGGGGGCGTATATTTATCATCGTCCGCCGTCACGCGACATTATTAAAAGGAACTTTTATATACCAAACTGACTTTTTTCGTTTAAAAATGGAATTTATTTCCCTTTCGTTAATATTTTTATTTTTAATATTTCGTGTTTTATATATATAAAGTACAATTGTTGAATGTCATTCTTTTGATTATATTCGTTTGGGGTGGCGCAATTAAAAAAAAGATTAAAACGGAGCGAAATTTAAGTTTCTGTTCCATTTTTACAACAACCGTAAAACAGCGCATACTCCGCAGTTTTATCGTAAGTTAAAAACATCTAGATCTACTTACGTTATATTAGAAACCGAGCGACCCATAAAAATTTGGTACTTGAGTGTCAAATCTGCTTAAAAAATTAAAATAGAACCTCTCCCAAACATACTGGCAATAATTTGGTTTCGTCCTTCCCTTGATTGCTTCCAATAAGGAGGATTGATTTATTAGGATTTGTATTAGAAGCTGAGCACTTATTAAAATTATTTAATTGTTGAATTTTTTGCATTTTGGTTAAATTTGTTAGTTTGCAATCGAAAGCCTACTCAAAAATTGAACAAAAGACAAAATTAAAAAGAATGGTATTCATGCAGAATTTGACCCCCCCCCCAGATTCCAATTATGGTTAGGGTTCGACCGGCAATCACCAGACTCAGCCGAGCGTTGTTCAAATGTTGAAAAACAAAATCCACATTTTATTTATTTTTTTTTTTTTGCATAATTAATTAATGATGGGAGTATTTTTTTCTGTTTATTTCCTTAACATCTGTTGACAAAAAAAAATAATTGTACATTCTCTTGAAAAAAAATCTAACTTTCTTTGCTTTCACCTAACTATTTACAGTGTTCATATAAAGCGTTCATCGCTTTTTTATAATACAAATTCTGTTTTCAAAAAGAAACGTTTACTGCCAACTTTCTTTTTTTTTTTTTTTAGAGTGCAAGTTTTCCTGAAAAAAAATCACCTAACAATTTATGATAAAAAATTAATCTTTTCTTGGAGGGGGGGGTACAACTTTTATTGAATAAAAAAAATTGCAAAAAATAATAAAAGTAAATAAACAATACAAAATGCAATATTTCTTGAGTAATGTGTTCCATTTTAACAAACTGAGCCACACCAGCGTGTGGCCGGGTACAGATTATATATACATATATATATATGTATATATACGTATACATAAAAATACATATATACATATACATAGAACTACACATATATATACATTTATAAACATCTATATACGTATATATATATACATATATAAATATATATACATATTTATGTACACATATGCATATATACATATATATATATATATGTATACATATCCATATATACATATATATACATACATATATGGATACATATATAAATGTACACATATCCATATATACATATATATACATAGATGTACATATATATATATACACATTTATATATACATATATATACACATATATATACACATATATATGCATGTATATACACACATATATATACATATATATACACATATATACACATATATATACATATATATACACATATATACACATATACACCAATATACACACACATATATATACATATATATGCATATATACACATATATATACTTATATGCATCTATATACACACATATATGCATCTACACGTATATACACACATATATACACATATATATACATGCATAAATGTATAATATGTACATATATATAAATATATATATACACATACATATATACATACATATAAATAATCGTATTTGTGCTTCGAATTTTAATGCCGACTTTTTCTCCATCCTTAGCAAGTCGAGCTCTTTCTCTTCCATATCAAAATTCTAGAAATTTAATAATTAGTTTCCACTTTTTTCCTCCCTGCTTTTTCATCTCAATTTCATTGTTTCCCCCTTTTTCACTTTTTAAAACTTTTTAAAACGGAGTTATTAAGCTCGATTTTAGCTCTGTTTGGCGAGCTTCGAAACCAGTCAGATAACATATTTATTTTTTATTTATTAATTTCACAAATTTCACATAATAAAGAATGTTTTAAACAGGTGTAACATTACTCTTTACATAGCCACAATAAAATTTTGTACCCGCAAATATATATATATATATATATATATATATATATATATATATATATATATATATATTTGTGCATATATACTCATATAAGTGCATATATACTCATATATGTGCATATATACTCATATATATGCAATGTACACATATATACATATGCATATATATATATGTATACACATATAAGTACATATAAGTGTACATATATATATAAGTACATATAAGTGTACATATATATATATAAGTACATATAAGTGTACATATATATATATATAAGATGTAGACCATAAGATAAGTGGAAACTTCTCAGCAAAAGCATGGAATCATAAATTTATTATGGTTGTAGGTACGTGACTAAAACTATAAATGCACAACCCTCAATACAGAAAAAAACAACAACAACAATCACTCCTGACTATGATCTGATGTACCGATAGAAAACATCTGAGAATACTATGGCTGAACAACAACTTTTGGTCGCAAACACGCCAGCCAAAATAAAAACAACCCCTTGGCGAATTGGAAAAATATCCAACATATATATATATATATATATATATATATATATATATATATATATAAAAATATATATGCATACATATATATATATATATAAATACATATATACATACATATATGTACATGCATATACATATATATATACATACATACATACATATACATACATATATATATAAACAAACATATACATGCATATCTATAAATATACATATACATGCATATATATAAATATACATATACATACATATACATGCATATATATATACATATATATATATATATATATATACATGCATATATACATATATATATACATGCATATATATTAGTGATGGGACGATTTCAAACTTTTTCCCGATTCCGATTCAATTACCGATTCTGTTCTAAATTTCCGATTCCGATTTGATTCCAAATTCCAATTCTTTTATATTTTATAGATATTTAATTTGAGATTTGTTTTTTTTGTTTGTTTTTTTTTTTTTTTTTTTTTTGTCTTTTTGTAAATTTTCAAATTATTACATAAACTCCCGGGAAATTTACCCATATATTTTTTTCTCAAATATTTTCCTTGTAATTGATTAAAAAAAAGAAAGAAAACACTTATGTATTATCAAAGAAAGCAAATATATTATTCAGAAGAAATAATTTTGTTTAAACAATTCTTGTATTATTGCGAAACAAAAAAGAAAAGACGGTACTTATGTATTTTGATACCGCGCTGAAATAATGACGTTATTATTTTGAAGGCCATTCTAAACACGTGGAAGAGAGGGTGTTTTGTAAGTATTCTGTGCTTCCACCTAACAATTTAATAAAAGATATCGTGAAACTTGAATTTAACCTGAAAAAACTATTTAAAAATAACGCCGTACCAAAAATACAAGAAGTGTCTTCGGTACTTATGCATTATTTGATAATATAAGACTTTTTTGTTTGTTTGATTTTTGTTTTTTTAAGTCATTTGGTGGCACTTCTGCAGTATTTAGGCGGCGGTTATTGTTAGGGGGCGATAACTCCAATTTCTTCTTTGTCAAATAACGCCGGCAAATAAGTAACAAACAACATATTTTTCCGAACAGAAAAATATTTGAAAAGCAAAACATTTATTGTATTAAAATGTATCAATATATAATTGTAAAAACATTTATTTAAAAGTCTGCGTAAGAAAATATAATTTTACTAAAACAATTTTGTAATGAAAGCAACATTGGATTTTTATAAAGTAAAATAGCTACTTTTTTTTTTTTTTCGAACAAATAAATAATTTAAATGAAACTTTTTTTTTCAATTATAGAAACTTTGAAGGGTCAACAAAAATTAATACTTAGATGTCTTTGAATCGAAAAGCGCCACCTGGCGACAGTTTAGTGAAACGCACCAAGAAAAAATCGCCGCCGTCCGCATACTGCACAAGTGCCTTCTGTTGTTTCGTGAACACAAAAAGTGTTAAAACTAAATACATTTTTTAAAATAAAACATTTGTTTATTATTTTATTATTTGATAAAATTTATTATTTGATAAATTTATTATTTGATAAAATTTTAAAAAAATTAAAATTTGATATATTTACACATTTGAACGTAACGACTTTTATTCTATAAATAGATAGGCACGCGTGCACAAGTTACCCGGAAATAGAAATCTTCTTCCGCTCTAGAAAGACACGGCAATATGCCAGTCAGCAAAAAAAAAAAAAAAATAAAAAAAAAAATAACGGACGCCGAACCATTATGTCAAACAGACGTTAAGTATTTTAAAATTCATCCTAACAAATGTTTTTCATGTTACCTTGTTTAAACTTGTTTTTCTTGTTTTATTTATGTATATGTATTTATTTGTCACTACTTTTCCCGTCTTGACAAACTTTTAAGATGAGATTCGTCACCCCCCCCCTTCGCGACTACTATTGAATCAGGCAAAACACTGCTCACCCATGCTACATTGAAGTAAACTAGCGATAAAAAACAACAATGCCGGGAATTATTTTCTCTATTACAGTAAATGAAGTTGGGACTTTATTTAAGTAATAAACTTAATATATACTATTACTATAAGCTTGCTTCCTGGCTAGCCAATCACACCATCTAATATAGTTAGTCTTATGTTCAATTATATTCGAAATATAATACACAGTGACATTAGCAAAGAAAAAGTCACTTATGAAAACGAACCTCCTAAATTAAAACTTTGTATAATTATCTAAACTCAAATGTAATTAATATTAAGCCGACTTCACAAATTGATAAAAGTTCATTATTGGATTTTAATTATAAGGTGAACCTCGAATGATTAAAACTCGAGATAGATGACGCCAAAAACATCCACCCATTAATATGGGAGGGGAGATTATCATCAAAAGTGTCCTGAATTGATAATTTAGCACCGGACTTTACTAAGTAGATATTAATAAGTCCCTTGTATCCATTCCCCCTCCTCCCCGTTTATTTTATTTTTATTTTTTTTATTTTATTTATTTTTTTTAAATAGAGAGTAGATAATACAGTGGATATGTTATCGGCAGCTCCAGTAACTCTCGCTTCTCCTTTTTTGTCCCTCAGTCCTCATTCAGTGAGTGATTTTTCTGACAAAGGGTGAAGAATAAATAATTTAAATGAAACTTTTTTTTTTAAAGGTCGGTAGTACTTGGTGAACAGTAGTCTGAGATGTCGGAAATTTTTCTGTCTCTATGTCTATTCTTGTGGCCATGTCACTAGTAAGGTTGCTGGAAGTAAACGTTTTGTCTGGGATGATGTTATCCACCTGATAGTCAGGGACCCGAACCTTGGATTAACCACTAAGGAGGCTGTCCTATCAGGCGCAAAGTACTGGGACTGCTGTAATGCCATTTGGTGAATGGATTCTGGACCATGCAGTAGTCTCTGGTGGGGCCTGTCGATGCCATACAAGTGGGTAATTGTTATGGCTTTACCTTTTTCTTTTGCTACAAAAAAAGTATTTTTCTCTCTTACTTTTCCTCTCTATCCTGCTCTAACCAAGTATGCCGACCTGTTCCACAAACCCCAAAACCTCAACAGGAAATATCTCCAGAAAAAAAAACTTGAATAAACCTAGAACCCCATCTTCCAACGTAGACCCCAGGTCTCCTTCTCCAACATCAGGGGTCTACGTTCCAACCTTCCAGAGGTTGAAACCCAATTACAGGAGACTAAACCAGACCTTTTATTTTTAAGCGAAACTGGCATTGGACAGGCTATTTCCCTTGAAGAGTTCGCAATTAAAGGATACTCTAACTTAACTTCTAAATCTGACCCCCAAGATCGCCATGGGCATGGAGTATGTGCCTATATTAAAGATGGCTTTCCATGTGGTAGGGACATCTCCAGGGAAGATCCTAACTAACCCCATATGTGCTTCCGGGTTGCTTTAGCTCACACTACTGCATTTATATTTACTCTCTATCGCCCCCATAACAGCGGAGTTGCTATCTTTAAGAGTATATCTGAGAAAATAGACCACATCCTGTCTGCACATCCCTCGGCTAACATTCACATCTGTGGTGACTTCAACGTCCATAACACGGAGTGGCTGACCCATTCAAGTAAGACAGACAATGAGGGGAGGTTTTGTCATGATTTTGCCATTGCTTATGACCTCACTCAGATTGTTCGTGAACCCACCCGTGTGCCCGATACTACTGGTCAATATGCAAGCCTCCTAGACCTTTTTCTCTCAACTTCCCCTGAGCTATGTTCATGTTCCGTTCATTCTCCTCTAGGATCCTCCGACCACTCCGTCGTATCAGTTAAGATAAAAATTAAATGTACTAAGTCCCCAGACGTACCCCTCCACCGTACTGTATACCAATACTCTATGGCTGACTGGGATAGCTTCCATACATTTATATCAGATCTACTTCTGCATTCTATGTTAAAAAAGGAAGTGTCCTCTATAGTATCAGATCTGACCGAATGGTTAATTGTAGGCATAGACCAATTCATACCATCTAAAAAATTCCAACAAAAACCTAACAGCCAGCCATGGTTCTCCCCAGAATGTGCTGCTGCTATCGGGCATAGTAATCACTCTTTCCATAGCTACCAACGTAATAGATGCACTGAGACTAAAGCTGCTTTCAGGAACGCCAGCAACCACTGTAAAAGAGTAATAAAAAATGCAAGTGAGCTATATGCCCAGTCTGTTAAATCCAAATCATCAGCGGCTTGGTTCCCACCAGTTTTGGCAAATAACAAATAGGATCCTGAACAGAAGTGTGCGTTCTATCCAAACCATTATCAACGGATCAGAGGTCATCTCCTCAGCTTCAGACAAGGCCAAACTTTTTGCAAAGAACTTTGCAACTAATTCTACCCTATGCGAAGAAGGCCATCAACTCCCCATATTTCCTCCTATAACACAGAACACGCTAGGTAACATAAATGCATGAGGTCGCCAAGCTAATCAAGAACCTTGATTCCAGTAAAGCTACTGGCCCTGACAACATCCCAATTATAGTGTTAAAAGAAACTTCAACCAGAACTTGCTCCCATACTTACGAAACTGGTTAAACGTTGCCTTAAGGAGAAGTGCTTTCCAACACTCTGGAAGACCTCATCAGTATGCCCTGTATTTAAGAACTCAGGTGATAAGTCATCTCTCTCTCAGTACAGACATATAAGTCTCCTGTGTATTATGAGTAAGTTGCTGAAATCCATATTAAATAGAGAAATAGTCAACCACCTCAGCAGAAATAACCTTCTTAGTGACACACAATATGGTTTCTGTTCTGCAAGATCTACCACTGATGTGCTAACGATTATACCTCATAGGATTAGTGAATCTCTTGACAAATGCTTCCTTTCTAGGGCAATTGCTCTTGACATATCAAAGGCCTTCGACAAGGTATAGCATAAGGGCCTACTTCACAAGATTTCCAGCTACGGTATTACTGGAAATGTTTTCTCAATCATTAAATCATTTCTCTCTGATAGGTTCATAAGAGTAGTGGTTGATGGCCAGAAATCAGAGGCCTGCAGTATTAATGCTGGAGTCCCTCAAGGGTCAATCCTGGGCCCAACTCTCTTCCTGATCTACATCAATAATCTTCCTAAACACATACTTAAATCATTCGTTGACATCTATGCTGATGACACGACCATCTACGGCAACACATCAAAGGCTGTAAATGACAAAGTTATCTCTGATTCTCTCTCCTCTGATCTCGAGCGTGTGGTTCAGTGGGGGAAGACGTGGCTGGTTACCTTTAATGCATCTAAAACCAACCTCCTATCTTTACATCATCAACGCTCTGAACCCCATCTGGCATCAATTGAAACGGATGGCTCTCGTCTTGGAGAAGCCTCCTGTTTTGACAAGCTTCTGGGTTTGTCCTTTACTCCTGATCTGAAATGGAACACGTATATCAAGTCTGTTGCTAAGGTCGCTGGAAAGATGGTGGGATCCTTCTACCGCCCCAGAAGATATCTCACTACTGATGCAATTCTATCTACATAAAAGCCAAGTAGGTCCTAGAATGGAATACTGCTGCCATATCTGGGTAGGAGCTGCTAAAAACAGCCTATCCTGCCTTGACAGAGTACAAAATAGACTTTGTGGCTTAGTGGGGGATGCCCTTTTCTTTTCCCTGCAACCTCTCTCCCGCAGAAGAGACGTTGCGAGCCTATCCTTGTTTTATCGTTATTTCCATGGCAGGTGCTCGTCTGAACTCCAATCTCTGGTCCCCCCTCGCCAATCTTTCACGAAAAACACCCGTCTGGCTGAAACTACTGTCAAAAATTTCCCCCACTCTTTAGCTGTGCCTAAATCAAAATGTAGATTCCATGAACAAAGCTTCTGTCTTAGAACTGCAAGCCTGTGGAACTCTGTTCCGTCTACCTGCTTCCCACCGACTACAACCTGGATGTTTTCAAGTCCAACGTAAACAAATTCCTAATGAACCGCCCTCTTAAGTAAACACTTCATTAAATCTCCACACTAACGTACTGTACTTGCAATAACCCTTATCCCTGAGTGGCTTTCGGGCCTTGATAAGTGGTGACCACCGTGTAAAAAAAAAGATAATACAAAAAGTGTTTTCTTTTTTTGTTTGTTTGTTTCGGTGTAACACAAGAAGTGTTAAAAACCAAAGCAATTTTTTAAATAAATATATGGTTTCGTTTTTCGTGTCTTCCGTTCGGTTTCGTTACATAATCAACCGTATCAACTCCCGGTAGCTTTATTTTTTCCGAGCAGTGATCTTGGACATTACCTAAAAAATATACAAATTTATTTTCTTTTGATTTTTTCCGAGCAGTGATCTTGGACATTACCTAAAAAATATACAAATTTATTTTCTTTTGAAAGGGATAGTTTTAAAACTATATCTACCTTAGTATTTTCTTTAATTTTCTATATTTGAGCGATTATCGAGACTCCTAAAACATGATCGGACATTTTTGTTCAAAAGTAACAGATATTACTTGTTTTTTTAATCAAATAAACTCGTTAAAAGAATTTGAACCACCAAAAATTTACAAAGCTAGGAAGAAAACAAACACTTAGAAAAATCAATTGAATTTTTAAGAACAACAGTAAACAAGTAAAAATATTTTTTTTTTAATATTATGGGATGTGTATACTCTTTTAAAAACAATATCTCCTTCAATAACGGTCATAAAATGTGTTTTCAATCGATATTTCTTCAATAATAGACGAGTTTTCCTACTTAGCAAAAATGGACGAGTTTTACAGGGACGAGTTTTCCTAAGTTCTTTTTAACATGGCTATGGCGTGGACATTGTTAACTAATATGTACCTTCCTTCTATGAATGAAGTTTAAATTTTATTTTAATTACAAAATTTTGGTGGGTTATTAAATAGATTTGCCTTGCTGTCAAAAAAACAAAAAAAGAGATGAAAATAATAATAAGAAATAAAGAAAAGTCTTTAGAGAAGTAAAGAAAAGTCTTTCGAGAAGTAAAGACACGTCACAGGGAGTGGTGTAGTTGAAGAGGATTTCGGACCATAAGCCTGATGAAGCAAAGTGTAGAATGTCTTGACATTTCTATGATCGTAGGCAGTCTGTATCTCCCAGGAGAGGTTAGACCACCATTTGTTTTTTATTTGGCGCACACAACACTGAACCTCACTCCGAACAGAAGAAAAGTGGGCAGCGAGCGCTGGCTCGTTCAGAGGTGAAGAGTTGAGAAGTTTCAAATAAGCTTTCCGCTTTCTATCAATTTGAGGCTTAATTTGATCGAAATTATCAGCAAACCAATCTCTATGTCTGGGAACCTTTAATCCAAGAACTTCAACACCTTTTTGGTATATTGTATCTCTTACTGTCTCCCAGTCACAATCTGAGAAATCCACCTGGTTGAAAGCAGATTTCAAGGAACTTCGTACGACTGGATCCTTCAATTTGGAAACATGCAAAAATTTCCAAGATCAGCACGTCTACACAGTATGTAATCAAGCAAATGGCCATGTTTAGATTGGGGATGGAACCAGGGCTCCTTGTGTTTCTGGTGGGAAAAAGTGTTGGTGATAACAAGATTTAGTTCACTGCAGAGATGGAGAAGCAGCATACCATTTGAATTGACTCTACCAATGCCATATGGACCCAATGGAGACCAAGTCTCATTGTCTGATCCAACCCGTGCATTGAAGTCACCAAGAACCACCAAACTCTCAGCGCTTGGCAAACCGGTGATAACAGATCTAAGCATATGATAAAAGGAAGTAATATCGTCTTCAGGCGAAGTAAGAGTCGGCGCATAGACAGAAAGAACATTCATATAACGACCAGCAGCAAGGGGCATTCTCAATGTCATTGCACGGTCATTTATGGCTACTGGCTGTTCGATCTTGTCAATTAAGTTCTTAACTGTAAAACCAACACCAGCCTCACGCCTCTCCTTTTCAGCTCTACCAGACCAGAAGATCGTGTAGCCCGACTCGCGCTCAACCAGTTGATCCTCACCTGCGAAACATGTATCAGAGAGTGCAGCAATGTCTATATTGTATCTTTGCAATTCCTTAGTCAAAATTGCAGTCTTCCGTTCTAGTCTTTTACCATTGTCAATAAGTGTTCTCACATTCCAGCAACAGAGCTGGAGTGGGTGTCGTTTAGCATAATATCTTCTGTTCCTGTTATTATGGACAGCCATCGCCAATAGGACATTTCTTTCTTTTCTTTTCTTTTTTTTTGACAAATGTCTGAGGAAGTATCTGTAAAAAGATGTTATTCCAGAGATTTAGCTTTGTACGACAGCTAGTCTCTCTCTCGGTTCAAAATGTTGATATCCAGCAACAAGCAAGAGCAAGATAGCCAGCAACAAATCAAACTGCAGACCATCTTAATGCGGGTACTGGTCTTCCGCTTTGTTTTTTTAGATCAGAGATTTGCTTCTCCTAGAGAGGCTTCCTTCACCATGGCTTTCTGGAGCCCTCTCCACCCCAGATAAAACAAATCCCACGCATGCAACATGTTTGTTTTTTTTTTTTGTTTTTTTCTTTTATTTTTATCTATTTTTATTTATTTTATTTTTTTAAATTGAGAGAAGCGTTTTAAAAGAACGGTATAATTCCTCAATGGTCATGACGATAGTGATGATGTTACAATTCAATGAATACACACGATAATAAACATAAAAACAAATCCACAGATGCAAAACGTAAAACAAAGCAGTCATGAATCTCGATGTTTTTGTTGTTGTTGTTTTTTTTTTTACATACATATACACATATATACATATATACATACATATATATACGTATACATACATATATACATACGTACATCATATATGTGTGTGTGTGTGTGTGTGTGTGTGTGTGTGTGTGTGTGTGTGTGTGTGTGTGTGTGTGTGTGTGTGTGTGTTAGTATTTGTATCTGTATACGGGAAAGAAAATTAAAACTAAGTTGAACTTTACAATCAAAATGTATTGTTCGACTGAATACTCCAAAAAACAATTTACAAAGTCCTTATTCCGTGGAGTTTCAAAGAATGCTATTCTTGTCATTCTTCTCATCAGAGGACATAAAGAAATCAGCAAATTATATTTGTAGCAATTCTAGAATTTGCTAGTTAAGGCATTAAGTGGACCCGCAATTTATTGTAGTTATAAATTGCCAAATAAAAAAGTGAAAAAATGTTGGATATGTAATATATATATATATATATATATATATATATATATATATATATATATATATATATATATATATGTTATCAAATTTACCAAATTTTCATTACTAATGATTACTATATTGTCCAATTTCTACTGTACACTCCTTAACCCTTATCCTTGAGTGGCCTCTTGGCCTTGATAATGTGGTGATGCCTATGTAAAAATATATATATATATAAAAAAGTGGTTTTTGTTTGGATTTTTTTAAACGATAGTAATGTTTATGTCTCCGCCTCGAAGAACCGGTGTTTTTCTTAGAAAGTTGCCCCATTTTATTTGGACGTATTATTTATTTATTTACTATTTTTAAAACAGTAATCTACAAACACGCGTGTTTCAGAGCCCTCCCTACTCATCTTCAGCGTAGCTTGACTTTTGGTACGATTCGAACCTTGGACCTTATGTATTTCAGTCCAGCGACTTCAGCGCCCTAATCCACCGCCACCGCGCTATGTTTCCATAGACAATTTACTGCTTCGTTTTTATAATTCATCTCTTTAAGTGGTTTTTGTTTTGATTTTTTAAACGATAGTAATGTTTATGTCTCCGCCTCGAAGACCGGTGTTTTTCTTAGAAAGTCGCCCCATTTTATTTGGACGTATTATTTATTTATTATTTATATATATATATATATATATATATATATATATATATATATATATATATATATATATATATATATATATATATATATAAACAAACCGCGCATAATATTTCAGTTGTCATGAAAATCCTCTCAAGTTGATCTGAAATTCAAAATAGTTCTTTAGAGAGAATTGATTCGAAAATATGTTCAGCATTACGATGCATATAATCCGATTGAAAAAATATATATATATATATATATATATATATATATATATATATATGTATATATATACAGAATACATATACATATATATATTAGATTTGTTTTTACATAAGCAGTAGTTTGTTGCTACACAGTCATGTGCATGTTTCGGTCAACTAGTATTTACTAACTAGAGACCTCATCAGGATACAACCCTCATTTTCGAAAATGGAATTTTTTAGAATACCGTTTTCGAAAATGAGGGTTGTTGCCTGAGGTCTCTAGTTAGTAAATACTAGTAGAACGAAACATGCCCATGACTGTGTAGCAACAAACTACTGCTTATGTAAAGACAAATCTAAAATGTAACTTGTTCTACTTCTGTATTGAGCACTCTTGTATAAACCTTGTTATATTTCAGTGGTTTCCCTTCCTTTGGAAAATAGCATCCTCAAATTATATATATATATATATATATATATATATATATATATATATATATATATATATATATATATATATATATATATATATAAAACTCAGATTAGGTTGCTTGCTTGGGCGTTTAAACTGTCCATCCTGTTTCTGACTTCCGGTTTAAAAAAATCTGTCTGCTTACCTGTTTTATGGCCGTCCTGTCTTAATTCCGATATTAAAAGCCACCGTTGCTATTCAAAGCATGCACAAAGCCAACAATATTTTTTTTGTTTGTTTAACTTATTTTAACGTGTTTTCCTTAAAAATAAATGTAATTTAACACATTAAGTTAAAAAAAAAAAAACTGATATAAATATAAATATAAAATACTAGCAGTTCAACCCGGTTTTGCTCGGGCCCTATGTACTGTTCATAATTTGCCCTACGTGTAAATACACTTTATGTAAATTTCAAATGTTTAGACCAAAAATTGTCTGAGTAATTTCTTAGAGACAGCGGAGGTATTTTTCTTTTTATAATTGAACCTCAATTTTCGCCCCTTTATATTTATTATTTTGGTCTCAAATCAAAATACAAAGTTTTACCCATGTGCAAGTTACCTACATCTAAAATTTCAATCTTTGGACCAAAAATTGGCGGAAAGATTTAGTATAATCTGCAAAGGTCAATGCTTTAAACTTTGACCTTTTGGCAACCAAATTTTCGCTCCAAAACTGATTAAAATGTTTGCCGCATATCTGATTACCAGATTGGCTGAGTAGTTTGCTAGCCACCGCAAAGATAAACTCTTTTGTACTTTGACCCCTTGGCAGCTTAAATTTTCGACCTAAACGGATTAAATAATTTGTCCTATCCCTGAAAAACATTTTATGTAAAATTTCAAATGTTTAGACCAAAAATTGTCTGAGCAATTTAGTAGAGACCGCAGATATCAATTTCTTTTTAAACTTTTACATCAATTTTGACCCCTTAATAATTATTTTGGAGGGCTCAAATAAATTAAAAAGTTGGATCCATGTCCAAGTAATCTACATTTAAAATTTAAAATGTTTAGACCCAAAATTGGCGGAGGGTTTTTTAGAGTTTTCAAAGGTAAAATCATTGAACTTTGACCACTTGACAGCCAAATTTCTGGCCGAAAACCGATTAAAATATTTTTCCAAATCTCATAGTCTTTATGACAAATCTCGAGTTTCTAGACTGAAAATTGACAGAGATATTTGGGAGGGAAATGTACGCAGACACCCACACAGACAGACATTTTCACTTAGATATAACAATAATCATATTTGTAACCATATTATACTACACGTGCCCGGTTGAGTCAGCGTATATTATAGCTAGTTATGAAATCGTGAGTATACAGAATTAAAGTATACAAGTGTGAGTATATACAAGTGATGTACAAACGCGCAAAAAACTGAATGCACGCACGCGCGAAAACAAACGTGGCGACTAGTGGAAACAATACGCAATTTCGTGCAGGCGCACAAAAATTTAATACACACGCGTACAAAAACAAACATGGCGACCAGTGACAACAATACGAAATACAGTGGATAATAAACGTCTTAACATCATTGTTCTTCGATTAATTAAAAAAAAAATCCTTTATATAAGAGGGGTGTAATCCGTTGAAAAAATTTTAAAAAAAACGAAAAGAAAAAATAATACAAGGAAGAGACTGCATTTTACAGATTCGCATATTCTTTTAAGCATTCATTTTAATTAATTCCCTATTAGTTTTTTTCGGTTTTCATATGGGATGATCTAGTTAATGTTGTTTAAAGTTAGCAGAAGGAAAGGAGAAAAAGAAAGGGGAAAAACAGATCAAACGAACAGAGGTCTTACCGCGTGTGTGTCGGGCGAGGTTGGGCGAAAGAGAGAAAGAAATCAAGATGGCGCCTATAGTTTTAAAAGGTGTGTTCTGGTGGAAGTCACGCAAAATCACGTGACTTCACGCGGGAGACATATATAAAAGGAGTTGACAGGTTAGGTCGGAGAGAGGCAGACAGACAAGGGTTGGTGTCAGTGGTGATCTCAAACCCGGCAGTTGTCGGCTTGCAAAGACGAATTTTTTTTTTTTTTTTTTTTTTTTTTTTGTCCTAAACTATGAACACTTCAGTTAACTATTACGTGTAATTATATTCATGCAGATATTTTACATGATTTATACTTGCATAATATTTGCGTAAAAAGCTTATAGTAAACACAAACCTCTTTTTATATATATTTATATATGTATATATATATATATATATATTTGTTGGTTTTTTTTTGCCTACTAAACTCCTCTGTCAGTTTTTGGTCTGCAGACATGAAACTTAATATATAGGGTATTCGAACCCATGCGAAACTTTATATTAGGATTTTAACTAGAGAAAGTATGAAAATTAAGAAATGGAATTTGCCAGGTGAAGGTCGAACGACGGCAATACTAATATGCATGCGTACCGTAATAGCTCTTGGTACATTTTTTAATTTTTATCCTTGCAGCCAACATGTCTTCCTAGCTACGCATTAACGTCAAAAGAAAAGTAAATCGTAAGCTAAACGTTTTGGTTTCGATTCTCGTTGGTCGTGCACGAGTCATTTTTTTTAACCTTTTAAATCATTACCATATATTGGGTCGAATATAATATAACAATAAATACAAAATCTGCATTAATCAAAATATCATACCAATATGCTATGTATATTACGACTGGGCAATGCCGGGCGGCATACTAGTAATTATATAGATGTACTGCTTTTAGTATCGCTCCTATGAATTCTTATAAGTTTTTTCAGGCCTTACTTAAAAAATATTTTCTCTTCAAGGAGGAGAGTAGAAACTTTGTTTTAGTAGAGCCTCCTTAATTTTAATTAGTGCTTTCAGTAGTGCTCTTTAGGAAAAGAAATTGTAAGGTGGTGCCGATTTTTCATGTGTACCAATATATTTTTTTGAAAAAATTGTAAGGTGGTGCCGATTTTTCATGTGTACCAATATATTTTTTTGAAAAAATTGTAAGGTGGTGCCGATTTTTCATATGCACCTATATATTTTTTTGAAAAAATTGTAAGGGGTGCCGATTTTTCATGTGTACCAATATATTTTTTTGAAAAAATTGTAAGGTGGTGCCGATTTTTCATATGCACCTATATATTTTTTTGAAAAAATTGTAAGGGGTGCCGATTTTTCATGTGTACCAATATATTTTTTTGAAAAAATTGTAAGGGGTGCCGATTTTTCATATGCACCTATATATTTTTTTGAAAAAATTGTAAGGGGTGCCGATTTTTCATATGCACCTATATATTTTTTTGAAAAAATTGTAAGGGGTGCCGATTTTTCATGTGTACCTATATATTTTTTTGAAAAAATTGTAAGGGGTGCCGATTTTTCATGTGTACCAATATATTTTTTTGAAAAAATTGTAAGGTGGTGCCGATTTTTCATATGCACCTATATATTTTTTTGAAAAAATTGTAAGGGGTGCCGATTTTTCATGTGTACCAATATATTTTTTTGAAAAAATTGTAAGGGGTGCCGATTTTTCATATGCACCTATATATTTTTTTGAAAAAATTGTAAGGGGTGCCGATTTTTCATATGCACCTATATATTTTTTTGAAAAAATTGTAAGGGGTGCCGATTTTTCATGTGTACCTATATATTTTTTTGAAAAAATTGTAAGGGGTGCCGATTTTTCATGTGTACCTATATATTTTTTTGAAAAAATTGTAAGGGGTGCCGATTTTTCATGTGTACCTATATATTTTTTTGAAAAAATTGTAAGGGGTGCCGATTTTTCATGTGTACCTATATATTTTTTTGAAAAAATTGTAAGGGGTGCCGATTTTTCATGTGTACCTATATATTTTTTTGAAAAAATTGTAAGGGGTGCCGATTTTTCATATGCACCTATATATTTTTTTGAAAAAATTGTAAGGGGTGCCGATTTTTCATGTGTACCTATATATTTTTTTGAAAAAATTGTAAGGGGTGCCGATTTTTCATGTGTACCAATATATTTTTTTGAAAAAATTGTAAGGTGGTGCCGATTTTTCATATGCACCTATATATTTTTTTGAAAAAATTGTAAGGGGTGCCGATTTTTCATGTGTACCAATATATTTTTTTGAAAAAATTGTAAGGGGTGCCGATTTTTCATATGCACCTATATATTTTTTTGAAAAAATTGTAAGGGGTGCCGATTTTTCATATGCACCTATATATTTTTTTGAAAAAATTGTAAGGGGTGCCGATTTTTCATGTGTACCTATATATTTTTTTGAAAAAATTGTAAGGGGTGCCGATTTTTCATGTGTACCTATATATTTTTTTGAAAAAATTGTAAGGGGTGCCGATTTTTCATGTGTACCTATATATTTTTTTGAAAAAATTGTAAGGGGTGCCGATTTTTCATGTGTACCTATATATTTTTTTGAAAAAATTGTAAGGGGTGCCGATTTTTCATGTGTACCTATATATTTTTTTGAAAAAATTGTAAGGGGTGCCGATTTTTCATGTGTACCAATATATTTTTTTGAAAAAATTGTAAGGTGGTGCCGATTTTTCATATGCACCTATATATTTTTTTGAAAAAATTGTAAGGGGTGCCGATTTTTCATGTGTACCAATATATTTTTTTGAAAAAATTGTAAGGGGTGCCGATTTTTCATATGCACCTATATATTTTTTTGAAAAAATTGTAAGGGGTGCCGATTTTTCATATGCACCTATATATTTTTTTGAAAAAATTGTAAGGGGTGCCGATTTTTCATGTGTACCTATATATTTTTTTGAAAAAATTGTAAGGGGTGCCGATTTTTCATGTGTACCAATATATTTTTTTGAAAAAATTGTAAGGTGGTGCCGATTTTTCATATGCACCTATATATTTTTTTGAAAAAATTGTAAGGGGTGCCGATTTTTCATGTGTACCAATATATTTTTTTGAAAAAATTGTAAGGGGTGCCGATTTTTCATATGCACCTATATATTTTTTTGAAAAAATTGTAAGGGGTGCCGATTTTTCATATGCACCTATATATTTTTTTGAAAAAATTGTAAGGGGTGCCGATTTTTCATGTGTACCTATATATTTTTTTGAAAAAATTGTAAGGGGTGCCGATTTTTCATGTGTACCTATATATTTTTTTGAAAAAATTGTAAGGGGTGCCGATTTTTCATGTGTACCTATATATTTTTTTGAAAAAATTGTAAGGGGTGCCGATTTTTCATGTGTACCTATATATTTTTTTGAAAAAATTGTAAGGGGTGCCGATTTTTCATGTGTACCTATATATTTTTTTGAAAAAATTGTAAGGGGTGCCGATTTTTCATATGCACCTATATATTTTTTTGAAAAAATTGTAAGGGGTGCCGATTTTTCATGTGTACCTATATATTTTTTTGAAAAAATTGTAAGGGGTGCCGATTTTTCATGTGTACCAATATATTTTTTTGAAAAAATTGTAAGGTGGTGCCGATTTTTCATATGCACCTATATATTTTTTTGAAAAAATTGTAAGGGGTGCCGATTTTTCATGTGTACCAATATATTTTTTTGAAAAAATTGTAAGGGGTGCCGATTTTTCATATGCACCTATATATTTTTTTGAAAAAATTGTAAGGGGTGCCGATTTTTCATATGCACCTATATATTTTTTTGAAAAAATTGTAAGGGGTGCCGATTTTTCATGTGTACCTATATATTTTTTTGAAAAAATTGTAAGGGGTGCCGATTTTTCATGTGTACCTATATATTTTTTTGAAAAAATTGTAAGGGGTGCCGATTTTTCATGTGTACCTATATATTTTTTTGAAAAAATTGTAAGGGGTGCCGATTTTTCATGTGTACCTATATATTTTTTTGAAAAAATTGTAAGGGGTGCCGATTTTTCATGTGTACCTATATATTTTTTTGAAAAAATTGTAAGGGGTGCCGATTTTTCATGTGTACCTATATATTTTTTTGAAAAAATTGTAAGGGGTGCCGATTTTTCATATGCACCTATATATTTTTTGAAAAAATTGGAAGGTGGTGCCGATTTTTCATATGCACCAATATATTTTTTTGAAAAAATTGTAAGGGGTGCCGATTTTTCATGTGTATCTATAAATTTTTTTGAAAAAATTGTAAGGGGTGCTGATTTTTCATGTGTACCTATATATTTTTTGAAAAAATTGTAAGGGGTGCCGATTTTTCATGTGTATCTATATATATTTTTTGAAAAAATTGTAAGGGGATGCCGATTTTTCATGTGCACCTATATATTTTTTTGAAAAAATTGTAAGGGGATGCCGATTTTTCATGTGCACCTATATATTTTTTGAAAATTTTTGGAAGGGGTGTCGATTTTTCATATGCACTTATATATATTTTGAAAAAAAATGTGCATCTATATATGTGCCAATCTTTCATGAAAAACACTCGTCTAGCTAAAAACACTATCAATAATTTCCCCCACTCTTTATCTGTGCCTAAACCTAAACGGAGATTCCATGAAAAAAGTTCTTGAAACTGCACGCTTGTGGAACTCTCATCCGTTTGCCTGTTTTCCAGCTGATTACAATTTGGTCGTCTTCAAGTCCAATGTAAACAAATTCTTGTTGAACCATCCGTTTAAGTAATCCAATTTACCAAATTTCCACTACTAACAATTAGTACGATATTGTCCCATTGACTATTGTACACTCATTAACCCTTATCCTCGAGTGGCCTCGGGCCTTGATAAGTGGTGACTTCTATGTAAAAAAAAATTGTTTGAAAATATTTTCTTTACCCAAGTTGTGCGTGATTAAAACTAGAATTTGATTTTATAAAAAAAAAACTACGTTTTTCGTGTCCAAAATTATTTATTTACGATTATTTTATTTGTATTTTTCATTACAAGTCAAACAAAAAAAACAAAGCAAATATGTTTTTCTATGTAAAAAAATACCTAATCAATTTCATATTTCAAAAAAATATTTATTTTTTAACGACCTAACCCAGCGTAGTTTACCTTCTAAAAAGAAATCAAAATCTTTTTTTTTGTTGTTAATACGTTTCAACAGCCTTTTTTTTTCTTTTTTTTTTTTTTTATTTGATAATTTAAATTTAACATTTTAACGTGGGAGATTACTTTCCTATATAACTTTAACGTAAAATGAACCCCCACTTCTTGGCGACGTAGCGAGACATGAAATTATTATCACTTTTTCAAGTTTGGTGGCTGATATGGAGGTAGAAAGGGGAAATGTAATGCGGGTGTGGCCATAATTTCCAAACATTTAAAAATACGTAGAAACACTTCAAAACGTGGGGGGGGGACGTTTCATTTTTTTTTTTTTTTTAAGATTTGCTTTGAAAAGATCTCACCGTTTAATATTGCATAATCAGTTAATTATTATTTTCTGATATTTTTAAGGCTAATAACACACACACACATACACACACACACATACACGTACAAAACAACTAGGATGGACGTGTAAAATGCAGACTCCCACCTTGTATTATTATTTTATTTTTTTCAATATACTTTCACCTCATTACACCGCTCTTATATAAAGGATTTTTCATTTAATCGAAAGGCAATGATGTTAAGACGTTTATTATCCAATGTATTCTGTATTGTTGTCACTGGTGGTCGCCATATTTGTTTTCGTGTGCGCGTGTATTCAATTTTTGTGCGCCTGCACGAAATTGCGTATTGTTTCCACTAGTCGCCATGTTTATTTTTGCACGCACGTACATTCAATTTTCGCGCGTTTATACATTAATTCTGTATACTCACTATTTCGTAGCTAGCTATAACATATACTGACACAACGGGTCACGTATAGTCTAACTTACATATAACTAGCCCCTCGTCGCTCGGTCGTACAATACGCTTAAACATGATATTTTAATTTATGCAGATTGCGTATGTATTATTATAGAATCAATCCTCTATATATTATATATTTTGTGGATAAATTTGCCTGGTGGATTAATTCGCAAAAAAAAAAAGATTTAAAAAATATAATAGTGATAATGTCGTTCATTAAATGGCGTCTGTGTTTGTTTATAATATCACATCAGATAATATTTGGGCTTGAAGAAAAGTCATTTTAATGTTTAGTTTTAAAATATGCAAAGGAAAAAAGGATTTGCGGTGATTTTAAATGCTACCTTTTATCATAAATTGAACTTATTAATTAAAAAAATATTAAATTAAATGGTGAGGTACACTCGAGCTTGAATAGAGGGACCATTCGACCCGTAATCGCATGCTTTACCACTGAGCTATACCGTCAGATAATTCTGGGGGGTTTTTTGTTTGTTTGTTTTTTTGTTTGTTTGTTTTTAAGAAGAAATCATTTGCTTGCTTTTATTATATCCCTTTACGGTGCAATGTATAAAAATTCCCTTGTAAAAATTCTTGTTTTTATCTATAAGAAAAAACTATTTTTAACATGGGATTTTTTCGATTTTCAATACTTATCTAATGAATTTCTGGACAAAAGATATCTAAGAATACTGCCATACATATAAATTACCTTTGTGTGAAATTTGCAAAGGATAAGCTCAGCCTTTTGGAACCTATAAGGGAGAAACTCTCTCACACACACACACAAAGTTGCTTTTATATAATAGTAAAGATTATCACTATAATAACTTTTAAATACCTACAGACAATAGTGTTTCATCCTTTTGAGAATCATCAGAGCAGTGAGTCATGATTACAGCCTGTTGAGAGATGCGGACCCGGCCACGAAGCTATCTCTGACACCATTAGCAAGGAACAAACCTCATGGCCACCGTTAACCGCGCGAAAGACAGTTGAAATTTAAACATTTATTATTAAATGTCGAGACGTCCGTTCATAGGGATCTAATGATTATAGCATCATGATCTGCGCATGCGAACATAAGTGACTGACTTTTATTTCAACTGTTAAATAATAAGAGCTAAATTTTCACAGCGCACGAGATGATATAATTATTCCCACAGTAAAGCCATGAAATTCAACAAAGCGGAAGTCCAAGACTCGAGTAATCGATGATAATTGACTTCCGGTTTCTTGGCTTTCATGACTCTAGTGACGTTGATTGACTGTGGAAATCATTATATATATATATATATATATATATATATATATATATATATATATATATATATATATATATATATATAATAATTATATATAAGTGACCAGGTCACTTATATTTAAATGACCTGGTCTGTCTGTCTGTCTGTTTGTCGGTGTGAAGGACGATCACTAAACTACTCTATCAATTTTTGGTCTACAACTTGAAACTTGATATATAGGGAATTTTTAAACAAATTCGATTTGTTGTTCAGCTGGTCAAAATAGCCCCTGATATGTCACAATTGAGAAAAAATAGAAACTTGGTAGGCGTATATATAACGTTTTATACGGTCATTTAGTTGTTGTGTTGTGATGAATTTAGGGCTGAAGGATAGGAGTTCGGTTTCAGATGCGGATAGAGAACCAGTGAGGCTAGTAATAAGGAGTTTAGTATTGGGTGGGTCACTGGAGTTACGGTCGTGAGTATTTCGATTATTCCTGTGTGGATTCGATGGTTTTCAGATGTAACCAACTGAATTTTTGTTTAAATCTGTTTTTTGTTTGTTTGTTTGTTTGTTTATATTATTCAGAATGATATTATTTCTATGACATCTCTTCAGAAAAATATTTGGCAACTGATTCTGGCACGTTTTTCCAAGATTATAAACATTCTAATTGATTCTGTAAGGGACAAAATTGAGAAAAACAATATAAGCAGTATGCTATATTCAAATTCTTGGATTTTCTTTAAAGAATAAGCCTTACTTAGTCATTTGTAAACGTTGCATCAGCTGGCACCATGGCGAAACGCTAAAAGCTTGCTTACTCTGTGAGACAAGTTATTGTGAAGCTACACAAGAAAAAGCACACTATTAGAAAGATTTCAGAGAAAGTGAAACGTTCCAAGAGTGTTGTAGGCAGGGTTGTTAAATCCTACAATGATACTGGCAAAATAGTTAGTGCTTTTAAAACCGGCAGATCCCGCAGAACTTCGACAAAAGAAGATTGAATAATGCATCATATGTCATTAAAGGGCCGTTTTAAGTCTTGCACAGAAATTAAACGGGTTACAAATAGTACCTCATGTGCTAATGTGTCAAGATAGACTGTTTCTAGACGACTGCAAGAAATAGGGTTGTTTAATCGAACACCATGGAAGAAACCACTTGTTAGTTCGAAGAAGAAGAAGAGATTAGAGTTTGCAAACAGGTATGTAATTTGGATATATGAAAATTGGGCAAAAGTATTTTTCAGTGATGAAAGCAACTTTAATTTATTTGGAAATGATGGGGGAAAAAAACAATGTAAAGAGATATATTGGTGAAATATTAAGTACAAAGTGTACTAAGAAAACTGTCAAGTTTGGGGCGGAAGCCTCATGATATTTGGAATGTTTTCTATCCAAGGTGCAACGCCTCGTCTGGTTACAAACTCGTGTAAACGTGCAGATCTATAAAAACATTCTTCAAGATCATGTTGTGCCAATCATACAGAATGCAGGTTTCGATAGGGCTACCTTTATCCAATATAATGCCCATGTAACAAGGCAACGGTAGTAATGAGTTACTGAAGTGTTCTTGGTTTAGGACAACAAAATAAAAAAAATAACAAAAACAGAATTCGTCTTTGCAAGCCAACAGTCGCCAGGTTCGAGATCACCGCTGTCATCAACCTTCGTCTCTCTAATTCGCCCCGACCTAACCTGTCAACTCCTTTTATACATGTCTCCCGCGTGATTTTGTGTGATTTCGCGTGACTTCTACCAGAACACGCCTTTTAAAACTATGGGTGCCATCTTGATTTTTCTCTCTCTTTTGCCCAACTTCGCCTGACACACACGCGGTAAGACTTCTGTTCGTTTGATCTGTTTTTCGCTTTTTCTTTTTTTTTTCTTTTCCTTCGGCTAACTTTGAACAACGTGCCTTCCTGATCTCTGGATCACATTTCATAATCCTTCTTCCACTGTGGCAGTCGTCTTTCCCTACTTGATCTCTGAAGTGTCTCGCCATCCTCCCGCTGCACATTGCTTTCCACCGTTTCATTTTCCACTGGCCTGATATCAAGAATATGTCTCGGTACTCCGTCTACTGCAATGTTGTTGTTAGTATTAGTCCTCTGCTCCACTGTGTGGTACATCATGCCCCGGGGCTTCACCCATACTTCATTACCGAGTTTGATGGTCCTTGTAGTCTCCATCTCCTTGCTTACTGGCTCAACTTTAGGATGCCTCCAGGAGTACTTGAATATTGACAAGTGTAGAACTGTCCCTTGCTCTTGCCCCGATCTCCATCCAGGTCCAATCAAGGTGATCATTCTTCCTCCCACTCTATCATTCCATCCTCTACCTTCGGCATGCCTCTTGATGTAGCTGCATGCTGGTCTAAGCCAGCCGGCAATGGGGTAATACCCAATCAGTCTGCCACATATCGAAAAAAGCTCCCGTTTGTTGAGCTCTTCTTTCATTTGTGGGATCTCGTTTCCCCTTCGAAATTCCAGGCCACCTGAAGCATTTCGTTTCAGCTTTAGTCCCAAAGCTACTCTCCCATCCAATTTTTCCGGTGCCTTGGCGACCAACCCGAACTTCTTCAAGTGAACCACGACCTCCCGTACAGTCACCTGAGTTTCATTCACGAGGATGTCGTCGATATATGAGCTCACAACGCCATCTTCCTTCCCCAATCTTTCTAGAATCTTCCTTAGAATGGTTGACATGATCTTGGGTGCTGAGTTTAGCCAGAACTCCACCCTCGTAAGGCAGTAGGTTCTGTCTTTTAACTAACTGGTTCTTCCAGAGTTTCTTGGCAACATGGAGTTGCAAATAGGCAGATTTTAGATGGACACAACCAAGAGGCACTGTTCATTGGCCTCCATTCTCTGATGGTCTTTTCTATAGCGTCACCCCCAGTATGGCACTCGACGTGTTGGTTCAATTCTTGGAAATCTCCTCCAGGAACCCAGTAACGAATGCCATCTTTGTTACGTGATTCGCTATTGTCTCTGAATTCCGGCCAGTTCCACCAATCTTTTGACTTCATTTGCATACACATCGACGGGTTCCCCCATCTACCTCTTCTCTTTCAATTTGTTGTACGCCTCAAACGGCCCTTCCGCAAATACCTGGATCAATCTGGTTATCATTGTTCAGCGTCCTCCAGTTCACAGGAGCTCAGCTCCAAATATAGGGCTAACGCATCACCTTCCAAGAACAACAGTATCACTGTGGCAACGTCGCCTATCTTTTGGAGCTTTGCCACTAGGTCCACTTTCTTTAACCAAACCACCACATTGCCTTCGCCACTGAACCGCTTTATCATGTTGTTCAGTCCGGTAGTCTTCGTCGAAATAGCTTGAAGTGTTCTTGGTTTAGGACAACAAAATAAAAAAAGAAAGAAAAAAAATTCGTCTTTGCAAGCCAACAATCGTCAGGTTCGAGATCACCACTGCCATCAACCTTTGTCTCTCCTGCGCCCCGACCTAACCTATTAACTCCGTTTATACATGTCTCCTGCGTGATTTCGCGTGACTTCCACCAGAGCACATCTTTTAAAACTATAGGCGCCATCTTGATTTCTCTCTCTCTTTTGCCCAACCTTGCCCGACACACACGCGGTAAGACTTCTGTTCATTTGATTTTTTCCCCTTTTTCTTTTTTTTTTATTTTCCTTCTGCTAACTTTAAACAACAGTTACCTTAGCGAGCAAGATTTCGAAATTATGGATTGGCCACTGCAAAGTCCTGACTATAGAAAATCTTTGAAAGATCTTAGGAGTGAAAGTTATGGAAAGAAATCCCACTAACATGGAGGATTTGTGGGTTAAGCTTCAAGAAGAATGGTCTAAGATTAGTATCGAGGATTGTCAAGAACTGATTCGTTCTTGTAGTCGAAGATGTGCAGCTGTCATTGCGAGCAAGAGCTCATTTACTAAATATTGATTGTACATGTATTTTTGCTTTTCTCAATTTTGTCCCTTACTTTTGGATATTCTTATTTTGGAAATAAATAAATAATTGTTGTAATTTTTTTTCTATACTTTGCAAATGATTCAAATTTTAGTATGTTATTATGGATGATAACGACTGCCAGTTGTTAAACTTTCAGCTTTTCACAGTTGTATTTTCTAACAAATATTAGGTTTTAAAATTTTGTCCCTTCGTTTTGAACGCTACTGTATATAGTTAAAAATAATAGAAATCCTCTATTTTTTTAAATTATATTTTCACCCGAAGCAAGGCACATTGCCACTTTGGTGTAGGGGGCTACTATCAGAAGCAACAATTATTGTACTATGTAGGGATTTGGGCAGCAAGATGTTGGTTCACGTTACACTTGAACTTCTGCACATCAGTACAGATGGGGAAGCAGGGATCTGGAATGGAATTCCAAAGTCTAGCAGTTCTGGGGAAGAAACTACTGGAGTAGAAAGATCTTTTACATCTAGGGATCTCTACTGTGTGGGGGTGGAATTTAGCTGACTGTCGGGTTTGTGGGGGCACAAGTGCTTGCAGTTCGTCAGAGCATTCACCATTAAAATACTTGTAGAACAGGCAGAGGGATGCAACATTTCGTCGATGGGACAGAGGCTGAAGCTTAGATGCCAGTTCAGGGCCTTTTAGATTGGCAACTCTCCTTTGAACCTTGTCTAGGATTGAGACACTAGTAGCAAATGCACCAGCCCAAATATGACAGCAATACTCCATACAAGGGCGAATGGTGGCCTTATAGAGGTACAGGATACTTTCGGGTGTTAGTAGTTTTCTAGCACAGTAGAGAGAGCCTATCTTCTTCGCAGCGGCCCTGGCAATGCTTTCTCATGTTTCCAATGAATGTTATGCCAAAGAGTTTGAAAGATGTACTTTCAGATAAAGAGTCGTTGGCCATTGCTGTTGGTAGTAAAGAAGGTTTCTCGTAATTTTTGAAGGAAACAAGTTTAGTCTTCGCAACAATGAACATGACCATCCATTTTTCACCCCATTCCACTACAGATTGGAGGTCATCCTCTAGTGTTTCTACCATTTCTTTAGATATGTGTTCATTTGTTTTCCTGTCATGCCTGTTATAGAGTGTGGTGTCATAAGCATATATACCCATTTCAGAGGCAATTTTGTCAGGGAGGTCATTTATGAATATTAGGAACAATAGAGGTCTAAGGATAGACCCTTGAGACACTCCGGCATTTATATCATATTGTTTAGATGTACGACCATCGAGGACAACCTGGATTTTTCTCTTATCTAAGAAGGATTTAATTATGTTAAGTATTCTACAATGATCTAATTTTCCTGAGGAGACCCTCATGCCATACCCTTTCAAAAGCCTTAAATATATCTAGAGCTACCGCTATGCCCTCCCCTGCTTTGTTCAGTGAATGGTATATACGTTCAAAGATTACAGTTAGGATGTCTGCTGTAGAACGAGCTTGTCTAAATCCATATTGTTGGTCAGTCAGAAGTTTAGCATTGTAAGGTGATGGATTAGAGCATGGTTGATTAAGGTCCCAAATATTTTGGCGAAAAATGGGAGGAGGCTAATGGGGCGACAATTTAATGGGTCAGTTCTTTCGCCAGAATTCTCGAAAACTGGTACCACAGAAGCAGTTTTCCAACAGCCCGGAAAGCAAGATTCATTAAGGCATTTGTTGTAGAGTTTGAAGAGAACTGGAACTATTTCAGCAGAGCAATTTTTTAATAGCACAGCTGGGATGAGATCGAGTCCACATGTTTTTGAAGTGTCAAGGTTTTTTATCATAGCATGTTCCTGAGCAGGAGTGATTTTCAGATCGTCTAGCATGGCGTCTGTCTATAAATGAAAGTCAGGTAGGGGGTGGTTGAAAGGATCCAGTGTGGAGTTTGAGGAAAACCGACTGGCAAGCATGTTAGCCTTCTCGGTTGCTGAGCAAACAACCTCGTGATTGTTGGTTAGTGGGGGAATTGTTGATTGCCCATTATTTACTACACTATCGTAGATTTTCTAGAAGTCACGAGTTCCTAATTTTTGTGCTTCAATGAGTTTTTTAGTAGTTTCAGTAAATTCTCTCTTAGCTGTCACTATTTCTTTCTTAACTTTACCTCTAGCTTCTATATACTTCTGTCTGCTTGAATTGGACTACTTATATCGGTTAAATCTGCGGTATGCATGCTGCCTTTGAGCAATGGCAGTTGCGCAAGTAGAAGTAAACTATTGGGGAGAGTGGGGCTTGCTATAAAATTTCCGCATGGGAACATGTGCTTCAATTGCAGTTTTGAACCATGTAGTGGTCTCATTTGCGCACTGTTCAGCAGTAAGTAAAAAAATATTTACCCATGGGGCATCTCTGATAAGATCTCTGATGGCTTCCCAGTCAGCCTTTTTATAATATCTCGTTGTTTTGAGCACTGGCTCTTCAGTTTTGGCTCTTGAGTTTAGGGCGATTTCAACCATTATCATGATCAGCGTTCCCAAGTGGGCTGTCAGCATTCGTTATACAATCATCGGGAACTGTGGTCAGAAACAAATCTAGAAGTGATACATGTTGTTCTTGCTGGTCAGGGAAACGGGTTTGAAACGTAACCATTTGTGATAGGGAGTGATATATAGAGAAGCTATGTGTTGTGCTGCCCACTGCATCTGTGTAAGTAGAGAATCCCAACCAGTTTTTGTAGTGGACATTAAAATCACCAAATACATGTACTTGTGCACTAGTTTCGAGGAAGAGTGCTGTGTATATGCTGTCAGAGACTTTATTTATTATGGTGTAGTCCTGGGTTGAGAGGGAGCGGTAGAGAAAATAAAAGTAGGTTGCATGTTTAGTCTAAAGTACATAAAGGCTTGATCGTCCGATTCTAGGTTTGTTTCTGTAGTCAACTAAATTAGTTCTAAACCCACGGATATTCATGAATGCAAGCCTCAAGGGAGGAGGCAAGTTGGATTTGTTTGACCCTAAGTCTGGTTTAAGCTTATTTTTTTATTATGCTGTCATCATATTTTTTAGAGTTTCAGTTTAGGTAAGGGGGAGCTGAAGAAGAGGTTATGCAGAGTATCAGACATGCAACACAAGTAGACCATCAGCTGACCTTTCATAACTAGGATTGTGGCCTCAGGAAAGCCCACTGGGAATGAGTGCAGGGTCCCTTTCCATGCGCGACATGGCACTACAAGCATCCTGATATTATACAACTGTTGATGGAGCAGCCGCTCTAAATGCTACCAAAGAGTTATGGACCTGTACTACCAGTCGGAAACAGCAGCCAGGAACTGTCAATCTGGTACCCTCAACCCATCAGAAGAAGGCCAACCCAATTTAATTCCACAGGCATATGTGGTACTCAAGCACTCCGAAGTGCCCAGTTTTGAGGGGTGGGATATGTCGGGAGTGGGGAAAACGGTGTTCATTGCCCTAGACAAGAAACAAGATCTACCACTGAGTATTTCTGTCGAATCACTGTGATAGCATCTCTGCAACTGACTAATAGGCAAAGAAGGAGTATGGAAGCTGGGCGATAGACAGAGCCTATCTACTCCTTAAGCAGTTTAGGTTTGCAAACCGGTAATTTGTTTGGGTTACCAGCTCTAGGAAGGTTGTCATCCAAGACTGAAGAGGTCTCCCTCCCCTTTGGTTTAGTTTCAGAGTTTTCTTTCTCCTAGATGGATGATCTGGGAAGATCTACTGGGTCCATCAGCACTGAAAGGGTTTTCTCCATGCCTGGGTCCTAATCCAGATATTTCTGCAACCCCGCGTGGTTAGTTAATGTTACTGGGTGAGTTTGTAGAGGTTATATATCTGCTGAATAGTTACACTCCTCAAAGTGATTTAGGGACATTGCTATTTCATTGTTACTGGATAAATGGGGTAAGTAAGCTCATGCAGTGTAAGCAACTATGTTTGTAAGCAGGTTTGTTAGGAGTTAATGTGGTTTGAGGCTTTTCCTTTATACTTTTTTATTTTATTTAATTTATATGTTAGCTTAGGTATAGGATAACGTTACAGTATGAGTAGGTATTAAGAATTGAACTAAGAATTGTGTCTAATTTCTGTATATTTTAGATGGTTAAGATGTAAGTGCAATACAATACGGGTAAAACTGGAGGTAAGTTTTGAGTCATGTGTAATTAAGTAAATAGATATATGGCCAAGTTTTCAGTAGACGCGAATAAGTAGAAGTTGTAGGTATTACGTGTGTTTCTATTATTGAAGGAACATAATTTCAGCTTTCAATTAAGAGTCATGTGGCAGTTTGCATAACAAGGAGTATCGGTTCAGTTTCGTATTAATTGTTGCAAAACTATCTAGGAGGAGACATTATTATGTAATGCAGATCGCTTTGCTTCTGAATACATACTTTGGCTATTAAGTACCTAACTGGATAGGAATGAACTCTAATGTATGTCTTAGAGGTAGAAATGTATAGATGTTTAGTGATGACTATTAAGCGGTCAGCATGTGAAGGTTAAGGGCTGGAAGTTAAAGATTCCACTACAAAGGCGTGTGCAATGTAGGAGTTTTAGTGGCAGCTTGGGGGGAGGGTAAAGCAGATTGTTAGCTTTCAAGAGACGGGGGTTATTATCTTACAAATTACAGTAGATTTTCATTAGGATTTAGAGTTTCAAATAAAGTTTGGTTTGGGGGAAAAAAATTGCAAGTTCGGCAAAGGCAGTCGCCTTGGAGGTAACGTGTATGTTGGAATTACATAGCTAGCTGGCAGATGTTTGTTCAGTTATAAGAGAAACAATTAGTACATGGTGATTCGGAATTCATATTTCATATTTATAGCCAGTCATTAAGGTCAGGCACAAAGCATTGTATCTATTTAGAAAATAGCCCTAGTAACACAGCTAAGATAACTGTATATTTCAGCTACAAATATAGTGAAAGTTAAATATAAGCTTTATTCAGTGGTTTGGTATAAATATAAAGGAGGCCACTTTATTAATATAAGCGAGCATATGATAATTGTAGATATTAAGTGTATTACTTAAATAAAGTTCTTCTGACTTCTACAGTAGAAGAAAATAAATCCTCGCTTCTGTTAAGTTCAGAAATCTCTCTTGCCTAAGCTTTTCAATTTTTCGAGTCGAATTTTAAGAACTACACAAGAAGGCTCGCAAGGAAACACAAAGAGATAAAGACAATATATACGTATAAAATTAAAATTAAAATACATTCATAATTAAAAAATAAAATAAATTTAAAAGAGAAAAATTAAAAAAACAGTTGGAATTTTGTTAGGATTAGGATTTTATTATAGCATTTTATTTTTTAGCTTTTTTCTTGTGATTGTTTGTGTTAAAATAAAAAATAAATATATGTTTCATCTGTATCAAGAACATTTTCGATTCTTCATCGAATCATCATCAAGTAAAAAAGCAGATAAACACAAAAGCTGGTCAAAAGAAGATAATGTTAAAATGTGGCTATGAAACGGGAGCCTGAAGTCAATTTTCATGTAGGGAATGGGATTTTTTTATTCAATTTTCACCCCAAACAAGGCATATTGCTACTTCGAAGTAGGGGGCTACTATCTAGGACAAAAGTTGCAGGGATATTATGAAGGGAGATAAGCAGCAAGATGTCTGTTCACATTGCACCCTGAACTTCTGCATGTCAGTACATTTGGGAAAGCAGAATCCCGGAAGGGAGTTCCAAAGTCTAGCAGTTCTGGGGAAGAAACTATTGAAGTAGAAATCTCTACTGTGTAAGGGATTTAGCTTCTTGTTGGGTTTGTCGGAGGTATTTATGTCGAGGGGGTACAAGTGCTTGTAGATCGTCAGAACATTAACCTTTAAAATACTTGTAGAACAGGCAGCAGTATGCAACATTTCATCGATGGGACAGAGGCTGAAGCTTATATGACAGTTCAGGACATATCAGGTTGGCAAATCTCTTTTGAATCTTATCCGAAAGGGAGAGACTAGTAGCAGATGCACCAGCCCAAATGTGACAATAATACTCCATACATGGGGGAATGGTGGCCTTATAGAGATACAGGATACTTTCAGGTGTATTCAAAATACTTTGATATTAAGGACAACTGTCGGTGATGTTGAAGTTCTTGAACGGACCCAATGTCTAAGCATTGAAGCTCACATTATCAAACTTCCCAAACAACTCCTTTATGGCGAGCTCGCCGAGGGAAGACGTCTGGCTCAAAAGTCTAAAATGAGATTCAAGGATTGTTTGAGGACCACCTTAAAAAATGTGAGATGGATGAGAGAACCTGGGAGAGTCTTGCTTTGGATCTTGAAGAGTGGAGAAGGATCTTGCAGGGAGGCGTGGGCAAGTTTGAGGCTGATCAAACCCAGTATGAGTGACGGAAAGGGAGGGTGAAAGGAGCAGTGGATGGGCTGGGACGCCAAATTGGTCTGGAGTGTGAGGTGTGAGGAAGATTATGCCTGAGCAGAGCTGGGCTGATAAGCCACCAGACTACTCATCAGTGCAATGGGCCACAAAGCAGTCTTGAGTTGCCAGATTTAACCTGTGTCAACTGCGGGCGGACGTTCAAAACAGCAGGTGGTTTGAAGCAGCATTTGATTATACATGGAAGTAACCATTAGGAACGTGCTGTTACTGGCCCACATGTCTGCACATGCCATTATTATTACTATTATTATTATTATTATTATTATTATTATTATTATTATTATTATTATAAAAACAAAGAGAACTGGGGTGGGAAGCTTTTGGGAAAGTGGAGAATATCATGAGAAGCCGAAAAGCAAATATGTCAGGGAAGATCTTCAATATATACTACATGTGCTGATCTACGGTAGTGAAACCTGGAAGATGGAGTGAATAATGTTAGGCATCGCTCTGCAAGACAGAAAGACAAAAATCTGGATCAGGCAACAAACAAGAGTTCTTGACATCAATACTGCCATCAAAACATCCAAACACAGATGGGCAGGGCATGTAGCCAGACAACATGACAACAGATTGGGACAACGGAATGGATACCTCGTGAACATAAAAGACCAAAGGGAAGACCAAGAACGAGATGGAGGGATGACCTGATACAACACATGAATCCCACATGGCAGCGGATAACTCGGGACAGAGATAGATGGCTAAAGTTCAGAGTTGGGTTCCTCATTGGATGATAAAACTCTTATTGATATATATATATATATATATATATATATATATATATATATAAATGTAACTTTGTCTGTGTGTGCGTGAGTTCATTCCTTACAGATTCCGAATCAGCTGAACAGATTTTCTTTAAAATTTACAGAACTTTAGTGTGTAAGTCTGGGAGTGATTTTAGTGAAGTAGAATAGTAGAATATCCGGATAATTACCGATAATCGATAATAAAAACTGTTATTTTAATTTATCTATCATCGGAGCACTTTTTTCCATGCCATCGCTTAGTAACAATGATAGAACAATGGGTCATGAAAATTCTACTGTGGGTAAGTTGATAGTGTGTTTTTTTGGAAGGGGGGTGCATGACGTGGTCTACGCACGTAAATTTCTTAATCATTTATATAATTATTTATTATATATAAATTTCTTAATTTATTTTATTAGTTCTATTTATGCATATTTTATACATTGTGCATAATCGCATAGCATTTAGAATAAAAATTTTCTAGAACATGTATATATATATATATATATATATATATATATAGAGAGAGAGAGAGAGAGAGAGATATTTACCAAAAGTTTTTTATATTCAAATTCGGTAAGTACTTTGTGCAGATAACGGACTTGGTAGGTATGCGCATATTAAAGAAGATGAATAAAAGAAAACGGGCTTAAATATAGGACTGTATAGAAATTATGCATTATTTTTTGCGATCATTTTTTCATCATTGTTATCCATTATATCATCTTAGCAATCCCTCTGATTTCGATCTCGCCCAATCCTCCTTTCAAAGTTTTTTGGTATTGTTCCAAGTGCTCCTACTATTATTGGTGTTATCTTAACTTTCTTCATCTTCCATATCCCTTTGAGCTCTATGGCCAGTTCTATGTATTTGCTCTGTTTCTCTATCACCTTGATCTTCACTCTGTGATCTGTTGGAACAGCAAAACCTACCATCTGGCAGGACTTTTTTTCTTGTTAACTATTATGACATCCTCTCTTCTTGCTTGTATAGGTTTATCTGTTTGTATATACATGTCCCATAGGATTTTGTGACTTTTGTTTTCAAACACCGCTGCCGGTTTGTGCTTGTACCATTTGTCAGTGTTTTCAAGATGTAATTGTTTGCACAATTCCCAGTGTACCATCATTCCCCAACATAATCGTGTCTATTTTTATATTAATTTTGGGCTAGATTGCTACGGTCGTTTATTATGTGGTTTATTGTTTCCTCTCTTTGTCCACAGGGTCTACATTTACTGTTTTCTTGTATCTTGTCGATCCTTGCTTTGATGTGATTTGTTCTGATAGAGTTATCTTGGGCGGCTGTTATAAGGGATTCAGTTTATCTGTTTAGGTTTTCTTTTTGTAGTCATGTCCAATAGAGCAGGTCGATTTGCAACTTTTTTTAGAAAATCAACATCGCACTGGTGATGATAGTTGGGATTTGATGTGATAAGAACATATACCAAAAATTAGATTCCCATCTTGAACAGAAAATTGAGCATTTAATTTTAAAAATCGTGTAGAAAAATGCTGAAAAATCCTTCATTTTCACAGCATTTTTCACAATACTGACTTTGAAATTTCACTATATTTATAAAATATTCAATTAAAATTGATATATTTATATGAAATACATTGAAAGAAAAATATATACATTAATTATAATTTTAATTATGAATCACAAATATCTAAACTTTTGCTGCATTGATTAAACAAAAATTGTAAAAAAAGCTAATTAGCAACTAAATCTTTTAAATTTCACAATTCAAAAATATACGTGGAGATATATTACACAATATAATAACTTGATACAAGTTACAGAACCATGTATTTTAATTTTTTATTAGAGGCAATAATATAAACTGTTATAATAGAACTAAATTGTTCTGTATAATTTCCTTTTGAGGAAAATGAAAGTCTAATTTGCTGGCACGATGACTTTGTATTATGTGTCTATGTCTTGCTTCCAGCCCATATACAACTTTTTGAGAAAAATCAATAAAATTTAACCAGTGTGTGGCTGCAAAATTGATAGCAGTAATCTTTTTCATTTTTTTTTTTTTTTGAGCTGTTCACTATTTCTGGAAAAAACACACATACGAAAAAGAAAACAATTATTTGAAAACACTTATTTTTTTATATTTTTGCGATGTAATATGAATAAAACTAACTATTATTTGAGTAAATTAAGAAAACTAATAAAATTTAATGGATAAATATTTATTTACCTAATGGACAAAATCGTTTGAATGCCCTCTTCTCTCACATCCAATTCATCTGAGTTTATCATCGATATTATATTTTCCAGAAGTACTGCAAAAGCACTATATTTTGAACAATTTAAAACAGTAATTTCTATTTCAGTTAACTGTTTTGTTCTGAATCATATTAAAAATATACTGTTGTTGGTTAAAAAAAATATTGTCAGTTTTGATCTCAAACCAACTAACTGCATACACTTGAATGATAAATTTGACCAAAATGTTTAATTTATTATAGTGTTTGAGGATAGACAACTCTAGTCCATAAACACATTAATCTTGTGGCTTATGCTAGCCATCTTCCTTGATTCAAGGGTCCAATTTTCTAAGTTAACTTCTCCACAAGAAATGCCAACAGCATACTAAAAAAGTAGCCTCTGGTCTTCACACTTAAATTATTTGTTTCTTCTGCTGTCAGATAATGATGATCGGGAGGGACACTAATTTTTTAGAATTCTACTTGAGGCAAATCTTGACAATTATTGATACAAAGTTTCCCCAAAGTACCAATAAATATTATTAGGCTTTTTGTTGTCCCATCAATTAATTTAAAAATTGCTGTAAATGGCAGTTCTTCTAGTGGAACCTGAAAATTGGAAAATTTGCATGTTTAATAATAGAGCCAGATTACATAATATATTATTTTATTTTCCACAAAAAAAGGAACATAATTGCAGGTGAATCTATAGAATTAATTTTACCTCCTTAATAGGAGGACAAGTGCAGATTATGTGCCTTGTTTGACAATTTTCTGTCTTGCACTTTACTGCAAAGTCATCATATCTCAAGACAGAAAGTTTACAGCTACAAGAAGATATATCAAACAGTCTGTGTAGCTGTTCCTTCATTCTGTTCACTTTGATTGCTGCAAGAGATTTCCTGTCAATCTGTTTGGCCCTCTTATAACAAAATATATTTATCTTCTGTCCTATATAATGTTACCTTAACAAGGGCAATTGTGGATTGACTGCTTGCCAAATACTAATTATTTCCTTGGCAATTAACTTAGAAATCTCACTATTTTTAAGTGGGGATAACTGTTTTCGAGGAAATAACTAAACTGGATGACTTGTTGTGAAGTTGGGGGTGCTGTTTCATCCAAATAACAAAGTGGACCAGCAAATTTTGTGAATCACGGGTTAAAATTGAACGTCGTGCTTTTACTGACATTCTAATCTGAAAAGTAAAATAAATAAATGGATTATAACTGAAGGAAACTGTATTAGGTTATCTTCAAGTTCCATACGTAAAAAAGTAAATGCTAATTATAAGAAATAATGAAAAACTTTGTAGAGTTGAATTAGATGTATTGAAGAGAGAGGACCAAACTAAATCAGAGGCATAGTAGTGTTTAGTTTAGAGATTTTTAGCAGATTTTAGCTCCTCTTTCGATAACATGAATTTATCCATAAGGAGATTTATTCTTGCTGTAGCTGTGCCATTTTAAACGAGTGTTTAGTGTTTAGAGTTTGAAAAATCAGTGCTTGTGCATCTATGTTACTTTGCTATTCTTAATAGTATTTTCAAATTAAATTTAAATTTTATGAAATTGTTGTTTATTAAATTTTTAGGTGAAAGTACAGAATAGTTACAATATAACCTCCTTCCCATATTAAGAATGGCTTTCTAAATAACAAAGTTAATTTAGCACAATAACATAGATGCACAAATAACGAAAAACCTTTAAAGGAGTTTCCTTATTTACTCGTATTAATCTTTCTGGGTTATCTGATTTTAAAACTATAATTTTAGAAGAAAAACACTGCTTGAAAACAATTACTCCCTAAAAATAAAAGAAATTAAAATTTGACACTAATTTTCTGCAAAGTATTTTTTATTAAGTTTTATTAAACTTGAAAATTTACGTGGTTGTTTCGTAAAATGGTGTAGAATAGAATTGTATGGAATATATTTTTGTTTTGTTTTAATATAAAACTGGAGTATTACCATATTTTAATAAACATTTCAAATAGAATTTGATGTGAAATATTAGGTTGGTGCAAAAATAATGTTTTTGACGTTTATTTGAACGTCAAAAAATGCCATTATTTTTGCACCAACCAAATAGAAAAACAAATTGAAAAAGATAAAACAAATATGTTTAAATTCACTGCAGACACTTGAAATATAATAATATATATTTTAAACAAGTCTTTTTCGTTTTTCCTTTCGAAATAATTAAGCCTAAATCGTAATGTTTTCAAATCAAATAATAAACAAACGTTAATTTTCAATATCAATAACGAGCGTGTTTTGCGACGGTGAAATCTAAAATGTTTCCACCCAAAAAAAGTTCCTGAAATGAAAAAGCGAACTTTTGTCGCTATTATTTAAAAAAACATAATTTTGCCTTTACACTTAATATTTATTTTATTAATTCATTATCCTCACCCGTTTTATTTAAAAATGTAGTTTAAAAATTATTCTAAATAATGATTCCATTTTCTTAACAGTATGGATTGTTTTGATGACAGGACGTTCTTAAAAATTCACTGAAAAACGTTTAATCGCTTCAATTTTTCAACTTTTAAAGTCATTTCCTCAAGCAAAGATAACGATTTTGAAAAAAATATTTCGTGTATGTCTTTTCTATGTCAAACCCCAACTATCATCACCATTGCCTCACCGGGGTTCCAAAATCGACCTGCCCTAATGTCCAAGTGTTTTCATTAGTCTCTTCTTTTGTCATCTTTATAAATCATTCGTGCAGCTGTTTCTGTTCTCATTTTTCTTTCTTCTCTTATCCTTTGTTTCTTCCTTTTCTGCCTTGTTCTTTCTTTCAGTGTCTCTTACTGCAGTAATTATTCTTTCGGTGTTTTGCATTATGTATTTTTGTAATTCTTTTTATGCGTTATTTATATAGTCTTCTATGCAAACCAGTCCTCTTCTTCCGTCTTTCCTTTTCACATAGAGTCACTCAGTATCATCTTTTGAGTATAATGCATTGTACATAGTCATGAGTTTCCTGGTCTTCTTGTCAAATTGCCTCATTTCTTTGGTTCATTCTATAAACGGTCCGGCGTATCTTACTAGTGACACGACCTATGGTTTTATACCTTTTATTAGGTTTCTACTATATAGTTTGGTTTCAAAAAGTTTCCTTAACAAGTTTTCTCTTATTTCCGTTGCTTTAACATAGTCTACTTTAAGAACCCCCAGATATGGGTCGCTAGTGCCCTCATCTCTATTTGGTTGGATAGTCGCATGCCTACGTTGCTTCCAGTTTTTCTCCTGATCAGCAGTGCTTACTTTTCCATGCCGAATTCTGATTCTGGTTGTGTTTATTAGCATCTCTAGTTCCTTCTTGGTTTTTGCAAACAGTTTTGGGTCGACCGTGTACATTCTTTTATCTGTATTAGTGAATTTGTATCCATCTTGACACTTTCTTAGTATATTGTTAAGGGGTATCATGGCTATAATGAACAGTAGTGATGATAGGGAATCACGCTGGAAGATACCTCTTTGTATTTTAATCTCTGTTATGTATTGTCCATCAGCTGTCAGTTTAAAACTCCATGGTTTCATTGCATTTTCAATTAAATTGATAATCTTGTTTAATATTTTGTACATTCTCAGGCATTCTATTACTCATGATTGATGGATCGTGTCGTACGCTTTTTTGTAGTCGATCCATGCCATGGCTATGTTCTTTTTCTACTTTGTTTTACTTCTTTCAGGATCTTTCGATTTATCTATATTAGGACGTGGTCCTCTTTTCCCTTTTTTTGAATGCTTTTTGTTCTCCGGGAAGTAGTATGCGATTATGAAGATAGAGGTAAATTCTTCTCTTCAGTTGTCCTGTTAGTATTTTCCCATTTATTATTATCATTATTATTATTATTAGCATCATCATCATCATTATTATTATTATTATCATCATCATCATCATCATCATCATCATCATCATCATCATCATCATCATTATTATTATTATTATCATCACCACCATCATCATCATCATCATCATTATTATTATTATTATCATCACCATCATCATCATCATCATTATTATTATTATTATTATTATTATTATTATACGTTTTCTACATTGATGCACTATGTATTAAAGACATTAATGTTAATAGTGATGAAGATTGATGTGAATTTAATAAAGACTGTTAATTATTGTAAAAAATAATTTTAATTTAAATTACTTTGTTCTTTATTATTTCTTTTCCTTTAAAATATTCCCCCCAAAGTTATGCGATGTATAAAGAGAGATCGAAAGAGAGGTTTCGGGAACAATACAAAAAAAATATCATCTGAAAAATTTACGTTTTTATTAACATCTCCTATATATAATAATTTGATTGCAGAAATTCCTCTCTGGACCAAATTACGGTAGGTTTGCAATAACAAATGCCACATACAAATTTATTACTTTTTAACTTTTGAACGCCGTTACAGACACATTTATTTGTTATAATAAAATCATATCTTGCTTCCTACGAGTGACATCATCACGATTGCCAAGATTTATAGACGAAATAGTTTATATTTTTCCTTCTACCTGAAAAGTCCTCACACTCTCCTAGTAAGGACCAGGTAAATATATAACCATTATAACTATAATGACCTGACACCCTTATTAACTGGATTACACACTCAGACACCTACAACTATCATTGCACTTCACTATTCGAAAATAATGATTTCTCCCCAATAATATTCTGCCTATTCTCATTGAAATTCTATTATTCCGGATTGTGCACTAACATACAAAAAAACGAACCCCGCAGCCTTTAATAAATATGGCCGATCAATTGCCACGCATTGTTTTTAAATCATTTATACTTTACTATCGTCGCTTTTTATTTATTTTACAGATTGATTTTTAGATTTACTTACAAGTTACACATGCCATTACGCGTTATTAGGATTAATATTATTTACACATTGTTACATTAAAAAAGACGCCGCAGCTTTCTTTAAATCATATCCAGTTTCCGCGTCTTAATTTAACCAATGTTAAAATGAACTGATCTCTTTTTAAATCACTTATACGTTACTATCGTCGCTTTTCCTTTATTTTACAAACTGATGTTTAAAAAAAAATAACCATAACAATTAGTTAAAATTTAAACATGCCGTTACGCATATTTCGATTAACATTATTTACACATTGTTACATTGAAAAAATAAATTCGTAGCTTTCTTTACATCATATCCGGTTTCCACGTCCTAAATTAACCGATGCTAAAATGAACTGATCTATTTTTAAATCATTTATACTTTACTATCGTTTATGTTGCTTACAAAAATTAACTATAACATTTACTTAAAAGTTACACATGCCATTACGCATTATTTGGATTAACATTATTTACATATTCACGTTCTACTAAATTGAACACGGACTTTTTTATCATCACCGAGAAAAATATTGCGGAAATGATTGTTTATATTTTATTATATGATAATAAGAAAGAAAAATAAACACATTTTTTCTTTAGCTTTTGTTGTTTGTTTATTTTATTATTATTTTAATTTCTATTTTTTCAATTTGTGGAATAGTTAATTTGATAATCAATTCAAATTAGTAAAAGTTCTATAGTTTGGTGCGGGTAATTTCAATTTGATACCTCAAATAATCCTCAGACAAACGTTAGTTTTGTTGTTCATCTATTTTTGTGTCTAAGAGCTGAGTTCATCATGTAGTGTTTCCATTAATTTGTTTTTAGTTTTAAACTAAACTGTAAAGCAAACATTTACAGTGGCGACATGTTGCATCGGGCGATATCCCGAATGAGACAGTCCTGTTCAAGTGTTGATAAATCGAGCTCATATCAGAGAAAAGCTTTTTATAATTTGAAAATCAGCTGCTTTTGAATTTAAACACGTTTTACTACGCGGGATATTAAGATAAATGCAACTCGTTTTCTAGTCGGATTTAAATAAGCCAACTTATTCTCTTATCCCGATTCTTCCTACTCACTGTTTTCCTTTCACTCATCCGCCTCCTTGCCAGATGAAGATGATGCGTGCCATCTATCATCGAACTGTCTTAAACTATAATCTTTCATCAAGCAAGAAATCATGCAAACACTGAAATGACGCAACTAAATAGCATAACGACCTTCAAGTGTATGTGTGTTTTCTTCTTAACCTTTTCGGTGAGTGTTTGGCCTAATGGATATCAGCGCAGACTATAGGATCGGATTTACTGTGATAATTTTTGCGCTCATTACACTGATGCGAAATTTGTAATCCCGCCAGTTTCTCGTGCATGTTTTATACTAATCAGTCATCATTAATCGAGACGAAAAGCAACTCGAGAATAAGGGTTTATAAGATTGTCATTTGAATCATGAACAGTATTATGTTAGGATTGAAAAGGATTAGCGGAAAAACAGAATTTAAATATTTAAGAGGACGGCTCAAAATGTATTTGTTCACCTTCGATTTTAAGACGACTATGTGAGAGAGTGATATGACCTTTTTTCGTTCACGATGCGTGGACAAAAAAGGTTGTCATTTTGTCACTGTAGCAATAAATTGTTGTTAGACAATGCATTTGATGATGATGATGATGATGATGATGATGATGATGATGATGATGATGATGATGATGATAGGCGTATGTTGTTACGAAAGTAGATTACGCAAAACAAGGTTATGCTAGTCTATAATATAAATATTAAAATTTGATCGCATTAGGAATTCAATTTCGTTTATGTTTACAGGTTGTGAATTCAACAGTTTTTGTTGTGTTGAGAATCTTTAAAAATAACTTAAAACAAACATTTGTTAATAACGGTAAGGTGACTGAAATCGGTTTTGCTTTTGATTTCAACAAACGGTGGATGTGTCTTCTGCTTTGTTCCTCCACTGGCGCTTCGATAGAGAATTGGTTGGTGGAATCCATGTGGATTCAAATTAGATGGTGTCAACAATTAACAATGAAAGATAACAATGTAACAAATATTTTTTACTTTTTGATTCTTCATTGGTAATCAAAACTTTTTGATTCTTCATTGGTGATCAAAACTTTTTGATTCTTCATTGGTAATCAAAACTTTTTGATTCTTCATTGGTGATCAAAACTTTTGATTCTTCATTGGTAATCAAAACTTTTTGATTCTTCATTGGTGATCAAAACTTTTGATTCTTCATTGGTGATCAAAACTTTTGATTCTTCATTGGTAATCAAAACTTTTGATTCTTCATTGGTGATCAAAACTTTTGATTCTTCATTGGTAATCAAAACTTTTGATTCTTCATTGGTGATCAAAACTTTTGATTCTTCATTGGTAATCAAAACTTTTGATCCTTCATTGGTAATCAAAACTTTTTGATTCTTCATTTGTGATCAAAACTTTTGATTCTTCATTGGTGATCAAAACTTTTGATTCTTCATTGGTAATCAAAACATTTTGATTCTTCATTGGTGATCAAAACTTTTTGATTCTTCATTGGTAATCAAAACTTTTGATTCTTCATTGGTAATCAAAACATTTTGATTCTTCATTGGTGATCAAAACTTTTTGATTCTTCATTGGTGATCAAAACTTTTTGATTCTTCATTGGTAATCAAAACATTTTGATTCTTCATTGGTGATCAAAACTTTTTGATTCTTCATTGGTAATAGAAACTTTTGATTCTTCATTGGTAATCAAAACTTTTTGATTCTTCATTGGTGATCAAAATTTTTTGATTCTTCATTGGTGATCAAAACTTTTTGATTCTTCATTGGTGATCAAAACTTTTGATTCTTCATTGGTAATCAAAACTTTTTGATTCTTCATTGGTGATCAAAACTTTTTGATTCTTCATTATGATCAAAACTTTTGATTCTTCATTGGTAATCAAAACTTTTTGATTCTTCATTTGTGATCAAAACTTTTGATTCTTCATTGGTGATCAAAACTTTTGATTCTTCATTGGTAATCAAAACATTTTGATTCTTCATTGGTGATCAAAACTTTTTGATTCTTCATTGGTAATCAAAACTTTTGATTCTTCATTGGTAATCAAAACATTTTGATTCTTCATTGGTGATCAAAACTTTTTGATTCTTCATTGGTGATCAAAACTTTTTGATTCTTCATTGGTGATCAAAACTTTTGATTCTTCATTGGTAATCAAAACATTTTGATTCTTCATTGGTGATCAAAACTTTTTGATTCTTCATTGGTAATAGAAACCTTTGATTCTTCATTGGTAATCAAAACATTTTGATTCTTCATTGGTGATCAAAACTTTTTGATTCTTCATTGGTGATCAAAACTTTTTGATTCTTCATTGGTGATCAAAACTTTTGATTCTTCATTGGTAATCAAAACTTTTTGATTCTTCATTGGTGATCAAAACTTTTTGATTCTTCATTATGATCAAAACTTTTAATTCTTCATTGGTGATCAAAACATTTGATTTTTCATTGGTGATCCAAACTTTTTGATTCTTCATTGGTGATCCAAACTTTTGATTCTTCATTGGTGATCAAAACTTTTTGATTCTTCATTGGTGATCAAAACTTTTGATTCTTCATTGGTGATCAAAACTTTTTGATTCTTCATTGGTGATCAAAACCTTTTGATTCTTCATTGGTGATCAAAACTTTTGATTCTTTATTGGTGATCAAAACTTTTAATTCTTCATTGGTGATCAAAACATTTGATTTTTCATTGGTGATCCAAACTTTTTGATTCTTCATTGGTGATCCAAACTTTTGATTCTTCATTGGTGATCCAAACTTTTGATTCTTCATTGGTGATCCAAACTTTTTGATTCTTCATTGGTGATCAAAACTTTTTGATTCTTCATTGGTGATCAAAACTTCTTGATTCTTCATTGGTGATCAAAACTTTTGATTCTTCATTGGTAATCAAAACTTTTTGATTTTTCATTGGTGATCAAAACATTTTGATTCTTCATTGGTGATCAAAACTTTTTGATTCTTCATTGGTGATCAAAACTTTTTGATTCTTCATTGGTGATCAAAAAAAAAAACTAATCATATATATATATATATATATATATATATATATATATCACACGGTTAATGGTAGCCGAATGGATACGGTCTCCGCTAATCGAGCCAGAGATATCTCGTGGTGCGCGGTTCGAATCGTTGGGCTGGTGTTAATTGTGACACCCTGCACTGAAGAATACCGAAAGGATGAAACACTAGTGTCTGTAGGTATTTAATTATTATAGCAAAAAAATAATGATATATATATATATACATACATACATGTATGTATAAATATATATATATATGTATATGCATATATATATATATATATACATACATATATATGAAGAATAAAATACGTATAAAAACGTTTGAACCAAAAACTGCAACGCGAAATTTTTTATAAAATAAACGAGTGTTTATATTTTAAGAAATATATTTCGGAGTAAGACTCCTTTGTCAATCTTTTTTCTCTTTTTCTTCGACATGATATAGAGTGGAAGATAGTTCGATGAAGAGTCCACGTAATGTTGTTAACTACGAGTTTTTTATGAAGCCGGATAGGTGACGCGTGGTCGCGCATTTTGAAAATCTGGGTAGTTTTTTTTTTGTTGTTGCTTATATCCGTTAGAAGCGCTGAGTAAAATTTGAAGAATAAAATACGTATAAATATGTTTGAAGCCAAAAACTGCAACGCGGAAGTTTTTATAAAATAAACGAGTGTTTATTTTTGTAAGAAATATATTTCTGAGTATTTATACGTATTTTATTCAAATAAATATATACATGCATACATACACACATATATATATATACATATATATATACATGCATATAAATATATACATACATATATATATACATAAATATATACATACATATAAATATATACATACACATATATATATAAATATATACATACATATATATATACATAAATATATACATACATATAAATATATACATACATATTTATATAAATATATACATACATATATATGTACAAATATATACATACATGTATATATAAATATATACACACATATATGTATAAATATATACACACATATATATATATAAATATATACACACACATATATGATGATTGCAACGTCTTGTCAGACGAGTGCCACTCCGTCAGACATTTAAAATCCATGAGCCCAAATGCCTGAGGGAGTATCTATACAAAGATGATGTTACAGAGTCTTAGCTTTGTACGACAGCTAAGTCTCTCTCTCGGTTCAAAATGTTGAGATCCAGCAACAAGCAAGAGCAAGATAGCCAGCAACAAATTAAACTGCAGACCAGCTTAATGCGGGTACTGGTCTCCCGCTTTATGGTTTTTTAAATCAGAGAAAGGTTGCCTTCACCACGGCTTACGGGAGCCCTCTCCACCCCAATACACATATACACACACACACAAATATACACGGTGCTAGTTGGCCGTTGACCCAGAAAAAGAGTTCATTCGCCCTTTGGAAGGTCTTGTTTTTAATCCCCCAGGTCATGTCATATGCTACTGGTACCATGTAACTCAGTACTACCCTCCTCATGGTCGGGTCACCGGCGACTAAACTGGTTCCTCCACCAGACTTGTTTGGTGAGGAGGGCGGCTAGACTCCCTGGAGGATTACACACATATATATATAAATATATACACACATATCTATGGTTCAATATATACATACATATATGTATACAAATATATACAGATATATATATATAAATATATACATCTATTATATAAAGCTGAATGTGTGTGTGTGTGTGTGTGTGTGTGTGTGTGTGTGTGTGTGTGTGTGTGTGTGTGTGTGTGTGTGTGTGTGTGTGTGTGTGTGTGAATGGTCACGAATAGGCTCCTATATGGTTGACTATTTTAAAAAACTGATTACATATAATGATAGAAGATGTATGGAGACACAGGAATGGGTATGTTTGATCTGGCAGAACGGTGGTCCATTAAAATTGTTCGTTCGCGCCTAATCCATAAAGTATGGAAATAAAAAATTTAAAAATTAAAAAAAAAACGTTTACAAGTGTTTTTGATATAGATGTGCATAAGAATATTTTGATAAGTATGTTTTAACTTAAATAGGGATGGTATAATAAAATTCTGGGATCTGCATTCGCGCCTGGCCTCCATGGAATGGAAATAGGCACAAACTTTAATAAAGATTTTTCATATCTATCTGCGTAAGTATACTTTGATAATTATGTTTCAGTTTGAAGAAATATGGTATAATAAAATTATGGAGTATTCGTTCGCGCCTGACCTCCATAGAATGGAAATATGTCACAAAGTTTAACAAGGTTTTTTAATATAGATCCACAGAATATTGTGATCAGTGTTTCAGTGTGGACAGGTATGGTATAATAAATTATGGGGTCTATCTATTTTATTTTATTTTTTCTTTCATCATATTTTGCTTTGGTTTTGATACCCCCAAATTCGAAGCTATCTCATTACAACTCTTTCTTTTCATAACCTATCATACTTTCATAAATCAGAGTCCATTTTCTGTAGGCTGTTTTTGAACCCAGTCAACGACGGGTACTTTTCTAGTATATATATATATATATATAAATACATATATATATACATATATATAAATATATACATACATATATATGAATATATATAAATATATGCATGCATATATATACATATAAATAAATTTATATATATATATATATATATATATATATATTTATATATATATATGATTATTGCAACATATTGTAAGACGAGTACCACTCCTTAGTCCATGAGTCCAAAAATTACTCCCATCGCCACAGGACCATTTTATAGACAAATCCCTGAGGGAGTATCTATATACAGATGATGTCACAGAGTCTTAGTTTTCTATGACAGCTAAGTCTCTCTCTCGGATTAAAATGTTCAAATCCAGCAACAAGCATATATAAATATATATATATATATATATATATATATATATATATATATATATATATATATATATGTACAAATATATACATACGTATATATATTCAAGTATATACATACATATAAATATACATATATACATAAATATATATATACATATATAAATATATACATACATATAACTATATATATGAATACATGTATATATAAATATATATAGCCAGTAGAGTTTAGTTTCCCAGAAGTACATCCAATGAAACAACATGTGTCTACCAAAGAGTGCTCAATGAGTGAACAGAGCAGGTATATTAAATTTATTTATACAAACATTTATGGCTACATATGTGCATACATGTTTCTGTAATCACCCGCGTTGGGGGATTGCGTCTTCCGGCCAAGAATTACAGTCTAAATGTATAAATTCTCAAGTACCTTATGCCATAAAAACCAAAAGATGGGATGTGAAAAAGAAGATGTTTATTATCTTCAAAGACCTCACTTGTCCTCTCAACGAGTTATGACTCCCAACCAGGTTACATTCTAACTTTACAAACGAAATAGGAAAATGTTCTTTGATTCAAATATCAGTTTTCGACGGTAATTCTTGGCTTGAAGACGTAATCCCCCAACACGAGTGATTACAGAAACATGTATGCACATATGTAGCCATAAATGTTTGTATAAATAAATTTAATATATAAATATATATACATATATAAAAATATACATACATGTATAAATATATACATACATATAACTTTATATAAATATATATATACATATACCTATATATATAAATAAATATACATATAAATATATATATATATATATATATTTATAAATACATATACATAGATATATATAGATATATACATACTTATATCTTTATATATATATATATATATATATATACAAACATATATCTATATATACATATATATACATACACATATGTATATAAATATATCTATATATACACATACATATATGCATGTATATATATATGCAGATATTTATATATATACACATACATATATCTTTATATACATACAGGTATCTATATATATATATATATATATATATATATATATACAGATATCTATCTCTCTCTCTATATATATATATACGTAAAGAAATCTATATATACATACAGATATCTATATATAGATACATACCGCTATATATATACACATATATATATATACATACATATATATATATATGTATATATATACATGCAGATATCTATATATATACATATATCTATCCATATATATGCATATATATATATATATCTATATATATATGTACATACATATATCTATATATATATGCATATATATACATGCATATATATATATATATATATACATATATATACATAAATATATCTATATATATGCATATATATACATACATATATCTATATTTATACATATATATACATACATATATCTATATATATACACACATATATCTATATATATACACACATACATCTATATATATACAGACATATATCTACACATATATATACATATATCTATATATATACATGCATAGATCTATATATGTATGCATAGATCTATATATTTATTTACGCATATATCTATATATATACTTACATTTATCTATAAACATACATATATCTATATATGTACATATATCTATATATATACATACACATATCTATATATATGCATACACATATCTATCTATATATATACATACACATATCTATATATATACATACATATATATCTATATATATATATACATTTATAAATATATATATATAGATATACATTTATAGATATATATAGATACATAAATATACATATAGATATAGATACCTAAATATATCTATATATATATATATATATATATATATATATATATATAGATAGATAGATATATTTAGGTATATATAGATATAAAGATATATGTGTATATATATCGATATATATATATATATATAAATATACAGATATAGATATGTATATATATATATATATATATATATATATATACAGATATATATATAAAGAGAGAGAGATATAGATATGTATACATATATATACAGATATATATGTATATATATATGGATATACGTGGAAATGTGTATGGGAATATATATAGATATATGTATGTATATATACATATATGTTTGTATATATATATATTAATATATATATGTGTTTATAAATATAGATATGTGTATGTATATATATAGATACATGTATGTATATATATAGATATAAATGTATATATAGATATAAATGTATATATAAATGCATATAAATATATATAGAGAGAGATTTATCTCCCTATATATATGCTTTTATATATATATTTATATATATACATTTATAGCTGTATGTATACATTTATATCTACATCTATATATACATACATACATACATACATATATCTCTATATGTATGTATATACCTACACATATCTATATAGAGAAATAAAAAGGAACAACCCGTATTTCGTGTTCATCAACGTTTCGTCTTTATTTCGAGACTTCCTCTCGATGAATGAGATTAAGAAACAAAAAACACCAGTATAAAATATTTGAAAATGTTTCACGTGCAAAGTTTGACGCTGTTCTATTTCAGAAAAAAACGGAAAAAGACGTTGGAAATTCAAAAAGGAGGGGGCTTGTGCTGTTAAAGAGACGGAAATCTTAGTGACGTCATATAGTCGTTAATGTAATTTTAAAAGATATGAACGCAACTAATATTCTTACTGGAAAGAAATATATCTGTTGAAATTCAAATATAGGTTTGTAACAGAAATGAAATGAGTGTTTTTTTGTTATGTAATGCATTGATTGAGATTATATGTATTAATTATTACAGGGGGTGTTTGAATGGTGTGAGAAAGATAACCTGTGTCTACAGTTAAATTATGTTCTTTTAATAAAAGTTTGCTTATTAAGGGCGCTATGTTATAGAAACCTGCACGTTGCTCTAATTTGTGATAAGCGCAGATTCAAGAAGTTTTCAGCGCGGTTTATTTGAAATAAATTTAACTACTTTTGCTTGTTTAAAGTCAAAGTTGTTATTATGCTGCTATGAATGAGAGAATAATGCACTTAGAGAATTGCTGTTTTTTATATCTCTTTTATGTTCACTTAGCCTTGTTTCTAATTTACACTGGGTTTCACCAACGTATTTATGATGGCAATTTTGGCAAGGAATATGGTTAGTGACGTGGTTTGTACGATAGGAATTTCTAGTTTTAGTGGGTTACAGATTATTGTATTATTAGTGTGTGTAGGTAAAAGAAAATGTCTGTTTATGAGACAAAGGTCTGGTGTATATGATTTTTTATAATTTATCCTGGAAAATATTTGTGTGGTTTTTCTCTTAGCATTCAATATGAAATATGTCGGATATTGTAAGGTTTTCAAAATGTTTGTGAGATATTTGAATTCTTCGTCCAGATATTCAGGACTGCAAATTCTGAAAGCGCATAAGAAAAAACAAATTATCATCCCTGTTTTTATTTTATTATTATGGTGTGAATAGAAATGTATGTAATCATTTTTGTGTGTAGTTTTGCGGTGAACTTTGAAGGATAGTTTATTATTGGATTATATAATAAGTATGTCTAGAAAAGGTAATGAGTTATTGTTTTCTGTTTCATAGGTAAACTTTATGGAAGGTTCGACTGAGTCTAATTTGTCTCTAATGATATTTATGCACGTGTTTTCAGGAAGAAAAATTAAAATGTCGTCAATGTATCTAAAATACTCTGTGTTTGGAAGTAATCTGAATTTGAAAGGACCAGATTCTAGGAATTCTAAGAAAAGGTAAGCTAATACTCCACTAAGAGGGTTACCCATGGAAGACCAAAATTTTGTTTATAGAAATTGTTATTGAAGTGAAAATAAGTCATGTTAGTTATAAGTCTAATGATTTTTATAAGAGTATCGGGAGGAAAAGGTAAGCTAATGTTAGATTTTTTTAAATGTTTAAGGAGTAAATTCAAGCATTTTTTAATGGGGACATTAGTATATAATGATGTTATATCTAAGCTGTGTATAGTTTTGTTTTGTACGTTAATGTTTTTTTATTTTGTTGAGTAAATCTCCGGAGTTCTTTATGTGGGAGGTGCTGATAGTGCCCAGTAGTGGAGTCAAAACGTTGGATATGACACGTGCAATTTTGTGTGTTGCACTACCGATGCCAGATATTATAGGGCGCATAGGGATATCTGGTTTGTGAGTTTTGGGGAGGCCATATAGTGACGGAACATTGGGGTGGTATTCAATGTATGAAATCCAAGTTTTATCGTTTTTTATAAGTTTTTTATAAGATTGGTTGAAATTCTCAATAATTCGATTTACTGTCTTTAAATCAGTTTTGGTGTAAGTGTCGTTGTCTGCCAACAATGTGGTAACTTTTTCCGGGTATTCATCTTTTTCAATTAATACTATACCTCCACCTTTATCAGCTGGTGATATAATCAAGTTCTTGTTATTCGCTAGGTGTTTCAAAGCATCTATGTATCTCTTAGGAAGTACAGTTTCATATGGATGAGTAACTGCAACAGAAATAACACCCTGTATGAAACCTTTTTGAAAATCCGTATCTTCATGTTTGCAAATTCTTAAAAATTGTGTCTGTGGTAATATTTGAATGTATGCCAGTAGCGAATTTTAGTCCGAAACTAACGGCTTCAATTTTTGTGTTTGAGAGTACTTTGGTAGTAGTAAGATTTTATATTAGATTCGGACGTCCCATGGTTCACTTTGCACATGAAACATTTTCAAATATTTTGTACTGATGTTTTTTTGTTTCTTAATCTCATTCATCCAGAGGAATCTCGAAATAAAGACGAAACGTTGATGCACACAAACTACGGTTTGTTCCTTTTTATTTCTCTATTTTGTCGGAATACTATTTACATATATATCTATATATATATATATATATATATAGATATATTGATATATCTATAGATATATCATATATATATATATATATATATAACATATAGATATATCTATATATATCTAAATATATATATATGACATATATATATATATATCTAAATATATATATATGACATATATGTATATATTTTTTTTTTTTTTTACACAGTGATCACCACTTATCAAGGCCCGGAAGCCACTCAGGGATAAGGGTTATTGCAAGTACATTATGTTAGTGAGGAGATTTGCTGAAATGTTTACTTAAGGGGGCGGTTCATTAGGAATTTGTTAACATTGGACTTGAAGACATCCAAGTTGTAGTCCGGAGGGAAGCAGGCAGACGGAACAGAGTTCCACAGGCGTGCAGTTCTAACAAAGAAGCTTTGTTCATGGAATCTGCGTTTTGATTTATAATATAAAGCTGAACGTCTGTGTGTGTGTGTGTCTGTGTGTGTGTGTGTGTGTGTCTCTGTGTGTGTGTGTGTGTGTGTGTGTGTGTGTGTGTGTGTGTGTGTGTGTGTGTGTGTGTGTGTGTGTGTGTGTGCCTGTGTCTGTGTCTGTGTGGTCACGAATAGGCTCCTATATGGTTGACTATTTTAAAAAACTGATTGCATATAATGATAGAAGATGTATCGAGCATCAGGAATGGGTATGTTTGATCTGGCAGAACGGTGGTTCATAAAAATTGTGGGGTCTGCGTTCGCGCCTGGCCCCCAAAGTATGGAAATAAGGAATGAAAAAAAAAAAACGTTTACAAGGGTTTTGATATAGATGTACATACTTTGATAAGTATATTTCAACTTAAATAGGGATCGTATAATAAAATTCTTGGGTCTGCGTTCGCCCTTGTACTCCATGGAAATATGGCACAAACATTAACAAAGACTTTTTATATCTATTTGCGTAAGTATACTTTGATAATTATGTTTCAGTTTGAAGAAATATGGTATAATAAAATTATTGGGTGTTCGTTCGCGCCTGACCTCCATAGAATGTAAATATGTCACAAAGTTTAACAAGGTTTTTTAAAAGAGGTGAGGGTCCACAATAACACCTTAACTTTAATCTTAATTCACGTTAGCTTTTGTTTATTTTTTTTTTTAGATGAATCATATTGTATCGAATAAATTCACCTCATAAATTCATGTTCTTATTAAAGTGAAAGCCAAAAAAAAAGTCGGAACTTTAGATAATTCTCGACACAAATTTTGCATCACTCTGTTTTTCCTTCTCCACTTGCATGTGGCACTCTTTCGAAAATAGATAAATAGATAATAATAAAAAAAATAAGAACGTTACTTGTTATCGTGTCAAAAGAAGGAAAGATCCTGCTTACGTAGTTACGTGTCTTTTTAAAAACAAATGCATAACCTTTTTATTTTTATTTAAATATCTGCTTAAGCTTTTTTTTGTCAGTGTACTAGAAGGAATTCAGTTGATTAAAACCCTTTCTGCGTGTTCTTTACATTACAATAGTACAACCCAGAATCCCACGGCTCAATACTACACCGTTCAATACTGTAAAAGTTAAACCAAGCTGTTCTGCTTGAAAAGGTCGCCATTTTCTTTTTATTCATATTTATATCGATTCTTTACTTTAAAAAAACTAAAGTAATTACGTGTTTACTTTTTAATATCCCATTTTTCTGTTTCGGATTATTTTACTAAAGTAAGTAAAGCTTCATTATTTATCAAAACTGTTTTTGTTTCGATATTTCGTCGATATTATTTAGTAAGAGTGTTTAGCAGAAAAGCCAAAAACCGACTACCCGAAAAAATAAATATAAAGAAATAAATGTTACCATAGTCAATAAAAGCTCAGTTCATGTTTGTTTGTTTTTGTTTTTTTGTTTTGAAATAGTTTTTAATGCGCTTCACTTGAAATAATTTCAGCGAACCGAAATTAAAACGAAATTTGAGGCGATAACTACTTAAATCAATTTTTATATCAAATACACATGCCATAATCGAATATTCCTCAAGCACAAAATAACGGAAAACATTAAAATATGTTTATAAATATTCCTTACGTTGACAGAACTCTCTTAAATTATTAACACAGAATGCTCAGGTGCCCCTTCTTCTAATCGAAAACGGGGCTCTCCATTTCAAAGTCGCTGCCATTTTGATTTTTTTAAACCGGTTCGTGAATTAAAAATTTTTATAAACTACTTAAAAATACAATCCAATGAACTTTTCAACCATAAAAGTAACTTTTATTGACTATGGTAACATTTATTTCTTGTATATTCATATTATTATATATATATATAAGATTTTCGCTTTGCAAGGAAACATCATTTTGTTGGTAACTCTTGGCTACGAATGGAATCAAAGTTGATATAAGAAAAAGAAAATTTCGCAAAAATTATCTTTACTTTCATCATATTTTGCTTAGGGTAAAATTTTTGAGTATCAAAACCTATCTTTTTACAACCCACTCCTTTTCATAACCTATCATATTTTCATCAATCACAATGCATTTTCTGAAGGCTGTTTTTGAACCCAGTCAACGACGAAGAGTTCTCCTAGCATATATATATACACATATATATACATGTATAGTATATATACATACATATATATACATATGTACATATATATACACACATATATATACATCTTTTACATATATATACATATACACATATATATACATATACATATATATACACACATATATATTACATCTTTTACATATATATACATATACACATGTATATACATATACATATATACATATATACATATATTTATATACATATATATACATATAGATAAACACATTTATATACATATATATACATATATATATACATATATACATATATATACATATATATACATGTATATACATATATTTATATACATATATATACATATAGATAAACACATTTATATACATATATATACATATATATATACATATATACATATATATACATATATATACATGTATATACATATATTTATATACATATATATATTATATATACATGTATACATATATATATACATATATATATACATATATACATATATATACATATATATACATATATATACACACACACATTCATATATATATGTACATATATACATATATATATTCATATATATGCATATATATTCATATATATTCATATATATACATATATATACATATATATATACATACATATATATGCATACATATACATATATATACATATATATACATACATATGCATATATATATTTATATACATATATATACACATATATATACATATATACATACATCTATATACATATATATACATATGTATATATATATATATATATATATATATATATATGAAATAAAATGGAGGTGGAAGGACCTGGATACTCAACGTTTCGCCCGATTTATGCGGGCTTCTTCAAGAGGGATGGTCATTGACGAGAGAGTCGGAGGATTGGGGCTATATATAATGATGGGGGAGAGCAGCGTGTTTTCCTTATGTAAATTAGATGTCATATATACATGTATATACATTTTATGAGAGAAGAACTAATTAGAGTAAACTAGTGTAGTGGATTACGTCTAAAAGATAAAATATCGTAGAGATTAAAAATTGTGCTTGGAAATATAGCGGTGATAGATTAAATAAATAAAATGACACGAGATTACGAAAGAATCGTTTTTTTTTTGTTTTTTTTTTTTTTAAATTAGAAATAATGGAATTGGGATAAAATAGCGCAGTAACTTAAAAGATGGTATCTAAAAATAAGAATAGGAGGTGATAAAATGGAGTCTAAAAATAGATAATGATAAAATACAGTAAATAAGTAAAATAAAAATAAAATTAAGTGAAATTACGAATTTTTTTTTTTTTTTTTTTTCGCGTTTAACCGGTGTCTAGGTTGTTTTCTTTGATAATTATTTTCGACAAATATTTTTGGCAAATACAAAAAGAAAAGCACTAAAAATTTACCGAAACCGAGAACATTCCTTAAATAGCCAGATACACAACAGACAATTAACATTACCAACTAATAAAAACAACGACACAATATATGAGAACCTAAATAAGACAGGCATTCAAATAACAAAACTAAACTCTTTAACAATTAGGGATCTAACACGTAAAATTATAACTAACACCAACATTAACACCAAAGCCGGAATATATTCCATACCCTGCCTTGATTGTGGAAAAATATACGTAGGAGAAACTCAACGTAATTTAAATAAAAGAATATATGAACACAAAAGAGATGTAAAAAACAACAATACACTCAACGCCATATTTTGTCACATCATGGAAAACGACCACCATTTTGATTTTAACAAAGCAACTTTCCTTAAACACATACATAACAGATCCACACGACGTTTAATTGAGTCAGCTATAATCTCCCATTCCAGCAAAATAATTAAGCAAAGAAAAGGTTTTTTCCACGTTGCTCCCTTTCTGTCGAAAATAATTATCAAAGAAAACAACTTAGACACCGGTTAAACGCGAAAAAAAAAAAAAAAAAAAAAAATTCGTAATTTCACTTAATTTTATTTTTATTTTACTTATTTACTGTATTTTATCATTATCTATTTTTAGACTCCATTTTATCACCTCCTATTCTTATTTTTAGATACCATCTTTTAAGTTACTGCGCTATTTTATCCCAATTCCATTATTTCTAATTTAAAAAAAAAAAAAAAAAAAAAAAAAAACGATTCTTTCGTAATCTCGTGTCATTTTATTTATTTAATCTATCACCGCTATATTTCCAAACACAATTTTTAATCTCTACGATATTTTATCTTTTAGACGTAATCCACTACACTAGTTTACTCTAATTAGTTCTTCTCTCATAAAATGTATATACATGTATATATGACATCTAATTTACATAAGGAAAACACGCTGCTCTCCCCCATCATTATATATAGCCCCAATCCTCCGACTCTCTCGTCAATGACCATCCCTCTTGAAGAAGCCCGCATAAATCGGGCGAAACGTTGAGTATCCAGGTCCTTCCACCTCCATTTTATTTCATATCGTCGGATTTAATCCAGCTCAACAATCATATATATATATATATATATATATATATATACATTTTAAAAATAATAAGCGGAAGTTTCTCGAGAGCTCTTTCGGCTATCATCTCGTCAGGAGAAAATCGATAGCGAACAAAATAATATTGTGTCGAAAAATAAAGAGTTCTAATGGGGAACTTATTAAATGTGCCAAAAGTACGGGGACACTAAAATGAAATTATTAACGATTAAAATATTGGCACAACGAATTTTTCTTATATTAAAAAACAAAGATAAAGAAAAATGTACCTACCTGTAGCAGAAAAAAATGTTGTACACCAAAAATCACTTAATGGCTCTCGTATTGGGGAGGCCTCAAGTTTTGACAGGCTTCTGGGCTTGACCTTTACTCCTGATCTTAAATGGAATACATACATCAAATCTGTTGCCAAGGCCGCTGGAAAAATGGTCGGATCCTTCTATCGATCCAGTAGATATCTCACTGCTGATGCAATTCTCTATCTATATAAGAGCCAGATACGTCCAAGGATGGAATACTGCTGCCACATATGGGCATGAGCTGCTAGAAAAGACTTGTCCTGCCTTGATAAGGTTCAAAATAGACTTCGTGGCCTGGTGGGAGATGTCCTTTTCTCTTCGCTGCAACCTCTATCTCACAGAAGAGATGTTGCGAGTTTGTCTCTGCTTTATCGTTATTTTCATGGAAAGTGTTCAACTGAGCTTCAATCTATGGTCCCCCCCTCGCCAAACTTTCACAAGAAACACTAGACTAGCTGAGAACATTATCAATAATTTTCCCCACTCTTTATCTGTACCTAAACCTAAACATAGATTCCATGATCAAAGCTTCTTTCTTAGAACTGCACGCCTGTGGAATTGTCTTCCGTTTTCCTGCTTTCTGGCTGTCTATAATATGGTTGTCTTCAAGTTCAACGTGAACAAGTTTCTGATGAGCCGTTCCACTTAAGTTAACAAATTTACCGAACTTCCATTACTGTCGATTACTATATTGTCCTTTTGACTACTCTACACTCTTTAACCCTTATCCTTGAGTGGCCTATCGGCCTTGATAAGTGGTGTCGCCTATTTAAAAAAAAAAAAAAAAAAAAAAAAAAAAAAAAACGAGGGTGGAAAAATAAAAAGCGGGAGAAAAGATTCAAAGTTCCCCAAAGAGAAACAATGCGCTTGATGTTTCTTTTTGCCGGCACAAAGAAGGTTGACGCACCGCGATAGAGACAGACTCCAAAATCTTAAAATGGTTTCTGGAGTCCGCTTTATGTAGTACCTCGAACCAATCTATTTTATATCTATCGGCACAGCATGGATTGTCAACCAAATGCTGGCCAATAGCAGAGTCCAAGGCTACAGAAGGAGGGAGACTACCAGATCCCATCCTCCCTTGTCTGATCTTCGATGGAACATGCTGGTTTATACGAGTCAAAAGGTGCAAGGATGTTCGCCCCACATAACCAGCATGGCACTGGTATTTGAATTGATATACAATATTGCTATTTTGGATGTAAGGCAAACTATCCTTGCAGAAAGACGGAAAAGCAGGTCTCGTAGTATATACCAAACGCAAGGACACAGAAAAAAAGCAGTCGTAAATACTTCTGCGAATCTGTTTGGAAAGTCCCCAATCCACGGTAATTTTAAATAAACCGGGCATTTCAAGGGTCCAAACTTTTTAGGGGATTTAAAATCCGCAATCTTTTTGAAAATACAGTCATCAATAAGGTCAACAGGATATCCATTATTGATGAATATTTCCCTGATCTTATCGAGTTCGGCGTCTAATCTGTTAGGCGAACAAATCATGAGGGCTATATGTACCAAAGTATTAATTAGGCCGACCTTACGTGATTTTGGTACAAAAGACAACCTGTTCACATATAGGCCAGTAAATGTCGGCTTTCTATAAATTGTAGTGAGAAAGCCCCCCTTTGAGCGTTCAACAAGAACATCCAAGAAAGGAAGCGAATTGTTCTTCTCACCTTCCATAGTGAACTTAAGAATTCAAGAATTCAACCTATTAAAAAATATCGACGCTTCACTTTGCGATGGAAAAATAGCAAAAGTGTCGTCAACATATCTGAAATATGCAATGGGTTTAGTTGTAGAATTAAACATAACGGATTCATAGTATCCGACGAAAATATCCGCTAAAGTTGGGGCCAACAGCATGTTCCATCGAAGATCAGACAAGGGAGGATGGGGTCTGGTGGTCTCCCTCCTTCTGCAGCCTTGGGCTCTGCTATTGGCCAGCATTTGGTTGACAACCCGTGCTGCACCGATAGATATAAAATAGATTGGTTCGAGGTGCTACATAGAGCGGACTCCAGAAACCATTTAAAGATTTTGGAGTCTGTCTCTATCGCGGTGCGTCAACCTTCTTTATGTCGGCAAAAAAAAAAAACATCAAACGCATTGTTTCTCTTTGGGGAACTTTGAATCTTTTCTCCCGCTTTTTTTTTTCCTCCCTCGTTGTGCCAATATTTTAATCGTTAATAAATTTACTTTAGTGTCCCCGTACTTTTGGCACATTTAATAAGTTCCCCATTAGAACTCTTTATTTTTCGACACAATATTATTTTGTTCGCTATCGATTTTCTCCTGACGAGATGATAGCCGAAAGAGCTCTCGAGAAACTTCCGCTTATTATTTTTAAAACTATATATAAATTCTGTACCTCTAAACATTTATTTACACACACACACACACACACACACACACACACACACACACATATATATATATATATATATATATATATATATATATATATATATGTAGTAATTTATAAAATATATATGGCGACTAAGCTACACTGAATATTCTGCGTTTCATCCACTGTAGGATTCGTCAAGCTTATGCGCCGAATCCTACAGTGGATGAAACGCAGAATATTCAGTGTAGCTTAGTCGCCATATATATTTTATAAATTACTAACTAGCTCTACCTACGTATTGAGCACTTTTGAAGTAAATACTTAAAGTTTACGCATAAATCTATACTTTCGTATATTACATTTATGTGAGTAAATGAAGTAGTTATATATATATATATATATATATATATATATATATATATATATATATATATATATATATATATATATACTTTCAGCCCGGCGTTGCCCAGGTGTTTGGATGTGTATGTTGAGCAAAAAAAAAAAAGTAGTGGTAGGAAGGCAGGTTCGAACACGTACCGCTAAGGAGGAAAAGAAAGGTGTTTATGCTGTTACGACCACCACAAAACCGGAAGCGATATTTTTTTAAAATTAAGGCTTGACAATCTAAAGGAGAGGATAATTTCAAAAATATCGGCGGAAAAAGTGACTCCCCTGTAGAAAAGTGCCTAGTTGAAGGGGAAGATATTAATGTTTTTAGACAATTTTTCGATATTTTGTCGTATGAAAGGTCAAACTTTAAAACGATACTGATCTTGGTAAAATCCGTCGCCTCTATTGAAAGTTTTAGGCAGACATGCAAAAATACATACATACATACATACATACATTTATATATTGGTAACTAAAAATTTTCGACCCAAACTGATGAAAAAGCTTGCCCTATCTCTGAATACCATTTATGTAAAATGTCAAATATTTAGACAATAAATTGTCTGAGTAATTTGGAAGTGACCGCAGAGGTTTTATCTTAGACCCCTATTATGACCCCTATAAAATATATTGTTTTCGGCTCGAATCAAGTTATTAAGTTAGATCCATGTACATGGAACCTATTTCAACGATTTGACCTTTGAGAACTCTACCAAACGCCTCCGACAATTTTCGGTCTACACACTTGAAATTTTAGATATTGGTTCCTTGAACATGGATCTAACTTAATAACTTGGTTTGAGCCCAAAACAATAAATGTTAAGGGGTCATAATAGGGGTCAAAGTTAAAAAAAAATTGACCGCTTTTTGGGGGCTCAATACACACCTCCAAATATCCAGGCAACGTCGGCCACCCATGCTAGTATATCTATAATAGTGAAAGTGTCTGTGTATCTGTGTGTGTACATTTCCCTACGCAATAACTCTGTCAATTTTAATCTACAGATCCGAAATTTGATATACAGGGTACTGAGATTTGGGTAAATCTATCTGATCGGGTTTTGGCCAGAAATTTATCGATTAAAGGGTCAAAGTTCAACGATTTGACCTACCAAACGGCTCCGATAATTTTCGGTCTTTACTCTTGAAATTTTAGATATTGGTTCCTTGGACATGGATCTAACTTCATAACTTGATTTGAGCCGAAAACAATAAATTCTAAGGGACAAAAAAGGGGTCAAAGTGAAAAAAAATTGACCTCTGATGTCTCTTTCAAATTACCCAGATAATTTCTGGTCTAAATATTTGAAATTTTACATAAAGGGTATTAAAAGATTGGGCAAGCTTTTTCATCGTTTTGGGTCGAAACTTTTTAGTTATCAGTATATAAATGTATGTATGTATGTATGTATGTATGTATGTATGTATGTATGTATGTATGCTTAAACCTTTCAATAGAGACGACGGATTTTACCAAGATCAGTATCGTTTTAAAGTTCGACCTTTCATACGAGGATCGTGCAATAAGTAATGACCCTGACCCACTTCCAGTTGTCTGATCTAGCTGAAATTTTGCAATTTATATCTCTACGGGTTATGTGGCAAATTACGGCTCTGAAATAATTGTGGTTTCTGTTTTACAGGTGTTTGAACTGAGTCAGGTGTGAAATGTTGAATGTCGAGCAGTGATCCAGTTTTTGTATTTGAAAGGACGCACACCACAAGAGATTTTTGGTGAAATGAAAGAAATTTATGGTGATAATGTTCCATCATATTACTTTGTAAAACGCTGGCATCGTGAATTCAAACATGGCCGGAAGTCTGTGGAAACAGCTCCCAGACCTGGTCGGCCCCTTCTGCCATTGATGAGGCATCTGTCCGTCAAGTTGAGGCTGCCATTTTGGAAGATCGGCACATTACTATTCGCCAAATAGCCCAAGATATCAAGATTAGTACAGGACCTGTGGAAACTATCATTCATGACCATTTGCATATGCATAAGGTCCCTGTTAGATAGATTCCCAGTTTGCTCACACCATTCCAGAAGCGACAGCGCGTCGAGTGTTCAAGGATGAATTTGAAGATGTGCCAAGAAGATGAGTCAAAGTTTTTCAAACCTGGGTTCATCACTATGATCCAGAGACCAAAGCCCAGTCAATGCAGTGGAAGCACTTGGACTCACCACTTCCAAACAAGGCAAGGGTGCAGCCCTCCGCTGGCAAGGTCATGCTCATAGTCTTATGGGACTAGGACGGAGTAGTGATGACAGATTTCCTGGCAAAGGGTACCACAATTACAGGAGCCTATTTTACTTCACTTTTGAGGAAATTAAGGGAAGCTATCAAAATCAAGAGGCGGGGCAATATCAGCAAAGGTACCCTCCTCCTGCAGGACAACGATCCGGTCCACAACTCGCATGTCGCCAGATCAGGAGCACGGGCGTGTGGTTATGAAATCCTCACCCATCCTCTCTACTCTCCTGACCTTGCACCCTCTGACTTTCACCTCTTCCCAGCCATGAAGTTGTTTTTGAAAGGAAAGCGTTTCCCAGATGATGAAGCCTTGATTTCTGAAGTCACGTCGTGGTTAGAGGACCAACCTGGGGTGTTCTACAAAAACGGTCTCCAGAGCTGCATCAAACGATGGGAGACATGCATAACTCTAGGTGGTTCCTATGTAGAGAAAGACTAATAACTGTGCCAAGTTTCGTTGCTCTACTGCTATGGGAAGTGAGTCAGGGGCATTACTTATTGCACGCCCCTCGTACGACAAATATCGAAAAATTGGCTAAAAACATTAATATCTTCCCCTTCAACTAGGCACTTTTCTACGGGGGGGGGAGGCACTTTTTTCGCCGATATTTTTGAAAGTTATCCTCTCCTTTAGATTGTCAAGCCTTAATTTTAAAAAAATGTCGCTTCCGGTTTGGCGGTGGTCGTAACAGCATAGACGTAAGGTTTTTACTCCGTTCTTTTCTTCCTTCGCAGTACGGGTTGGAGCCTGCCTTCCTACTACCACATTTTTTTTTGTTCAACAGACATATCCAAACATTCGGGCAACGCCGGGCTGAAATGCTAGTATATATATATATATATATATATATATATATATATATATATATATATATATATATATATGTTCACATATATATATATATATATATTAATCTCTCTATATATCTATATATATATGTATATATATACATATATCTATATATATGTATATATATATATTTATCCATATATATATATTTATTTATATATATATATATATATATATATATATATATATATATATTTACATGGGGGTCACCACTTATCCAGGCCCGAAGGCCACTCAGGGATAAGGGTTATTGCATGTACAGTAATCAATGAGATAGTATTGTAGTAATCATTAGTATTGGGGGTTTTGATAGAGTGTCTTACTTAAGGGGGTGGTTTGTCAGGAGTTTGTTTATATTGGACTTGAAGACGTCCAATTTGTAGTCAGGTGGGAAACAGGAAAGCGGCAGAGAGTTCCACTGGCGTGCAGTTATAAGAAAGAAGCTTTGGAAGAGGCTGCGAAAGTTACGAACAGAAAAGTTTCTTAGCTTTTGGGACCGTAGCGTTCGACTTAGCTTGGGAGCGATAGTTTAAAGAGGACGAATGCCAGCCAGTCAGTCAGTCTGCTTTTATGCCGATATTTAAAGGGTATGTTGGGTGATCGGATCTTGGTGAGTTTTGTATTTTCATTTATTTCTTTTAAATTCCACATTCAATCATCTATCTAATGAGAGAATGTTCGACCACCCCATAATAAATATGCTATAATGGAACTTTTATCAAATTGAAAAACTCTGGTTATTTTTAACTCGTTTAAAAAGCTTGTTAAGAAGTAATACCTTTAGGGTTATGTATTAACTTTAGCTAGAAGTAATGCATAGTTTAGAAGAAAAAAATACAAAAATGCCGCGTGTTTTTAGTTCAGATAATATATATATTGATCCATATATACATATATATATATATATATATATATTATCTATATATATATGTTCATATATATATATATTTATCATGTATATATATTAATCTCTCTCTATATATATATATCTATATATATCTAATTATCTCTCTCTATATATATATTTATCTCTATATATCTATATATATCTATATATATCTATATCTATCTATATCTAGCTATTTATATGTCTATCTCTCTCTCTCTCTCTCTCATATATATATATATATATATATATATATATATATATATATATATATAACTACTTTTTCTTGTTTAAAGTCAAAGGTGTGGTTATGTTGCAATGAATGAGAGAATAATGCACTTAGAGAATTGCTATTTTTTATATCTCTTTTATGTTCATTGAGTCTTTTTTCCAATTTACGCTGAGTTTCACCAACATATTTATGATGGCAATTATGGCAAGGAATAGTGTATATACCTCCATCGGAAACTGGTTTGTTATAGAGATGTTTCGTAGTTTTTAATATATGTTTTATGGTTAGTGATGCGGTTTGTACGATAGGAATTTTTAGTTTGTTTAGTGTGTTATAGATTATAGTATTATTGGTGTGTGTAGGTAAAAGAAGATGTCTGTTTATGGGAGAAAGGTCTGGTGTGTATGATTTTTTATTATTATTTATTCTGGAAAATATTTGTGTGGATTTTCTCTTAGCATTCAATATGAAATATGTCGGATATTGCAAGGTTTTCAAAATGTTTGTGAGATATTTGAATTCTTCGTCCAGATATTCAGGACTGCAAATTCTGAAAGCGCGTAAGAAGAAATCAATTATCATCCCTGTTTTTATTTTATTATTATGGCGTGAATAGAAATGTATGCAATCATTTCTGTGTGTAGTTTTGCGGTGAACTTTGAAGGATAGTTTATTATTGGATTTTATTATAAGTATATCAAGAAAAGGTAATGAGTTATTGTTTTCTGTTTCACAGGTAAACTTTATGGAAGGTTCGACTGAGTTTAATTTGTCTCTAATGATATTTATGCGCGTATTTTCAGGAAGAAAAATTAAAATGTTATCAATGTATCTGAAATATTCTGTGTTTGGAGGTAATCTGAATTTGAAAGGACCAGATTCTAGGAATTCTAAGAAAAGGCAAGCTAATACTCCACTAAGAGGGTTACCCATAGGAAGACCAAAATTTTGTTTATAGAAATTGTTATTGAAGTGAAAATAAGTCATGTTAGTTATAAGTCTAATGATTTTTATAAGAGTGTCGGGAGGAAAAGGTAAGCTAATGTTAGATTTTTTTAAATGTTTAAGGAGTAAATTCAAGCATTTTTTAATGGGGACATTAGTATATAATGATGTTATATCTAAGCTGTGTATAGTTTTGTTTTGTACGTTAATGTTTTTTATTTTGTTCAGTAAATCTCCGGAGTTCTTTATGTGGGAGGTGCTGATAGTGCCCATAAAAAATCATACACACCAGACCTTTCTCTCATAAACAGACATCTTCTTTTACCTACACACACCAATAATACAATAATCTATAACACACTAAACAAACTAAAAATTCCTATCGTACAAACCGCATCACTAACCATAAAACATATATTAAAAACTACGAAACATCTCTATAACAAACCAGTTTCCGATGGAGGTATATACACTATTCCTTGCCATAATTGCCATCATAAATACGTTGGTGAAACTCAGCGTAAATTGGAAAAAAGGCTCAATGAACATAAAAGAGATATAAAAAATAGCAATTCTCTAAGTGCATTATTCTCTCATTCATTGCAACATATATATATATATATATATATATATATATATATATATATATATATATATATATATATATATGTATGTATGTATATACAAAGGGCGAATGAACCCTTTTTCGAGGTCAACGGCCAACTAGCACCGTGTATGTTTGTGTGCATGTATGTGTGTGTTGGGGTGGAGAGGGCTCCCGTAACCGTAGTGAAGGCAACCTTTCTAGGAGATGCAAATCTCTGATTTAAAAAAAAAAAAAACATAAAGCGGGAGACCAGTACCCGCATTAAGCTGGTCTGCAGTTTAACTTGTTGCTGGCTATCTTGCTCTTGCTTGTTGCTGGATCTCAACATTTTGAACCGAGAGAGAGACTTAGGTGTCGTACAAAGCTAAGACTCTGTAACATCATCTGTGTATAGATACTCCCTCAGGCATTTGTCTATAAAAATGGTACTGTGGCAATGGAAAAGTTGTGACGTGTGGAGGCTTGAAATGCTGGAAGCATGTAATAACTGATCTCAATGACCGTCTTCAGTGTCATGCCTGCTTGAGCGTGTGAATTCACCGGTAGGACTTTAAAAATAAAAAAGTAATTTTTGGGCTCATAGACTTTAAGTGTCTGAGGGAGTGGCACTCGCCTGACAAGACGTTGCAATCATCATATACTAGCAAAAGTACCCGCCGTTGACTGAGTTCAAAAACAGCCTACAGAAAATGGACTCTTATTTATGAACGTATGATAGGTCATGAAAAGGAAGGGTTGTAAAGAGATAGCTTCGCATTTGGGGGTATCAAAACAAAAGCAAAATATGATGAAAGAAAAAATAAAATAGATAAACCCCATAATTTATTATACCATACCTGTTCACACTGAAACACTTATCACAATATTCTGTTGATCTATATTAAAAAAACCTTGTTAAACTTTGTGACATATTTACATTCTATGGAGGTCAGGCGCGAACGAACACCCCATAATTTTATCATACCATATTTCTTCAAATTGAAACATAATTATCAAAGTATACTTACGCAGACAGATATGAAAAGTCTTTATTAAACTTTGTGCCTATTTCCATTCTATGGAGGCCAGGCGCGATCGCAAACCCCACAATTGTATTATACCATCCCTATTTAAGTTAAAACATACTTATCAAGTACTATTGTGTACATCTATATCAAAAACACTTGTAAACGTTTTTTTGTTTTAATTTTTAAAGTTTTTATTTCCATACTTTGTGAACCAGGCGCGTACGCAGACGCCACAATTTTAATAAATCATTATGCCAGATCAAACATATCCATTCCTGTGTCTCGATACATCTTCTATCATTATATGTGACCATTTTTCTATAATAGTCAACCATATAGGATCCTATTTGTGACTAGACACACACAGACGTTCAGCTTTATATTATAGATATATATATTTATATCTATCTATCTATCTATCTATATATATATATATTTACGTATATATCTATATATATGTGCATTTATCTATCTATATATATATATATATATATATTAATCTCTCTATATGTATGTATATATATTTATCTATCTATATTTTATATTTATCTACATATTAATCTATGTATATATATTTATTTATATATATATATTTGTCTATATATATATATACATTTTTCACTATATATCTCTCTCTATATATATATATTTATTTATCTATATATATATATAGTTATACTAGCTGTACCCGGCCACGCGTTGCTGTGGCTCAGTTTGTTAAAATGGAACACATGTGAAAGTAGAGAAAAGTTTGATTCTTTTTTTCAAGAGAATGTACAAATTATTTTTTTTAACAGATGTTAAGAAAATAAACAGAAAAATACTTCCATCATTAATTATGCAAAAAAATAAATAAAATGTTGATTTAGTGTTTCAATATGCTTATAAATTACGATAAAACTTGCTGAGTATGCACTATTTTACGGTTGTTGTAAAAATGGAATGGAAACTTCAATTTCGCTTCATTTTAATCTTTCTTAATTTTTTAATTGTGCCCCCCAAACGAATATAATCAAAACAGTAACATTCAACAATTGTACTTTATGTATATAAAACACAAAATGGGTGTTTGTATTACTGTACACATAGATTCGAAAAAGTTGTCAAAAAACAAATATATAACAAATAAATGTTATCAAAGGCAAGATAAGTTACTTTTCTGCCAAACTGGATATGTTTTTTATGTTTTTATTCAATGTAACATATTTATTCAGCTCGAAAAACATACAGTGTTTACCGATGTATTCGAAAATTCAAGATGGCGTCTCACACCCTCTTTAACACCGTAAGTATGGAAAAAGGTGTTATAAATACAAAACTATACAAAATACTATTAAAAACCCGCCGAATATATGTCAAACTATGTCACGGTAACATATATTGAGCGAGTTTTTAACAGTATTTTATCTGGTTTTTTATTTATAACATCTTTTCCCACACTTACCGTGTTAAAGAGAGAATCAGACGCCATCTTAAATATTCCAATACATCGGTAAACACTGTATGGTTTTCGAGCTGAAAACATTTATATGTTACGTTGAATAAAAACACGAAAAATATATCCAGTTTGGTAGAAAAGTAACTTATCTTTCCTTTGATAACATTTATTTGTTATATATTTCTTTTTGGACAACTTTTTCGAATCTATGTGTACAGTAATACAAACCCCACAAAATATTTATTTAAAAAAATTTTTTTTTTTTTTTAAGTTAATAACGAAAGGGAAATAATTCTATTTTTAAACGAAAAAGTCAGTTTACCTAACTTACTGTATTAATGCTATTTTTTTAAGCAAGAAAAAAAAAGGTAAATATCCAGATACGCTACTACAGAACACCGACCACTCTAATTTGTTTTTTTTTTTATAGGTAATTGAGGTCGCTGACAACGAATCTGAGAGTCAAACTTGGGGCAAATTTACCGTTTGCATGGTATTTACCCCTGAACCCACGAACTTCTTTCCACCATTTTGCAGCTTCCGTTTATGCTACGCGCATGCACGCTGTAGCATAAACGACGGCTTCACCAAGCAAACTACGTTGGGGGGAGGGGATTTTTTTTTCCAGGACATAGAATTTTCTAATTTTCAAAAATACATTATAGCGCTTTTTGGGTGGAAAATTTTAAATTAGCTGAAAAAGAAATAAAATAAGAAAAGGAAAGCACACCAAGTTGGAGTAGGGGGGTAATTTATCTGTTTTTTTTTTACCTGGAACATCGAATTTTCAAATTTTCCGTAAGTAACGCACCGACATTTACCAATTAGAACACCATTTAACATTTTCCGAAGATTTTACTTTGTACATTGGGGGCGCGAGCGGGGGGGATGTGATGTTGGCGCGTGTTCTGTAGTGGTCGGTGTTCTGTAGTAGCGTATCTGGATATTTACCAAAAAAATATTTAGGTTTGGCTATAAATTCCTAAACTCATTTCACCCTAAATAATTTAGGTGACTAAAATAGGAATCTAATTGAATCTTTAATTTTTTGAATAGTATGTGAGAAATTCATTTTTCTTCGAGTTATATTGAATTCATTAATACGGACTTTAGGGGCTTTTTTCGTAATGTTACTGTAAAAATTATTTTTTATTGTTACAAATTACGATGCTTTAAAAAAGCAAAAATAAATTCTTGCGTTTTTTATTTACTACTGAAAACCATAACTTTAGTAAAGGTATTTTTTGTTTAAACAAAATAAAAGATTTTCACTAAGAGTTAAGTAAAAATAATTAGTTCATTATATTCTGCGATCATTATTTGAAAAATACTGCAATTTTCATTAAAATTCGTTAATTTCCTGATTTTTGGTGAATTTTTAAGTAAAGGGAGGAGTCAAAATGTGTATACACTTTGAGCGTCGGCATTCATTTTGCGACCACGTGTGGTTAATTTAAATTAAATTTCAATCACATAGTTACATTATCAATAATCATCTAATTAAACCCATTGAAAATTTACCGATATTGTAAACACATTCTGTAGTGTTTTTTTAGTGATGCAATGTTGTCAACTGAGATTTTTAAAAAAACCCGCGAGATCAGGAGAAAGAAATGTCCAGAAAATCGCTAGATTTTTAACTTATCGTCTGAAATTTTCAAAAATCGCTAATTCCCCCCCCCAAAAAAAAAACTCCATAATGTTCCGTGTTTTCTCACTATGGGTTTGTATTACTGTACACATAGATTCGAAAAATTGTCAAAAAACAAATATATAACAAATAAATGTTATCAAAGGCAAGATAAGTTACTTTTCTACCAAACTGGATATATTTTTCGTGTTTTTATTCAATGTAACATGTTTATTCAGCTCGAAAACCATACAGTGTTTACCGATGTATTGGAACATTCAAGATGGAGTCTGATTCTCTCTTTAACACGGTAAGTTTGGGAAAAGATGTTATAAATAAAAAACCAGATAAAATACTGTTAAAAACTCGCTCAATACATGTTACTGTGACATAGGTTGACATATATTCGGCGGGTTTTTAATAGTATTTTGTATATTTTTTTATTTATAACACCTTTTTCCAAACTTACGGTGTTAAAGAGGGTGTGGACGTCATCTTGAATTTTCGAATACATCGGTAAACACTGTATGTTTTTCGAGCTGAATAAATATGTTACATTGAATAAAAACACGAAAAATATATCCAGTTTGGCAGAAAAGTAACTTATCTTGCCTTTGATAACATTTATTTGTTATATATTTGTTTTTTGACAACTTTTTCGAATCTATGTGTACAGTAATACAAACTCGTTTTTTCTTGTTTTTTTTTTTTGTTTTTTTTTTTGCTGTTGTTTCTTGCTTTTTACACTTTTAGATCGTATTTTAAACTAAACTTCGGAGGTTGGAATGTCCCCCCCCACCTAAAATGTACTTGGAAAAATCGATTTTATAGTGAGGTTTAAGAATGGTTAGTCGAAAAAAAGGTGAAAAACAAAACAAATAATCAATAAATAATTGTTACCAAAGGCAATAAATGCTACTTTTTTTTTTACTTACATGAATGAGTTTATTTTATGTTTTCAAGCGCTTTTCTTTATTTTTTAATAGTCTAATGCGGGTGTGTGGGTGCCAAATACCTCCATATTTTCTAGAATTTCCCGCTAGATTGTAAACGAAATCTCCAGATCTAGCAGAAAACCGCTAAATTGTAACACTGGTCACGTGACAGGAAGCGGTAATAAATAATTGTCCCTAAATAAAAAAAATGGCCTCTCGGTACAAAGAAATCCACCTATTTATCATAGAAAAATTAAGTATAATGTTATAATTAAAAAGAAATATATAAAAACACACATGGATATAGTAAACATATTATACCAAAACGCGGAAGCCATCCGTCCAGTGGTTTTTTAGACAATTAATTCCGAACGAACCAACAGTTACATTTATATATATATAGATATATGTATATCTATCTATATATATATGTATATATATTCATGTATATATATTTATATATTTTTATTTTTATATATACATTTATCTATCTATAGATATGTATATTCATCTATATATATATATACATTTATGTGTGTATATATATGTATATATATATTTATCTATATATATTTATCTATATATATCTATATTTATCTATGTATAAAAGTATAAAATTATATATATATAATTATCTATATATATATAATTATCCATATATATATATATTTCTATATATATTTATCTATATATATATATAATTATATATATATATAATCATCCATATATTATTTATATATATATTTATCTATATACATATATATATAATTATCTATATATATATAATTATCTATCTATATATATATATATAATTATCCACATATTTATATATTTATATATATATATTTATCTCTCTATATATATTTATCTATATATATATATTTATATAAATATATATATACTATACTATACACTATATATATAAATATATATACTATACTATAATGTACTATATATATACACATATATATATATATATATATATATATATATATATATATATATATATATACTAGCTGTACCCTGCCACGCATTGCTATGGCTAAAATTGGCGCAATGGAAAAAGTTCCAAAATGAGAAAAAGCATGTTCCTTATAGGTTTAATTTTCCATTTTGCATGGGTACACAGTTTTTGTTGTTCCATTTTCTTAGCTGATATAGAGAATTTCTGGTTTGGTAACTCTTGAATACGTAACATAAATTGTCCATGTGAAAAAACAAAGCTTGGATTGATATTGTTTGTTAATTTTTTTTTACTGCAAGCTATGTGCCATTGCAAAGCTTGGATTGGTTTATATTTCACAACATGATAAATAGTACACCAAATTCCAGTTGCAATACATGCGGTGGCCTCCCTGGCAAATATAGCTGTTGGATAATTAACCACTTTATCTGCTTTCACAACAGTGTCGATGGATTTGTATTTAACTACCTCACTTGGAATTTTACATTGAATAATAGCGTTAAGTTCGTGGGCATCTTTGTATTGACCTGCAAGAATAGCTCATTCACTCAGTCAAATGGAATTCTTATAATTTGAATATCTGCAAAAACCTTTTAAACTAACTATTTTTATGAAATAAAATTACAGAAATTACAGAAGTTAAAAGTCAAAGGATTTTGCCCTTAACTCTGATCAGCTGGCACTTTTTCGTACCCAATTTCCCACAAGTGATGCAAAAGTTTTTGTGCGGATCGAACAGTCTGCAACTGTATATGCATATTTTGAGTTAAGTTTAATGTCTTTACATGGAACAAAAAAGTAGAGTATTTGAGGCAAGTATTTATTTCATCTGCTGGTGGTGATTGAAGAATAACAGGTAACATTTGTCTGAAATCTCCTGCAAGCAATATTACTGCATTCCCAAATGGTCTGACATTGCTACGCAAATCTTGCAAGGATCGACCAAGAGCCTCAAGTGATTTTTTGCGTACCATTGTGCATTCATCTTAAACAATAAGTTTGCATTTCTGCAATATTTTCCCCCTATTGGAGATGTCGAACATAAGATTTTTGAAAAATTGAATGTTTTAAAGTAGAATAAATAATTCTTCTACTTGGCAGCAAGGTCGCAGGTATTCCTCATGCAGCAAGGGCTAAGGATATGTCATTTTGTTACCAAATGGCTGCCAAAATCAATTTAATTAGAAAGGTTTTACCAGTTACTTCTGGTGCTATTCAAGGTAGCAGTAATTTCCAAATAACTTCTATTCTCACAGTCAATAAATTAGGTGACTAAAATAGTATTTATCCATGTTTTGACAATGCCTTATTCACTGTAATTAATTTAGGAGACTAAAATAGGATGAGGGATTAGAGATGGACAGATAGAGAGGAAGATATATAGATAGAAAAGAGAAAGTGAGAGGAAAATAGAGGAGATAGGGAGATAAAGGGATTGATAGATAAAGAGAGAGGGGGAGAGTTAAAAACAGAGAGTGACGAGGCAGAGAAAAGGAGAGAGATAGAGGGAGTTAGAGAGAGAAAGGGGCTCAAAGAGAGATGGAGAGGGTGATATAGAGAGAAAGATAGATTGAGAGAGGGAAAGGGAGAGATGGATAGAGAGAGATATTAAGAGAGGAAGAGAGAGGGGAAGAGAAACAGGTGAACTACACTTCACCGTTTTTTTCCTCGTTCAGTAGAGAAGAAATCTTTCGAGGCTGAGGCAATTTTAATTTTTTGTTACTATCCAGAGTAACCCTTTTTGGGGGGAGGGGGGCTAGATTTTCCACGCATTCGAAACCGACTAGGTTATCTGTACTTTCACCTAACAAATTAATAAAAGAAAAAGATTTTGTAAAATTTGAATTTAACATGAAAATACTATTTTAAAAAATAGCACGATAACATAAGTGTATAAGTGCCACTTTATGTACTCCTTGGGCGTTGAGTTACATGGCGACCAGCATAATTATTTAATGGTCGCTTCCTTAGCCCCCCCCCCTAGTTAATGCGCACGTAACATTTTTTTTATTTACTGACGTTGGCTTAGTAACTAAACGATTTATTGATAATTTCGTAACCCTTAAACGCATGCTGAAAGATTTAAATTGGTTCATTATTGTTTTAATGAAAAAAAAGTTTCATTCAACACAAAACCAAAAACACATTAATGATAAATGATTTATTATTCTATTCATTGAAATTTACTAATTTTTAAATAAAAAAAGTAAAAAAAGTTAATAAAAAAATAGTTGCTTATGTGCGCATGTAAAAATGTTTGTAAAAGTGAGAAATTATTTTAATCATTTAAAAAACTTGTTTTATTTTTAGATTAAGTCCACCTTATAATCACCCCAACCTCCTCATCTTAAGAACAGCTTCCGGAATAAACACCACTTTTGGAGGGGGGGGGCTATTTGCAAAATTTACCTGATATTTGTTGTCAGCATCCCCACACAAAAATACTATTTTTAAAAAAAGGGAGGGGTTCAGTGGCCGTTGCAGAAAAGTAGATTTATTTATCAATAAAAGTTGCGAAGAAGTAAATTTATTTATCAATAAAAGTCGTCATTTAAAAAAGAAAATTGTGGAGGTGGACCTAAATGTAAATATTTACCCAAAAAACTATCCCGAAGTTTATTACAAAAACGTTTTGTTTTCGCACTATTCAACAATTTGTTCATCCGCGCATGTAAATTAAAAAATATTTGTAAAAGTGAGAAGTTATCAGTAAATGATCTAGTTTTTTTTTTTAATTTATTTTTATTTTTTTTTTCATTAGGTCCACCTCCACAAATGTTAAGAACGGCTTTCAGAATAAACACCCTCAACCTCTCCATGTTAACAACGGATTTCGGAATAAACACCATTTGGGGGGAGGGGAATTTGTTGTCAACATACCCATCCGCAAATACTATTTTTAAAAAAGTCGATAAAAGTCGTCATTGAAAAAGAAATTTAAAATCAAATGTTTGTAAAAGTGAGAAATTATTAATAAATGTTTAGTAACATTTTTCGGTGCTAATGCAGAGAGTGATCCGCGCTATTTTTGAAATCGTATTTCCACGTTTAATTAAAGTTTTATGTTTTTTTTTTAATTCAATTGCAAGGTTAAAGTACAGAATAGGTACAAAACACCCGCACCGCCCCAGGTTAAGAATGGCTTTTGAAATAACAACGTTATTATTTCAGCATGGATCACTCTCTGCATGAGTACCCATTTTTCTTTTAATATTCATAAAAAGTAAAACTTTTTTTCAAAATAAATAAATAAGTGTTTGTAAATGTGACAAATAATCGTTTAGTTACGGCAACGTCAGTAAATAAACGATTTATGATGAAGGTAAAGATGATTTTCGCGAAAATATATTTTTTATATCAACTTTGTTTCCATTCGTAGCCATGAGTGACCAACACAATGATGTTTCCTTACAAAGAGAAAATGTTATATATATAATGATATAAATATACAAGAAATAAATGTTACCATAGTCAATAAAAGTTACTTTTATGGTAGAAAAATTCATTGGTTTGTATTTTTAAGTAGTTTGTAAACATTTTTAATTCACGACCCGGTTAAAAAAAATCAAAATGACAGCGACTTTTAAATGGAGAACCCCGTTTTCAATTAAAGGAGGGGCACCTGAGCATTCTGTGTTAACAATTTATGAGTGTTCCGTTAACATAAGGAATATTTATAAGCATATTTTAATGTTTTCCGTTATTTTGTGCTTGAGGAATATTCGATTATGGCATGTGTAGTTTATATAAAAATGTATTTAAGTAGTTATCGCCTCAAATTTCGTTTTAATTTCGGTTCGCTGAAATTATTTCAAGTGAAGAGCATTAAAAACTATTTCAAAACAAAAACAAACATGAACTGAACTTTTATTGACTATGGTAACATTTATTTCTTGTATATTTATTTTTTCGGGTAGTCGTTTGTTGGCTTTTATGATAAACACTCTTACTAAATAATATCGACGAAATATCGAAAAACAAAGAAACAAAAACAGTTTTGAAAAATAATGAAGCTTTACTTACTTTAGTAAAATAATCCGAAACAGAAAAATGTGATATTAAAACACGTAATTACTTTAGTTTTGTTAGCAAAGAATCGATATAAATATGAATAAGAAGAAAATGGCGCCCTTTTCAAGCAGAACAGCTTCGATTCAGTTTTATAGTATTGAACGGTGTAGTATTGCGCCGTCGAATTCAGGGTTGTACTATTGTAATGTAAAGAACACGCAGAAAGGTGTTTAATCCTGAATTCCTTCTAGTACACTGACAAAAAACAGCTTAAACAGATATTTAAATAAAAATAAAAAGGTTAAGTAAATGTTTTTAAAAAGACACGTAATCACGTGAGCAGGATTTTTCCTTCTTTTGACACGATAACAAGTAACGTTCTTATTTTTATTATTTATCTATTTTCGAAAGAGTGCCACGTGCAAGTGGAGAAGGAAAAAAACAGAGTGATGCAAATTTTGTGTCGAGAATTGTCTAAAGTTCTGACTTTTTTTGGCTTTCACTTTAATAAGAACGTGAATTTATGAGGTGAATTTATTCGACACAATATGATTCGACTCAAAAAAATAAATAAAAGCTAACGTGAATTAAGATTAAAGTTAAGGTGTTATTGTGAACCTTCACCCCTTTTAAAAAACCTTGTTAAACTTTGTGACATATTTACATTCTATGGAGGACAGGCACGAACGAACATCGAATAATTTTATTATACCATATTTCTTCAAACTGAAACATAATTATCAAAGTATACTTACACAAATAGATATGAAAAGTCTTTGTTAAAGTTTATGACATATTTCTATGGAGTACAGGCGCGAACGTAGACCTCACAATTTTATTATACGATCCCTATTTAAGTTGAAACATGCTTATCAAAGTATTCTTATGTACATCTATGTCAAAAACCCTTGTAATTGTTTTTTTTTTTTCATACTTTGGGGGCCAGGCGCGAACACAGACCACAATTTTTATGAACCACCGTTCTGCTTGATCAAACATACCCATTCCTGATCCTCGATACATCTTCTATCATTATATGTAATCAGTTTTTTAAAATAGTCAACTATATAGGAGCCTATTCGTGACACACACACACACGCACACAAAGGCGTTCAGCTTTATATTATAGATATACGAAACTAAACTGAGCTACAAAAAAAAACAAAAATAACATAACTATCCATATTAACAATCTTAATTAATCTTGTGAATTTTCTACCAAAATGTTCTATTTAATAATTAGTAAATTAAATCTATTTAATAATTAGTAAATTTTATTAATTTTAAATTATGTATTCATCGTTATGAAAATAATATCAGCAAATTATAAAATATACTACGCTTGTATATACGAAACTAAACTTTTTAAATTTTGAAACTGAGTCTTAAACGCTCGTTTAACATTTTTTTCTCTGTTCAGTTTGCGCTGTTTGTTCAGTTTGCAATATGTTTGTGTATATGTATGTATATATGTGCGTGTATGTAACTATCTTGATAGCATAATTTTACGTATTTTCCATATGAAGATGAATATTTTATATAAATATAATTAGCTAATGATATTATTTTCATAAGTATGCATGCATAACTTAGAGTTAATAAATTTACTAATTATTAAATGGAACATTTTGATAGAAGATTCATAAATTAATTAAAATTGTTAGTACGAATAGTTAATGAATTTCTTTGATGAAAATTCAATATGGCGTAATGGAAAAATATATAGGTAACTGCAGCTTCTCTTCCAATTTTAGGATTTTCACCATGTCAAATCTCATTTTAATTCCTTGTGACGGATTGATTGTTGCTGTTTCTTCTGATGGGTTAAGGGCATGATAGATCCACTACTTATTACAATAATTAAGTGATTGTTTTTGCGCTACGAAAAAGATACGATCAAAAATTGTATAAATCGACTAAAGTATAAGATGGTCAACATCATGAATTTTGGAATATTAATTTTTTGTCATTTATTCTAAATCTATATATATAAAAATGTAAATGTTGGTTCGTTCTAAAATAATAAAACCCTATTTCTACGTTACCAATTTATTTGAAATTTTCAGACAACCCATCTTTAGAGTCGAGGTATGTTTTTATGTTATTGAAATAAATTTACCTCGCAAATTATTAAAATATTAAATAAAATAAATATATTTTTAACCGTTACTGCGAATCTGTTCTGTTGTAAAACTGAACTTCCGGTTCGATTCATTTCACAGCCACGAATTGACGAAAGATTTCATTTTCCGTTAACTTACTTACTCATGCAGAGAGTGATCCGTACTGAAATAATGTTATTATTTAAAAAGCCATTCTTAACATAGGGAAGGGAGGGTGTTTTGTACCTATTCTGTACTTTAACCTTACAATTGAATAAAAACATATCATAAACTTTAATTAAACGTGGAAAACGATTTAAAAAAAAATAGCGCGGATCACTCTCTGCATTAGCACACACACACACACACACACACACACACACACACAAATCCCATATTTTAAAAATTTAAATTCATTTATGTACTTACCAATTTTTTAATTTTATTTATGTTAAGGCTTTTCACTCATGAAACATTACCTTTTAATTGTTTCGTTTCTTTTCACGGCATTGTTTACATAAAAAAGTTTGTTTTAACTTTTTCTAAACTATTTCATTTTTACGACATGCCTCAACGTATTATAAAAACCCTAACCCCCACCCAATGTTAAAAAAAAACGCCCTTCCATAAGCCTCGAAAGCCGTTCTTAATATGGGGAGGTTGTTGATTCCGAAAACCGTTTTAACATGGGGAAGTTAGGGTGTTTATAATATGCTGGGGCGAGTCATAAAATTAACGAAGTTGCTATCTATTATTTATTGCAAAAATTGCTTGAAATTTATTTATTTGACAAAAAAAAATTACATTTTGGTACTTCTTGGGCGTTGAGTTCCATAGCGACCAGTAGAAAAAAATAATAGTCGCTCTCTTAGTCTCCCACCCCACCCCGCACGTAACATATTTTATTTACTGACGTTGCCGTAACTAAACGATTATTTGTCACATTTACAAACATTTATTTATTTATTTATTTTGAAAAAAGTTTTAGTTTTTATGAATATTAAAAGAAAAATGGGTACTCATGCAGAGAGTGATCCAATGCTGAAATAATAACGTTATTATTTAAAAAGCCATTCTTAACATGGGGAGGGGCGGGTGTTTTGTACCTATTCTGTACTTTAACCTTGCAATTGAATAAAAAAAGAACACGATTTAAAAAATAGCGCGGATCACTCTCTGCATTAGCACCGAAAAATGTTACTAAACATTTATTAATAATTTCTCACTTTTACAAACATTTAATTTTAAATTTCTTTTTAAATGACGACTTTTATCGACTTCAATAAAGTGCCCAGTTGTTAACTTAAGGAGAAAAAAAACCCGTTCCAATAATTAGAATTTTTATTTTTTTTTATTTTAAACAGTTCAAATAATTAGAATTTTAAAAAATAAACAGTTCAAATTTTTGATAATTCAACAGTTCAAATAATTGGAATTTTACAAAATAAACAGTTCAAATAATTAGAATTTAAAAACAAAAACAAAAAAAGTCCACATGATTAGAATAGTTTCACGTGGTTAGTTAACCCTGTAAAATTCTGTGATTGTTACACAATATTTGTAAAAGCATCTGTCTGTGACATATCGCATATTTTAGGGTTAAACGGCCTCTCCTCAGAACTCAGAACAAGGCGGACGTCGGGACCATTTCCGTAAAGTATAAACCCCCTTTTTTTTAATAGTATTTTCGGGTGAGTATGCTGACAACAAATATCAGTTAAATTTGGCAAATAGCCCCCCCCCTCCAAAAGTGGTGTTTATTCCGGAAGCTGTTCTTAAGATGAGGAGGTTGGCGGGGGGGGGGGTGATTATAAGGTGGACCTAATCTAAAAAAAAAAAAAAGAAAAACAAGTTTTTTTATGCGCACATAAGCAACTATTTTTTATTAACTTTTTTTTTACTTTTTTATTTAAAAATTAGTAAATTTCAATGAATAGAATAATAAATTATTTATCATTAATGTGTTTTTGGTTTTGTGTTGAATGAAATTTTTTTTTCATTACAACAATAATGAACCAATTTAAATCTTCCGGCATGCGTTTAAGGGTTACGAAATTATCAATAAATCGTTTAGTTACTAAGCCAACGTCAGTAAATAAAAAAAATGTTACGAGCGCAGGCATTAGCCTTGACTGGAGGCGGGCTCAGAGAGCGATCATTAAATAATTATGCTGGTCGCCATGGAACTCAACGCCCAAGGACTACATAAAGTGGCACTTATGCACTTATGTTATCGTGCTATTTTTTAAAATAGAATTTTCCTGTTAAATTCAAATTTTACAATATGTTTTTCTTTTATTAATTTGTTAAGTGAAAGTACAGATAACCCGGTCGGTTTCTAATGCGAGGAAAATCTAGCCCCCCCCCCCCAAAAAAAAGGGGTACTCTGGATGATAACAAAACATTAAAATTGCCTCAGTCTCGAAAGATTTCTTCTCTACTGAACGAGGAAAAAAACGGTGAAGTGTAGTTCACCTTCTGTTTCTCCCCCCCTCTCTCTTCCTCTCTTAATATCTCTTTATCCATCTCTCCCTTTCCCTCTCTCAATCTATCTTTCTCTCTATATCACCCTCTCCATCTCTCTTTGAGCCCCTTTCTCTCTCTAACTCCCTCTATCTCTCTCCTTTCCTCTGTCTCATCCCTCTCTGTTTCTAACTCTCCCCCCTCTCTGTTTATCTATCAATCCCTTTATCTCTCTATCTCCTTCTCTTTCTCTATTTTCCTCTCACTGTCTCTTTTCTATCTATATATCTTCCTCTCTATCTGTCCATCTCTAATCCCTCATCCTATTTTAGTCTCCTAAATTAATTACAGTGAATAAGGCATTGTCAAAACATGGATAAATCCTATTTTAGTCACCTAATTTACTGACTGTGAGAATAGAAGTTATTTGGAAATTACTGCTACCTTGAACAGCACCAGAAGTAACTGGTAAAACCTTTCTAATTAAATTGATTTTGGCAGCCATTTGGTAACAAAATGACATATCCTTAGCCCTTGCTGCATGAGGAATACCTGCGACCTTGCTGCCAAGTAGAAGAATTATTTATTCTACTTTAAAACATTCAATTTTTCAAAAATCTTATGTTCGACATCTCCAAAACATCCAATATGGGGAAAAATATTGCAGAAATGCAAACTTATTGTTTAAGATGAATGCACAATGGTACGCAAAAAATCACTTGAGGCTCTTGGTCGATCCTTGCAAGATTTGCGTAGCAATGTCAGACCATTTGGGAATGCAGTAATATTGCTTGCAGGAGATTTCAGACAAATGTTACCTGTTATTCTTCAATCACCACCAGCAGATGAAATAAATACTTGCCTCAAATACTCTACTTTTTTGTTCCATGTGAAGACTTTAAACTTAACTCAAAATATGCATATACAGTTGCAGACTGTTCGATCCACACAAAAACTTTTGCATCACTTGTGGGAAATTGGGTACGAAAAAGTGTCAGCTGATCAGAGTTAAGGGCAAAATTCTTTGACTTTTAACTTCTGTAATTTCTGTTTATTTCATCAAAAGAATAGTTAGTTTAAAAGGTTTTTGCAGATATTCAAATTATAAGAATTCCATTTGACTGAGTGAATGAGCTATTCTTGCAGGTCAATACAAAGATGCCCATGAACTTAACGCTATTATTCAATGTAAAATTCCAAGTGAGGTAGTCAAATACAAATCCATCGACACTGTTGTAAAAGCAGATAAAGTGGTTAATTATCCACCAGTTATATTTGCCAGGGATGCCACCGCATGTACTGCAACTGAAATTTGGTGTACTAATTATCATGTTGTGAAATATAAACTAATCCAAGCTTTGCAATGGCACATAGCTTGCAGTAAAAAAAAAATTAACAAACAATATCATAGAAACAACAATCTTAACAGGACCTTTCACAGATGAATATATCTTCATTCCATGCATTCCTATGATTCTACCGGATACATCATTACACTTTAGCAAATTGCACTTTCCAATTTTATTGTCATTTGCAATAACCATCAACAAAGCACAGGGAACAATTTTTACAATTGTGGGCCTTACAGTTACACACTGACTGTTTTTTCACATGGACAATTTATGTTACATATTCAAGAGTCACCAAACCGGAAAATCTCTATATCAGCTAAACTGGAACAGCAAAAACTGTACCCATGCAAAATGGAAATTTAAACCTATAAGAAACATGCTTTTTCTCATTTTGGAACTTTTTCCATTGCGCCAATTTGAGCCATAGCAACACGTAGCAGAGTACAGCTAGTATATATATATATATATGTGTGTGTATGTATATATATTTATCTATATATATATATATATATATATATGTGTGTGTATGTATATATATTTATCTATATATATATATATATATATATATATATATATATGTGTGTATGTATATATTTATCTATATATATATATATATATATATATATATATATATGTGTGTATGTATATATATTTATCTATATATATATATATATATATATATATATATATGTGTGTGTATGTATATATATTTATCTATATATATATATATATATATATATATATATATGTGTGTGTATGTATATATATTTATCTATATATATATATATATGTGTGTGTATGTATATATATTTATCTATATATATATATATATATATATATGTGTGTGTATGTATATATATTTATCTATATATATATATATATATATATATATATATAGAGAGAGAGAGAGAGAGAGAGATAGATAGATAGATATATTTATCTCTCTATATATATGCATATATGTATTTATCTATATTTTCATCTATATATATATATATATATATATATATATATAGAGAGAGAGAGAGAGAGAGAGATGGATATAAATATACTAGCATGGGTGCCCGGCGTTTCCCGGGTGTTTAGAGGTGTGAGTTGAGCAAAGAAAAAAGTGATAGTAGGAAGGTAGGCTCGAACATGAACCTCGAAGGAGCAAAAGGGAAAAACGTTACGTTCTTGGTGTTACGACCAACGCCAAACAAGAAGTGGCGTAGTAAGGCTAGACAATCAAAAAGACGGGATGACTTTCGAAAATATCGGTGAAAAAAGCGACCTCTCCCTGTAGAAATGTGCCCAGTTAAGGGTGAAAAATTATTGTTTTAGCCAATTTTTCGGTATTTGTCATCTGAAGGGAGTCGGGAAAATCTTTGTAATCGGCTAGTCTCCCTGAAGGATTAAAAACAAGACCTTTCAAAGGGCGAATGAACTCTTTTTCTGGGTCAACGGCCAACTAGCACCGTGTATATTTGTGTGTGTGTATATGTGTATTGGGGTGGAGAGGGCTCCCGTAAGCCGTGGTGAAGGCAACCTTTCTAGGAGAAGCAAATCTCTGATTTAAAAAACCATAAAGCGGGAGACCAGTACCCG